>NW_028270177.1:5795776-6395776 GCF_037043375.1 Chiloscyllium plagiosum | reverse complement strand
ACACTTGCACTGAAATGTTATTTTCTGGGAAAATCAATCTAATTGACTTCCAATGAAATGACTCTAATGTCCAATCTGAAAGAATCGGTATTTATTTTATGCTTGCATCATGTCCTCTCATGTTCCAAGGTGTCTCATAAACACTGAATTTATTTCAGGGGGCAGGAATATAGTGCAGTCAATTTCTGCTCAACACAATCCCCTAACTGTGACTGAGATGAAGAAAAGCTGATCTGTTGGTTTGAGTAAAGGATGTTTGTCATGATGCTGGGGTCATACCTACTCTACAAGGGCATCAGCAACATAAAATTGTGCACCTAACCTACACAGACACCCAGGGAGATGAACCACCAGCTTCTCAAATACCATGGGGAGTGATGACTAAACTCTGGTTGGATCTATTCCTGGAGGCTTTGTCACATGACTTCCAACTCCAACATGACCTGAGCTCCCGGACATTCAATTGGTTAGCCAATATGTCCAATGGGAAGGCTGCACTAATCTGTGCATGATCAAGGGCTGGAGACAGGGATGGGTTGTGGTCACTGAGCCCTCACTCCCAACACTACCTCTCCCACTATAACCCCCAACTACATAGACACCTCCTCTGCACAAACCTATCTTACCTTTCCAGCAGTGATTCTCCAGCTGGGAATCTGTTTTTTTTATATAGGGGCATGGGGCTTTCAGGAGAGTCTGTGGTCTCTGATTGGCCAATCAGGAAGTCTGTTAGCAGACAATTAGCTGCCTGTTTGCTGAAAGGGGAGTTTTCACAGGAAAATCCCAGCATCAGCTGCATGATTCAATTTAATACTGTTCCTCCTAATTTGTGAAGCAATGAATGAAAAGATTCAATTAAAAAAATGAGGCATGTATTCCTTTTTTTAACGCCCCAGTGATCCGAACTCCTGGTTTATGCTCAAAGTGCTCTCCCAGAGAACATCGGTCCCAGACACCTATTGAAGACAGAGATGAGAAAGAATAGAGTCATAGAGATGTACAGCACGGAAACAGACCCTTCGGTCCAACCCGTCCATGCCGGCCAGATATCCCAATCCCATCTAGTCCCACCTGCCAGCACCCAGCCCATATCCCTCCAAACCCTTCCTATTCATATACCCATCCAAATGCCTCTTAAATGTTGCAATTGTACCAGCCTCCACCACTTCCTCTGGAAGCTCATTCCATACACGTACCACCCTCTGCATGAAAAAGTTGCCTCTTAGGTCTCTTTTATATTTTTCCCCTCTCACCCTAAACCTATGCCCTCTAGTTCTGGACTCCCCGACCTCAGGGAAAAGACTTTGCCTATTTACCCTATCCATGCCCCCCATAATTTTGTAAACCTCTCAGCCTCCGATGCTCCAGGGAAAACAGCCCCAGCCTATTCAACCTCTCCCTATAGCTCAGATCCTCCAGCTCTGGCAACATCCTTGTAAATCTCTTCTGAACCCTTTCAAGTTTCTCCGGAAAGGCAGTGGAATTTTTTATGATTGAGAGCTGTCAAGTATCGTTAAGTATATTCAAGACAGATTTTAATCAGTGAGAGATTGCAGAATTATGGGAAAAAGGCAGGAGTGGTGTTGAGGATTATTGAAAGAGCCATGATCTCCTTGAACAGTGGAACAAATTCAATGGGCGGAGTGGCCTACTTCTGTTCCTACGCATTATGGTCTTATCTCTGATTTGGAGATGCCGGAGTTGGACTGGGGTTATAAAGTTAAAAATCACACAACACCAGGTTATAGTCCAACAGGTTTAATTAGAAGCACACTAGTTTTTGGAGCGTCACTCCTTCATCAGGTGGTAATGGTCTTATCTCTAATGTGTGAAGACTCCAGGACAACCTGGAGGATTGACATCACTGCTTACTGATGATGAATAAATAAAATTGTGAGCAACACCTCCCCCAGCTAGCTCACTGGCAGCTGCTGCATATACAGGTCACAGCTTGACACAAGGAAGTGCAACCATTAGCTCCCTCCTCCCTTCCTACCCTCCCCTCTCCAACCTTTCCCTGTAAGTACCCCACCCCGCAACAAATCCCCAAAAGCAACAGACTTCACTGTAACAGCAGCTTGAGTTCAGTGACTCAGGCTGTTTAACATTCAGAAGCGGCTGACTTCTCTGTCTTGTCAGAAACCCCTCGAGTGTCCATTGCTGCTTGTTCTCCATATAATCTCTGCATTGTTACTATGTCAGAGTTATAAAACAGTTGAGCTTTTCTAATTCAAAGGCTGCTGAGCCTCATTAACCAGTGACACTGAGGATGAATCTGAGAGCATTGTATAATTTAACACCAGCCAGAGTATAAAGAAAATTAAGTCTGATGATGTACAAAGAACAATCAGTTTGATCAAAGCCATGAGGAGGGAAAGTCAATTTCCATTGGCCCAGATATAATATGCTAACCAAGGTTGCTAGCCTGAGCACTGTTACCTCAACACAATTAACCATGTCTGACAAACACTGGAGTTTTCTGCTCAGCTTCACAGTGTTAATTAGTGTGTCTAGTTTTAAAGGTGAATTATTGTTGGATTGGACAAGTGGGTCCGTTTACTGTAAAAGAAATGCTTGCAATCTAATACCAGGGGTTTCTTGATGGAAAATAAAAACTTTGACGGACGGCATGTTTAATGAGACCACACAGGAACTGAGCTTGTGTAGAAATTTGATTCCAATTCATTGGCTTCCCTTTTGCTGACTCCATTTATAGTGAAATGTCAAATAGAACATTTTCTGTCTGTGGTTAATTACAGACAACTCCAGTCTTTATGTCTATGACAGGCCAAGTATCTATCACCCCACTTAAACTCATAGAGTTTTACAGCATGGAAAAAGGCCTTTCAGCCCACCGTACCAATCATCAATCACCATGCCAATCACCATGCCAATCACCATGCCAATCACCATGCCAATCACCATGCCAATCACCATGCCAATCACCATGCCAAAACATGCAAGGCTGTGGACCAAGTGCTGGAAAATGAAATGGGAATAGTTTGGTCCTGGTTTTTGTCCAGCACCAATTCAATGGGCCAAAGGGCCTTTTTCTGTGCTGAGGTCTCGATGACTCTTATATTCACACGGGTCATCAAACATCTATTGATGAACAAATACAGAAATTGCTCGAGAAACTCAGCAGGTCTTGCGTGTCCTGTGGAGAGAGAAACAGAGTTAATGTTTCAGGTCCAGTGAGTTCTGAAGATGGGTCCCAAAATGTTAATTCTGCTTCTCACTCCACGGATGTTGCGAGACCTGCTGCGTTTCTCCAGCAATGTCTGTTCTTTGTTTCTGATTTCCAGTATCCATGGTTCTTCAGCTTTTTGGTTTTCGAACTGTTATAATCCCATTTTTTTGGTTCGTAGCCTTGGATCCAATGGCATTTCAAATGTTAATCTAAACTTTTCTTAAATGGCTCAGGGGTTACCACCTTGATCAACCTTTTAAGCAGCAAGTTCCAATTACTCAGCAAACATTTCCCAGGTCATCTCTAAATGTCCTGCTCCTCACATTAAAACTACGCCCCTGGTTAATGATCCTTTGGTTAGACGGGTGGCACAGTGGCTCAGTGGTTAGTACTACTGCCTCACAGCACCAGGGACCCGGGTTAAATTCTAGCCTCACGCGACTGCCTGTGTGGAGTTTGCACATTCTCCCCGTGTCTGTGTGGGTTTCCTCTGGATGCTCCAGTTTCCTCCTACAGTCCAAAGATGTGCAGGTCAGGTGGACTGGTCATGCTACATTGCTCCCACTGTTCAGGGATGTGTAGGTTAGGAGCATTAGTCAGGGGTACATGTGGGAGAATGGGTCTGATTGGGTTACTCTTTGTGAACTTGTTGGCCGAAGGGCCTGTTTCCACCCTGTAGAGATTCTAATTAAGGGGAATATTTTCTTTGTGCCTATCCTGTTTTGTGCGCTTCATGACTTTGAATGCTTCAATCAGATTCCCCCCCCCCCTCATATCTTAAGCTGTTTTATTTAACATTGGTGATGTTACAATTCACCAATCAATGAGCACAACTCACCACTCACACAACAGTTTTTGTACAGTCTCATTTGTGATGTTAAAACGTCCAATCAAACAGATTACAGTATCTCCAAAATATCTCAAATGCGTCAGTTTTCAGCTGGCCCAGTGTTAAATCTTAAAAAAACATTATTGTTACCGTTATGAGGTAACCCCATCACAGATTTCCTGATAAAGCTCTCTAATCTGCCTTCCAGTTGTTCAAACACTTCTCCTCCTCTCTCACCCATTCCCTCCATACCCAGCCCAGGGGATAGGCTGTTGAAATAACCCCACTGAGGTCGGTATCCCATTACCCTTTATTTACAGGTGGAGAGTCCTGGACACTGCTCCAGCTCCCTCAGAGCCAGCTCTCAGAGTGAACAGTGCCTCTGACACTCCTGTTTCTATCCGTCAGCCGGGTTAACAGCCCCAATCAGGGAACTCCTATTCGATGAGGTCCACCTGGCTGACCCCATTACAATCACTACGGCAATGGATACCTAAAATAATCGCTTCTTTGTTCACAGCCCGCACTTTAGCTGCCCAGGCCCCTGCTGAGATTCTAGGAGCTATACCGACTCAGATGGAATACTTTTATGCCTCTATCCTAGACTGATTTTATTTTCGTCTGAGCTTCTCTATATTGTTTTCATGGCTTCACTTTCAGTCAGAGATTACCTTTATCCTTTATTCCCCATTACCAATTCCTTTACCTTTTTTCATATGACGACAATCTTCCCTTGGCCACTAATGCTCCCTTCATCTTTGCTTCTGTTCCTCCTTGTGTCTCCCCACTTTACCACCGCTCTTTAGTTCTGATGAAGAGTCACATCAGACTAGAAACGTAACCCTGTTTCTCTCCCTGCAGATGCTGCAGGACCTGCTGAGTTTCTCCAGCACCTTATTTGTTATGTAATGCTTTAATACTGACAGAAGGTTGCCAACTCTGGTTGAGTGCAGTGCTGGAGGTCTCATAACGTGATCTCTTATCACCAAAAACACCATTCCCACCTACACCATTAGGTTGGATTGGCCAACACACCCGGACCAACCAACCCAACCACCCTGTAGCTCAACATTTCAATTCCCCCTCCCACTCCACCAAGGATATGCAGGTCTTTGGACTCCTCCATCGTCAGACCACAGCGAAACGACGGTCGGAGGAAGAACGCCTCATCTTCCGGCTAGGAACCCTCCAACCACAAGGGATGAACTCGGATTTCACCAGTTTCCTCATTTCTCCTCCCCCCAGCCTGTCTCAGTCAAATCCATCAAATTCAGCACCGCCTTCCTAACCTGCAATCTTCTTCCCGACCTCTCCGCCCCCACCCCAGTCTGACCTATCACCCTCACCTTGACCTCTTTCCACCTATCACATTTCCGACGCCCCTCCCCCAAGTCCCTCCTCCCTATCTTTTATCTTAGCCTGCTGGACCAACTTTCCTCATTCCTGAAGAAGGGCTAATGCCCGAAACGTCGATTCTCCTGTTCCCTAGATGCTGCCTGACCTGCTGCGCTTTTCCAGCAACACATTTCCAACACAGCATTTACCCCATTACAGACCATTTATCCCATGACAGACCATTTACCCTGTGATATGCCATTATCCAAGTATAGAGTGAACAGACTCTGAGTTACTCAGTTGAAGGAGGATCCAATCATTTAGGACTCAGATCAGGATAATTTTTTTTGCTCAAAGGGCTATGAGGTTTTGAAATCCATCTACTCCACAAGGTTATAAAAGTTGTATTGTTGGGGTTTAGGGTTAAGACTGAAAGATATTTAGTCTCCTCAAATCAAGAGACTTGGGAGCAGGCAAAAGTGGCATGGATACCCAAGATCAGACACAATCATCTTGAATTGTATGGCAGACTCAATGGGACAGAAGTGGGTACTGCAGATGCTGGAGATCAGAGTCAAGCTTAGAGTGGTGCTGGAAAAGCACAGCAGGTCAGGCAGCATCCGAGGAGCAGGAAAAATCGATGTTTCGGGCAAAAGCCCTTCAACAGGAATGAGGCTGGGAACCTCGGGGGTGGGGCTGAGGAGAAGGTAGCTGAGAGTGCAATAGGGTGATGGAGGTGGGGGTAAAGGTGAAAGGTCAGAGAGAAGGGTGGAGAGGATCGTTGGGAAGGAAGATAGGCAGGAGGATGGTGTTGAGCTGGAAGGTTGGAACTGGGGTAAGGTGGGGGGGGAAGGGAAATGAGGAAACTGGTGAATTCCACATTGATACCCTGGGGTTGAAGGGTTCCGAAGCGGAAGATGAGGCGTTCTTCCTCCAGGCATCGGATGGTGAGGGAGTGGTGGTGGAGGAGGCCCAGGATCTGCATGTCCTCGGGAGAGTGGGAGGGGGAGTTGAAATGTTCGGCCACAGGGTGGTGGGGATGATTGGTGTAGGTGTCCCAGAGATGTTCTCTGAAGCGCTCAGCACGAAGACATCCAGTCTCCCTAACATAGAGGAGACGGCATCGGGAGCGATCACATAGTTCCACCACAGCAGCATCTGCTCCCAGGAGGACCAGTTCCACCACAGAACACACCAGATGGCCTCCTTCTTTAAGGACCGAAACTTCCCCTCCCATGTGGTTGAAGAGGCCCTCCAACGCATCTCATCCACGTCCCACAACTCCACCCTTGAACCTCACCCCTCCAATCACAACAGTGACAGAACCACCCCCAAGCTCTCCCCCTCGGGTCCTCACCTTCCACCCTACCAACCTCTGCATAAACCGCATCCTCCGCTGACATTTCCGCCATCTCCAAACGGACCCCACCACCAGGGATATATTTCCCTCCCCACCCCTTTCTGCTTTCCGCAAAGACAGTTCCCTCCGTGACTACCTAGTCAAGTCCGTGCCCCCCAACAACCCACCCTCCCCTCCTGGCACCTTCCCCTGCCACCGCAGGAATTGCAAAACCTGCGCCCACACCTCCCCCCTCACCTCCATCCAAGGCCCCAAAGGAGCCTTCCACATCCATCAAAGTTTCACCTGCACTTCCACCCATGCCATTTATTGTATCCGTTGCTCCCGATGTGGTCTCCTTTGCCCTGTGGCCAAACATTTCAACTCCCTCTCCCACTCTCCCAAGGACATGCAGGTCCTGTGCCTCGTCCACCGCCGCTCCCTCACCACCAGACACTGGAGGAAGAACGTCTCATCTTCCGCCTTGGAACACTTCAACCCCAGGTCATCAATGTGGACTTCACCAGTTTCCTCGTTTCTCCTTCCCCCACCTTGCCACAGTTCCAATCTTCCAGCTCAGCATTGTCCTCATGAACTGTCCCACCTGTCAATCTTACTTTTCACCTATCCGCTCCACCCTCCTCTCCGACCTATCACCTTTACCCCCACCTCCATCCACCTATTGCATTTGCAGCTCCCTTGCCCCCAGCCCCCCCCCCCCCCCCGCCACTTTCATTTATCTCTCCACCCCTGAGGCTCCCTGCCTCTATTCCTGATTAAGGGTTTTTGTCCAAACCGTTGATATTTCCTGCTCCTCGGATGCTGCCTGACCTGCTGTGCTTTTCCAGCACCACTCTGGTCTAATCCTGCTGCTATTTCTTGCCTTCCTCACTATCAGTCAAACAGCCAAGCTGCTGTCTCAAATATTTTTTCAACTAACAAATGAGAGCATTGAAAGAAAATGAAAACATTATACAATTTTATTTCAATTGTGTTAGGGGATTCTGTAGTCAGAGGTACAGACAGACGTTTCTGTGGCCAGCAGAGAAAAAGCAGAATAGTGTGTTGTTTCCCTGGTGCCAGGATCAAGGATGTCTCAGAGAGGGTGCAGAATGTTCTCACGGGGGAGAGGGGCCAGCAGGAGGTCATTGTCCACATTGGAACCAACGACATTGGAAGGGAAAAGGTTGAGACTCTGAAGGGAGATTACAGAGAGTTAGGCAGAAATTTAAAAAGGAGGTGCTCAAAGGTAGTAATATCTGGATTACTCCCGGTGCTACGAGCTAGTGAGGGTAGGAATAGGAGGGTAGAGCAGATGAATGCATGGCTGAGGAGCTGGTGTATGGGAGAAGGATTCACATTTTTGGATCTTTGGAATCTCTTTTGGGGTAGAAATGACCTGTACAAGAAGGACGGATTGCACCTAAATTGGAAGGGGACTAATATACTGGCAGGGAAATTTGCTAGAACTGCTTGGGAGGATTTAAATTAGTAAGGTGGGGGGGTGGGACCAGGGAGATAGTGAGGAAAGAGATCGATCTGAGACGGGTACAGCTGAGAACAGAAGTGAGTCAAACAGCTAGGGCAGGCAGGGACAAGGTGGGACTAATAAATTAAACTGCATTTATTTCAATGCAAGGGGCCTAACAGGGAAGGCAGATGAACTCAGGGCATGGTTAGCAACATGGGACTGGGATATCATAGCAATTACGGAAACATGGCTCAGGGATGGACAGGACTGGCAGCTTGATGTTCCAGGATACAAATGCTACAGGAAGGATAGAAAGGGAGGCAAGAGAGGAGGGGGAGTGGCATTTTTGATAAGGGATAGCATTACAGCTGTGCTGAGGGAGGATATTCCCGGAAATACATCCAGGGACGTTATTTGGGTGGAACTGAGAAGTAAGAAAGGGATGATCACTTTATTGGGATTGTATTATAGACCCTCCAATAGTCAGAGGGAAATTGAGAAACAAACTTGCAAGGAGATCTCAGTTATCTGTAAGAATAATAGGGTGGTTATGGTAGGGGATTTTAACTTCCCAAACATCGACTGGGACTGCCATAGTGTTAAAGGTTTAGATGGAGAGGAATTTCGAAAGTGTACAAGACAATTTTCTGATTCAGTATGTGGATGTACCTACTAGAGAAATAAGGCAGGGCAGGTGACTGAGGTGTCAGTGGGGGAGCACTTTGGGGCCAGCGACCATAATTCTATTTGTTTTAAAATAGTGATGGAAAAGGATAGACCTGATCTAAAAGTTGAAGTTCTAAATTGGAGAAAGGCCAATTTTGACGGTATTAGGCAAGAACGTTTGAAAGCTGATTGGAGGCAGATGTTCGCAGGTAAAGGGACGGCTGGAAAATGGGAAGCTTTCAGAAATGAGATAACAAGAATCCAGAGGAAGTATATTCCTGTCAGGATGAAAGGGAAGGCTGGTAGGTATAGAGAATGCTGGATGACTAAAGAAATTGAGAGTTGGTTAAGAAAAAGAAGGAAGAATATGTCAGGTACAGACAAGATAGATCGAGTGAATCCTTAGAAGAATATAAAGAAAGTAGGAGTATACTTAAGAGGGAAATCAGGAGGGCAAAAGGGGGACATGAGATAGCTTTGGCAAATAGAATTAAGCAGAATCCAAAGGGTTTTTACAAATATATTAAGGACAAAAGGGTAACTAGGGAGGGAATAGGGCACCTCAAAGAACAGCAAGGCGGCCTTTGTGTGGAGCCACAGAAAATGGGAGAGATACTAAATGAATATTTTGCATCAGTTTTTACTGTGGAAAAGGATATGGAAGATAGAGACTGTAGGGAAATAGATGCTGACATCTTGCAAAATGTCCAGAGTACAGAGGAGGAAGTGCTGGATGTCTTGAAATGGTTAAAAGTGGATAAATCCCCAGGACCTGATCAGGTGTTCTTAGAACTCTGTGGGAAGCTAGAGAAGTGATTGCTGGGCCTCTTGCTGAGATATTTGTATCATCGATAGTCACAGGTGAGGTGCCGGAAGACTGGAGGTTGGCAAACGTGGTGCCACTGTTTAAGAAGGGCGGTAAAGACAAGCCAGTGAACTATAGACCGGTGAGCCTGACCTCGGTGGTGGACAAGTTGTTGGAGGGAATCCTGAGGGACAGGATGTACATGTATTTGGAAAGGCAAGGACAGGATTTGGGATAGTCAACATGGCTTTGTGCGTGGGAAATGATGTCTCACAAAGTTGATTGAGTTTTTTGAAGAAGTAACAAAGAAGATTGATGAGGGCAGAGCAGTAGACGTGATCTATATGGACTTCAGTAAGGCGTTCGACAAGGTTCCCCATGGGAGACTGATTAGCTAGGTTAGATCTCATGGAATACAGGGAGAACTAGCCATTTGGATACAGAACTGGCTCAAAGGTAGAAGACAGAGGGTGATGGTGGAGGGTTGCTTTTCAGACTGGAGGCCTGTGACCAGTGGAGTGCCACAAGGATCGGTGCTGGGCCCTCTACTTTTTGTCATTTACATAAGTGATTTGGATGCGAGCATAAGAGTAAGTTTGCAGATGACACCAAACTTGGAGGTGTCGTGGACAGCGAAGAGGGTTACCTCAGATTACAACAGGATCTGGACCAGATGGGCCAATGGGTTGAGAGGTGGCAGATGGAGTTTAATTCAGATAAATGCGAGGTGCTGCATTTTGGGAAAGCAAATCTTAGCAGGATTTATACACTTAATGGTAAGGTCCTAGGGAGTGTTGCTGAACAAAGAGACCTTGGAGTGCAGGTTCATAGCTCCTTGAAACTGGAGTCGCAGGTAGATATGATAACGAAGAAGGCGTTTGGTAGGCTTTCCTTTATTGGTCAGCGCATTGAGTACAGGAGTTGGGAGGTCATGTTGCGGCTGTACAGGACATTGGTTAGGCCACTGTTGGAATACTGCGTGCAATTTTGGTCTCCTTCCTATCGGAAAGATGTTGTGAAACTTGAAAGGGTTCAGAAAAGATTTACAAGGATGTTGCCAGAGTTGGAGGATCTGAGCTACAGGGAGAGGCTGAACAGGCTGGGGCTGTTTTCCCTGGAGCGTCAGAGGCTGAGGGGTGACCTTATAGAGGTTTACAAAATTGTGAGGGGCATGGATAGGGTAAATAGACAAAGTCTTTTCCCTGGGGTTGGGGAGTCCAGAACTAGAGGGCATAGGTTTAGGGTGACAGGGGAAAGATATAAAAAGACCTAAGGGGCAACTTTTTCACACAGAGGGTGGTATGTGTATAGAATGTGCTGCCAGAGGATGTGGTGGAGGCTGGTACAATTGCAACATTTAAAAGTCATTTGGATGGGTATATGAATAGGAAGGGTTTGGAGGGATATGGGCCGGGTGCTGGCAGGTGGGACTAGATTGGGTTGGGATATCTGGTCGGCATGGATGGGTTGGACCGAAGGGTATGTTTCCATGTTGTACATCTCTATGACTCTACTTCAATCTTGATTTTTTTCCCTGGCTATTGTTGACTGCAGTGTCCTGGAAAATTCGAGGCAAGAGTGGCTGGAGGCCCTGAGAGTATGGTTATCAATGCTCTGAGTGTCTGCACATGCTGATAACCCTCTTCCCTCATTAACCCCTCTTGCAAATATAGCAGGAAAGGTTGTGGGAATCCATTGTCAGGGAGATCGTGATGCCCTGTCACAAAGATCTGGTCTAGAAATGTGAACTCACCTTTGCACTTTGAACATGGAGGGGGGAAGAGTTTGAGTGGGGGGTGGGGGAGGGGGGCTGCGGTGTTTACTTGCTGTGTCTGGATCACGAGGACTGAAGATGCTGTAGATATTGAGCCTGAGTTCTATCTACCTGATGATTGGTGATGAGCTGGTTTGTCTATAGAAACGGGCTTGAGTAGCTGTCCCAATGAGCCTCTGGGGTGTGTTGCAATGTAACTGTGATCTCGGTCATCAGCGACTGTGCTAGAAGAAGCCTTCTCATCATTTACACATTGCTCAGAATCATCACTTACAAGTACACATACTGAAACATCCCTCATGAGTGGAAGCATCTTCTCTATGCCTACCCCATTAAGCTAATTTTACAAACCTCTGTTATGTCAGTTCTCAGCCTTTTCAAAGAGATCAGTACCTCAGCCTTTGCAGCTAACTGTGGGAGATTGGCCTGCTGCATTAATGACCAGTGTAATACTTTAGAGACCTTTGAAGACATAAGACACCAGTTCAAATATGTTGAACTGTATTTGTAATATGGAGTCCATTGAAAACATCCATCTTGCACCTCCACTAATGTGCCGTTCCCAATGAGTTGCAGGGATGTGGCCACATAAATGTGCTTTTCCAAGGGAAATAGACAATTTCCTGTGCAAACTGTTGGATGTTTCTCTTCGTATTTCGCTCATTACAGCACAAATGCAACTGAGAGGATCATGTTGTGAGCGAGCCTTGGGTAATTAGAATACCCACACAGCACGTAAGGACAGCTGCCAGACTGTTCTTCATTGACTCAGAGGATACAACTCAGCGTTTGAACTTTGGTGAAATAATTGATTTTTGCTTTCCTTGAAGGGCATCAAATTGAATAATTTTGTCTAATAAAGTAAAACAGCAGTTTTTTTATATGACATATAAATTTGTAAAATCCAATTTAGGATTTTCTGCTGTCCGTGAGACAATCCTTCAAACTTATGCCTTTGCCCAAGCTGTTGGTCATCTGCCCTAATATCTCTTTAAGTGGTTCACTATAAAATTTCATTTGATAATTGTTGGGGTGAATTGCCACATTAAAAAAGTTGCTGTACTAGCACAGTTGCTTTTTTTGTTGCTATAGGAGCATGAAACAATTATTATGGGATGGTAAACAGACATTCCATCAAGTTAAAGTGGACACTTTTGCCATTAAGATTCCTGAATCCAGTCTTGGTACATTAGATGTTTGATTATGTGCATCCCTGCTCTGGGAGCCCCGGGGTCTATTGACCATCGTTACACTATGAGAGCACATCGGATCCTTGCTCCTAATTTTTTTTCATGACCTGTGTTTTAGCTATTGATATGAGGGGAGCAGATCGTTAACCATTCATCCTGGATATCTGAACATATTTGAGTAAGGCACCTTGGAAGTCACGTGACTTGTGATAATAACCAGCCTTGGTTGCTTGAATCTACTTCGGGTAAAACATCTGACTGTTTTATGGCTGGGTTTTTACGGCTATCATGTTGAATGTTTTTCAGGCTTGGATTTTGGGTTTTGGAGTTCTCTGGGGAAAGGCTGTTACAGAATAAGCTTCCCAGGTCACTTCTAATTCTGAAGCATCTTTGTGGTGACTTTGGTGTAAAACCTGATTTTTTTTTCCTGAAAGAAAGTGATAGAAAGGATTTCTCTTAATATCATATTTCCTGAGCAAGCTGTGACTGCTAAGAGACCAGAGGTATCCGAGCTTGATTAGTGACTTGGCCGTATGTATCAGAATGCAGATCCGCAAACTTTAGAACATCCTTCTCTTTATCCTTTTCTCCTCCAGAACCAATCTGAGCCAGTGTGTATATGTTGTTAAAGTGAACCTCCACAGAAGGAATTCCATTTATTTCACCTTACCTGAAGTGTGTGTTTGCATGTGTTTTGGGTTATTTAGAAGAATACATTTCTATATTTGCATATTAAAAACTGTATGGTAACCAGTTTTGTACCTGCATTAGACAGGTTTTATTTTATAAGAAGCCAATAAATCTATGTTTATTAAATAAATATGATTGATGGATCTTTTCAGTCTACGTGTAATGAGGAGAAAGCGCATGATTGTTCAGGTCAGGACTGGATCAATATTTTTAAATTTGTGTTGGGATTATGGAACAGTAGGACCAGAGAATGACAGTGTTTAGAACTAAGAAAGACAGAAAAAGACACTCTTCCAATGTTATCCTGACACATCCTAGGGATAACATGGAAAGAAGTGGTTTGGCCCATGACATTCATGTTAGCTCTTTGAAAGAACTATTTGACTTTCAAAAATGAGAAAACGTGAGTCCAGAGACAGTATATTCCTATTCGGGTGAAAGGCAAGGCCAGCAGGTGAAATTTGAAAGGCTTCAGAAAACACTTACAAAGATGTTGCCAGGGTTGGAGGGTTTGAGCTAGAGGAAGAGGTTGAATAGGCTGAGGCTGTTTTCCCTGGAGTGTCAGAGGCTGAGGGGTGACCTTGTAGAGGTTTATAAAATCATGAGGGACATGGATAGGGAAAATAGGTAGGGTCTTTTCCCTGGGGTGAGGGAGTACAGAATTAGACGGCATAGGTTTAGGGTGAGAGGGGAAAACTTTAAAAGGGATCTAAGGGTCAACCTAAACATACAAAGGGTGGTACATGTATGGCATGAACTGCTAGAGGAAGTGGTGGAGGCTGGTACAATTGCAACATTTAGAAGGCATCTGGATGGGTATATGAATAGGAACGGTTTAGAGGGATATGGGCCAAGTGCAGCCAAATGGGATTAGATTAATTTAGAATATCTGATCAGCATGGATGAGTTGGACTGAAGGGTCTGTATATCTCGATGACTCTATGACTCAAAGTGTTGCGCCCTTTCTCCTTTCCTGTCCATCTGCAAAATCTTTCCGCCTTTTTCTAGGATTTGTTCTATTCCCTTTTGATACTCTCAATTGCATCTACTTCCACTGTGCTTTCAGATCAGAATAACTCACAAAAGTTCTCTTTATTCCTCTCTCCTGGTTCCTCAATGCATATCTGTGGGATCTTGCGGTGTGAATGCTGACTCTTTGTGTTTGAATATTGACTACGGCTACATTCAGAATGTTCCTTACTGGTTGTGAAGCATTTTGGGACATCTCAAGACATAAGTGCATGATACAAATGCCAGCTATATCTTTCTTCACTCTGTCTGTAATGTTACACATGGGACATGCACTCACTGCATCTTAATGGCTTTTAAATGACTCTTGATGACAGGAGCTTCTACTTTAAGAGAAAGTTATGTTTTTCAGTAACTTCGTTCATAATTAAAATGACTGTTATCTCAAGTCACCTTTAACTTGTTACTGATTAATCCCCAATGTAGTTTATTGGGTTTAAATTGCTTTTAAATCATGCATTTTTAAGTTAAGTTGACTGGAAAGCACATAAGTTTATTATTTAAAAGCCAGCACAGATGCATTTGTCAGACACAGTGTTCCTTTTGCCCTGTAACAAGAGTCATTAATGCCCACTTAATTGGGCAGGAGAGAGAGTGAAGAAGCCAGAAACATCGTCAAGATCGCTGATGTGTGTTGGAGGCAGTAAACCCTGATTTTATGGGGTTTTCCAGAAAAAGGAAGTTAGATCCAACCAGAGATTTTGCAGTTCAGTCCATATATGCACCAAACTTTGCGTGAAATAGTTGCCCCTTAGGTCCCTTTTAAACTTCCCCCTCTCACCCTAAACTGGGGCATTCAAGACTGCTACTCTCAGCATCTCATTCAGTTGTCATCACTCCTTAACTTTGACTTTGAGAACTTGCCACACGACCAGCCACTGAAACATGTGTGCTTCAGTACGGCCATTCTGCAATGAGTTCAACACTCACCCTCAAACAAGAGGATCAGTGGTAGAATTCTCACCTTGAAGATATGGTCCCATTCCAGAGAGTTGACCATCATAATCCCAATGGATACTTCCAGTCCAATACTGTGGGAGTGCTGCACTGCCAGTGCCACTGTTTTACAGCCAAAATCAAACTCCCATATACTCCCTGATGTGAGAAGACATCCCGTTTGGAAGAATAACGGGAACATTTCCCTCCAGAATCTTGACCAATAGGACAGCACGGCTTAAAGAAACACCAGTTCATTGGTTAGTTGACTCCCAGCTGGACATGGGGCCTAGCTTTACAGAGAAAGTTCACCGATATATTTTATTGTCAGTAAACACTATTTGAGATTGATGGGAAATTATCTACTTCTCTCATTTGGATCTGGTGGTGTCCTGTTGTATAGATATTCATAAATTATGCAAAGGAGCTGAAAATAATTATGAATGGATTTGAGGGAGATTTTAAAAGTCTTGTTGATTATTCTGACAGTACAGTCTGTTCTGTTATAACACGCATTTCTTCAACATGGAATGGCTATAACGCGATTGAAGAATTTAGACTGTTATTTGTAAAACGTGAACTTTTCTTACCTGTATTGGCTATAACGCGATTCTGGCCCCATTAGTTTAAATAATGCAGCATTTGAGCGATTTTCTTACAACACGAGATCGCACAGAACAGAAGTATCGTGTTGTATCAGAACCGACTGTACCATACTTTGACCTGGTCCTACAAGTTGGGACAATAGGTTGCTGGAGGGAACCCAGTGTATTCTGTATTGTGCCGAGGCATGAGTGTCTGTGAGGCATGCAAGAAGGACTATAGCACAAGACAGACAGAAGTAATTGTCCATGAACTTATCGAAAGTGGTGTGAAGTAGGCAGTGTTGCCTGCTGCAGTGGTCCCGGCAGCTATCGTGTTGGAGCAGGCTAATCGCAGCAGATTCGAGAGTGTGGTGCTGGAAAAGCACAGAAGATCAGGCAGCATCTGGGGAGCAGGAGAATCAATGTTTCTCTCGTGCTCCTCGGATGCTGCCTGACCTGCTGTGCTTTTCCAGCTCCTCACTCTCTGCAGTCCCCACTTTCACCTAATAGCAGCAGATGTAATGTTTTGGGTCAACCTATTCCCAGCTCACTAGCCACCAATATCTGAGCAAAGATGTATAAGACAATCACTGAGGCATTGGTGGGTACCATCAGTTTATCTTTTTATGTTTAGTCATTCATTCTATCCCTTTCACCACAATGACATACGTCAGCCAAGTGCATGGGGGCTTGAACTCAAAGCTTGGTGATTCAACATCAAGAGAGTTGTTGATGAAGCCAGACTGGCAGTTGCTAAGGTAGCACCATTCCTGACGTGAAGATGTTGCAATGTATTGTTTAGCTATACCTTGCTCATACAAAGAACAAAGAAAATTACAGCACAGGAACAGACCCTTCAGCCCTCCAAGCTTATGCCAATCCAGCTCCTTTATCTAAAGCTGTCGCCTATTTTCCAAGGATCTGCATCCCTCTGCTCCCTGCCCATTCATGTATCTCTCTAGATAAATCTTAAATGATGCTATAGTTCCTATCTCTACCACCTCCGCTGGCAATGCATTCCAAGCACCCACCACCTCTGCGTAAAGAACTCCCCTAAATCTTTCCCCTCTCAGTTTGAACTCATGACCCCCTAATAATTGAATTCCGCACACTGGGAAAAAGCTTCTTGCTATCCACCCTTGATTTTGTACACCTCAATCAGGTCCCCCCTCAACCTCCGTCTTTCTAATGAAAATAATCCTAATCTACTCAACGTTTCCTCATAGCTAGCACCCTCCATACAAGGCAACATCCCGGTAAACCTCCTCAGCATCCTCTCCAAAGCATCCACATCCTTTTGGTAATGTGGCGACCAGAACTGCACACAGTATTCCAAATGTGGCTGAACCAGTCTTATATAACTGTAACATGACCTGCCAACTCTTGTACTCAATACCCCATCCAATGAAGGAAAGCATGCCGTATGCCTTCTTGACCACTTTATTGACCTGCATTGCCACCTTCAGGGAACAATGGACCTGAACACCCAGATCTCTCTGTACATCAATTTTCCCCAGGGCTTTTCCATTTACTGTATAGTTCGCTCTTGAATTGGATCTTCCAAAATGCATCACCTCGCATTTGCCCTGATTAAACTCCATCTGCCATTTCTCTGCCCATCTTTCCAATCTATCTATATTCTCCTGTATTCTCTGACAGTCCCTTTCACTATCTGCTACTCCAGCAATCTTGTTGTCATCTGCAAACTTGCTACTCAGGCAAACGATACCTTCCTCTAGATAATTTATGTATATCACAAACAACAGTATGTGGATCCCTGTGGGACACCACTGGTCACAGGTCTCCATTTTGAGAAACTCCCTTCCACTACTACTCTCTGTCTCCTGTTGCCCAGCCAGTTCACTATCCATCTAGCTAAAACACCTGGACCCCTTGCGACTTCACCTTCTCCATCAGCCTACCATTGGGAACCTTATCAAACACCTTACTAAAGTCCATATATATGACACCTACAATCCTCCCCCCATCAATTAACTTTGTCACCTCGTCAAAGAATTCTATTAGGTTTGTAAGATATGACCTGCCCCACACAAAGCCATGTTGCCTATTGCTGATAAGCCCATTTTCTTCCCAATGGGAATAGATCCTAACCCTCAGTATCTTCTCCAGCAGCTCCCCTACCATTGATGTCAGGCTCACCGGTCTATAATTACCTGGATTATCCCTGCTACCCTTTTAAACAAGGGGACAACATTAGCAATTCTCCAGTCCTCCGGGACCTCACCCTTGTTCAAGGATGCTGCAAAGATATCTGTTAAGGGCCAAACTATTTCCTCTCTCGCTTCCCTCAGTTACCTGGGATAGATCCCATCTGGACCTGGGGACTTGTCTGCCTTAATGCCTTTTAGAATACCCAAAACTTCATCCCTCTTTATACTGACTTGACCTAGAGTACTCAAAGATCTATCCCTAACCTCACCATCCATCATGTCTCTCTCCTTGGTGAATACTGATGCAAACTACGCATCAAGAATCTCATCCATTTTCTCTGAGTCCATACATAACTTTCCTCCTTTGTCCTTGAGTGGGCCAACCCTTTCTCTAGTTACCCACTTGCTCCTTATATATGAAAAAAAGGCTTTGGGATTTTCCTTAATCCTGTTTGCTAACAATATCTCGAAGACCACAGAAACTCTGGGAAAAGTAATTTTTGGGAGTTCTTTTAAATTCTTTGCCAGTGATTCAGAAAACAATTTCAAGAATCCACTGCATAAGTTCAGGTCTGCTTCCTCTCACACTCCTGTTCTTGAGATATGATGCTATAATGTAGCCTGCATCATGACCGTTATCTTGGTTGTTAAGAGAGAACTGTTTGTAACATTCAGGAAATGATTAAGTGGATCATTCAGTAATTTATAGTTGGATGATTAGAACACTACAAATGCTGTAAGGGATCTCTGTAATGTCTTAATTGAATATATATATTAAGAAGTCAATGCTGGTGTTTTAGTTAGATTTTATTGATACTGTTTGACAGAGACTACAGTTATGGTGGCTTAGTGGTTAGCACTGCTGCCTCACAGTGCCGGGGCACTGAGTTTGATTCCAGCCTCGGGTGACTAACTGTGTGGAGTTTGCATGTTCTCCCCGTGTCTGAGTGGATTTCCTCTGGGTGCTCCAAATTCCCTCCACAGTCAAAGGATGTGTAGGTTAGGGTGGATTGGCCATGCTAAATTACCCATAATGCCCAGGGATCTGCAGTCTGGGTGGATTAGCCATGGGAAATGCAGGGTTAAAGGGATGGGTCTGGGTGGGATGGTCTTTGGAGGGTCAGTGTGGACTCAATGGGCTGATTGACCTGCTTCCACACTGTCGGGGTTCTGTAATTCTAACCAGAATTCTCTGCTGCAAAGTCTGACCAAGTTTTGAAACATCAACATCCCTCAAAAAATTTGTGTAAAATCATAAACCCAACTCCGAAAATCAATGTTAAAAACACACAGTAAGTATTAAAAAATGTAATGCGGGGGTACACATATCGCTGTTATACTTTTATTTACAGTATAAATACTTGGACATCATGGTAGATTGCGGTCTTTAAGATATATAATTTTTGTTGGTTTATTAAGAGCACCCTTTGATAAAATCCAAGTTAAAACAAAGTCTGATGTCTTTGAAAATAAGGATGAGAATTTTCAAGATGGAGGCATTTTCCAGAACAAAGGCACATACCAGGGTCAGAGTGCACAGATGGGTAAATTGAACTGAATTAGGATACAGAAAGCAGAGATTTGGAAGGGTTCAAGTTTAAACCAAATCTGTACTGTATGTTATTATTTCTCCTTTGCCCTGCTGTGGCTTTCCTTGTTAAAAGACACATCTTCACAACTCTATTCCCAGAGCACAATTAACCAGAAAACCTGTAACATTTGTACTGTATCTTTAAGATTGATGCTCTAGAGGAGGTTGTGTGAGGGGTGAATTGCATTACAAACACCGTGTCTTCTTCAAAAGCTCCACAGGCAAAGGCTTGAGGTAGTGGTGGCGAGGGAAGCAGTTCATTATCTGTGTTTGAATCACCTCCCAATTTCTGCTGCTGGGAGATCTTTGCTTTTCTCAGTGTGTATTGTGAAATGTATCCACAGCCTGTCACAGACCTGCCCTGTCCTCTGCCCTTTACAGAATTATTACCAAAATTTGTCAGGCATCTGCTGACAGGGGCATTCACTTGATGGGCAGTCTGCAGCAAGCTCTTCTCCTTTGATCACCTCACGCTTTGCTGCTGGGCAAATGCCAGCTACAATTCACCAAGGCTTCCACTGACCTCAAATCTCTCTTAATCCTCACACAGGCTCCCGGAATATCGCACTCTGGCTCCTCATTAGCAAGATGTATTCCCACACGTTCCACCAGGACTCAGTCACTGACAGCACAGGCTGCCAACAGAGAATTCATGTCACTGTAGTTCAGACCCTGTTCGTTCAGTATCATTAACTAAAAACCTTTAATGACAGCTGTTGGGAGGCAGGTGCTCAACTATTATGCTTAAGCACCGGGCTTACTGTGCCCAGGAGACAGGAGTCACTTGTTAGTTTGCAGAGGCACAGCTGCAATGAAAAGATGGTATACATTATTTCAGACTCAACACTCACACAAGCTACTCATTTCTCAACAAGTACAAGGCAGTAGCTGCTGGGTTCTGTGCAGATCCTTCTTATCTTTGACTAATTGGGAATCCAGGAACAATCACAATAGAATCCAAAAGGGCAATTTGTTTACTTTCATTCAGTGGCTCCAATATTCCAACTTCTCTCTCTCCCCGACCTCACAACATGATATTGAGTCACAGTCTAGGCTTCCGGCTCCTATTTAAGGCTGACATCAAGGTGCCAAAGCCTGGGAGAGGATAATGTGTATCCAGTTTGATAATGGCTAGCAACTCGGCTATTGGCAATACAAGTCTGGGTAACAAGGAGGCAGTGACATAGTGGTAATGTCATTGGACTAATAATCCAGTGCCTTGGTTAATGTTCTGAGACATGGGTTTGAAACCCTCCATAGGAGATGGGGACATTTCAATCCAATGATAGGGGCAGGTCCAGAATAGCAGCCCAATGATGACCATGTTATGAATACCCATGGAGTTCAATAGTATCTTTTCAGGAAGAATTCCTTACCTGGTCTGGCCTACATATGACCCCAAACTCACAAGCCTCTTCGTTGACCTAGTTAGTGATGCCTACATCTCCTGGATGAACTGAAACAGAAATTGCTGGGGCAACTCAGCAGGTCTGGCAGTATCTGTGGAGAGAAAGCAGATTTAACATTTTAACATTGCCCTTCTTCAGCAGTTCAGGTGCTCTGAACAAGGGTAACTGCATTAAATATTAACTCTCCACAGATACTGCCAGACCTGTTGAGTTTTTCCAGCAACTTCTGTTTTTGTTTCAGATCTTCAGCGTCCACAGTTCTTTCTGTTATTTCCATGAATAAATTGCTTTGGTCAAACGAATGTAACTCTCTTTTACTCACAACGTTGAGTCATGTCCTTCAATATTCACAGCCAGTTCATCTGGTTCAACAATTCACAGACTAGTCAACCAACAGCCTGACATAGTTATTCCCATGGAATCATGCCTTCCAGACAATGTCCCAAACACCACCATCCCCATCCCTGGATATGTCCTGTCCCACTAACAGGGCAGACCCAACAGAGGTGGCAATACAATGATATACAGTCGGGAGGGAGTTCCTCTGGAAGTCCTCAACATTGACTCCAGACCCCATAAACTCTCATGGCTTCAGATTAAATACAGGCAAAGAAACCTCCTGCAGATTACCACGTGCCATCCTCCCTCATCTGATAAATCATGAACTCCTCCATGTCGAACAATATTTGGAGGAAGCGCTAAGGGTGGTAAGGGTGCAAAATGTACTCTGGGTGGAGGATTTCAAAACAGCAGCAGCATTGATCGAGCGAGTCAGGTCCTGAAGGACATAGCTGCTAGGCTGGGACTGTAGCAGGTAGTGAGGGAACCAACAAGAGGGTAAAATATACCTGATCCCATCCTTACCAATCTGCCATCTGTCCATGACCGTATCGGTAAGAGTGACCACCGCACTGTCCTTGTGGAGATGAAGTCCTGTTTTCACATTGAGGACACCCTCCATCGCGTTGTATGGCACTATCACCATGCTAAATGGGGCAGACTTCAAACAGATCTCGCCACTGAAGACTAGGCAATAATGAAATGCTGTGGGCCATCAATGGCAGCTGAACTGTACTCCAGCACAATCTGTAACCTCATGGCCCGGCATATCCCCCACTCAACCATTACCATCAAGCCAGAGAATCAACCCTGGTTCCATGGAAAGTGCAGGAGGGCATACCAGGAGCAGCACCAGGCACACCTGAAGATGATGTGTCAACCTGGTGAAGCTACCAAACAGGGCTACTTGCAAAACAGCATAAGCAGCCGGTGATAGACAGAGCTAGATGCTCTCACAACTAACTGATTAGATCTAAGCTCTGCAATCCTACCACATCCAGTGGTGAATGGTGGTGGATAACTAAGTGACTCACACGAAGAGGAGGGTCCACAAATATCCCCATCCTTTATGATGGAAGAGCCCAGCATATCAGTGCAAAAGACAAGGCTGCAGCATTCACTGCAGTCTGCAGTCAGAAGTGCCAAGTGGATGATCCATCTCAGCCTCCTCCAGTGGTTCCCAACATCTTAGATGGTCTCCAGCGAATTCGATTCACTCCATGTGATATCAAGAAATGGTTGGAGGCACTGGATATTGCAAAGACTATGAGTCCTGATAACGTTTTAGCAAAACTGCTAAAGACTTGGGCTTCAGAACTTGCATCCCTAGCCAAACTATTCCAGGACAGTTACAACACTGGCATCTCCCTAACAAAGTGGATTAATTTACAAGTATGTCCTGTACTCAAATAGCAGGAAAATCCAAACCAGCCAACATCACCCCATACGTCTACTCAGTAAAATGATCATCAGTAAAGTGATGAAAGGGGTCATCGACAGTGCTATTGAGCAGCACCTGCTCAGCAATAGCCTGTTCAGTGGCTCAGAGACGCCCAGTTTGGGTTCCACTAGGGCCACTCCTGACCTCATTACAGCCCTGGTTCAAAATTGGACCAAAGAGCTGAATTTCAGAGGGGAGTGAGAGTAACAGCCCTTGACATGAAAGCCAAGTATTGCAACAAGGAGCCCTAGCAAAACTGAATAGATGGGTATCAGGAGGCAAACTCTCTGCTGGCTGGAGTCATGCCTGGCACATAGGAAGATGGTCATGGTTATTGGAGGTCAGTCATCTCATCTCCAGGACATCTCTGCAGGAGTTCCTCACGGTAGTATCCTAGGCCCAACCATCTTCAGTGGCTTCATGAATGACCTTCCTTCCATCATAAGGTCAGAATTAGGGATGTTCACTGATGATTGTGCAATATTAAGCACTATTCACAATTTCTCACATACAGAAGCAGTTCATGTTCAATTGCAACAAAACCTGGACAACATCCAGGCTTGGGCTGATAAGTGAAAGTAACATTTGTGCCACACAAATGCCTGACAATGACCATTTACAGAATTATAGAGTCACGGAGCATGGAAACGGACCCTTCGGTCCAACTCGTCCATATCTTCCAGACATCCCAATCTGACCTAGTCACTTCCACCAAGGACAAGGGAAACAGATATGTTAGTGTGTTGTGGTTCTGTTCGTCGAGCTGAAAGTTTTTGTTGCAAACATTTCATTCCCTGGCTAGGCGACATCATCAGTGCTTGGGAGCCTCCTGTGAAGCGCTTCTTTGATGTTTCCTCCGGTGTTTATAGTGGTCTGTCCCTGCCGCTTCCGGTTGTCAGTTTCAGCTGTCCGCTGTAGTGGTTGGTATATTGGGTCCAGGTCGATGTGTTTGTTGATGGAGTTTGTGGATGAATGCCATGCCTCTAGGAATTCCCTGGCTGTTCTCTGTCTGGCTTGCCCTATGATAGTAGTGTTGTCCCAGTCGAATTCATGTTGCTTGTTGTCTGCTATCATAGGGCAAGCCAGACAGAGAACAGCCAGGGAATTCCTAGAGGCATGGCATTCATCCACAAACTCCATCAACAAACACATCGACCTGGACCCAATATACCAACCACCCAGCGGACAGCTGAAACTGACAACCGGAAGCGGCAGGGACAGACCACTATAAACACCGGAGGAAACATCAAAGAAGCGCTTCGCAGGAGGCTCCCAAGCACTGATGATGTTGCCTAGCCAGGGGACGAAACGTTTACAACAAAAACTTCCAGCTCGGCGAACAGAACCACAACAACGAGCACCCGAGCTACAAATCTTCGCACAAACTTTGAAGATATGTTAGTATACCACCACATATAAGTTCCCCTCCATCCTGACTTGGAAATAAATTGCTGTTCCTTAAGTGTCATTAGGACAAAACCCTGGAACTCCCTCCACTCCCCACTCCACAACCCCAGCCAACAGCATTGTGGGTCTACCTACAGCACATGCACTTCAATAGTTCAAAAAGGCACCTTCTCAAGATCAGCTAGGGATGGGCAATAAATAGACAGCTAGTGACACTCACATCCCATGAAGGAATAAAAAAATCAAAAAGGAAAAGCAAAGTATGGCAGCTTTCACAAATTTAAATAGTAAACAGAAAATACCAGAATTGCTCACCAGACCAAACAGTCACTGTTAGGAGAGGAAACCAGTTAATCGTTCAGGCCAATGACCTTTTATTGGAACTTTTACTTTTAATTGCGTTCTCTGATTTCAAATTCAGATTGCTGTCAGTTGGTAATAATCATTGCCAATAACATAATTATTATTGGTATAACTGGGAAAGTCAATCAGTAACACATTATTGAGTTGTAATATTAATGAATCTGCATTTAAAAATGAGTCTAAGTATTGGATAAGTAACTGAGCGAGATCTGTATGGGTTTAATATATCTATAACATATTGAAAATTGCATTGAGCATTTTTTCCACTGGGATTACATACACACATATACCAATAAAGGGAGTCTGCTCAAAATTAATCAAGGATCCATGTTTTACACCTCGCACAATTTTAAGTGCCTCTGGCTGAAAATATTGGTGTTCCTGTCCCTTCACAATGACTATTTTCACAGAAGGTTGCATCTAGATTTTCAGGTAGAAGACGGGGCTGCAGATAAGAGTGGGACACATTCCTGGGTAAATCTTCCCTCTGTAAACTCAAGGGCATTTAAAACGCTGTCATTAAAGTCTTCAGTTGCATCAATTCCTATCCACACATCTCTCCTGTGCTTGCTGACCTACACTGGCTCCCCATCTGATAACCCATGATTTTAAAATTCTCCTCCCTTCCTGACTCTGTAGCATCCTCCAATTCTACAAAAGCCCCCAAGATATCTGGATTCCTCCAATTCTGGCCTCTTCAGACTTTAATCACACCGCAATTGGTGATAGCTTCAGCTAACTGGACATGGAATTCCCACATTAAAACTTTCCACTTCCCTACCTTAGTATTCTCCGATACTGCTCCCCTCAAAACCTAGCTATGTAGTGCCTGTGCTTACCTGTCTTAATATTGTTTGACACAACTCAGCATCAAATTTGATTTGATAATCACTCCTGTGAAACGAAATGGGGCGCTTTACACTTTTGATAGTGCTAGATGAATGCAGGTTGTTGTTGTAAATATGGTGTTATTGACTTTCACAGAAACATAGAAACTAAAAGCAGGAGTAGACCATTCAGCCCATTGAGCCTGCTCTGCCATTCAGTACGATTATGGCTGATCCTTTATTTCAATACCATATTTCCACTTTCTCTCCCATGATGCCTGAAATATCTAAAACATTATCAATTCCTGTCTTGAATATATTCAGTGACCGGACCTCCACAGCCTTCTGTGGTGGCAAACTTCCACAGTCTGACCCCCCTCTGAGTGAAGAAATGGTTTCTCAGCTCGGTTTTAAATGGTCTATCCCATATCCTCAGTCTGGAACTCCTGGTTCAAGGCTCCCCAACCAGGGGAAACTTCTCCCTCATCGTTTCTGTCTAGCCCTGTTAGAATTTCATATATTTTAATTAGATTCCCTCTAAACTCCAGTGAACACCGGCCTAATTGAAAGTATCTCTCCTCATATTTTCCCTGCAGTGTTGGAGGCTGAGGGGTGACCTTATAGAGGTTTATAAAATCATGAGGGGCATGGATAGGATAAATAGGCAAAGTCTTTTCCCTGGGGTTGGGGAGTACAGAACTAGAGGACATAGGTTTAGGGTGAGAGGGGCAAGATTTAGAAAGGACCTAGGGTAACTTTTTCATACAGAGGATGGCGCGTGTATGGAATGAGCTGCCAGACGAAGTGGTGGAGGCTGGTACAATTACAGCATTCAAAAGGCATCTGGATGAGTATATGAATAGGAAGGCTTTAGAGGTGCTGGCAAATGGGACTAGGTTGGGTTGGGACATCTGGTCGGCATGGATGGGTTGGACTGAAGGGTCTGTTTCCATGCTGTAGGTCTCTATGACTCTATGAGACAAACCTAATAATCCCAGTCTCAGCCGATTGAACGTTCACTGCACTCTATGGCAGTAAACTAGTTCTTCTCGGGAGAGGTAACTGTTAAACAGAACTCCCACTCTGGAACCTGCTGAGGTAGGGGCTAAGGATGGAGCAAACCTTGGATCTGATGCCTCCTGTAGTTGAATTGCCCAGGGTTGCTTGTTGCCTGTTGGACTCTTGGATAATGGAAGTAGTCACTTCCCACGCTGTCACAGTCCTTTATGATATTAGTGATTCCCAATAGTCCTCTCAGTTCCAATGACATAAGGTCATAACTTTGTAAATCTCACCTTCAAACATTAACCCCTTCATCCCTGGCAACATTCAAGTGTATCACCTTTCTCCATGGCCATTTTGAATTGTTTTAATCACCATGTGCATTCTCATTATTGAAGATTCCAGAACTTACAAAACCTCTTTCTCAATGTAGCCAAATACCCCAGTGGCTAGAGTCTGCGGAACATTTCTGTAGCTGAAGAGAATGTATTCATTTGTTCAGAACTTTTCTCCTGCAATTCTGTGTACTGTTACCATGGAACCATGGCACGAAAATGGGCCCAGAGTCGCAGCTTGTCAATGAGAATGGGATTGTTTCTCTCAGTGACTGTTGTTTTTGTTGACTGTTGAGCTTTGCTGTTGAAACCTGATTCAAGATTAATGAGCGTTGGACTGATGCCTTGGCATTCATTTATACCCCGAAGACTTGCCCAGCTGTTACATTGCATTGGACACTGTAGCCAAACAACTACTGTAGAAATCATTTTGACAGCATTGATTGCTTTTTCATGTCGTTCAGAATGTCAGTTGCGGCTCATTGGACAATGTTCTCAGCAAGTGATGGATTCTGAGCACATAATCCAGCCTGACATTCTGCTATATCATTGTTGTAAGTGCTATCATTTGGATGAGACATTAAAACATAGCTACGCCTGCCCTCTAAGATGGATATAAGAGGTCACACAGTCATTAGGAAGTGACTGAGGGCATTCGGAATAAGTTTGCAGACAACACAGAGATAAGTAGAGGGACGGGTAGCATTGAGGAGGCAGGGAGGCTGCAGAAGGATTTGGACAGAATTCAGAACATAGAACATTACAGTACAGTACAGGCCCTTCGGCCCTCGATGTTGTACCGACCTATGGAACCAACCTGAAGCCTATCTAACCTACACTACTACATTTTCATAAATATGTTTATCGAGGGACCATTTAAATGCTCTTAAAGTTGGCAAGTCCACTAGTGTTGCAGGCAATGCATTTCATGCCCCTATTATTCTCTGACATCTGTCCTATATCTATCACCCCTCAATTTAAAGCTATGTCCCCTCATGCTAACCATCACTATCTGAGGAAAAAGGCTCTCACTGTCCACTCTATCTAACTCTCTGATTATCTTATATGTCTCAATTAAGTCACCTCCCAACCTTCTTTCTAACAAATACAGCCTCAAGTCGCTCAGCCTTTCCTCATAAGACCTTCCCTCCATACCATGCAACATCCCAGTAAATCTCTTTTGATTCCTTTCTAAAGCTTCCCTATCATTCCTATAATGCGGTGACCAGAACTGTACACAATACTCCAAGAGTTTTGTACAGCTGCAGCATGACCTCATGGTTTCAAAACTCAGTCCCTCTACCAATAAAAGCTAACACATTGTATGCCTTCTGAAGAACCCTATCAACCTGGGTGACAACTTTCAGGGATCTATGTACATGGACACAGAGATTCCTCTGCCCCTCTACACTACCAAGAATTTTACCATTAGCCCAGTACTCTGCATTTCTGTTACTCCTTCCAAAGTGAATCACCTCACACTTTTCCACATTAAACTCCATTTGCCCCCTCTCAGTCCAGCTCTGCAGCTTATCTATGTCCCTCTGTATCTTATAACATCCTTCATCACTATCCACAACTGTACTGATCTCAGTATCATCTGCAAATTTACTAACCCATCCTTCTGTGCCCTCATCCAGATCATTTATATAAATGAAAAACAACAGTGGCCCCAAAACAGATCCTTGTGACACCACTAGTAACTGAACTCCAGGATGAATATTCTCATCAACCACTACCCTCTGTCTTCTTTCAGCTAGCCAATTTCTGACCCAAACAACTAAATCACCCTCAATCCCCCATATTTTGTGCAATAGCCCACCGTAGGGAAACTTATCAAATGCCCCACTGAAGTCCATATGTACCACATCAAACACTTTACCCTCAGCCATCTGTTTGGTCACCATCTCAAAGAACTCAATAAGGTTTGTGAGGCATGACCTACCCTTCACAAAACCATGTTGACTATCCCTCATCAATTTATTCCTCTCTAGATGATTATAAATCCTATCTCTTATAACCTTTTCCAATACTTTACCCACAACTGAAGTAAGGCTCACTGGTCTATAATTACCAGGGTTGAATCTACTCCCCTTCTTGAACAAGGGGACAACATTTGCTATTCTCCAGTCTTCTGGCACAATTCCTGTAGACAGTAATGACATGAAGATCATAGCCAAAGGCACTGCAATCTCCTCCCTGGCTTCCCAGAGAATCCTAGGATAAATTCCATCCGGCCCAGGGGACTTATCTATTTTCACACTTTCCGGAATTGCCAACATCTCCTCCTTGTGAACCTCAATCCCATCGAGTCTAGTAGCCTGTATCTCAGTATTCTCCTCATCAACATTGTCTTTTTTCAGTATGAAGACTGACGAAAAGTATTCATTTAGTACTTTCCCATCTCCTCTGACTCCACGCACAACTTCCCACCACTATCCTTGATTGGCCTTAATCTTACTCGAGTCATTCTTTATTTCTGATATATCTATAGAAAGTCATAGGGTTTTCCTTGACTCTTTCCACTAACAAATTCTCATGCCCCCTCCTGGCTCTTCTTAGCTCTCCCTTCAGGTCTTTCCTGGCTAACTTGTAACTCTCAAGACTTAGATATGGAGAAACACCTTCAGCCAGAGAGTGGTGAATCCATGGAATTCACTACCACAGAAGGCTGTGGAGGCCAGATCATTGAGTATGTTTAAGATGGAGATAGGTTCTTGATTATGAAGGGGGTCAAGGGCTACTGGGAAAAAGTGGGAGAATGGGGTTGATAAACCTTTCAGCCATGATTGAATGGCAGCATAGACTCAATGGGCTGAATGGTCTAACTTCTGCTCCTCCATCGTTGGGTCTTATGGTCTTATTACTTTGTAGAAACTCAAGGACAATGGGGAGCAATATTTGCTCTTTATCCAACATCATCAAAAAAGCATACAAATGTGCCATTGCTTTGGGAACTTGCTGAGAGCAAATCGGTGACCGTGTGTCCTACATTGTTGCCTTGACTACACTTCTCATACACTACATCGATTGTAAAGCAATCGCCAGGCTGTTTGAGGTTGTAAGATTGTCAGATGGCCTGGTTTGTAGGACATAGGGATGCAACTTCCCAGTTGTAACATGAATAACAGTGCAACCATTACTCCTGCACCCAGTGACAATAAATTCTCATTGTTATTTTGGTTTACATTAAAAAAAAATGGAAATGGGAATTGACTTGTGTCCATTGAATTGAACTGTGTCCATTGAATTGAACTGTTGGCTTAGGTCTGCAATGTCACCACAGGTGGAAAATCTGGCAACACTGGCTCAGAGGGATGGTAATTGTGTTGAAGAAGCTGGAAAAAATCTGAAATTCAAAGGTTATCTTCAGTTCCCAGTCAATGTCGAGTTAATTGCTTGAGATGCTCGGTCAATGGGTCTGTCTTAGCAGAGGCAAACCCACGCCACTGAAATTCAGTCACATTTGTGGCTAATGATCGAGCTTTGAAGAAGATGCATTGAGCTTGCAGAGCAGTGTAATGCCAACAGTGTGGGTTCAATTCCCATCGCCGGTTTGAGGTTACCATGAAGGACTCTCCTTCTCAACCTCTTCCCTTGCCTGAGGGCTGCTGGCCCTCAGGTTAAATCACCACCAGTTGCTTCTCTCTAATATAAGAGAGCAGCCCCAATGGTCTGGTAAGACTACGGCGACGTGATGGAGCTTCCAAGTGGGGCAGATGATAGTCTACCACACATGGTGTGTTGCTAACCAATATGAACAAGGAAGATCACAAAGTGCCTCTCAATTAGAGAAGTGGAAAAAGAAATCAGGCACTCCTAATGGCACAGCAGTGACTCCTGTGTGAATCTCCTGCCAACAGCTGCAATGCTGAAGCTTTGTAATATTTGGGAACTTAAAGAGGCTAAGAAATGGATTTTAGCTTTCTGTGAAAATTTGCTATTTTTCAAAGGTCAGATAATCATTCTGAACAGTGGGTTACAAAGATGGCATCTGCAAGAAATCATGTGAGATTAGCCACCTCTGGAGTTAATTGCTAGAATGTTTCCTAACAGGCTTTACAACCCAGTGCATAAAGAGAGAGACAGAGAGAGAGAAAGAAAGGGAAAGGGGGGGGAGAGAAGGAATCCAGAAGGAGGTTCATTTAGAAAAACGCAAATTAATTCAAAGAGAGGTTAAGTCAGAGAGAAATGGTCTTTAACAGCAGAAGTTCTGTTGTTTGTAGTTAAAGCAATTAGGGTGGGGGTGAAAAATGCTGAAATGTTTAGAATATGATCAGAAATAGAATGATGTTGAGGTGCCAGACAGGATGATGTTCTACAAAGCTGTTTAAGACATGAAGTTAATAAATCCAAGTTAAGCAGTGAACAAGCTGATTAGCAGCATGCTTACCAGTGTTGGGAAGAGACATTAATTAAAAATAGCATCAAGTTAATCCAGAAATATGCTGAAAAGAAACAGATTACAGTTACATTAGCTGAACAAGGAGTTTTAGCGCAGAGCTAGGGATGAGGCTTCACTGAGGTATGAGTATCTGTAAGGTTGTTGTTGTGGTAAAAGAGAATCTTTCTTTCAGATATGTGTAATGAGTTTGTTGAAAATAATGATTGCACCGTGTAATATACTTTTGTGGTATTTCTTCTTATGTAGTAACACTTCTTGTTCTTTTAGAGTCATTGAGCCATAGAGATGTACAGCATGGAAACAGACTCCTTGGTCCAACTCGTCCATGCTGACCAGATATCCCAACCTAATCTAGCCCCACTTACCAGCTCCCGGCCCATATCCCTCCAAACCCTTCCTATTCATGTACCCATCCAGATGCCTTTTAAACGTTGCAATTGTACCAGCCTCCACCAGTTCCTCTGGCAACTCATTCCATACACGTACCACCCTCTGCGTGAAAAAGTTGTCCCTTAGGTCTCTTTTATATCCTTCCCCTCTCATCCTATACCTATGCCCTCTAGTTCTGGACTCCCCCAACCCCAGGGAAAAGACTTTGTCTATTTATCCTATCCGTGCCCTCATAATTTTATAAACCTCTATAATGTCACCCCTCAGCCTCCGACACTCCAGAGAAAACAGCCCCAGCCTATTCAACCTCTCCCTATAGATCAAATCCTCCAACCCTGGCAACATCCTTGTAAATCTTTTCTGAATTTTTTTTTGTTTAAAAATACATTAGCAGTCTCTTGTGAATTTCTTTAGTGACTGATATCTGAGGTCAACAAATAGTAAAATAAAACTTACAATCTATCAAGCCAGCTCTCACACTTATCCATTATTACCATCACCTGGAATTATAACTGTATCTTGGCAGGGGTGGCCTGTTCCACTCAAATAAGCCCAAGCAATAGATTAACACCTTTCAGAGAAGTTCAGGAGGGGGAAACCAACACTGTAAACAAGCAGTCTGTTACCAAGGTGTTCCAATCATCTATATTTATCTGCAGGTTATAGATATAAGGTTAATCCTGATCCAAGCATAACATTTCCTGGCAAAAACATTAGCAGTGTTCATCCATTCCAACAGAGTGCTAAGACAGAACGCTGGAAATATCAACAGAGGCATTAGTATGGAAACACTATCCAACACTTTTTAACAGATGCATGAATGGAAGAGATAACTGAATTAAAACTGCTGCCTCCATTTTGAGTCGCTCTAATTATTTTTAAAGAATAATACACATTAAATGTTTCCAAACAATATGGTGCTCAATCTTTTCCACAATTACAGCATCAGTCATTTCTGTAATTGATGTGCCAAGATTGTAGTCAGGTTTAGCAAAGATTCTATTTTTATTTTTGACTAATCCTTGATATGTGGGCAATTCCTCGTTCTATTCATGTGATTTTGTTGTGTAAATTGACTGCAATTATCCTGTTACAATAGTGACTATACAGTAAAGCACTTTGGGATAGCTTGAAAGGCACTATATAAATGCAATTCCTTTATTTCCTTTATTCACTTTATAAGGTAAAGTCACCATAGTCTTACCAGATCATAGGGCTGCTCTCTTATTAGAGAGAGAGAGAGAGAGAGATGACAAATGATGGTTTATCCTGAGGGTTACAATGCCTCAGGCAAAGGGAAAGGTTGAGAAGGGGAGTCTTCATGGAACTGAACCACACTGTTGACATCATATTGCATCACAAACCAGCTAACCAATCCCCTGTACCTTATGAGGCACAGACACTCTGAACAGGCACATGACAAATCAGCACAAAGAAAATGTCAAATAGCAGATACTAAAAGTTAATATCAGAGCTGTGGATCAACAAAGCCTCATGGGTAATGCCCAACCATGACAAAAGAACGTTCCATCAATCAAACTTGAGTATTGTTGAAAAATCTAAGCTCTTTGCTGTGTAGAGAAAAATGAACTTTCAATTGGAAAACATTGAACAACCAGCTCAGGGTAAATCTAAACTTGAGAATAGCATTCCTGAGATGATTAGGTCATTTGGGGATACCTCCACTTAACTTAGAAAGATGAATGAAGAACTGGAGGAGAAAGAGAGCAAATAGAATGTACAATATCATCAATCTCATGAAAAGATTGCCAATTTACAGTAGTATCTAGAACATAGAACATAGAACAATACAGCACATAACAGGCCCTTCGGCCCACGATGTTGTGCCGAACATTTGTCCTAGCTTAAGCACCCATCCATGTACCTATCCAATTGCCACTTAAAGTTTGCCAATGATTCTGGCTCTGCCACTCCCACAGGCAGCGCATTCCATGCCCCGACCACTCTCTGGGTAAAGAACCTACCCCTGACATCTCCCCTATACCTTCCACCCTTCACCTTAAATTTATGTCCCCTTGTAACACTCTGTTGTACCCGGGGAAAAAGTTTCTGATTGTCTACTCTATCTATTCCCCTGATCATCTTATACACCTCTATCAAGTCACCCCTCATCCTTCTCCGTTCCAAAGAGAAAAGGCCTAGCACGCTCAACCTATCCTCGTACGACCTATTCTCCATTCCAGGCACATCCTGGTAAATCTTCTCTGCACCCTCTCCAAAGCTTCCACATCTTTCCTAAAGTGAGGCGACCAGAACTGCACACAGTACTCCAAATGTGGCCTAACCAAAGTCCTGTACAGCTGTAACATCACTTCACGACTCTTGAATTCAATCCCTCTGCTAATGAACGCTAATATACCATAGGCCTTCTTACAAGCTCTATCCACCTGAATGGCAACTTTCAAAGATCTATGAACATAGACCCCAAGATCCGTCTGCTCCTCCACCTTACTAAGAACCCTACCGTTAACCCTGTATTCCACATTCTTATTTGTCCTTCCAAAATGGACAACCTCACACTTGGCAGGGTTGAACTCCATCTGCCACTCCTCAGCCCAGCTCTGCATCATATCTAAGTCCCTTTGCAGCCGACAACAGCCCTCCTCACTATCCACAACTCCACCAATCTTCGTATCATCTGCAAATTTACTGACTCACCCTTCGACTCCCTCTTCCAAGTCATTAATAAAAATTACGAACAGCAGAGGACCCAGAACTGATCCCTGCGGAACTCCACTTGTAACTGGGCTCCAGGCTGAATATTTACCATCTACCACCACTCTCTGACTTCGACCGGTTAGCCAGTTTTCTATCCAACTGGCCAAATTTCCCTCTATCCCATGCCTCCTGACTTTCCGCATAAGCCTACCATGGGGAACCTTATCAAATGCCTTACTAAAATCCATGTATACTACATCCACTGCCCTACCCTCATCCACATGCTTGGTCACCTCCTCAAAGAATTCAATAAGACTTGTAAGGCAAGACCTACCCTTCACAAATCCGTGCTGGCTGTCCCTGATCAAGCAGTATCTTTCCAGATACTCATAAATCCTATCCCTCAGTACCCTTTCCATTACTTTGCCTACCACCGAAGTAAGACTAACTGGCCTGTAATTCCCGGGTTATCCCTATTCCCTTTTTTGAACAGGGGCACAACATTCACCACTCTCCAGTCCCCTGGTACCACCCCTGTTGACAGTGAAGACGAAAAGATCATTGCCAACGGCTCTGCAATTTCCTCTCTTGCTTCCCACATAATCCTAGGATATATCCCGTCAGGCCCAGGGGACTTGTCTATCCTCAAGTTATTCAAAATGTCCAACACAGCTTCCTTCCAAACAAGTATCTCCTCTAGCTTACCAGTCCATTTCACACTCTCCTCTTCAACAATAGATTAGATTAGATTACTTACAGTGTGGAAACAGGCCCATCAGCCCAACAAGTCCACACCGACCCGCCGAAGCGCAACCCACCCATACCCCTACATTTACCCCATACCTAACACTACGGGCAATTTAGCATGGCCAATTCACCTGACCTGCACATCTTTGGACTGTGGGAGGAAACCAGAGCACCCAGAGGAAACCCACGCAGACACGGTGAGAACGTGCAAACTCCACACAGTCAGTCGCTTGAGGCGGGAATTGAACCCAGGTCTCTGGTGCTGTGAGGCAGCAGTGCTAACCACTGTGCCACCATGCCGCCCTCAATACGGTCCCTCTCGTTTGTAAATACTGAAGAAAAGTACTCATTCAAGACCTAACTTATCTCTTCCAACTCATTACACAGTCTCCCACTACTATCCTTGATCGGACCTACCCTCGTTCTCGTCATTCTCATGTTTCTCACATACGCATAAAATGCCTTGGGGTTATCCTTGATCCTATCCGCCAAAGATTTTTCATGCCCTCTCTTAGCTCTCCTAATCTCTTTCTTCAGCTCCCTTCTGGCAATCCTGTATCCCTCCAATGCTCTGTCTGAACCTTGTTTCCTCAACCTTTTGTAAGCCCCCTTCTTCCTCTTTACAAGACATTCAATCTCCCTCGTCAACCAAGGTTCCCTCACACGACCATCTCTTTCCTGCCTGACAGGTACATACATATCAAGGACACATCGTATCTGTTCCTTGAAAAAGTTCCACATTTCCACGACATCCTTCCCTGACAGCCTATGCTCCCAACTTATGCTCCTCAGATCCTGTCTTTCAGCATCGTATTTACCCTTCCCCCAATTGTAAAACCTACCCTGTTGCACGCACCTATCTCTCTCCATAACCAAGGTGAAAGTCACAGAATTGTGGTCACCATCACCAAAATGTTCACCCACTAACAAGCCCATCACTTGTCCCGGTTTGTTACCAAGTACCAAATCCAATATGGCCTCCCCTCTGGTCGGGCAATCTACATACTGAGTTAGAAAAGCTTCCTGTACACACTGCACAAACACTGCCCCATCCAATCTACTTGATCTAAAGAGCTTCCAATCAACGTTTGGGAAGTTGAAATCACCCATGACTACTACCCTGTGGCTTCTGCACCTTTCCAAAATCTGTTTCCCAATCTGTTTCTCCACATCTCTGCTGCTATTGGGGGGCCTATAGTAAACACCCAACAAGGTGACTGCACCTTTCCTATTTCTGACTTCAGCCCATACTACCTCCAAAGGCAGATCCCCCTCGAACTGCCTTTCTGCAGCCGTTATACCATTTCTAATTAGCAACGCCATCCCCCCTCCTTTTTTACCACCCTCCCTAATCTTACTGAAACATCTGTAACCAGGAACCTCCAACAACCATTCCTGTCCCTCTTCTATCCACATTTCTGTGATGGCCACAACATCGTAGTCCCAGGTACCGATCCACGCCTTAAGTTCACCCACCTTATTTCTGATACTCCTTGCATTGAAAACAATCTGGAACAACTTGGAAGCAGAACAGATCTTGCTCAACAGGAACAGCTACAGAAACATTGACTTGAGCTCAGTGCAGTTTTGGAGAAAATGACAGACCTACAACATTAGTGGAGATGGCACATGCACATAAGAAGAACATGCAAATCACAAGACGGTCCTTTCCGTAAAAAAAACAGCAATGATGCTCTAGTGAATGATTTCAAGCAGGACATAGTTGAAGCCAAATAATCACTAAACCAGCAAGTGGAAGATACTCAGGTTTTGATGAAAGCCAAAAGATAAATAATGCTTGAAGGGGCTGAACTGTTATCAAGGTTATGAAAGAGAAAAATACACTGCAAAGCTCTGAAGGAACAAGATAGAAAATCCAAGATTTGAGCCACTTGAAACAGTCTGAAGGATGAAATCAATCAGTGGCTAATCTGGAGTACAACTTCGCTGTGGTGAATTAGGAGAAGCAAATTCGGGAAAAGTAACTGCAGTCCATGAAAGAAAAGACAAGTGAAACAGAAACCAAAAGCAACTGTGGCAATCAAAGGCACTTCCAGACCACCATCACTGTTGTGAGATTTAGGTGCATCAGGAAATTACCCAAACATTATATAGACTCATAGACTCATTTATCATTCTAAATAGTGACATTTTTTGAGGAAAGGAGAAGGGTCTGTTTCCATGCGGTACATCTCTATGACTCTAATATTGCATGTGAGGTTGCCTTTTAGAGAATTCACCTTTAAGGATTCCATGTGTACATAATGTTGCAACTCTGCCAAACAGTTTGCTCTAGGTTTGCAACTTACACACGCAGAAAGCAGTTACTTCGCTGTTTCATAACTTATAATGTGTTTTACTGTTGTAATAAACTAACCCATAGAGTTAGCCGGTCTCTCATGAGTCATTGATCATTAGGCCATAATCCATAACATAATGATAAGTGTTAAATATGGAGGAGATAAAAAAAAGCTTAAGGGGAGGTGTTGTAAAAGGTGGTGGATCTGAAAGAGTTTTCATCTTGAAGTTGCAATATCTCCACCAATCTAACAATGCAATGGTGCCTGAGCCAATCAGAAAGCAGATTACATGATACAAGCTTAGAGCAACAAAGATCTAAATTTTAAAAAATGAAAGTAGGCAATAATTATCAAACCAAAAGGCGTATTAATAACATTATAATGTGGATAGATTGTTAACAAAAGTCTGTGATGATGTGGTCACTTTAAGAGGTTATTTTATCCTGGTTTTCTTTTGAAGAGAGGTTGTATGGCAGAGGCACTAAACTGTCTCAAAGAAAGTCAACAACTTGTGAGGCCTTGGGGCTTTCTTCAAGTTGGAACAATGGAAGCAGCCCAGGTTTGGTCAGCTCTCATGGACCAAGCTTTCTCATTTCTTTTTCAGGTTTTAGGCTTAGTTTTTTTAGATTAGATTCCCTACAGTGTGAAAACACACCCTTCAGCTCAACCAGTCCACACCGACCCTCCGAAGAGTAACCCACCCAGACCCATTTCCCTCTGACTAATGCACCTAATGCTGTGGGCAATTTAGCATGGCCAATTCACCTGCCCTGGACATCTTTGGACTGTGGGAGGAAACCCACGCAGACACAGGGAGAATGTGCAAACTCCAAACAGACAGTCGCCTGATGCTAGGATCGAACCTGGGACCCTGGTGCTGTGAGGCAGCAGTGTTAACCACTGAGCCACCATGCTGCTTTTAAGCAAAAGCCTTTGGGGATGTCTCCTGACTGCTACTCTCTCTGCATTCTCTCTTGATGATGTTTCCTTCTGGATTGGAGAACTGCATGTGAGAAACTGTGTCTGAATTTGCCTTTTGGCCAAGGGGTGTGTTTATGGGATGTTACTGTACTGGAACAGTTAATTAGTAATTGGTACTGTATCTATTATTCAGCTAAGTTTTCCAATAGTTAAGTTATTCTAAATTCCCCTTTCTTTTGTTTATATTTTAACTACAGTGTTTAAATAAATTGTGTTTTGCTTAACATTGACCAGTTTAACCAATCACATCACATCTGGAACAAGGTGCTTCACATCTACCTTTAAAATCAGAAAACCTTAGGATCTCGGTGACCTTCTGAAAGATTTTTAGGTGTTCTGGTCTAGTTATCAACAAGTCTGATACAGCATTGAAAATTAGAACAATAGGAAAATTGGAACTGACTTAATCACCCAGCCTAGGGAGGGGCGACTGAGCTTCTCAATCAGAAAAGATTCCTCCTAACCTACACACAATTGGCTAATTGGGAGTAACTCAGAGGTCATTGAGCAGCTGTGTGCAGTCAAAAAGGAAGGAAAGCAAGCAGTGCACAGATTTAATCTCATAAAATAATGACTGAGAATTGCTCATGACCTCTCAAAGATCACCTAATGATTATCTCCTTGCCATTTCTGCAGAGGTCAGCAGGGAATCTGTAAGGGACCTATGGTTAAGACCACACTGTGTTCAGTAGTAGTGGATTAAGTCTGCACTGTAAAACCCGACACAGCCTTCTTGCCGAGTGAAACAGTGAAAATCAATACCCAGAGCTCGCTGGCTAGCCTCAACAAATCTTTCTTGAGGGAAAAGGAAGAAAATGGTGTACTTATATAGCACCCTTCACAACCTTAGTACTTCTCAAAGCTCTTTACAGTGAATGAAGTATTCTTTGAAATGTAGACACTGTTGTAGGTGGCAGCCAGTTTGTGCACAGCAAGCTCCCACAGACAGCACTGTCCTCTATTTTAGTTTTGGCAGTTGAGGGGTAGTTCTTGGGCAGCACAGAGAACCCTGTGCAGTGTGTGTATGTGTTTCCACGTCATACTGCCTCGTGAGTGCTTCCTCTGTTTAGAGATTTTAAAGTAAGTTTTAAACTCAGGGACATTGGGAGAGAGGTGTGATCTACACTGGTGTTAGTCCCATGCAGAGCTAATATTTATTCAATTCACTGGGGCATTGCTGGATGGATCAGCGTTTATTGCCTGCCCCTAATTGCCCTTGAAATTGTGGTAGTGAGCAGTGCTCAGGACTAGGGGGGATAGAGATAGCTCAGGGCTCAACATGGAGCTCGGATTGGTACATGGTCATTGCCCCCAAGGGCAGTGGTTATGGTGTCTCAATCCAGGAGTGGAATCGGGGCCCAGGATTCCTGTCTCTGTCCCTCATTGTGAGTCCTTGTGGTCCAGGTACAAGCTAACTGCTTCGGATGTGCTATCAGGGTCTCAGCTGCCATCCTGTAGGCTGACAGAAGGGGTGCAACTCATGGAGATGAAAGCTCCTTCATTACTGCTCAGTGAATGTGAATCCCCTTCTGTACTTAGTGGGTATGGAGTACACTCTCTCTTAGTGGGTATGGAGTACACTCTCTCTTAGTGGGTATAGAGTACACTCTCTCTTAGTGGGTATGGGGTACACTCTCTCTTAGTGGGTATGGAGTACACTCTCTCTTAGTGGGTATGGAGTACACTCTCTCTTAGTGGGTATGGGGTACACTCTCTCTTAGTGGGTATGGAGTACACTCTCTCTCTCATTAAGGAGGTATCTCCTATCAAGAAAAAATAATGTACAGCTATAAAGCACCTTTCACAACTTCAGGAAGTCCCAAAGAGATTTATAGCCGACGAAGTACGTTTGTTTTGAAGTGTAATTAATGTGGCGATGTAGCATTATCAGTATTCAGTCACGTAGAGATCAGTATTCCCACGCCTGATGCCTATCACGGGAATTTAGTTGGAATGTGTCTTGGGAAGAGGGATTTGATTTTACATCACGGTAGCTAGCACAGTGTTCACCGCCACAACCCAACAACATGTCGCTTTGGAGATTGATCAGGCGATTGTCACTGTCCTTCACCTCTGCCTCTGTAAACCTTGCTGTTCTCTGAACCGTCCCACTGGGGGTGGGGGGGGGGGGTGGTGAGATCAACCCGTCAGAACGAATGATGAAGTAAGTGAGCTGGGGGTGTCAGAGAAAGGAGGCTGATGCTATCCACACTTTGGAACAAAATAACTTCTACAGTAAATGAAACAATAACTGTAACTTTAAAAAAAATATCCCATCTCTTCAAACTCAGCTCCATGCACTTTGATACAGATAAATGGTCTATGTGCGTGTGTGATTGCAAATGACAAGGTCAAACCACTGCTCCAACTGCTTTAACATTTAAGAGATTAACCACCGATCTCACTCAGCCCGAAAAAGCAATGTCTTGCCAAAAGTCAAATGAAATGTGTCCCCGGTTGACTGTTTAGTTGCTTTAAAATCCAATGCAAGTGCAGCTTTTTTTTTTGTTCGTTTGTTAATTACAGTGTAACTAAACCTCACAAGAACCACCCACTACTCCATCGTAAAAAAAACGGTACATTTCCTTTCTTGATCCTTTGCCAAGGTTACTTACACAAGGAGCAGTTTATTCTGCTTTCAGACGCTGTGCCAGAAAAGAATTGGCTAGTTGAACTGTTTGGATATAGTTGCACAAGTCACTGATTTATCTTGTTGTTAAAATAAGGAATCATCATTTCACACCGCCCACAACTCCCTCACCCACTCCTTTCCAAGTCTTGAGAGGTTGTTCAGAGATAATGACATAATCCGATCAGGAATGTGGAAAGGGTGGTGATTTACGGCTGCGTTTATGGGATTATAACTTGATTGATTTTCAAAGAGCAGGTGTTGCTACAAAGAACTGGTAATCTTTAGATATTGCAGTGGATAATTATTTCTTTCTTCTGGTCAAACAAATAGAGAGTGTTGAGAGCTTGGATGTTGAGAGTGAGAAACAGCACCTTGTTCAAAAAGACTCAAGGTAAATCTCCTCAGTAACCAGCTCATGTTGTAAAGTTCTCATCCCTGTCTTCAGACTCTTTGAGGGGGCACACTTGTCCCTATTTCTGTACCTTCCTCCGCCCTTACAATCTCCTCACATCGGGACACTCCTCCAGTTAATGGATACCTGAGTCTCTCATTTTCTTGGTGGATTGTTGGTGCCTATGTCTCTAGCTGCCTTAAGGTCTGACCTCTGAGAATTCCCTCTCAAAAACATTCCATTCTGCGTCTCCTTTAAAGTACTACATAAAACCTAAAGTTCTTGCTTCTATCTCCTGATGTGACCCAATGTCAATTTTGTATTTGATAATGTTCCTGGCACATACAATGCCTTCAAGCAGTAAATGTAAATGCAAGCTGTTGTTAATGTCAGCAATGATTGCAGGGCAAGCTGAATGATTGTGTCATGCTCAAAGGGAAACTGACCTTGGCAAATGGCTGAGACAGTCAATGTTAAAGTTTGTCAACTCAGATGATAGCTGTTGTTTGCAAAACAAGTCATATTTTATGCTCGCTGTTTACCACTTTTGGATCCCTCATGTGACCATTTTTGGCGCCATTTTAGCTCAGTTGGGTTTTGTTTTCCCGTTGTTCACCTTTGGCTGCAATGAGCTGAGAACGGAATGAGATCCTGGTAAATGGGAGACTTGGCACATAGGATACAAGCTCAGTGTGCATGGCTTCATCTCTGGGCTAAGAGACAGTTCTGCTTTTGAGGTCATGTCTTAATGTCCTTGTATTATTTTTTCAATTCCAATATTGATTGGTCGGCTGGGCACAATATTTGTTACAGGAAATGCTCCCTGCTCATTGAAACATACAAGATTTTGACAGACTAAAACACCTTGACAGAGAATGTTTCCCCTCATGGGAGGGTCTAGGACTAGAGGACATCATCTCAGAATTAGAGGCACCTATTCAAGGCTGAGATGAAGGGGGCTTTCTTCTCTCATAGGGTTGTGGGTTTTTGGAATTGCTTGCCGCTGAGAGCTGTGGGGGCAGAGTCCTTATGTTTATTTAAGGCTGAGATAGATTCTTGATGAGTTGGTGTGAGGAATGTCATATCAACCATGATCCTATTGAACACAGGAGCAGTCTTGAGGGGCCGAATGGCCTATGCCTGCTCCTGCTTCATATAGTCTTATGGGAAATCAGGATTAACGGGGACGAGGCAGGGCATTTGACTCAATGTAGCCCATTCGTGGGATAAATTCTACATTACAGCATTTCAAATAATTTCAAGGGATTTGCCCCCAGTATCCTCCCTTTGGCAATCATCTTCAATTTCTTGACATGGATCCTAAGTTAACTTCTGTGTTTCCTGTTTATTTCCTGGTTTGATTGGAGTGGTGCTTTTTGGCTATCTTTGCCTAACGTCCCCAAACTCCACACACATTCTCAGTCCAAATCTGAGAGAGCAAGTTGCAGCCTGTCCTAATTCAGGGAGGAAGGAGACTGTTTACTGTGGAGCCTGAAAGTGTTTACTGATCTGATAAAGGTCGGAGTCAGTTACCTAAGGTTGCTCTGCACAATCGAGTCAACATGACATGCAAACAACATTCTACTGTTGACTGGCCTGCCCAAGTTTTGTACCACAGTACAGTAGAGAAGAACGCCAACTGCTGCTAGTACGACTTACATGTGAATGTTTAAAGCCTCCATCTATTGTTTCTTTGTCAAGCAGTTTAACAGACCCATGGAAATGATTGAAGTTATCCCTTCACATACAAACCAGAAGCTGTGAGAAAGTCACTTGAATGCGTTAACTGTTGGTACACTCCAGAGGAAGACTCTTCCCTCTTCTTCTTTTTAAAGCCCTATTTGCAGCTGACATTTTTGATTAAAGATTGGATCGCCTTTTCCTAATAGCTCTGTCTGCCGCTTAATGACAAATATACGCTCCCACGAAGCAACCCAGTCCTTTTATATGGCAGCAATTCCTTTCTCTCTGTAGTTGTCTAAAATTGAGCACTATTGATAAGGACCTGGCTGAGACAGTTTCAGTCTGTGAGCTCAGAGAGAGGGGGGGAACATCACAGCGAAGAGACTGACATAGATACTGTGAAAATGGCTGTTACACAAAGTTTTCATCCTTTCACTTTCAAAATAAACAATGCAGCGAGATTGCCATTGAGTTGGCAATCCTGATGTCAGTTGAAATGTTGTCCCAGTGGGGAAGGTGACAGTGTCTTGCCTCTGACAGATTTTATTATTTGCAGGAAATACAATTTCTTTTTTATTCATTTGTGAGATGTGGGCATCACTGGCAAAACCAATGTTTCATGCCTAAAGTGCAATTAAGAATCAAAGACATTGTTGTGGGTCTGGAGTCACATGTAGGCCTGTCCAGGTAAGGATGGCCGATTTCCTTCTCTACAGGACATAGTGGACCAGACCCGCTCTGATTTCCATGTCAAACTTCCCTGATAAGTTTTTTTCAGTGAGTTTTGTAAGATAGGAAGCTGAATATTAATTTTTTATTCAGTCATGGGATATGGGTGTTGCTGGCTGGCCTGGCATTTATTACATGTCCCTAGTCACTCACTCTTAATGAAGCCAGTTGGACCATGCACGAGGTGTTGAACAAATATGAATCCCCCTTAATGGCAGCTTACTGCTGCCTAGTGAGAAACCCAGCAAATCCTTTGTCAAAATCATAAAGGAGGGAGCAAGCTGCTTCTGAGTCGAGGCCAGCTTCACGCATTCTGTCAGAGGTCACATTGCTCAGGCCCCTCCAGGATTCTGTCACATGTCACCATGCAGTTAACTTCTCAGTCTGGATTAATTTCACCACCTTCCTGTGAACTTGTGTTTCTAGATTGCTAACCTGGATTAAGTGACATTACCAATAAACCAGCACATTCCCTAACTGTAGACCTTTCTGTACTTGGTATATGTGCATGCACATTAACAACAACTACACTTTGGTACATCTTTTCATTGAGCAACAATGGGCTTCTTATGGATTACAGAATCATAGAATTATCGCAGCATGGACAGACAGACATTCAGTCTGTCATGCTTGCACCGACCTTATTGTCCAGATCCAACCTCCTATTTTTTCCCATAGCCCTGTACAACATTCTTACAAAAACTATCTGATGCCTTCAATTGAACCTAGCCAGAAGTCACACAGCACCAGGTTATAATCCAACAGATGTAGTTCAAATCGCATGCTTTCGGAGCACTGCTCACTGCTATAACCTGATGTTGTGTGGCTACTGACTTTGTCCAATTCCGACACTCCCATATTAATTGAAACTTTTGGCTCCAGCACATTTCCAGACAGTATGTTCCAGACCTTAACAACTCGCCATGTGAAAAAAGTCTTTTGCACACCTATTCCTTGTGCCATTTGCACATCGCTTTAAATCCATGCATCTCCAAATCACTCTCACTCCTGTGCCTTTCATGAGCCAAAAGCAGCTTTACCCTTTCTATGCTGTCCAGCTCCTTCATGATTTTGAAAACCTCAATCAGATCTCCTCACAGCCTCCTTCTCCCAAGGATTGACAATCCCAGTGTCTTTAATCTATCACCTGTGAGTGAACATCAAAGCAGGACTTTTCCAGGAATCTAAGCAACAAAGACTAACCGCTGGGCAGGAGTTGCCTCTTCCAATCCAGGTGCCTCATCCTATTTATGCTGCGTACTGCCATTGCAGATTGAGTGAAACAGCCATGAGAGGTTATGTAAAGGTGGCCTTGTCTGTAAAAGGTGCTTGTTCAGGGACTTTGTTGACTGTTAACATCAGTTAGTACTTTTTTCCCCCAATAGCCTTGTTTGTTCAGTATTAGGTCTATTTGTCAAAACACCCAAAAGAATTCAATAGTGCAGTAGGCTTTCTAAACAGCGGGGAACATGTTCTGATCAATAGTGTACCTATCACCCTGCTGATAAGTGCAGTGGATTCTGCCAAATCCAATATTTATCCAAGCTGCTATTGGACACTCCTTGTTTGAAACAGTAAAATGCGTCGCTTGTAGACACAAGGGTATAAAGGCTGTCCAAATTTAATACTTTACTTCGAACAAACAAGAAAAATAGACATTTTAACTGATGAAATGTGTAATCACAAACAATGAACTTGTTGGTGTAACTTTATTGGAGGTCATTTAATAGAGAGAATGAGGCAGCTTCTGTTAATGAATGTGGGTCACTATAGAGATTATAAACACGCTGCATACAGTGGAAACCAGGAGGCAGATTCCGTCCTTTGAGCCTCTGTCCCTGAACACACAGTTTGCTGACGTAATTGTTACAACCTGACGTAATGGGTGTTTTTTGAAGGGGTAGGGGAGGGGGGAGCATGCATTAGCGTAGGTACTAACTCACCCTCTCACCATGACCTCTCTGCCAATGTCAAGTCAGTTTCAGGTATTTGAGGTTCGAGTAGATTACCATCATCCAACCCTGGCTGCACTTGTATCTGAGATCCTCAGCCCATGACCTTCAGTCTCTACTGTCCTGCCCACACTGAACTGTAAGGTTGTTCTTAAACTAAGGAACAAAAAATGTAGACAGAAAGTTAAAACGTTTCAATATCCTGGAGGTTTTCTCATGAAGTTTTCTGATAACCGTGCTGTAGAAATTAATCTTTAATTCAGGACAGTCCTAAGAGGTTGGTGAGTCCTCTAGATATTTTGGGTGGATAAGCAACACCAAGATATTCCATTTGTATGGTTTGATTTATTAAACAATCACAGACATTCACAGCAATGATTATCCTTCCACTGATGAAAGTCAATAATCTAAATTCTAAATTTGACAGATATTTGTTCGTCAAAGGTACTGGGAGATCTCAAATCAGGGTCAGAGGTCTCATTGAGCAGTACAACATGCTTAAGGTACTGGCTTATTGCAGAGCTCCACAAGGGGCTTTGCTACTCTAGCGCCATGCTGTGGGACTGCTGAGGGAGGTACATATACAGGATGGGGTGAGGACAGGATCCCAGATTGGATTGTCAGTGTATACGTTCACATCTGACTCATACTGAAGGGTGGGTGCCAGCAGCAATTCATTCTCTGACATTTCCTGTGCGAATGTAACACAGGAAAGGGGGAAGACACAGGGTAATGTGCATATACCTGGGTATCTGGCATTGAAGGCAAGCAAAGTGGGTTCTCCCCACTATGCTGACCAATCTCCTTACCTACACTACCAGGAAGATTCCCTAGTCATTATCGTATCACATGTTTGTGGGATCTTGCTATGTGTACGTAGACTGTTATATTTCCCAGCTACAACAGGGACTGCACTCCAGAGCTACTTCAGCGGCGGCTATGCTTTGGGATGTTTGTACAGATTTACAGGATTGCGAACGGGTTCCATCTCGAACAAAAACAGAAATTGCTGGAAATGCTCAGCAGGTCTGGCAGCACCTGTGGAGGGAAATCCGAGTTCATGGGTTCTGATTTACAGCCTCCACAACTCTTTCGGGTTTAATCCAGGTTCCATCGGGAGTCTGGGCGGCACGGTGGCACAGTGGTTAGCACTGCTGCCTCACAGCGCCAGAGACCCGGGTTCAATTCCCGACTCAGGCGACTGACTGTGTGGAGTTTGCACGTTCTCCCCGTGTCTGCGTGGGTTTCCTCCGGGTGCTCCGGTTTCCTCCCACAATCCAAAAATGTGCGGGTCAGGTGAATTGGCCATGCTAAATTGCCCGTAGTGTTAGGTTAAAGGGGTAAATGTAGGGGTATGGGTGGGTTGCGCTTCGGCGGGTCGGTGTGGACTTGTTGGGTCGAAGGGCCTGTTTCCACACTGTAAGTAATCTAATCTAATCTGTAAGTAATCTAATCTAATCTGTTCACAAATGGATTTGTAAGCACGCCAGAACACAATACAGGCCATTATAATGGAGCCATACAGTTATCCAGCACTGAAACAGACCCTTCGGTCATTCTATGTCGATCATGTCCCCAAACTAAACCAGTCCCACCCAGCTGCATTTGGCCTATATCCCTTCAAACCGGTCATGTTCATGTACTTATAAATGTCTTAAATGTTGTAAATGTACGCACATCTACCACTTCCTCTGGAAGTTCACTTCACACACGAACTACCCTCTGTGTAAAATGTTGCCCCAATATCCTTTTTAAATCTTTCTCCTCTCACCTTAAGAATATGCCGTTCATCTGTACACGGAAGGTTGATATGTCAGATCTTTAAAAGTACGCTCCTGTATAGGACCATGTTTATAAGTCAGATGTTCAGAAATTGAGGACCCACTGTGAAATACGTGCACAGGGACTGGTACCCCGTCACCCAGTCACCCTTCATTTCCTTGTGTGCAGTACACTGCCTGTGGCCAGCCAGCTCAGAGTCAGTCCCTGAACTGAGGAGATTCGGAATCCTCTGTGTATTTTTTTTTATTTTCCACAAGAACAGAAAACAAAGAAGAGAAAAGAAGGCAATGTCTCTCAGTAAAGGGAACTTTTCCCCACAGTACACTAACTGTGGCCTGCCAGCTCAGAGTCAGTCCCATGAACTGAGGAGATTCCAATTCCCTGGTTAGACATATTTCTTTCAAGAAAAGGAAGACAATGTTCCAGACCGAGAGGACGTTTCCCCACAGTACACTCGCTGTGGACAGCTGGCTCAGAGTCAGTCCCTGAACTGAGGTTCCTCGTTCATTATTTTTTTTAGCACCCATGTTGTGTGTGTGCAAATGATCCTCTGTGAATATATATTTTATTAAACAAATTACAAAAACAGTTTACAACAAACAGTTACATTTACAGCTGCATACAAGAGACAGCAATTTTACAAGGGAGAGGAGCAGCAAAGCCAAGCCCCAAACCCTACCATTCAAACAAACAGTTTACAGGGACATGAGGACAAACCTCAAATCCCAGTTTCACAAAGATATAAAGAGACAACAGCAATGACAGTTGTACATTAGACAGTACTGTTACATACAAAAGTGCAGACAATACAGACCCAGCAAGCCCCCACCCCTCCCACCTTCCGACCACTCTAAGGCAGCCCGCCCCTACCCACCTTCCGGTTCTCGGTCCACCCCATGCCCCTTCCAGTTCTCGGTCCACCCTGACACCTTTCGACCATCCTCTGTGAATATTGGTCAGGCAGGGCTTCCTGATTGGCCCAGGTTAATAACCCCAATCAAGGATCTCGTAGTCAACAAAATGCAACTGCTTTCAGTCACTGCACACTGGAATATGACGAGCTGTAAATAAATTGCACGACTTTCTCTCTCTTGATATGTGTGGATTGTTGTTGAAAGTCGAGTTTGTTGCTGAAACATGGTAGGGATTTGGGTCTGTTTGTTTCTGAGGCCTCTGCATAATTTCACTAAATAAACTTGTGAGACTCAGATTAAGTTCAGATAAGTGGAAATGGCCATGTGCTGAAATATTGAAGGATGTTTGGTGTACATGGAACCTATCCCAGCGCAGGCAGATGAGTAGAAAAACATTTTAAATAGTAAGTGGGAGACGGCTCTGATCACCTCCTCAATCGATATGAATAGTACTGTCACAAACTTCATCTCCCTCAGCAAATTTACAGGTTTCCAATGTTTAAACTAAGGCAAAAATCATTTCTAAACCACCTCTCCTCATGACCTGTTGTTCTCAAAATGGGGTCCACAATTCCTGGGAGACTTTCTGCAAAGTAACTTGAAATGGAAGACTGGAATAGATTACAGTCATCACATCTACAGTGCAGTGTGGACTAGCGTCAGAATTCTGGAGGAGAGTGCACAAAGATAGTGCTGTAAGGAGCTGGCATCCTAGTGTAAGTCATATCTGCCCGTAAATATCCTGTTAATTTTCTTTATTCACTCATGAGGTGTAGACATCAATGGCTGGGCCAACATTAATTGACTGTCCCCAGTTGTCCTGGAGAAGATGGTGATGAATTGCCTTCTCGAGTTGCTGCAGATATGTGCTGTAAGTAGGCCCACAATAGGGAGGGAGTTCCAGGATTTTGACCCAGCTTCAGTGAAGGAATTGTGAAGTGGCTTGGGAACCAGCAGGTGGTGGTGTGCCCATCTATCTGCTGCCCTTGTCCTTCAAGATGGAAATGGTCGTGGGGGTTTGGAAGATGCTGTCTAAGAAGCCTTGGTGAATTTCTGTAGATGGTGCACACTGCTGCTACTGAGCATTGATGGAAGACGGAATGGATGTTTACAGATGCGGTATCAATCAAGGGGGCTGCCTCATCTTAGATGATTAGATTAGATTAGATTCCCTATAGTGTGGAAACAGGCCCTTCGGCCTCACAAGTCCACACCAACCCTCTGAAGAGTAACCCACCCAGACCCATTTCTCTCTGACTAAAGCACCTAACATTACAGGCAATTTAGCATGGCTAATTCACCTGACCTGCACATCTTTGGACTGTGGGAGGAAACCAAAGCTCCCAGAGGAAACCCATGCAGACACGGGGAGAATGTGCAAACTCCACACGGACAGTCACCCGAGGCTGGAATCGAACCTGGGTCCCTGGCACTGTGGGGCATCAGTGCTAACCACTGAGCCACCGCACATGATGTCAAGCTTCTTGAGTATTGTTGGAGTTGTCCCCATGCAGGCAACTGAGGAATATTCTGTCATAGTCCAGACTTGTGTCTTGTAGATGGTCAACAGCCTTTTGGGGAGTGAGGAGGTGAGGTACTCGCTACAATATTCCCAGCCTCTGACCCGCTCTTGTAACTATAGTATTTGTACAATCAGTTTCTGGCCAATCACAAAAGGCCAGGACATTGATGATGGAAGATTCAATGAGGATAATGCCATAAGATGCCAAGGGGCAATGGTTAGATTGTCTCTTATTGGAGAAGGTTATTGCCTGGTATTTACGTGGTGTAAATGCTACTTACCACTGATCAGCCCAAGTATAGATATTGTCCAGGTTGCCGTACATTTGGACATGGACTGCCTCAGTAAAACATGACTATAATCTTCCTTATCTGCAGCACTTTCACATTATGAGTATATTATAGTATTATAATTGATGCTCAGGTGTGATAGTCTGTCATTACTGATCCATTTGAAAAAGAGTTTGTGAAACTCTGCTGTTTACTAATGAAAAGCATTGGCCTTTATGCCTGGAGTCAGTTAATCAGAAGGAACCATCAGTTTATTTGCTAAACAATTGGCCCTAGTACTCGAACATTTTGTATCGAGCTGGGAAAATCCATGAATAAACTGACCTGTGTGACATTTTGCAAGCATCGTTTATGATTCAAGATTCTAAAACAGGTTGGTGGGACAGGGCACTGCTGTTGGCAACTGTGGCTCAGTGTGTAGCACTTTCCCTTCAAAGTCAACTGGTTACAGGTTCAAATCTCACTCTCCGCAATGGAAGAGCACAGTCCAGGATGACACTCACAGTGCAGTATTGAGAGACCACTGTTCTGTCGGAGGGTCAGTGTTGAGGGAGTGCTGCACTGTTGGAAGGTCAGTGCTGAGGGAGCACCACACTGTAGGAGGGTCAGTGCTGAGGGAGTGCTGCACTGTCGGAGGATCAGTGCTGAGGGAATGCCACACTGTCGGAGGGTCAGTGATGAGAGAGTGTTGCACTGTTGGAGGGTCAGTGATGAGGGAGTGCCGCATTATCAGAGGGTCAGTACTGAGGGAGTGCTGCACTGTCGGAGGGTCAGTACTGAGAGAGTGCTGCACTGTTGGAGGGTCAGTACTGAGGGAGTGCCGCACTATCAGAGGGTCAGTACTGAGGGAGTGCTGCACTGTCGGAGGATCAGTGCTGAAGGAGTGCTGCACTGTTGAAGGGTCAGAACTGAGGGAGTGCTGCACTGTCGGAGGGTCAGTACTGAGGGAGTGCTGCACTGTCAGAGGGTCAGTACTGAGGGAGTGCTGCGCTGTCGGAGGGTCAGTACTGAGGGAGTGTTGCACAGTCGGAGGGTCAGTGCTGAGGGAATGCTACTGTTGGAGGGTCAGTGCTGAGGGAGTGCTGCATTGTCAGAGAGTCAGATGATGGCGTGTGATGGAACACAAGACAACACACAAATTATTAACCAAAAACAGCCAGAGGTGAAATCCCAATTTCCTGTTCTCACCCTAAGTACAGTCCTGATTTCTCAGTGTAATGAGCCTTTTTAGCCAATGTATCCGTAGCTACTTGGATGTCTCATGAGACCAAAGTGTTGAGCTTGGTGTCTCCAAATTTCCTTCCCAGCTCTTGCTTTTACATTTCCCTTCAGGATCTCCTTTTCCGAGTACTGGCAGGGACGTCACTCGGCAAACAGCACACTCCATCCATTACTCAGCTGTACTCACTGGTGGAATACACCAGACAGGCTTTTGGCTTCATTCACCACCCGAAACATTGAATGGTCCAATGTTAGGGAAACGTGTTATGCTTGGATGGAAAGGTTGTATTTTAGTGTTTTGCTTGGATCAGCTATTCTGGGAGTGAAAGGGGATCTGTTTTGAGAAGATGTAATTCTAACCATCTATTAAAAATGTCTGTCACTGGAATTGACTGTTGCAGTGTGTAGCCTGAGCTTTGTATTTACGCTGAGGTACTGTTCCTTGGACTTAGAATACCGACACTGCATTCTGACACATCCCAGAGACCGTATTCTATGTATCCATAGCTGAGCACCTGTGTGTTCATGGACCTGGTGATATCCGTGTACCCATGTCCCTAGGGAACCTAGTGAATCATTTTTCACATTGTAGCCTGGTCGATCATCAGATTGGCAGATGAAACCATGAGGAAGAATTCATGGAACATAGAACAATACAGTGCAGAACAGGCCCTTCAGCCCTCGATGTTGCGCCTACCTCTAAACTAATCTAAGACCATCCCCCTACACTATCTCATCATAATACATGTGCTTATCCAAGGACTGTTTAAATGCCCCTAATGTGGCGGAGAAAGTGAGGGCTGCAGATGCTGGAGATCAGAGCTGAAAATGTGTTGCTGGAAAAGCGCAGCAGGTCAGGCAGCATCCAAGGAACAGGAGAATCGACGTTTCGGGCATAAGCCCTTCTTCAAGAATGACATTCCTGAAGAAGGGCTTGTGCCCGAAACGTCGATTCTCCTGTTCCTTGGATGCTGCCTGACCTGCTGCGCTTTTCCAGCAACACATTTTCAGCCCTAATGTGGCGGAGTTAACTACATTGGCAGATAAGGCATTCCACATCCTTACCACTCTCTGAGTAAAGAACCTGCCTCTGACATCTGTCTTAAATCTATCACCTCTCAGTGATGCCCCCTCGTACAAGCCGACATCATCATCCTAGGAAAAAGACTCTCACTGTCCACCCTATCTAATCCTCTGATCTTCTTGTATATCTCTATTAAATCCCCTCTTCGCCTTCTTTTCTCCAATGAGAACAGACCCACGTCCCTCAGCCTTTCCTCATAAGACCTTCGCTCCAGACCAGGCAACATCCTGGTAAATCTCATCTGCACCTTTTCCAATGCTTCCACATCCTTTCTGTAATGGGGTGACCAGAACTGTACACAATATTCCAAGTGAGGCTGCATTAGCGTTTTGTACAGTTGCAGCATGACATCATGGCTCCAGATGTCATGATGTCATGATATCCCTCTAACACACCGAATGCCATTTTAACAGCACCATCAACCTGGATGGCAACTTTCAGGGATCTATGCACATGGACACCAAAATCCCTCTGCACATCCACACTACCAAGAATCTTTCTACTGACCCAGTATTCTGCCTTCCTATTATTCTTCCCAAAGTGAATCACCTCACATTTAGCTGCATTTGCCCAATTCTGCAGTTTATCCAAGTCCACCTGCAGCCTGTAACATTCTTCCACACTGTTCACTACTCCACCGACTTTACTGTCATCTGCAAACTTACTAACCCATCCACCTATGCCTGCGTCTAAGTCATTTATAAAAATGACAAACAGCATTCCGTAGAATATATTTGGGAATCTTTCCTAGAACAATATCTTATGGATCCAACCAGTGACCTGGTGAATTGTAATGAGGCAGATTTAATAGACGATGTCAAAGAAAGCACTGTTTCCCCTTGGAAACAAAGACCATACAGTGGCAGAATTTAACATTTAGTTGAGAGGGAGGAACTTGATTTGCAAACAGTTGTACTAAGTTTCAATAAAGGTAATTACAAAGAAATGAGGACAGAGTAGCTGGAATGGACTGAGAAAGGAGTTTAGCAGCTAAAGTGCTTGAGGATCAATGACAGTTGTTTAAGATAACTCATGGTTTAGAGTAAAGATACATCCCAGTGAGGAGGAAGGATTTTAGGAGGGGGATAAGTCAACAATGGTTAACATGAGGAAGTTAAGGATAGCATCAAATTTGAAAGAAAATGCACAAAATGTTTTAAGTATTTGTGTTAAAACAGAGAATTGGAAAAAAATTTAAAACATCAAAAGATAATCAAAAAAATGGAGAAAATAATTTTGAGGGTAAATGCACAAGTAACATCAAGATGAATTGCAAGAGCTTCTTTAAATATATAAAAAGAAAGAGAGTAGCAAAAGTGAACATTGGCTCCATAGTGAATAAGGCTAGGGAAATAATAATGGGAAACCAGGAAACAGCGAAGAAGTTGATTAATTATCTCGTATCAGTCTTCACAATAGAAAACAATGATAGCATTCCAAAATTATTGAACATTCAAAGGGCAAAAGGAAGGGAAATAAATACAATAACTACCAACGGAGGAAAAGAAGTAGGGACACCAGTTGGGTAAACGACCAATAAGTCATCGGGATAAGTTGTATCCTTAGGTAACTACAGAGATAAGGCATAGTGGCTCAGTGGTCAGCACTGCTGCCTCACAGCACCAGGGACCCAGGTTCAATTCAGCCTCAGATGGCTGTCTGTGTGGAGATTGCACATTCTCCCCATGTCTATGTGGGTTTCGTCAGGTGCTCTGGTTTCCTCCCACAGTGCAAAGGTGTGTAGCTTAGGTGAATTGGCCATGGGAAATTGCCCATAGGGTCCAAGGAAGTGTAGGTTGGGTGGATTAGCCATGGGAAATGCAGGGTTACAGGGATAGGGCAAGTCGGTCTTGGTAAGATGCTCTTTGGATAGTTGGTGTGGGCTAGATGCGCCGAATGGCTTGCTTCCACACTGGAGGGGTTCTCTGGTCATGGATGCACTGGTAGCAATCTTCCAGAAATCCTTAGATTCTGGTAAAGTGCCAAATGATTGGAAGACTGCTGTTGTAACAGCCTTGTTTAAAAAGGGAGAAAGACAAAAAAAAACTGATAACTATCGGCCAGTTAGCTTAATGTCTGTTATTGGGAAAATGTTTGTCTATTATAAAGCAGCTAGTAGCAGAGTGTTTAGAAATACATAATATGAGCAGAGTCAGGATAACCTCATGGAGGGGAAATCATGGGTCATAAATTTATTAGAATTCTTTGAGGAGGGATCAAGCAGGATAGATAAAGGGGAAGTAGTGGATGTAATATTTTTGGATTTTTAGAAGGTTTCTGATTAAGTGCCACACATCCGGCTACTTAATAAGGTATGATGTTGGGGGTAGTATCGAGGATAGAGGATTGGCTAACTAATAAAAAACAGAGTTGGGATAAGGGAGCCATCTGTAATCTGTGACTAGCAGTGTAGCACAGGGATCAGTGTTGGGGTCACAATTATTAACAATTTATATTAATGATTTAGAAAAGGGAAGTGGATGTACTTTAGCCACGTTTCTAGGTGTCATGAAAATCAGTGGGAAGGCAGGTGGTGAGAATGACACAAAGAGTCTGCGGAGAGATAAAGTCAGGTTATGTGGATGAGAATAACTTATCAGCTGGAATATAATGTAGGAAAATGTGAGGTAACACATTTTGGCAGGAGGAATAGAGGAGCTGAACATTATTTAAATAAGAAAGACTTCGGAAAGCTACATAACAGATGGAGTTGGGACAAATTTAATTGCTAATAGGAAGACGAATGGAATGCTGATCTTTATTTCAAAGGGATTAGAATATAACCGAAGGGAGGTTCTGCTAAAACTATGTAAAGTATTGTTTGGAATACTGTGAATAGTTTTTGGTGCCTTATCTGGAGCGAGATGTATTGGAATTGGAGGCAGAACAGATAAGGTTTACTGGAATGATACCAGGTATGAGAGGACGGTGTTATGAGGACAGATTGAATAGATTGGACCTGTACTTGTTGGAATGTAGAAGATTGAGAAGAGATCTTATTGAAGTATTCAAGATTCTTAGATGACTTGACAGGGCAGATGTGAAAAGGTTATTTTCCCTCATGCAAGTGTTTAAAACCAGAAGGCATAATTCAGAATAAGGGGTTATCCATTTAAGATAGAGAGAAGGAATGTCTTCTTTCACAGGTTGTGAATCTGTTTAAGACAAAAGGCTGTTGAGCTTGGGTTACAAGGTATATTCAAGGCTGAGATAGATGGACATTTAATCAATAAGGGAATAAAAGATTAAGGGGAAAAGATAGATAAATCGAGTTGAGGATTATCGGAGTAGCTATAATCTTATTGAATGGTAAAACAGACTCGTTGGGCTGAATGGCCTATTTATGTTCCAATGTCAATGGTCTTTATAAGTAGCTTTTCTGAGACATCAGTCCCATACTTGAAGAGATTATTTTGCTGTTAGGTACCAACTCTAATTTTCAATATGAGCTTAACAGATATTTAATAAGGAAAAGCAGCAATGCATGGAAACTCAGTGGGAGGTCATAGGATGACTTCTGTTTCTGTGAGGTAATGGTGGTTTGAAAGGAAATGTCCCATAGCCTGAGACAATTCATATTATCCACCATACCTCTTCTCTGCCACAATTTGCAGGACTATTAAAAACTCATCATCATGTTAGCCAAAAATTATGGCTCACTGTCCCGTGGAGATGGGAGATGGGGGCTAAACCCAGAAACAGTAAGTCCCACCGTCCAGTGGACTTACTCAGGGTATGACTGAGAAGGTGAGAAAGGAATTTAGACCAACTAAGAGCATGTTTAGGGGCCATTTTGGAGCTGGTGATAGTAATCTGTCAATGTGGAATGGCCTCTCACAATTTCCTGTGACTGTCAGCTCAATGGAGGTTGCCTTTTCAGGTCATAGCTGAGAGGACGGGTGAGGAGGGGGAGTGATGGAGGGAAACCAGAAACTCCAGCCTCAATGAAAGTTCCAAGGAGGTGGAAGGCCAGCATAGGCCGGCAGAGAGACTTCCTGTCCATCACTGTGCCTACCGGCTTCAGGAGTTTTCATTGCAACCATTCTGTGCGTTGACCCATCTATGTTGTGGGCCCCACACTGTCCATGTCAGCAGCATCCCCACCTCTGTCCCATTGAGTCTGCCACGTGTCTGTCTGGGCCTGCGGCACCAGGAGCATAACCATTCTCCTTCAATTGAAGATCACACCCCTTCCAGGTATCAGATCTCCATTCTGACCCATTGTTGGAATCGCAAAGCCCAGGGGATCTCCAGCTGTACAGCTTCCATCAACTCGTGACTCCATCTGAGGGCACGCCATGTCGATTCAGCCAATGTAACGGAATTGCCAATAAGCCACAGCAGACTCATTGCCACATGGGCTACGGGGTGGGGGTTTGTTGCTAAAAGCAAAATAATGTGGATGTTAGAAATCTGTGACCGTCACAGGAAGTGCTGGAGAAAGTCAGCAGACAGAAACAGAGTTAACATTTCGCTTCTGGTATGAGACTTCTTCCTCAGTTCTACCTAAGAATTCTATCAGGTTGGAAACATTAATTCTGTTTCTCTTTCCAAAGATGCTGCCAGACTTGCTGGGTTTCTCCAGTGTTCTGTGCGTTTGTTTCCCAAGTCTGATGTTAGCCCTTTGCTTTCAGTCTGTATTATGGCCCATGCTAAAGGCTTTAATTTACATGGCTGCCTTGAGTGATTACTTTAATGATCATTAAACTTGTTATAGCTGATGATTAATCACGACAGTATCTGTTTTCATTACACCACTGGCCATTAATTGAATGATGGATGCAGTGTTTGTTTTAGATTGATTTAAAACAGTACCTTTCACTGTGAATATAATGGTACAAAACTCTCTGACAAAACCGTGTAAAAGTGTTTATAAAATAAAACATAACTGGGATCCTGCCTTTGTTTTCCTCCCCTCATCCAACAACTTGAAAGGCACCAAGGCAATCAATTGGTCATCCACCTCATGCTAGTGGGATCTTGCTGTGTGAAATAACTGTTGCGTTGACCTTATAACCCAAAACTTCAAGATATTTTCAACCAAACAGATCAGGATTCTTCCCCCTCAGATATGCTCCATTTAAATGTTGTTCCTAACCAGGAGACCGGATTTCTGAACTACAGCTGTATCACCTGTATTCCCTCATTCCAATCATATACCTCATCTCTCAAACTTCATTCCTATTGCTCACCTGATTGCTGTCTCTTACCTGTACTCTCTTCGCGTATAAGCAATGGTTTCTCTCACCTGTATTTCCTTCTTCTACCAGTGTTTCCATCGACTTGCACTATCAATCTTTCCCTCATTCCATTCTCTTACCTGTATTCTCAACTCTTAACCCGCATTTTAATCTCCTCCCAATATTTACATCCCTCAGCCTGCAATCCCGTTACTTATGTATATTGGCATCTTCCATCAATATTCTCATCTCTCAACCTATTTTCCTTTTCCTCACCTGTCTTATCATAAAATCCCTATAGAGTGGAAGCAGGCCCTTTAGTCCATTGAACCCACAATGACCCACCCAGACTCATCTCCCTATCCTATCCCTGTAAATCCCATGGTTAATCCACCTAGCCTACACATCCCTGGTCGCTAGGGACAATTTAGTATGGCCAGTCCTCCTAATCTGTCCATCTTGGACTGTGGGAAGAAACTAGAGCACCCAATGGACACGCAGAAGAATGTGCAAACTTCACACATACAGTCACCCAAGGGTAGAATTGAACCCAGGTCCCTGGCACTGTGAGGCAGCAATGCTAACCACTGAGCCACCGTGCTGCTCCTATTACCTGGCCTTGTCCTCTCCCACTTGTACTCCCTTAATGGTGAGGAACCATCTCAGCAATGGCATCTGATGAATGGCCCCAATAGAGTATCCTGCACTTATCAAGGACACACATACACCAGGGACTTGTTGTACAGAATGTCAGTGTGCTGACTTATGGAGTTGGTATCAGTAAAAGCACTTCACATCTCGTATAGCAATGAATACAGAGCATGGCCCCACAGTCTCATTGTCTCAGCCATACACCACACAAGCAGCAAACAGAGGTGACTTTATCAAACTGGGGTGAAATTGTACCTGACATGCTTGATGCTCTCATCACTGTCTTTGTTATCTTCACCATTCTAATGTTTTTCACCTGAACTCCCATCGTACCCTCAATAAAGTTGATCCGGTCCAAAGTTCTGCTGTTTATATCCTAATTCGCACCAATTCACCCATTCAGCCATCACTGTGGAGCTCCCCGAACCAATCTGAAAATACAATGATTTTAAGTCTCAAACTTGAGTTAAATTCCCTCCAAATTCTTGCTGCTGTGATATCTTTGTGACCTCCTCCATCCCAAAACTCGTCAGGATCTCTGCACTGCTCCAGTCCCTCCCTCATGTGCATGCTCAATTACTCCATACTGACAGCCATGCCTTCAGCTGCTAGTCCAGAGACTCTGGAATTTTCTCTCTAAACCCCGCATATTTATCTCCCTCTCCTTGCTTCAGACTCTCGTCATGTGTGTACCTAGTGAAAGTAGGTCCTGCAGATGCTGGACATCAGAGTCAAGATTAGAGTGGTGCTGGAAAAGCACAGCAGGTCAGGCAGCATCCGAGGAGCAAGAGAATCGACATTTCAGGCAGAAGCATTCCTGATGAAGGGCTCCGGCCCTAAACGTCGATTTTCCTGCTCCTCGGATGCTGCCTGCTCATGTATATACCCACCTCTCCTTTCAGACTCTTTTTACACATCTATCTGTTTGGCCAAGAATTTACTCACCTGTGTCTGAATCTTGCTTTGTGAAGCCTCCATGATAAATCTTCTTGTGAAACGCACTGTGACATTTCACGATGTTAAAAATGCGATACAGAGGAAAGTTATTATTGAGATATTGGAAAGATTTTGTTCTGAAAATGTTTTCTTTACATCAAAAAACTCCAAAAAATGTTTTTTGATTGCAAAACAGTAGCAGGTGACAATGCTATTGTGAAATGGGTGTGAAATGGTTAATACCAAAGAGTGCCATAAGCACCACCCAGTATGAAGGTGTTTGATGGATTTGTAGGCAGGACTACTTGGGATCTCAAAGGAGTGAGAGTCAACATCTGGCCATCCTCAAAGTTTAAGTAGCAATGTTCATTATATCAATATAATTGTTTGTAATCAACCTGTTGGAAAATATATTTTCCAAATAAACTTGTTGGACTATAACCTGGTGTTGCGTGACTTTCAACTTTATCTTGAGAATGTAACTTTTAAAAAAGTTCTGTGATTTACATATGATGGAACTGAAACTAACATGATCATTCTAAAAGATGAAAGACTTAAGCTAAATTTGTTTCATCCTACATTCCATGACATTGCAATTCTGTTGCTATAAAGTCTGTGTCTTATGATTCTGCTCCACGTGATGAAGGAGCGGCGCTCCAAAAGCTAGTGATTCCAAATAAACCTGTTGGACTATAACCTGGTGTTGTGTGATTTTTTTAACTTTGTTGGGAAATAGGACAAGATATCTCTGGAGCAGTTGAGATTTGAACCAGAATTTACAGGCTGAGAGATAGGGACACTAACATTATTATTATTTAAATTGAGATTATAAGAAAGAGGTATCTGGGTGTCTTGGTACATGAATCACAAAAAGATAGTATGCAAGTACAGCAAGTGATTACAAAAACAGGAATTACTGGAGAAACTCAGCAGTTCTTTCAACATCCGAGGAGAGCAAACAGAATTGAAGTTTCTAGTGCAGTGACCCTTCTTCAGAGCAGCTCTTCAGCAAGTGATCAGGAGAGTGAATGAATGCTGTTGTTTATTTGAAAGGGGAATTATATAAAAGTTAAGACAGTTGACTACAGCTGCACAGACCGTTAGTGAAACCATGTCAGGAGCATGTGTACAGATTTAGTCTTCTCGCTTGAAAAGGATTTAATTCCATTAGCAACAGATCAGAGAAAGTGCATTGAATTCAGTCCTAGTGGGAAAGGCTTATCATATAGGGAAATGTTATGTAGCTTGGGTCTACAATATATCCACTGGAGCTTTTAAGAATGAAGTAAACTGACTGAAACATGAGTGTAAGTTTGCTCGCTGAGCTGAAAGGTTTGTTTTCAGACATTTTGTCACAATACTAGGTAACATCATCAGTGAGCCTCCGGTAAAGCACAGGTGGTATGGCTCACTTTTTATCTAGGTGTTTAGGTTTCCTTGGGTTGGTGATGTCATTTCCTGTGGTGATGTTCTTTTTCTCAGGGGGTGGTAAATGGGATCCAAGTCAATGTGTTTGTTGATAGAGTTCCAGCTGGAATGCTATGCTTCTAGGAATTCTCACGTGTGTCTCTGTTTGGCTTTGAGTTTGTTATAGTTTTTGCAAGGTATTTCGTAAAAGGCAGTAGTTTTGCTTGTAGTCCGTATAGGATCTTTCAAGTTGATTAGCTGCTGTTGGTGGGTATAGGTGTACAGGTGATTGTCCTCTGCTCTTCGTAGTTCCTCTGTGCTGCAGTGTGTGTTGGCTCATTGAAATGTTCTGATGCAGCTTTGTTTGTGGGTGTTGGGATGATTGCATCTGTAATTCAGTATTTGTTCAGTACGTGTTGTTTTCCTGTAGACACTGGTTTGAAGTTCCCCATTGGCTGTCCGTTCTACCGCGACATCTAGGAATGACAGTTTGTTGTTGTTTTCCTCCTCTTTAGTGAATTTTATGCCAGTAAGGGTATTTTTGATAGTCTTGAAGGTTTCATCTAATTTGTTTCATTTAGTGATGACAAAGGTGTCATCTATGTTGCAGACCCAAAGTTTGGGTTGAATGGTTGGCAGAGCTGTTTGTTTGAGTCTCTGATATCAGGGTTCTTAGCAACTCTGCCAACCATCCAATCCAAATTTTGGGTCTGCTATGTGGATGACATATAGCTTAACAAAACGAAACAAATTAGATGAAAGTGTATTAAAAAAAGGGTACCCAATGAACACAGTCCATCGAATTCTCAGCAACAAACCCAAACAAGCAGACAAAACACGTCCAGAAACCCTAGCCACTCTCCCCTACATCAAAGACATCTCAGAAATGACTGCCAGACTATTCAGATCTCTTGGCATCATGGTAGCCCACAAACCCACCAACATGCTAAAACAGCAGCTCATGAACTTGAAAGATCCTATACAGACAACAAGCAAAACTAATATAATTTACAAAATACCTTGCAAAAACTGTAACAAACACTACATTGGACAAACAGGCAGAAAACCAGCCACCAGGATATGTGAACACCAACTAGCCACAAAAAGACATGACCCTCTCTCACTAGTATCCTTACATACAGATAAGGAAGGACACTGCTTTGACTGGGCCAACACATCCATCGTAGAACACGCCAAACAGAGACACACGCCAAACAGAGAATTCCTAGAAGCATGGCATTCCAACCAGAACACCATCAACAAACACATTGACTTGGATCCATTTACCATCCCCTGAGAAAAAGAACAGGAAATGACTTCACCACAGGAAATGACGTCACCAACCCAAGGAAACCTAAGCACATAAATAAAAAAGTGGGCCAGAGCTTCATTCGGTGGGTCACTGATGATGTTACCTAGTAGGGTGACAAAACATCTGAAAATGAACCTTTCAGCTCAGTGAGCAAACCTACATCCAGAACCTCAACCTGAGCTACAAATCTTCTCAAAACCCACCTACTGAAACATATCCCATCCTGCGGGGATGTGACAGGATGTTTGGGGGCAGCCTAGAACATTAATGGACACAGTTTAAACATAAGGGGTCTCCCATTCAGAACATAAATTAGAAGAAATTCTTTCTCTCAGGATGTAGTTGGAATGTAGGTGGTAATAGGAGCTGAATTCTCGAGCTGATTCAATATTGAGTTAGAAAGATTTCTCATTGACAAGGCAGTGGTTCTGGGGGCAGCCAGTAGAGTAGGGATGAGTCCAGAATCAGATCAACAGTGACCTTTTTGAAGGGGTGACAGGCATATTTCTGATCCTAAGTCCCATGTTCATGACATTCAGCAGCATATTTATTCCAATAATTGACTTCAGAAGTCTTAATCAACAATGTTTTAAATGAAATCCAATTTTAACATTCTCAGAAGTGAAGAGAGAGCCTCACTGCAGAGTGTGCTGGAGATCAATGCCCTCTTTTCCCAGCCTCATCAAAGTTAAAGATTTTATCAAAGTATGCATCATCCCCCATGTACCTACCTATTTAGCCCTGGGTTGACAGAAAATACAGGTTAGTTTTCTGTACTTAACAAGAATGACTACTTGTTACAAGTACCATAGATTCCAGCTCCAGGTAAACAGCCATGAACTGTTGACATATAACTCTACTGGTTAAAGCTCTAATCTCCTTATAAACCTCCCCCCACACACACACATACAGACAGGCACAAAATATTCTCACTGTTCTGGGTGGAGGGAAGGACTGGGAAGGCAGGTCAGTGGCCCCTGCCCACAGGGTTCACTGAGCTGATCCTTTTGGTTTGTCAGGACTTACTGCTCCTCAACCCTCTCTTCTCCAGGTATTTTCACTTGCTTGCAGGAGGCACAGAACAACTGGTTCACAAATTACAAAGTCTCTGACTTACTGGATAAAGCAACAGCTCACAGCAACTGGTGAAGGAAAATAAACTCACTTTCTTCAGCTTTTAGGTTCTTTTACAGCAGAGTGAGGAAGAGACTAACTCCTCTTTCCGGGGGTCAGAAGGTTTCTGAACCCTATTGTTCATACTTCCAAAACCCCCCAGTGGCCAATCACATAGCTATTGGCAGAAGGCCTCTGACATTGGCAATCAGCCACCACTCCACAGACCAATCAGCTATTCGCTACCAGCTGAATCTCACTTTGTAAGCAACTTCTTGGTTCCAGTCTGTCTGCCTTCACTGCTTAAAAGAGCACTCACTCACTGTGGCTTACAGCTACAAAAGATTTCTGATCATACCTACATTAATACAGAATTCTTCATACCTTGAGGGATGTTCCCAGTTATCATGAACAAAGTATTCTTTTAAGTGTATTCACTACTGTAACATAGCAAAAACTGCAGATAATTAGTGCATAGTAAACTCTGAAAAACAGTAGTGAGATAAATGATCAAATAATGCAGCCAGTACTATCGTTGGAACAATAAATATTGTTTATTGTAGAACACTTTTCTCTCCTTTGAAATAATACCAGAGAATGGCTTGTGTCCACTACTGTGGACAGACAGAGTCCCATTTAAAAAATGGTTTGTCCAACTGTGTAACATTCCCACAGTATTGCACTGTGAGTGTAAGGCCTGGTTTGGGGGCTCCAGTGGTAATGTCCTTACCTCTGAGCCAGGAGGGACTTGAACTCATATGTTTCTGAAAATAAATACAAGTTCTGTCTTAAAACATCAATTGCCTGTTTTTGTTTTATTTTGCTTGTTTCACTGCTTATTCAGCAGTGATTAACGTGCAACACACCAAAGACTATCAATAGTACTTAAGAGGCTTAACAGGTGATGGTTTTGATGGAGGGCAGCTGTGTTTCGGCAATGTGTGTAGAGTGAGCCTCTTTGTTACTGAGAATGTGGTAAAAATAAACTAGGAGCAGGAATGAACTCTTGTTTAAAGTCTGATTAGAACTGAAAGCAAAGTGAATCTCCCTTGGGATGAGAATTTCATCTGTCTTTATGTTTGGTCACATTGCAGGTGCTGTTCAGAAGATTGTTCTCTGGTGTTTCAAGTAACAATAACTTTCATTTCTAGAACACCTCCAACATAGAAACAAAATCCCAAAGCAGCTTCACATGACTCAGACAGGCACTCAACAAAAAAGAAAATGACAGTGGTAAAGATAGCCAAATGATTGAAGTTTTTAGGAGCAGAGAAAGTGGCTGAGAGGTGAAGGGAGGGAATGCTTGAAGACATGGTTGGTAATGGTGAGAAAAGATGGAATATGGAAATCAGGCAAATGCATTGTTTTAGGTATTAATGCTGACACCTGCACTCTGGAGGGCAAAAACTTTTCACAAACAAATCCACAGTTTTCCCACAGCGCCATTGCATTGCACCTACATCTTGGGCACTAGGGGTCGCTGCTGCCTCTCGATTACCCAATGCAGAGACCCAATAGGTTCTCTCCCATTCCCAACTCACCTGTATAGAAAATATTTCTGAAATTCCAGCTCTCCCTCAGCTCGGAATTTTCCAATCGATGGTTTTGGTGGTCAAAGCTCCTGCTCAGAGAATGACCCTTTCTGGTCATAACTGAGAGCAGGCATCACAGGATCTGCTGTGATTTATTTTTACTGTCCCTGCAATGAACGAAAGGTTCTCACTTAATTTCTTCTTGATTCACATCAAAATGATGTTGCAGCAACTTTAAAGTGTGTTTTCTTTTATTTGATAAATGAGGCTGAGATCAGGAACCTCTGACCAAGCAGCTGGGTTAATGCCTGGAATGAGAGGGAATAAAAGAGGGAAGAGATCAGCCAGGTTTCCCACTTCATTGTCTGCTGATTTCCTTTATGTTTGGATGTAAGGAGAGAAGGGCAGTGGAAATTATTAAATTATCTACTGCCTTTTAGCAGAGGTGGAGAAGAGATGGGGATCAGTAAAGAGGTCTTTCTGATTCTGCTAGGGTTTGTTGGGGTTAACATAGACGTGTTCCCACTTGGAGGGGAGAACAAAACTTGAGAACATAACGACAAGATATTGATTAATAAATCAAATTGGAATTCAGGTGAAAATCAGAGAGTGATGGAATATGGAACACCACTACAGAGAGTACAGTCATACGGTCATACAGCACAGAAACAGATCCTTCTGTCCAATCAGCCCATGCTGACCATGTTCCCAAACTAAACTAGTCCTATCTACCTGCACTTGACCCATGTTCCTCCAAACATTCTTGTTCATGTTCTTATCTAAAATATCTTTTAAACATTGTAAGTGTACCCACATCTACCACTTTGTCTGGAAGTTCATTCTGCACATGGATCACTCTCTGTGTAAAGAAACTGCCCCTCAAGTCATTTTTAAAATCTTTCTCATGGCCACTATTTTTACATGACGCATTCAGTTGAGTTCCTGGTCAATGGTAACCTTCAGGATGTTACAGCGGGGGTTTCACTGATGGTGGTAATATTGAAGGTAAAGGGCAGTAATTAGATTATCTCCTATCGGAGCTGGTCATTGCCTGGCATTTGAGTAGCGCAACTGTTACTTACCAATTGTCAGCTCAAGTCTGTCCAGTAGGAGTTACAAATATATTTACAGATAAATTCAATAAACACATGAGAGGTAGAAGTATAGGAAGTTATGTTGATGGGGTAGTATGAAGTAGATTGGGAAGAAACATGAGTGGATCATGAATACCAACATGGACCAGATGGGCCGAATGGCTCTATCTGTGTTGTAAATTCTGTGTGGTTTATAAATATGTTTCACTGTGTTACTGTGAAATTTATCACCTACGTCATGTTCAAAGTGTTTTATCTGGAGGTAGTCAGCCGGCTGAAAATGAAATGGCAATTCAAAAAGACACTACATAAAATATCTTGAGTGATTTGACGTGTTGGTGTTATGAGAAGATAAAGGAGCATGGTGGTTCAGTTACTGGACTGGCAGAATTGTGGTTTACGTTCCTAATCCAGAGAGCATTGGTTCAGAAGATCCCAACCCGACAGGCTGGTGGTAATTGCTGACAAGGCTGACAGAAAAAGTGCACCTCCTGAGAAGGTAGTGAAGAGCTACGTTCTCGAACCATTGCATTTGTAATAATGTGGAATCAATGTACGAGGGCACTTCAGAGGTCAGCTAAACGTCGATGACGTTACACAGGGCTGGAGTTATATATGGAGGTCGGACTGGAAAAAGACAGTTGGATTCCTTTCCTAGTGGGAAATCACTGAATTAGTTACATCTTCACAACATCTGGATGTACCAAACCATTTATGGCCACTGCAGTTTATTGTGGAGAGCTGTAACTGTTGATGTAGAAAATACAGCAGTCAATCTGTGTACACGAAACTCCAGTAAACAGCATTGTGGCAATTAATTTATTTTTCACAGACATTCGCTGAGAGATAAATATCAATCAGGTCACCAAAGGTAACTCCTGCTCCTCTTCAAAATAATAACTGTGAGATCTTTACTTGCACATGGCGGAGCTGATGGGAATTCTGTTTTAATGTCTTATCATGAAGAGGGCACCACTGACAATGTGGCCCTCCCTCAGCAATTCAACAGGAGTATCAGCCTAGATTCTAGGAAGAGGCACTTAAACTCATAACCTTCTATGTTGGAGGTCCAGTGTCCTACTCACACATCCACACCTTGACTTTCTGCAACCAGCTGTTTTTTTCTTTATTCTCAATTATCTCAAACTGAAATTAAATTCTCCAGTTGTCTATGCTGAGATTCGAACTCTAGATTATGAGGTTAGGTTATTGGATTAGTTGAACAGTTTGCTTATTGCTGAATCATAGATGAGTCTGTGTTGGAGTGTTATGAATGCAGGGTGTGGCTCTGTTTCTGAAGCCAGAGGAGATTACCTGCAGTGGTCTCCCCTCATTGGCTGCTGGTTTTGAATTTAGCTGGGGGCCTAAGAGTTTTTTGATGTTCCCCTGTCAGTAATGTTTAATTGGCCATATTTATAAACCACAAGAATTGCTTACAACCTTGTTGAATTTCTCTTCTGAAGTAGATGGCTCCGTGCTGATTTATCTATGTAATCCACTCTGCTTGTTGTTTTGTAATAGACCACACACTGACTGGTTGGGTTGCTTTTAACAAATTTGTTCTTTCTTTCATGAAGTTCAATAAGGTCAGCAGTTCTTCATATCATCAACTGTCTTGTTTGGTTGGTATGTTCTGCAATGCCTGAGGAAATTTGGCATTGCCTTGAGTTTAACAACGTTTCCACAATGAGGGAGTGTTGTTGCCCAGGGGACGTGTTGTCCCAGACGTTCTGTGATATAACAGCAACTTAAATTGTATAGAATCCTTGCCATAGTGAAACATCCCAAAGCATTTTCTGGGAACATTATCAGGTAAGAGTTTTGACATGGAATTGCATAAGCAATAATGGCAGATGGTCAAAGGCTTGGTTGAAGTGATCGATTCTAAGGAGCCATGATGTGGAGGCTCTTAGGGCGGGCTTTCTTAAAGGAGGAAAGAGCCCAAGAGGCAGAGACATTTACGGAGGGCACATCAGCCCATTCACACTACAATGAGGAGGAATTCCTTCTCTCAGTGGGTTGTTTGTCTTTGGAACTCCTTGCCACGGACAGCTGTGGGGGCAGAGTTTTTGTGTGTATTTAAGGCTGAGATAGATTTTTGATCAGGAGGAGAATCCAGGGATATGGAAAAAGTATGGGAAAGTGGACCTAAGGAATGTTGGATTACCTATGATCCTATTGAGTGGTAGAACAAGTTTAATGGGCTGAACTGCCTACTCCTACTGCTAATGGTCTTATTATAATCTCTTTTAGGACCTCAAGGTAGACAGGTAAGTACATATTACTGGTTAGCTGTATGAATTTAACACATTAAACAACAACTGCTTCGTTCCTCCTAATAACAGTCCTTGAGATCCTGAAGGTCAGAGCTTATCTCACAATGTCAGTTAACTCTCTCAACTGCTAACTTTCTTTTTTAACACCAGTCAACCTTCCAGACACTTGAAGAGGGCATAGGAAGGGGGATGTTAAGAATGTTGGTGAGTTGGCCATCCATGCCCATCACAGAGGGCACCCAGAGCTGATCCTGAACCCATGCTCATCTGATGTTCCCAATGGGCAGCATTCCTTCCAAATTCATTGAGTGTGCAACACTGCTGCCTCACAGCATCAGGAACCTGGGTTCAATTCCACCCACAGGCAGAGGGTGTCTGTGTGAGTTTCCTCCAACAGTCCAAAGATGTGCAGGTTAGGGTGGATTGGTCATGTTAAATTGCCCATTGTGTCCAGGGATGTGAGGCTAGATGGGTTAGCCATGGGAAATGCAGAGTTATAAGGGTGGATTCTGGGTGGGATGTTCTTCGGAGGATCATTGTGGACCCTATGGGCTGAATGCTCTTTCCACACTATAAAGATTCTATGATCATCTTCTCTCCAAGTAGCCCAGGAGCACTATGTGGTACATGTGAGGCATTTGCTGAGATTGGGAATTAGGTCTTACCTTTTCAATCCCTAAGGCGGTGAGATAAAGCAACATTGTTCAAATTATTTATATCAGTGATGAGCTTCAAAACGACACTTTAAAAGGCGAGTGAAGTGGGGAGTTGTCCGCACTTACCACCCCCCTCCCCATCAACTTAACAGAATCGTCTTAATACCTCTGTCGTACCCATCCCTAATAACTCTGCCTTACCCATCCTTAATACCTCTGCCTTACCCATCCTTAATACCTCTGCCTTACCTATCTTTAATACCTCTGCCTTACCCACCCTTAATACCTCTGCCTTACCCATCCTTAATACCTCTGCCTTACCCACCCTTAATACCTCTGCCTTACCCATCCTTAATAACTCTGCCTTACCCATCCTTAATAACTCTGCCTTACCCATCCTTAATAACTCTGCCTTACCCATCCTTAATACCTCTGCCTTACCCACCCTTAATACCTCTGCCTTACCCATCCTTAATAACTCTGCCTTACACATCCTTAATACCTCTGCCTTACCCATCCTTAATACCTCTGCCTTACCCATCCTTAATAACTCTGCCTTACCCATCCTTAATAACTCTGCCTTACACATCCTTAATACCTCTGCCTTACCCATCCTTAATACCTCTGCCTTACCCATCCTTAATAACTCTGCCTTACCCACCCTGAATAACCATGCCTTACCCACACTTAATACCTCTGCCATACCCACCCTTAATACCTCTGCCTTACCCATCCTTAATACCTCTGCCTTACCCATCCTTAATACCTCTGCCTTACCCATCCTTAATAACTCTGCCTTACCCATCCTTAATACCTCTGCCTTACCCATCCTTAATACCTCTGCCTTACCCATCCTTAATAACTCTGCCTTACCCATCCTTAATACCTCTGCCTTACCCATCCTTAATAACTCTGCCTTACCCATCCTTAATAACTCTGCCTTACCCATCCTTAATAACTCTGCCTTACCCATCCTTAATAACTCTGCCTTACCCATCCTTAATACCTCTGCCTTACCTATCTTTAATACCTCTGCCTTACATATCCTTAATAACTCTGCCTTACCCATCCTTAATAACTCTGCCTTACACATCCTTAATAACTTTGCATTACACATCCTGTACTCAAAAGCTTCAGAAACCAAAGGGAGATGTCTATCAGATGAGAGCTGTTCAACTGTAGAAGGTAACTGCTTTCCCGGAGGGCTTTTATGGCACAGTGGTGGTGTTACAACCTCTGGGTGATAGGACCTGAGTTGAAGTCCCACCTGCTCCAGAGGTGTGTAATAACATTGAACAGACTGAATTGAAAATATTGTAATGTCTTTGTCTCACTTGGTCCACAAAAGGCCAAGGAACTGCAAGCCAGTTCCCATGTACCTGGTCCTGTTCAAATGTGGACAGCCATTAGGGAGTGAAGCTCATTACCATCAGACAAACTGTGAAAATGTGCGGTTTAACCCAGGCCCCTCCAGGCACCAGCAGGTCCCAGTAGGAGACTGACTTCACCTCGAGTTAAGATCACTTGGGAAAGAGAACCGTGAACCTACACCCTAATAAACAGCACCAAAGACCCTTCAGAGAAAGACCAAAGAAATCTCTCAGAATGAGTCAGAGTAAGATTCATTTTTGTACCTGCGGGGAGCCCCAAGCCAAGTGTACAAATTAATAGCCTCAAAAGATGGGTGGGATTTAATAACATAATGTCTCCCCTTCACATAAAAGTAATTGATGCACAATGAGAGTCTGTCAGCTTGAGCAGGGGAGAAGGCGTCAAAGTGGTTTGTGTAAATCAACTCCTTTCATGTACGTCTTTGTTGCAGTCTGACACAAGCCTCAAAGGAGAAAGGCTGCTTCAAAAAGTGTTCACAGCGAGAAACCCCAATGGGCTTCGAAAAAAATCCCAGCCCATCCGGGGGCCCCCGACTGAGATGGTAACTGTGGCCCTCCAGAAGAAGAGCAGGAGTTCGCACCCATTCGGCAGAGAATGGGCTGGAGGAGGCGAGACCGAGAGCGAGTGAGCATCGTGGGGATGGATGCCTTTGTTCCAATCGAAGCCTCAGAAGAAGGTAGCAGCTGCCAGACAGATCCGAGCGCCAACACAGGTCTCCGGGCCTGTATCCGGGATACTGAGAAACTCACCCAGTCTCCACAGGGTCACAGACAACATTCGATAAGCAGCTTTAATGGTGCTGCTGTCATTCAGCTAACAGAGCAGCTGGTATGAAAATGTGGCACAGGATTCATTGGTGCTATGGAATAGAATCATCTCAAATCCTTGCTCCTGTTTCACTCTCTGAGGTCTGGACAGCACATTTTATTTTATTGACTCTCCTGCTGTTGGCTTGTTAACTGTGACTCCACACCCCGAAACCAGGCAAGCTCACTATTTATCAAGGACAGCAATACAGAATCCTCATAGTGCAGAGAGAGGCCATTCAGTCCATCGAGTCTGAAGAGCCTCCTATCCATTCCCTGTAATCCCACATTTCCCATGGCCAGTTCACCTAACCTGCACATCTTTGGACTGTTGGAGGAAACCAGAGCACCCGGAGGAAATCTGTGCACACATGGGGAGAATGTGCCAGCTCCACATGGACAGTCACCCGAGGGTGGAATCGAGATTGAAACTTTATTGCTGGAACAGCACAGCAGGTCAGGCAGCATCCAGGGAACAGGAGATTCGACGTTTTGGGCACAGGCCCTTCTTCCTGAAGAAGGGCCTGTGCCCGAAACGTCGAATCTCCTGTTCCCTGGATGCTGCCTGACCTGCTGTGCTGTTCCAGCAATAAAGTTTCAACTTTGATCTCCAGCATCTGCAGACCTCACTTTCTCCTCGAGGGTGGAATCGAACCCAGGCCCCTGGCACCTTGAGGCAGCAGTGCTAGCCACTGTGCCAGGCCTCAAATATTTGAGTCAGGCTCTCACTCAGACACTCTCTCACACCCACACTCTCACACCCACACACTTGTGCATGCTCACACAAACATATGCACACATTCACACATACAATCACACAAACACGTGCTCACACACACACTTTCACTCACATATGTGGTCACACACACTCACACGCTCATACACATGGTCATACATACACACATGCTCACATACACAATACTTCACAGAATCATGGATGCAGGAGGACATTCTGCCCATCCTGCCTTTGTGAGCTCTTTGAAAGATATATTTAAACAATCTGACTGCTTTGTTCTTTCTTGTGGTTGTTTCGTTCTCAACAATACATCCCATTCTGTTTTGAAAATTACAATTGGATCTGCACTGACTGTCCTTTCAAGTTGTAACACAATATTCTGCACTTTGTTCTATTACCCTGATGTACTTATGTAAGGGAAGATATCTCTGGGTAGCACGTAAAACAATATGTTTCATTGTATCTCAGTAGATGCAACAATCATAAATCAAATCAAATCAATTCACTGGATTAAAATAATTTTTATCTAGGTTCTTTTGCTGATAACCTTTAACCTATGTCCTTTCTGGGAAAGGCTTCATTACACGATCAAAGCCCCTCACGATTTTGAGAATCTCCTGCGTTCTAAGAAGGCCGATCTCTGTGTCTCCAGTTGAAATGAATTCTCTCATCCCCAGGACCACACTGAAGAAATCCTCTCTAATAATCTCCATCACCGGGGAGTAGATACAGGCACTGATCTAGGTTCACAGCATCTACCTGTCCCACTGGCTGCTTTCACTATTTTTACCCAATCAAACCCATTCAGGGATGTTACAGCTCACTTCTGGAGCAGGTGAGCCTTGAACCTGGGCCTCCTGGTCCAGACTGCAAGGATGAAACTTTATTGCTGGAACAGCACAGCAGGTCAGGCAGCATCCAGGGAACAGGAGATTCGACGTTTCGGGCACAGGCCCTTTATTTCAACCAGACTGCAAGGACACTATCACTGTGTCACAAGTGCTGTCTCAGGCTGTAAGGTATATGCAGCCCCATTAAAGGCGCTCACAAATGAAACAACTTATAAAATCCATTAGACACCTGGTTTCAAGTGAAATCGACATGGGCAACAGTAACAGATCCGACATGTGGCAAATATTTGTCTACAGCTTGCCCAGAATGTAAGGGAGGAAGAAGAGATTTAAGCAGCTTAAGTTGAAGCCTCATATCAACAGCTTGTGAAAGGCTGACATGAGAGATGTTAATTTTGCTGTCTACTCTGCGTTCACCACATAAAGATTGTTTAACCTGCTACTCCGGCCTCCCATGGGTCCTTATGGGTGTACCTGCATTGCCAAAACAGACATAATATTTGTTCTACTGCAGTCGAACTTTCACTATCTTCCCTACAATGTTGTTTTCTTCATTCTAAACAACTTGCATTGACATAGCACCTTCAACATAGTAACACGTTCCAAGATGTTTTCATACAAAATCTCACACACTGCTGGCAGCCAAACATTTGGCCAATACGGTAGGGTTTAAGGTGCATCTTAAAAAGGAAGAGAGAGGGAGGAACGGTGGAGTGAGGAGATTCAGAGGTGTGCAAGAGGGCCAGAAATCCAGAGATGCCCGAGAGCTGGAGGAAATTACAGAGTTATAGAGGAGCTGAGCACAGAAGGATTTTAAACTAATGGTGGGAATTTTAAAAAACAAGGTATTTGCTAACCAGGAGCTAACAGAAGTCGCTGGGTGTGGGGTGGTTTGCTGCTTTCCATGTGCACCTCTGCAGGATATTTGATGAAGGAGCTTCTCACAACTTGGCACAAAACTGCCCTCAGTCCTCCACTGGAAAACAGAAAGACTTGCATTTCTATAGCACCTTTTCCAAAATGCATCTAATCCACTCTACAGCCAATGAATTACGTTTTGAAGCAGTTCCTGGTGAAATATAGGAAACACAGGAATCAGTTTTACACAACAAGCTCCCACAGACAATTAGGAGCTGATTTTCATAAAAATAATTTGTGGAGAAGGTGTTGCAGGAGGTTGCTATGTGCAACCCCAAGAGAGACAAACACACGATCAAGAGCAAACCATATTCAAACTGATTACACCTCCCCAACAGAGGGGGCAGTATAAGACAATGCTGAGCTCTTGCAAAAGTGGCCACACTCCCTCCCGAGTTGGTGGAAGCAGTTTGTATTGGTTAAAAGGCAAATCAGAGAGACATGCTTCCGAAAATAGTATTGTGCATCGGTGAGTATATTGAGAACGAAATGAAATGAGTGGAGCTTGACTTGGGAAGAAGAAGTGATCCATTGGATGCAAAAGGCCTCCATCACTGGGCATTTTCCTCATGTCTGGATCTGTTGTTCATTGATAAAGATTGGTTGCTATGATTATGGCAAACGAGGTCCTTGGCAATTTTTTTTTATTGTAAAAGCTCAATTGCATGAAGTGCAGTGAAATTCTAACAACCTCATTTGGGCTCCATTCCATTGCAAAATGGAACTAATTACATTCCCATTAAAGTGACTCTCAAATATAATTGACCCCAGTTGCATTTTGACACAACGACCTGAGATGATGGTTTTACCTCACAGCGCCTTGGCCGCAGCTGCCCCAAGCTTTAGCGCGTCCCTCAGCACATAGTCCTGGACCTTGAAATGTGCCAGTCTGCAACACTCAGTCAGGGTCAACTCCTTACAATGGAAGGTAAAAACAATGACTGCAGATGCTGGAAACCAGATTCTGGATTAGTGGTGCTGGAAGAGCACAGCAGTTCAGGCAGTATGCAAGGAGCTTCGAAATCGACGTTCCTGATAAAGGGCTTTTGCCCGAAATGTCGATTTCGAAGCTCCTTGGATGCTGCCCGAACTGCTGTGCTCTTCCAGCACCACTAATCCAGAATCCTTACACTGGAAGACCAGCAAACTTTGGGCAGACCAAAGAGCGTCTTTCACCTGAGTTTCACCTAGTCCTCCAGGCACAGTCGAGGTTTGTTCATTTTGTGCCAAAGAAGACAAATCTTGCTGAGAATGAGTTATTTTGATGTTAGCCCACAATATCAAGCAGTCACTACTTAACTTTCTAAAGCTGCGAGATCGAGAGAAAAAGAGGGAAATTCCTTCTGCGTCAGGTGAAAGAGAACTGGATCAAACCCTGAAACTCTGCCAGGAGAAGGTTTATAGCCTCTTAGCCGTCATTAAATGGGAGTTCCACACTGTGTTTCCCTTCAGCATTTAATTAATTCACTTCACATCAAAGATTCTCGAAGCCATAACATTCCATTTCTGCAGTGTAGCCTCTCTCGCTGAATGATCACGCAGATTGTGAAATGTGGACATCACTTTTCACTAAAGACTGTGCAAAGAGGAGCAGAAATTGTTATTTTTAAAAAATGTATCATCAGACAAAACACAAGAAATATCTCCGGTGTCTTTCTGATCAGTTGCAACTAAGTTTGTAGGAGGATAGGAATTTCTAACTACCTTTATCTCTATGAGCTGAAACTTGTCAAAAATGGGAAGTAAATTCCAAAATGAGTTAAGCAAACTGCTTTTTGTTTGGCTGCGAGACAAATATTTGGTCATTTCTCAAGGAGTGAGGAGGCTGCAGGAAACTGTACTGGCCATGTTATGATTGCTGCAGTAGCTTCGATGTAGATTATAGGAACCACATTCATGGATTTGTCTTCCTCAGGGTTAACGTCTGCAACAGTCAAATGATATCTCCCAGAAAAACAAACAGGAGAAATGTCTCAAACCCAAACAATGGGGATGTAATGGCCTATTATTATTATTGCTGGGCAGTTAATCCAGAGACCCAGGCAATTTTCCAGGGACCTGGGTTCGAAGCCTACCAAGGCCGATGGTGGAATTTGAATTCAATAAGAAAATCTATAAGTAAGAGTCTAATGACCATGAAACCATTGCTGATTGTCATCTGGTTCACTATTGCCCTTTAGAGAAGGAAACCGCCATCATTACCTGGTCTGGCCTACATGTGACTCCAGACCCACAGCAATGTGGTTGACTCTTAACTGCCCTCTGGGCAATTAGGGATGGGCAATAAATGTTGGCAATGCCCTCATCCTGCAAATGAATAAGCAAAAAACTTAAAAGTTCCCATCCTCGTGCTCAAACCTCTTGATGGCAATGCTCCCCCTTCCATCTCTGTAACTTACTCTGGGATCATTAGGTTTACGGCCTAGTATCCATCTCCCATGATCATCATCAAAATGTCCTGACAGAGAGTGTATCCATTTAAATTAGACAGAGCCCCAGGATTTGATATTCAGAAAGCTCATGTGACTTGGTCACATGGTTATTGGGATTGCTTTATAAGAGGTTAAAGAGGCAACATTTTTAGAGGAGTCATTTCACAACTCAGCGTTTAGACAGCCCTTAAGGGACTGCAACATTATTCAAGGTGTTCAAAGTCAGGGGTTCATAAGTGGCCAAAATTGGAAGAGGACAGCGACCTTGAACAGTTATGGAGCTGACGGAGATTACTGAGATAGGGAGGGCATCCACACCACCAAGTGATTTGCAACATTTTAAAAATCAGAATGTCATTCAGCTAAAAGGGGAGATGCTGGTGTAGTGGTAATGTCACTGGGCTAGTTGCAGCTGTACAGGAAATTGTTAGATCATTTTTGGAATATTGTGTTCAAGTCTGGTCTCCCTCCTATCGGAAGGATGTTGTGAACCTTGAAAGGGTTCAGAAAAGATTTACAAAGGTGTTGTCAGGGTTGGAGGATTTGAGGTATAGGGAGAGGCTGAATAGGTTGGGACTGTTTTCCCTGGAGCGTCGGAGGCTGAGGGTTGACCTTATACAAGTTTATGAAATCATGAGGGGCATGAATGGGGTGAATAGCCAAGGTCTTTTCCCTGGGGTGGGGGAGTCCGGAACTGGAGGATATAGGTTTAGGGTGAGGGGGGAAAGATGTAAAGGGACCTAAGTGGCAACATTTGCACACAGAGGGTGGTACGTGTATGGAATGAGCTGCCAGAGGAAGTGGTGGAGGCTGGTACAATTACATTTAAAAGCCATCTGGATGGGTATATGAATAGGAAGGGTTTAGAGGGATATGGGCCAAATACTGGCAAATGGGACTAGATTAATTTAGGATATCTGGTCGGCATGGACGAGTTGGACCAAAGGCTCTGTTTCCATGCTGAACATCTCTAGTTATCCAGGGGCACTGGCTAGTGTTCTGGGGTCATGGATTCAAATCCCAGCAGAGTAACTGGTATAGTTCCAGTTCATAAAAATTGAGTTGAAAATTAGTAAAGTGAATGTGAAACCATTGCTCATCATTCTAAAGTTCACCTGGTGTAGTGTAGGGGAAGGAATCTGCAGGCCTTCCCTAGTCTGGCCCTCAACGTCTCTCCAGATCCACAGTAACATTATTGACTGAAATGACTATAGCAAGTTGCACAGTGTAAGGGGGACTGGGTACAGGTAACTAATGCTATAGGGACACCCACACCCACAAGCTCAGGAATCACAGAAGTGATTTGGTCAGGGTGTGAGTTTGGACTCATTCAGGGGAGTTTAGAACAGGAAGTCAGACTTCAGCAATTCTGATTAAGTCATTGGATTCGAAATATTAACTTGGTTTCTCTCTCCATTGTAGCTGTCAGACCGGCTGAGTTTCTCCAGCATTCTCTCCAGTTTGTTTCCGATTTCCAACATCTGCCACAGTTTACTTTTATTTGGACGCTAAAACTTCTTTCATTTGCTAACCTCCTGAAGCCTTCGGCTGCTGTGCAGAACAAACAGTGCAGTGTTTGCATTGAGAGATCAGAGTCAGTCAAGTAAGCTGCTTCAATAAAAACTTTCAATAACAAAAGCCGAGCAAACAGTTTTCATTCAGAGTGCTGTATCCATCAGTAAAGCACATAGACACTTAGCTAAACAAATAGCAACTCTCCGGGCCAGTCCCCATCCCCACCTTCTCCCTCCCCAGCCCCCCTCCTTGTTCTGTTTGTCAGGTTAATATTGACTTGTTCTCTTACATAGTGCACAATCATCGCTTGGTTATTCACAATGGTGTGTAACCAGCATTAGGACAACATGAGGAGATATCAGTCCATGTAATGTTAGACATTCATGGTTTGTGCTTTTTTTATGCCTGTCACTCCATCTCTGCATTTACTCTCTCCAACACAGTGCTTCTAAATGACATTACTACCCAAATTAAATAGTAATCTATCTCTCTGTGATTACAAGGCCATATACTGCCTCCGTATCTTATGTACACACTCATTACCCTTTACAAAAGCTAGTTACCTAAACACAGGAAATCTTTTGGTAAACATTTGACTTTTTTTCTCTATTCTTTCATGTGACGTGGGAGTTGTTGGCTAATGCCAGCAATTGCAAATAAAGCTAAGGCAGAGTGAAAACACTCTTGGCAATAAATCTTCAGCAGTTACTCTGGGTTCCTGATGGACTCCCTGCCTATGAGGGTCACCTGGGTAAGCTGAGTTTTTATGTCCTGCAGCTAATGGGGAGATGACAGGTCAGGCAGGAGGCCAATGCAAGCTCAGAGTCTCCCAGATTGTCTGGGGCTTCAAGGAATTAAAGATTAGTAATCGCTTGGGCACGGAAGGTAGTAAGAGTTGGAGAAAGGTTAGAGGAATATTAAATCAATTAGATGTGTTTTCACTGTCATTAGACATACTTTTGTTATTTCCTCAAGGGACTTGGCTGACTGAAAGCCAGGAGGTTCTGAGGGCAACAAGCCTCTGCTTGGACAGGAATCTTCCCATTAGGTGATGAGCTACTGGTAATGAAGAGTAAGGGCTTTTCATTGGCTGTGAGGAGGCGTGGTCAATGGTGGAAACATGGGAGGGTTGGTGTCATGAGATCAGAAGATGTTGGAGCAGAAGTAGATCCTTTGGCCCATCGAGTAGGCTCCCATTCAATGAGATCATGGCCGATCTGATAATCCTTAACTCTATTTTCCAACATTTTCCCCATAACCCTTGATTCCCTTCCTGATTAAAAACCTGTCTACCTCAGCCTTGAATATACTTAATAACCCAGCCGTGACAGCACTCCGGGGTAAAGATTTCCACAGATTCATTACCTCCAAGGAAAGAAATTCCTCCTCATCTCTGTCTTAAACATGCAACCCCATATTCTGAGATGATGCTGTCTGGTCCTAGAGTTTCCCACAAGGGAAACAACATCTACCCTGTCAAGTCCCCTGAGAAATTTGTATGTATCAATAAGGTCACCTCCCATCCTTCCATAGTCTAATGAGTACAGGCTCAACCTACTCCACCTCTTCTCATGAAACAGTTCCTCTATACCCAGTATCAGTCCAGTTAATATTCCCTGGATTGCATCCATTGTTAATGGTGTGACTAGTTGGCAGTCACATGATGCAATCTCCTGGAATACATTGACTGGAGATGGCAATCCGAACCAGTGTATGTTCCGTTTAGCTGGTCAGTTCACTGTACATATATGGTTAATATGCTGTACATGTGTGGCTGTAACTGGTTAATGCAGACAGCACACAGATCAGCGGGAGAACCAGCAACCACACACACTCACATCAGTCTGTGTATGGTTGGCCAAGGTATGGCTAAGGTTGCAGTCAGGCAGCCATGTTACCACTAGCTAGATCTAAATGTTGTAGAGTCATTGATTAATAGAGATGTACAGCACACAAACAGACCCTTCAGTCCAACTCACCCATGCCAACCAGGTATTCTAAATTAATCTAGTCCCATTTGCTAGCATTTGGCCCATATCCCTCTAAACCCTTCCTATATATACATCCATCCAGATGCCTTTTAAATGTTGTAATTGTACCAGCCTTCACCTTTCCTCTGGCAGCTCATTCCATGCATGCACTGTCCTCTGCGTGAAAAAGTTACACCCCGGGTCCCTTTTAAATTTTTCCCCTCTCACCTTAAACCTATTCCCTCTAGTTCTGGACTCCCCCACCTTGGGGAAAAGACCTTGCCTATTCAGAGTCAAGAGTGTGGTGCTGAAAAAGCACAGCAGGTCAGGCAGCACCTGAGGAGCAGGAGAATCGATGTTTCGGGCAAAAGCCCTTCATCAGGAATGGCTTTACCCTATCCATGCCCCTCTTGATTTTATAAAGCTCTATAAGATCACCCATCAGCCTCCGATGTTCCAGGGAAAATAGGCCCAGCCTATTCAACCTTTCCCTATAGCTTAAATTCTCCAACCCTGGCAACATCCTTAATTGAAACTCCTTTCAATGTAGGTACAACTAACCAGCATTCTGACTCCTCCTGGTGAATTTATTTTATTGCTGACACTGGCTCTGAGTGTCATCCAATCAGAATCTCTTCCCTTATTCAAATATGATGAAAAAAAAGTTTGGTCATTATTACATTGCTGGGAATATCTGGCAGTTTTCTGCACACAAATTGGCTGCCAACATGAAAACAGTCACCACACTTCAAAAAGTGCTTCATTGGCTGCAGAGCACTTTGTTACAGCATGAGGCATGAAAGGTGCTATAGAAATGCAAGTTTTATCTCTTCTGAAAACAAGTCACTTTGGACTCAAAATATTAACTGTGTTTTTCTTTCCATTGATGCTGCTAGACCTGCTGAGGTTCTCCAGCACACACATACACACACTCTCTCTGTTGGTTTCCAGTGACTGCAGTATTTTGGTTTTATTTGTTGTTGTGGGAAGGACTGCAAACTTGAAAAAGAAGACATCCTAGACAGAACATTTCAGAAAGTATGATCAAAACCCAATCACTTAGTCAGTATATTCCCAGGAGTTCCCTTTTGTGAATGTGTCTGGGATAGTGAATGGAACTCAAGGGAGCCTGTCAGAAAATGATATTTTCAAATGTTGAGCACAGGGGAAAACTTTTAATTTTTTTTTGCTGAAAATTGAAAAGCCAGCCATGAAATTACCTCTCAGCAATCATCTGCATCACTGTGAGGTAACCACTTCAATTTTAATTGCACTTTGAAAATCCGCCAGTACTTGGTTGCGCACGAGTGCAGCTCCTCGATATTTTTCAAAAACTTTTCTTTTTCCAATACTTACTGATGGCGGCCCAGCCTCTGGTCCAAAGACAGTCCTGTCAGCCCTCCTGGCTGGAGAGCAATGAGCTTTGGAAGAGACAAGTGTGTTTCCGGGAATTATTCACTGGGGAAGAGGCAATTTAGCTTGTCATGATAGCTCGAGTTTGCAACTGAAAGGACTATCCAATCAATCCCATTCTCCCAAACCACTCATTTCCCATTGTCTTGTGAACATGCCTCCTTCCAATATTTCACCAATTCTGGCTTTAAAAGGTTTTTAAAGATTCCTTTGTGGGACGTGGGCATCACTGGCTCAACCAGCATCATTTGCTCGTCCCCAGTTGCTCACTTTGGCATTGAACCTACTTCCACCAAGCTCAGCAGGTCTGGTATCATCTGTGAAGAGAAATCAAAGTTAACGTTTCGGATCCGCAGTTCTGAGGAAGGGTCACCGGACCTGAAACGTTAACTCTGATTTCTAGTCGCAGGTGCTGTCAGACCTGCTGAGCTTTACCAGCAACTTCCGGTTTTTCTTTCTAATTCGCAGCATCTGCAGTTCTTTCAGCTTTTACGTCCACCGAGCCCTTTCAGGTAGTGTATTCCAAAATCTTCCTTGAGTGAAAGATCGCAGGGCTGACTTATTGCCAAGGTTAATAGAAGGCAAATTGGCTGCAAATTTGAAGATAGGCATGAGGGGAATTCTTTTTTTTCTCTGAGGATTGTGCAACTTTGCAACTGTCTGTCTCAGAAGTTGGTAGGAGGCAGGGTCATTGAGTATTTCTAAGGTGGAGGTAGATCAGTTGTTGTTAGGCAGGGAAATCAGTGGTTAGCTGGGTTGGGGGCACAGGCTAAGATTTGAACAAGGAGTTTAGAGTACAAATAGATCGACAATGATCCTATTTGCTGATGGGGTAGCATTGATGGGCCCAGGGGCCTCCTTCTGTTCCTGATTCATATTTATGCAAATGGAGAAGCAGAACCTTATAGAACTGAGATCAGAGGAGGGAGCACAGTCAAACATCAATCACTTTGCTTCCTCATTAATTAAGATGTACCTCAAATGCTTTTGGCCATCACAGTTGTAAGAGCAGCACATCCTGAATGTCACCAGAAGCTGAACTGAACCTGCTGAATAAATATCAAGGCTACAAAAACAGGCCAGAGGCTGGATCAGGAATATCTCACTTTCCCATTCCCCAAAATCTCTCGATCACCTACAAGACGTAAATCAGGGCTGTGAAGCAATATTTATCTCTCCGGGTTCAGCTCCCAACAACACACAAGAAGCTGGTGAGCATCCAGGACAAAGAAGTCCACTTGAGTGGCCCCCCCATCAACCATTCTAAACATTCAACCCCCTCATCACCCACATTGAGTAGCGGCAAATGCCATCTACAAGACGCACTCTAAAGATTTATCAACGCTCCAGACCTGCACCATTTCCATCTGCAAGGACCAAGGGCAGCAGACACATGGGAACACCATCATCTGGAAGTTCTCCTCCAAGCCACTCACCATCCTGACTTGAAAATATATGGTTGTTTCTTCACTGTTGCTGGGTGAAAATTCTGGAACTCCCTCAGCCACGCCATGTAGACTGCAGCAGTTCCCAAAGGGAGCTCAGTACCAGCTCCTCAAGGGGATTTGCAAATTGGCAAACCACGCCCACGTCTTGAACATTCATTAAATAATGTGTTACACTCAAATTCTCTGCTGGAAACCAAAACTCAAAAATTTGGGCATGAGTTTCTTCTCTCCACTATTTAATATTTAAAATGAATAAGTAATGCTTCTGTTAAAAGGTCAATGTCATTAAATGTTTGTTAATATGGTGAGCATGTTTTGGCCAACACCACTGTTCTGTTAATGTTAAATTCATTTACAATCAATATTGTGTCAACATAAAATCATCTGGAACACAATGAAACGTGGCTCACAGGGGCACTGAGAGTTGCAATTTGTTATTTTGGATGAGTTACAATCTGTTTTAATCTTAATGATTAACCCTGATTAATCCTGAACATGTAAACACAGAGCTGGAGTGTATGGGCTCAAAGTGATCCTGTGTGAATGATGATATCCACCTTTCTGGTCTAACTAGAAGAGCCTCTTGAAAAAAACAATGAGGTTTATTGTATTACTGTGACTGTTATAGTTACATGTTTCATTAATATGTCTGGGATGGCATGGTGGCTCAGTGGTTAGCGCTGCTGCCCCACAGCACTATGCACCTGGGTTTGATTCCACCCTTGGGTGACTGTCTGTGAGAGTTTGCATGTTCTCTCACATCTCTGTGTGAGTTTCCTCTGGGTGCTCTGGCTTCCTCCCACGGTACAAAGATGTGCAGGTTTGGAGGATTGACCACGCTAAATTGCCCAGAATGTCCAGGAAGTGTGCAGGCTAGATAGATTAGCCGTGGGAAGTGCAGCATTCCAGGGTGGTTGGCTGGAGAGGTGGGATGCTCCGCGGTGGATCTGTTTGGACTCAGTGGGCATAAGGGCCTGCTTCCACACTGTAGGTATTCAATATTCTACATTACTATAGAGACTGTCACTATCCATGGCTCTGTAATTTACAAGCTTTTTCTTTACTCTAAACCCCCATGATGTCCTCACGGTGGGTGATGCCTACTGCACTCAGTCCAGTATTAACCCTCTCAGATCCATACACCACGGTTAAAATCACAGAATGTGATTGAGAGCTGAATTGAATGGATCTTGAGTAACTGGTGGCTTTTGTTACAACACATGCTTCCACGGAGAAAGTGAGGTCTGCAGATGCTGGAGATCAAAGTTGAAACTTTATTGCTGGAACAGCACAGCAGGTCAGGCAGCATCCAGGGAACAGGAGATTCGACGTTTCGGGCACAGGCCCTTCTTCAGGATTCCTGAAGAAGGGCCTGTGCCCGAAACGTCGAATCTCTTGTTCCCTGGATGCTGCCTGACCTGCTGTGCTGTTCCAGCAATAAAGTTTCAACATGCTTCCACCCCCATCATCGACCACAGCTGCTCAGCAAGGCATCTTCGACACAGCTTCCCAAACTCAGGAACCCCCACCTTCTTCTTCTGGCCCACCCTCAACACAAAGGGGGATGTTTGCCACAGGGTAGCGCCAGAAACCTGTGGTGGAAGCAGCTGTTGCACTAAGGGTAGGGAAAGGCCCTGACTTACTGCTTGCTGGTAGCATTTTAGGAGGACTCGCAGACTGATCAATAAGCTGTTGGACCACCTCAGGAGCACAGCTTTCTTGGGCATCAAGCCCGAGAATGGGATTGAAGATGGAACATCTGGCTCGGAGGAAGACACTCTGGGAGCCCATCTCCACCATAGCTGCAAGAACTCCATTACGTCCAAGTTCCATATTGATGTTATGTATACCATGCTGACTTAGACTTGTATCAACTGCTATTCCTTCATCGATGCTGGATCAGTGTTTGGGGATTTCACATTAACATCGGCTCAGTGTCAGGGGATTTCACATCGACACTGGGTCAAGGGCTGGGGGATTTCACATTGAAACTGGGTCAGTGTCTGGGGGATTTCACATCGACACTCGGTCAGTGACTGGGGAATTTCACATCGACACTGGGTCAGTGTCTGGGAATTTCACATCGACACTGGGTCAGTGTCGGGGGAGTTCACTTTAATACTGGGTCAGTGTCTGATGGATTTCACATTGACACTGGGTCAGTGTCTCGGGAATTTCACATTGACACTGGGTCAGTGTCTGGGGGATTTCACTTCGACACTGGGTCAGCGTTTGGGAGATTTCACATCGACACTGGGCCAGTGTCGGGAGATTTCACAATGACACTGGGTGAGTGTCTGGGGGATTTCACTTCGACACTGGGTCAGCGTTTGGGAGATTTCACATCGACACTGGGCCAGTGTCGGAAGATTTCACATTGCCACTGGGTCAGTGTCTGGGGGATTTCACTTCGACACTGGGTCAGCGTTTGGGAGATTTCACATTGACACCGGGTCAGTGTCTGGGGGATTTCACATCGACACTGGGTCAGTGTCCGAGAGATTTCACATTGACACTGGGTCAGTGTCTGGGAATTTCACATTGACACTGGGTCAGTGTCGGGGGATTTCACATCGACACTGGGTCAGTGTCGAGGGATTTCACAACGACACTGGGTCAGTGTCTGGGAATTTCACATCGACACTGGGTCAGTGTCTGGGAATTTCACATCGACACTGGGTCAGTGTCTGGGGGATGTCACATTGACACTGGGTCAGTGTCTGGGTGATTTCACATCGACACTGGGTCAGTGTCTGGGGATTTCACATCGACACTGGGTCAGTGTCTGGGGGATTTCACATCGACACTGGGTCAGTGTCTGGGTGATTTCACATTGACACTGGGTCAGTGTCTGGGGATTTCACATTGACACTGGGTAAGTGTCTGGGGATTTCACATTGACACTGGGTCAGTGTCTGGGGGATTTCACATCGACACTGGGTCAGTGTCTGGGGATTTCACATTGACACTGGGTCAGTGTCTGATGGATTTCACATTGACACTGGGTCAGTGTCTGGGGATTTCACATCGACACTGGGTCAGTGTCTGGGGGATTTCACATCGACACTGGGTCAGTGTCGGGGGGATTTCACATTGACACTGGGTCAGTGTCTGGGGGATTTCACTTCGACACTGGGTCAGTGTTTGGGGATTTCATATTGACACTGGGTCAGTGTCGGGGGGATTTCACATCGACACTGGGTCAGTGTCTGGGGGATTTCACTTCGACACTGGGTCAGTGTCTGGGTGATTTCACATCGACACTGGGTCAGTGTCTGGGGGATTTCACATTGACACTGGGACAGTGTCTGGGGCATTTCACTTCGACACTGGGTCAGTGTCGGGGGGATTTCACATCGACACTGGGTCAGTGTCTGGGGATTTCACATCGACACTGCGTCAGAGTCTGGGGGATTTCACTTCGACACTGGGTCAGTGTCGGGGGGATTTCACTTCGACACTGGGTCAGTGTCGGGGGGATTTCACTTCGACACTGGGTCAGTGTCTGGGGCATTTCACATCGACACTGGGTCAGTGTCGGGGGGATTTCACATCGACATTGGGTCAGTGTCTGGGGGATTTCACATTGACACTGGGTCAGTGTCTGGGGGATTTCACATTGACACTGGGTCAGTGTCTGGGGATTTCACATTGACACTTGGTCAGTGTCTGGGGATTTCACATTGACACTGGGTCAGTGTCTGGGTGATTTCACATCGAGACTGGGTCAGTGTCTGGGGGATTTCACATTGACACTGGCTCAGTGTTTGGGGATTTCACATCGACACTGGGTCAGTGTCTGGGGGATTTCACATTGACACTGGGTCAGTGTCTGGGGGATTTCATATCGACACTGGGTCAGTGTCTGGGGGATTACATATCGACACTGGGTCAGTGTCTAGGGGATTTCACATCGACACTGGGTCAGTGTCTGGGGGATATCACATTGACACTGGGTCAGTGTCTGGGGGATTTCACATCGACACTGGGTCAGAGTCTGGGAGATTTCTCATTGACACTGGGTCAGTGTCGAGGGATTTCACATCGACACTGGGTCAGTGACTGGGGAATTTCACATCGACACTGGGTCAGTGTCTGGGGGATTTAACTTCGATGCTGGGTCAGTGTCTGGGGGATTTCACATCGACACTGAGTCAGTGTCTGGGGGATTTCACATCGACACTGGGTCAGTGTCTGGGGAATTTCACATCGACACTGGGTCAGTGTCTGGGGGATTTAACTTCGACACTGGGTCAGTGTATGGGAATTTCACATTGACACTGGGTCAGTGTATGGGAGATTTCACATCGACACTGGGTCAGTGTCTGGGGGATTTCACATCGACACTGGGTCAGAGTCTGGGGGATTTCATATCGACACTGGGTCAGTGTCTGGGGGATTTCACATCGATACTGGGTCAGTGTCTGGGGGATTTCACATCGATACTGGGTCAGTGTCTGGGGATTTCACATTGACACTGGGTCAGTGTCGGGGGATTTCACAACGACACTGGCTCAGTGTCGAGGGTTTTCACATCGACACTGGGTCAGTGTCTGGGGATTTCACATTGACACTGGGTCAGTGTCTGGGGGATTTCACATCGACACTGGGTCAGTGTCTGGGGATTTCACATTGACACTGGGTCAGTGTCTGGGGGATTTCACATCGACACTGGGTCAGTGTCTGGGGGATTTCACATCGACACTGGGTCAGTGTCTGGGGATTTCACATCGACACTGGGTCAGTGTCTGGGGGATTTCACATTGACACTGGGTCAGTGTCTGGGGGATTTCACATCGACACTGGGTCAGTGTCTGGGGGATTTCACAATGACACTGGGTCAGTGTCAGGTGATTTCACATTGACACTGGGTCAGTGTCTGGGGGATTTCACATCGACACTGGGTCAGTGTCAGGGGATTTCACATTGACACTGGGTCAGTGTCTGGGGGATATCACATCGATACTGGGTCAGTGTCTGGAGATTTCACATTGACACTGGGTCAGTATCTGGGGGATTTCACTTCGACACTGGCTCAGTGTGTGGGGGATTTCACATTGACACGGGCTTACTGTTTGGGGATGTCACATTGACACTCAGTCAGTGTCTGGGGGATGTCACATCGACACTGGGTCAATCTCTGGAGATTTCACATTGACACGGGGTCAGTGTCTGGGGGATTTCACATCGACACTGGGCCAGTGTCTGGGGATTTCACATTGACACTGGCTCAGTTTTTGGGGGATTTCACATCGACACTGGATCAGTGTCTGGGGATTTCACATTGACACTGGGTCAGTGTCTGGGGATTTCACATCGACACTGTGTCAGTGTCTGGGAATTTCACATCGACACTGGGTCAGTGTCTGGGGATTTCACATTGACACTGTGTCAGTGTCTGGGAATTTCACATCGACACTGTGTCAGTGTTTGGGGGATTTCACATTGACACTGGGTCAGTGTCTGCGGAATATCACATCGACACTGGCTCAGTATCTGGGAATTTCACATTGACACTGTCTCAGTATCTGGGAATTTCACATCAACATTAGCTCAGTGTCGGGGGGATTTCACATCGACACTGGGTCAGTGTCTTTGAATTTCACATTGACACTGGCTCAGTATCTGGAGATTTCACATCAACACGAGCTCAGTGTTTGGGGATTTCACATCAACACTGTCTCAGTGTCTGAGGGATTTCACTTTGACACTGGGTCAGTGTCTGAGGGATTTCACATCGACACTGGGTCAGTGTATGGCGGATATCACATCGATACTGGGTCAGTGTCTCGAGATTTCACATTGACACTGGCTCAGTATCTGGGGATTTCACATCGACACTGGGTCAGTCTCTGGGGATTTCACATTGACACTGGCTCAGTGTTTGGGGGATTTCACATCGACACTGGGTCAGTGTCTATGGGATTTCACATCGACACTGGGTCAGTGTCTGGGGGATATCACATTGACACTGGGTCAGTGTCTGGGGGATTTCACATCGACACTGGGTCAGTGTCTGGGGGATTTCACATTGACTCTGGGTCAGTGTCTGGGAGATTTCACATCGACACTGGGTCAGTGACTGGGGAATTTCACATCGACACTGGGTCAGTGTCTGGGGGATTTCACATTGACAATGGGTCAGTGTCTGGGGGATTTCATATCGACACTGGGTCAGTGTCTGGGAGAATTAACTTCGACGCTGGGTCAGTGTCTGGGGGATTTCACATCGACACTGAGTCAGTGTCTGGGGGATTTCACATCGACACTGGGTCAGTGTCTGGGGAATTTCACATCGACACTGGGTCAGTGTCTGGAGATTTCACATCGATACTGGGTCAGTGTCTGGGAATTTCACCTTGACACTGGCTCAGTATCTGGGGATTTCACATCGACACTGGGTCAGTGACTGGGGATTTCACATTGACACTGAGTCAGTGTCTGGGGGATGTCACATTGACACTGGGTCAGTGTCTGGAGATTTCACATCGATACTGGGTCAGTGTCTGGGGAATTTCACATTGACACTGGCTGAGTATTTGGGAATTTCACATTGACACTGGCACAGTATCTGGGGATTTCACATCAACACTAGCTCAATGAATGGGGATTTCACTTCAACACTGGCTCAGTGTCTGGTGATTTCACATCGACACTGTCTCAGTGTCGGGTGATTTCACTTTGACACTGGGTCAGTGTCTGGGGGATTTGACATTGACACTGGGTCAGTGTCTGAGGGATTTCACATAGATACTGGGTCAGTGTCTGGAGATTTAACATTGACACTGAGTCAGTGTCTGGGGGATGTCACATTGACACTGGGTCAGTGTCTGGGAATTTCACATTGACACTGGGTCAGTGACTGGGGATTTCACATTGACACTGAGTCAGTGTCTGGGGGATGTCACATTGACACTGGGTCAGTGTCTGGGAAATTCACATCGACACTGGGTCAGTGTCTGGGGATTTCACATTGACACTGGCTCAGTGTTTGGGGGATTTCACATCGATACTGGGTCAGTGTCTGGGGATTTCACATTGACACTGGGTCAGTGTCTGGGGGATTTCACATTGACACTGGGTCAGTGTCTGGGAATTTCACATCGATAGTGGGTCAGTGACTGGGGTATTCCACATCGATACTGGGTCAGTGTCTGGGGGTATCACATCGACACTGGGTCAGTGTCTGGTGATTTCACATTGACACTGGCTCAGTGTTTGGGGGATGTCACTTTGACACTGGCACAGTGTTTGGGGGATTTCACATTGACACTGGGTCAGTGTCGGGGGATTTCACTTCGACACTGGCTCAGTGTCTGGGGGATTTCACATTGACACTGGGTCAGTGTCTGGGGATTTCACATCGACACTGTGCCAGTGTCTGGCGGATGTCACATTGACACTGGGTCAATGTCTGGGAATTTCACATTGACACTGGCTCAGTGTTTGGGGGATTTCACATTAACACTGGGTCAGTGTCTGGGGATTTCACATCGACACTGGGTCAGTGTCTGGGGGATTTCACATCGATACTGGGACAGTGTCTGGGAATTTCAGGTTGACACTGGCTCAGTATCTGGGAATTTCACATCAACACTAGCTCAGTGTCTGCGGATTTCACATCGACACTGGGTCAGTATCTGGGAATTTCACATCGACACTGGCTCAGTGTCGGGGGATTTCACATCGACACTGTGTCAGTGTCTGGGAATTTCACATCGACACTGGGTCAGTGTCTGGGGATTTCACATTGACACTGTGTCAGTGTCGGGGGGATTTCACATCGACACTGGGTCAGTGTCTGGGGGAATTCACTTCGACACTGGGTCAGTGTCTGCGTGATTTCACATCGACACTGGGTCAGTGTCTGGGGGATTTCACTTCGACACTGGGTCAGTTTCTGGGTGATTTCACATCGACACTGGGTCAGTGTCTGGGGGATTTCACTTCGACACTGGGTCAGTGTCAGGGGGAATTCACTTCGACACTGGGTCAGTGTCTGGGGATTTCACATTGACACTGTGTCAGTGTCTGGGAATTTCACATCGACACTGTGTCAGTGTTTGGGGGATTTCACATTGACACTGGGTCAGTGTCTGCGGAATATCACATCGACACTGGCTCAGTATCTGGGAATTTCACATTGACACTGTCTCAGTATCTGGGAATTTCACATCAACATTAGCTCAGTGTCGGGGGGATTTCACATCGACACTGGGTCAGTGTCTTTGAATTTCACATTGACACTGGCTCAGTATCTGGAGATTTCACATCAACACGAGCTCAGTGTTTGGGGATTTCACATCAACACTGTCTCAGTGTCTGAGGGATTTCACTTTGACACTGGGTCAGTGTCTGAGGGATTTCACATCGACACTGGGTCAGTGTATGGCGGATATCACATCGATACTGGGTCAGTGTCTCGAGATTTCACATTGACACTGGCTCAGTATCTGGGGATTTCACATCGACACTGGGTCAGTCTCTGGGGATTTCACATTGACACTGGCTCAGTGTTTGGGGGATTTCACATCGACACTGGGTCAGTGTCTATGGGATTTCACATCGACACTGGGTCAGTGTCTGGGGGATATCACATTGACACTGGGTCAGTGTCTGGGGGATTTCACATCGACACTGGGTCAGTGTCTGGGGGATTTCACATTGACTCTGGGTCAGTGTCTGGGAGATTTCACATCGACACTGGGTCAGTGACTGGGGAATTTCACATCGACACTGGGTCAGTGTCTGGGGGATTTCACATTGACAATGGGTCAGTGTCTGGGGGATTTCATATCGACACTGGGTCAGTGTCTGGGAGAATTAACTTCGACGCTGGGTCAGTGTCTGGGGGATTTCACATCGACACTGAGTCAGTGTCTGGGGGATTTCACATCGACACTGGGTCAGTGTCTGGGGAATTTCACATCGACACTGGGTCAGTGTCTGGAGATTTCACATCGATACTGGGTCAGTGTCTGGGAATTTCACCTTGACACTGGCTCAGTATCTGGGGATTTCACATCGACACTGGGTCAGTGACTGGGGATTTCACATTGACACTGAGTCAGTGTCTGGGGGATGTCACATTGACACTGGGTCAGTGTCTGGAGATTTCACATCGATACTGGGTCAGTGTCTGGGGAATTTCACATTGACACTGGCTGAGTATTTGGGAATTTCACATTGACACTGGCACAGTATCTGGGGATTTCACATCAACACTAGCTCAATGAATGGGGATTTCACTTCAACACTGGCTCAGTGTCTGGTGATTTCACATCGACACTGTCTCAGTGTCGGGTGATTTCACTTTGACACTGGGTCAGTGTCTGGGGGATTTGACATTGACACTGGGTCAGTGTCTGAGGGATTTCACATAGATACTGGGTCAGTGTCTGGAGATTTAACATTGACACTGAGTCAGTGTCTGGGGGATGTCACATTGACACTGGGTCAGTGTCTGGGAATTTCACATTGACACTGGGTCAGTGACTGGGGATTTCACATTGACACTGAGTCAGTGTCTGGGGGATGTCACATTGACACTGGGTCAGTGTCTGGGAAATTCACATCGACACTGGGTCAGTGTCTGGGGATTTCACATTGACACTGGCTCAGTGTTTGGGGGATTTCACATCGATACTGGGTCAGTGTCTGGGGATTTCACATTGACACTGGGTCAGTGTCTGGGGGATTTCACATTGACACTGGGTCAGTGTCTGGGAATTTCACATCGATAGTGGGTCAGTGACTGGGGTATTCCACATCGATACTGGGTCAGTGTCTGGGGGTATCACATCGACACTGGGTCAGTGTCTGGTGATTTCACATTGACACTGGCTCAGTGTTTGGGGGATGTCACTTTGACACTGGCACAGTGTTTGGGGGATTTCACATTGACACTGGGTCAGTGTCGGGGGATTTCACTTCGACACTGGCTCAGTGTCTGGGGGATTTCACATTGACACTGGGTCAGTGTCTGGGGATTTCACATCGACACTGTGCCAGTGTCTGGCGGATGTCACATTGACACTGGGTCAATGTCTGGGAATTTCACATTGACACTGGCTCAGTGTTTGGGGGATTTCACATTAACACTGGGTCAGTGTCTGGGGATTTCACATCGACACTGGGTCAGTGTCTGGGGGATTTCACATCGATACTGGGACAGTGTCTGGGAATTTCAGGTTGACACTGGCTCAGTATCTGGGAATTTCACATCAACACTAGCTCAGTGTCTGCGGATTTCACATCGACACTGGGTCAGTATCTGGGAATTTCACATCGACACTGGCTCAGTGTCGGGGGATTTCACATCGACACTGTGTCAGTGTCTGGGAATTTCACATCGACACTGGGTCAGTGTCTGGGGATTTCACATTGACACTGTGTCAGTGTCGGGGGGATTTCACATCGACACTGGGTCAGTGTCTGGGGGAATTCACTTCGACACTGGGTCAGTGTCTGCGTGATTTCACATCGACACTGGGTCAGTGTCTGGGGGATTTCACTTCGACACTGGGTCAGTTTCTGGGTGATTTCACATCGACACTGGGTCAGTGTCTGGGGGATTTCACTTCGACACTGGGTCAGTGTCAGGGGGAATTCACTTCGACACTGGGTCAGTGTCGAGGATATTTCACATTGACACTGGGTCAGTGTCTGGGGGATTTCACTTCGACACTGGGTCAGTGTCTGGGGAATTTCACATCGACACTGGGTCAGTGTCTGGGGGATTTCACATTGACAATGGGTCAGTGTCTGGGGGATTTCACATCGACACTGGGTCAGAGTCTGGGAGAATTAACTTCGACGCTGGGTCAGTGTCTGGGGGATTTCACATCGACACTGAGTCAGTGTCTGGGGGATTTCACATCGACACTGGGTCAGTGTCTGGGGAATTTCACATCGACACTGGGTCAGTGTCTGGGGGATTTCACATTGACACTGTGTCAGTGTTTGGGGATTTCACATTGACACTGGGTCAGTGTCTGGGGATTTCACATCGACACTGGGTCAGTGCCTGGGGATTTCACATTGACACTGAGTCAGTGTCTGGGGGATGTCACATTGACACTGGGTCAGTGTCTGGAGATTTCACATCGATACTGGGTCAGTGTCTGGGAATTTCACCTTGACACTGGCTCAGTATCTGGGGATTTCACATCGACACTGGGTCAGTGTCTGGGGATTTCACATTGACACTGAGTCAGTGTCTGGGGGATGTCACATTGACACTGGGTCAGTGTCTGGAGATTTCACATCGATACTGGGTCAGTGTCTGGGGAATTTCACATTGACACTGGCTGAGTATTTGGGAATTTCACATTGACACTGGCACAGTATCTGGGGATTTCACATCAACACTAGCTCAATGAATGGGGATTTCACTTCAACACTGGCTCAGTGTCTGGTGATTTCACATCGACACTGTCTCAGTGTCGGGTGATTTCACTTTGACACTGGGTCAGTGTCTGGGGGATTTGACATTGACACTGGGTCAGTGTCTGAGGGATTTCACATAGATACTGGGTCAGTGTCTGGAGATTTAACATTGACACTGAGTCAGTGTCTGGGGGATGTCACATTGACACTGGGTCAGTGTCTGGGAATTTCACATTGACACTGGGTCAGTGACTGGGGATTTCACATTGACACTGAGTCAGTGTCTGGGGGATGTCACATTGACACTGGGTCAGTGTCTGGGAATTTCACATCGACACTGGGTCAGTGTCTGGGGATTTCACATTGACACTGGCTCAGTGTTTGGGGGATTTCACATCGATACTGGGTCAGTGTCTGGGGATTTCACATTGACACTGGGTCAGTGTCTGGGGGATTTCACATTGACACTGGGTCAGTGTCTGGGAATTTCACATCGATAGTGGGTCAGTGACTGGGGTATTCCACATCGATACTGGGTCAGTGTCTGGGGGTATCACATCGACACTGGGTCAGTGTCTGGTGATTTCACATTGACACTGGCTCAGTGTTTGGGGGATTTCACATCGATACTGGGTCAGTGTCTGGGGATTTCACATTGACACTGGGTCAGTGTCTGGGGGATTTCACATTGACACTGGGTCAGTGTCTGGGAATTTCACATCGATAGTGGGTCAGTGACTGGGGTATTCCACATCGATACTGGGTCAGTGTCTGGGGGTATCACATCGACACTGGGTCAGTGTCTGGTGATTTCACATTGACACTGGCTCAGTGTTTGGGGGATGTCACATTGACACTGGCACAGTGTTTGGGGGATTTCACATTGACACTGGGTCAGTGTCGGGGGATTTCACTTCGACACTGGCTCAGTGTCTGGGGGATTTCACATTGACACTGGGTCAGTGTCTGGGGATTTCACATCGACACTGTGCCAGTGTCTGGCGGATGTCACATTGACACTGGGTCAATGTCTGGGAATTTCACATTGACACTGGCTCAGTGTTTGGGGGATTTCACATTAACACTGGGTCAGTGTCTGGGGATTTCACATCGACACTGGGTCAGTGTCTGGGGGAATTCACATCGACACTGGGTCAGTGTCTGGGAATTTCAGGTTGACTCTGGCTCAGTATCTGGGAATTTCACATCAACACTAGCTCAGTGTCTGCGGATTTCACATCGACACTGGGTCAGTATCTGGGAATTTCACATCGACACTGGCTCAGTGTCGGGGGATTTCACATCGACACTGTGTCAGTGTCTGGGAATTTCACATCGACACTGGGTCAGTGTCTGGGGATTTCACATTGACACTGTGTCAGTGTCTGGGGCATTTCTCATTGATACTGGCTCAGTATCTGGGGATTTCACATCAACACTAGCTCAATGAATGGGGATTTCACTTCAACACTGGCTCAGTGTCTGGGGATTTCACTTTGACACTGGGTCAGTGTCGGGGGATTTCACTTCGACACTGGGTCAGTGTTTGGGGATTTCATATTGACACTGGGTCAGTGTCGGGGGGATTTCACATCGACACTGGGTCAGTGTCTGGGGGAATTCACTTCGACACTGGGTCAGTGTCTGCGTGATTTCACATCGACACTGGGTCAGTGTCTGGGGGATTTCACTTCGACACTGGGTCAGTTTCTGGGTGATTTCACATCGACACTGGGTCAGTGTCTGGGGGATTTCACTTCGACACTGGGTCAGTGTCAGGGGGAATTCACTTCGACACTGGGTCAGTGTCGGGGAGATTTCACATTGACACTGGGTCAGTGTCTGGGGGATTTCACTTCGACACTGGGTCAGTGTCTGGGGAATTTCACATCGACACTGGGTCAGTGTCTGGGTGATTTCACATTGACAATGGGTCAGTGTCTGGGGGATTTCATATCGACACTGGGTCAGAGTCTGGGAGAATTAACTTCGACGCTGGGTCAGTGTCTGGGGGATTTCACATCGACACTGAGTCAGTGTCTGGGGGATTTCACATCGACACTGGGTCAGTTTCTGGGGAATTTCACATCGACACTGGGTCAGTGTCTGGGGGATTTCACATTGACACTGTGTCAGTGTTTGGGGATTTCACATTGACACTGGGTCAGTGTCTGGGGATTTCACATCGACACTGGGTCAGTGCCTGGGGATTTCACATTGACACTGAGTCAGTGTCTGGGGGATGTCACATTGACACTGGGTCAGTGTCTGGAGATTTCACATCGATACTGGGTCAGTGTCTGGGAATTTCACCTTGACACTGGCCCAGTATCTGGGGATTTCACATCGACACTGGGTCAGTGTCTGGGGATTTCACATTGACACTGAGTCAGTGTCTGGGGGATGTCACATTGACACTGGGTCAGTGTCTGGAGATTTCACATCGATACTGGGTCAGTGTCTGGGGAATTTCACATTGACACTGGCTGAGTATTTGGGAATTTCACATTGACACTGGCACAGTATCTGGGGATTTCACATCAACACTAGCTCAATGAATGGGGATTTCACTTCAACACTGGCTCAGTGTCTGGTGATTTCACATCGACACTGTCTCAGTGTCGGGTGATTTCACTTTGACACTGGGTCAGTGTCTGGGGGATTTCACATTGACACTGGGTCAGTGTCTGAGGGATTTCACATAGATACTGGGTCAGTGTCTGGAGATTTAACATTGACACTGAGTCAGTGTCTGGGGGATGTCACATTGACACTGGGTCAGTGTCTGGGAATTTCACATTGACACTGGGTCAGTGACTGGGGATTTCACATTGACACTGAGTCAGTGTCTGGGGGATGTCACATTGACACTGGGTCAGTGTCTGCGGAATTTCACATCGACACTGGGTCAGTGTCTGGGGATTTCACATTGACACTGGCTCAGTGTTTGGGGGATTTCACATCGATACTGGGTCAGTGTCTGGGGATTTCACATTGACACTGGGTCAGTGTCTGGGGGATTTCACATTGACACTGGGTCAGTGTCTGGGAATTTCACATCGATAGTGGGTCAGTGACTGGGGTATTCCACATCGATACTGGGTCAGTGTCTGGGGGTATCACATCGACACTGGGTCAGTGTCTGGTGATTTCACATTGACACTGGCTCAGTGTTTGGGGGATGTCACATTGACACTGGCTCAGTGTTTGGGGGATTTCACATTGACACTGGGTCAGTGTCGGGGGATTTCACTTCGACACTGGCTCAGTGTCTGGGGGATTTCACATTGACACTGGGTCAGTGTCTGGGGATTTCACATCGACACTGTGTCAGTGTCTGGCGGATGTCACATTGACACTGGGTCAATGTCTGGGAATTTCACATTGACACTGGCTCAGTGTTTGGGGGATTTCACATTAACACTGGGTCAGTGTCTGGGGATTTCACATCGACACTGGGTCAGTGTCTGGGGGATTTCACATCGACACTGGGTCAGTGTCTGGGAATTTCACATTGACACTGGCTCAGTGTTTGGGGGATTTCACATTGACACTGGGTCAGTGTCTGGGAATTTCAGGTTGACACTGGCTCAGTATCTGGGAATTTCACATCAACACTAGCTCAGTGTCTGCGGTTTTCACATCGACACTGGGTCAGTATCTGGGAATTTCACATCGACACTGGCTCAGTGTCGGGGGATTTCACATCGACACTGGGTCAGTATCTGGGAATTTCACATCGACACTGGCTCAGTGTCGGGGGATTTCACATTAACACTGGCTCGGTGTCGGGGGATTTCACATTAACACTGGGTCAGTGTCTGGGGACTTCACATCGACACTGGGTCAGTGTCTGGGGCATTTCTCATTGATACTGGCTCAGTATCTGGGGATTTCACATCAACACTAGCTCAATGAATGGGGATTTCACTTCAACACTGGCTCAGTGTCTGGGGATTTCACTTTGACACTGGGTCAGTGTCGGGGGATTTCACTTCGACACTGGGTCAGTGTTTGGGGATTTCATATTGACACTGGGTCAGTGTCGGGGGGATTTCACATCGACACTGGGTCAGTGTCTGGGGGAATTCACTTCGACACTGGGTCAGTGTCTGCGTGATTTCACATCGACACTGGGTCAGTGTCTGGGGGATTTCACTTCGACACTGGGTCAGTTTCTGGGTGATTTCACATCGACACTGGGTCAGTGTCTGGGGGATTTCACTTCGACACTGGGTCAGTGTCAGGGGGAATTCACTTCGACACTGGGTCAGTGTCGGGAGATTTCACATTGACACTGGGTCAGTGTCTGGGGGATTTCACTTCGACACTGGGTCAGTGTCGGGGGGATTTCACATCGACATTGGGTCAGTGTCTGGGGATTTCACATTGACACTGGGTCAGTGTCTGGGGGATTTCACATTGACACTGGGTCAGTGTCTGGGGATTTCACATTGACACTGGGTCAGTGCCTGGGGATTTCACATTGACACTGTGTCAGTGTCTGGGTGATTTCACATCGAGACTGGGTCAGTGTCTGGGGATTTCACATTGACACTGGCTCAGTGTTTGGGGATTTCACATCGACACTGGGTCAGTGTATGGCGGATATCTCATCGATACTGGGTCAGTGTCTCGAGATTTCACATTGACACTGGGTCAGTATCTGGGGATTTCACATCGACACTGGGTCAGTGTCTGGGGATTTCGCATTAACACTGAGTCAGTGTCTGGGGGATGTCACCTTGACACTGGCTCAGTATCTGGGGATTTCACATCGACACTGGGTCAGTCTCTGGGGATTTCACATTGACACTGGCTCAGTGTTTGGGGGATTTCACATTGACACTGGGTCAGTGTCTAGGGGATTTCACATCGACACTGGGTCAGTGTCTGGGGGATATCACATTGACACTGGGTCAGTGTCTGGGGGATTTCACATCGACACTGGGTCAGTGTCTGGGGGATTTCACATTGACTCTGGGTCAGTGTCTGGGAGATTTCACATCGACACTGGGTCAGTGACTGGGGAATTTCACATCGACACTGGGTCAGTGTCTGGGGGATTTCACATTGACAATGGGTCAGTGTCTGGGGGATTTCATATCAACACTGGGTCAGTGTCTGGGGGATTTAACTTCGACTCTGGGTCAGTGTCTGGGGGATTTCACATCGACACTGAGTCAGTGTCTGGGGGATTTCACATCGACACTGGGTCAGTGTCTGGGGAATTTCACATCGACACTGGGTCAGTGTCTGGGGGATTTCACATTGACACTGGGTCAGTGTTTGGGGATTTCACATTGACACTGTGTCAGTGTTTGGGGATTTCACATTGAAACTGGGTCAGTGTCTGGGGATTTCACATCGACACTGGGTCAGTGTCTGGGGATTTCACATTGAAACTGAGTCAGTGTCTGGGGGATGTCACATTGACACTGGGTCAGTGTCTGGAGATTTCACATCGATACTGGGTCAGTGTCTGGGAATTTCACCTTGACACTGGCTCAGTATCTGGGGATTTCACATTGACACTGGGTCAGTGACTGGGGATTTCACATTGACACTGAGTCAGTGTCTGGGGGATGTCACATTGACACTGGGTCAGTGTCTGGGAATTTCACATTGACACTGGGTCAGTGTCTGGGAATTTCACATCGACACTGGGTCAGTGTCTGGGGATTTCACATTGACACTGGCTCAGTGTTTGGGGGATTTCACATCGATACTGGGTCAGTGTCTGGGGATTTCACATTGACACTGGGTCAGTGTCTGGGGGATTTCACATTGACACTGGGTCAGTGTCTGGGAATTTCATATCGATAGTGGGTCAGTGACTGGGGTATTCCACATCGATACTGGGTCAGTGTCTGGGGGTATCACATCGACACTGGGTCAGTGTCTGGTGATTTCACATTGACACTGGCTCAGTGTTTGGGGGATTTCACATTTACACTGGGTCAGTGTCGGGGGATTTCACTTCGACACTGGCTCAGTGTCTGGGGGATTTCACATTGACACTGGGTCAGTGTCTGGGGATTTCACATCGACACTGTGATAGTGTCTGGCGGATGTCACATTGACACTGGGTCAATGTCTGGGAATTTCACATTGACACTGACTCAGTGTTTGGGGGATTTCACATTAACACTGGGTCAGTGTCTGGGGATTTCACATCGACACTGGGTCAGTGTCTGGGGGATTTCACATCGACACTGGGTCAGTGTCTGGGAATTTCACATTGACACTGGCTCAGTGTTTGGGGGATTTCACATTGACACTGGGTCAGTGTCTGGGAATTTCAGGTTGACACTGGCTGAGTATCTGGGAATTTCACATCAACACTAGCTCAGTGTCTGCGGATTTCACATCGACACTGGGTCAGTATCTGGGAATTTCACATCGACACTGGCTCAGTGTCGGGGGATTTCACATTAACACTGGCTCGGTGTCGGGGGATTTCACATTAACACTGGGTCAGTGTCTGGGGACTTCACATCGACATTGGGTCAGTGTCTGGGGCATTTCTCATTGATACTGGCTCAGTATCTGGGGATTTCACATTGACACTAGCTCAATGAATGGGGATTTCACTTCAACACTGGCTCAGTGTCTGGGGATTTCACTTTGACACTGGGTCAGTGTCGGGGGATTTCACTTCGACACTGGGTCAGTGTTTGGGGATTTCATATTGACACTGGGTCAGTGTCGGGGGGATTGCACATCGACACTGGGTCAGTGTCTGGGGGAATTCACTTCGACACTGGGTCAGTGTCTGCGTGATTTCACATCGACACTGGGTCAGTGTCTGGGGGATTTCACTTCGACACTGGGTCAGTTTCTGGGTGATTTCACATCGACACTGGGTCAGTGTCTGGGGGATTTCACTTCGACACTGGGTCAGTGTCAGGGGGAATTCACTTCGACACTGGGTCAGTGTCGGGGAGATTTCACATTGACACTGGGTCAGTGTCTGGGGGATTTCACTTCGTCACTGGGTCAGTGTCGGGGGGATTTCACATCGACACTGGGTCAGTGTCTGGGGATTTCACATCGACACTGCGTCAGAGTCTGGGGGATTTCACTTCGACACTGGGTCAGTGTCGGGGGAATTCACGTCGACACTGGGTCAGTGTCGGTGGGATTTCACTTCGACACTGGGTCAGTGTCTGGGGGATTTCACTTCGACACTGGGTCAGTGTCGGGGGGATTTCACATCGACATTGGGTCAGTGTCTGGGGATTTCACATTGACACTGGGTCAGTGTCTGGGGGATTTCACATTGACACTGGGTCAGTGTCTGGGGATTTCACATTGACACTGGGTCAGTGCCTGGGGATTTCACATTGACACTGTGTCAGTGTCTGGGTGATTTCACATCGAGACTGGGTCAGTGTCGGGGGATTTCACATTGACACTGGCTCAGTATCTGAGGAGTTCACATCAACACTACCTCAGTGTCTGGGGATTTCACATTGACACTGGCTCAGTATCTGGGAATTTCACATTGACACTGGCTCAGTATCTGAGGAGTTCATATCAACACTACCTCAGTCTCTGGGGATTTCACATCGATACTGGGACAGTGTCTGGGGGATTTCACATCGTCACTGGGTCAGTGTCTGGGGGATTTCACATTGTCACTGGGTCAGTGTCGGGGAGATTTCACATTGACACTGGGTCAGTGTCTGGGGGATTTAACTTCGACGCTGGGTCAGTGTCTGGGGGATTTCACATCGACACTGAGTCAGTGTCTGGGGGATTTCACATCGACACTGGGTCAGTGTCTGGGGAATTTCACATCGACACTGGGTCAGTGTCGGGGGGATTTCACATTGATACTGGGTCAGTGTCTGGGGGATTTAACTTCGACACTAGGTCAGTGTCTGGGAATTTCACATTGACACTGGCTCAGTATCTGGGGATTTCACATCGATACTGGGACAGTGTCTGGGGGATTTCACATCGTCACTGGGTCAGTGTCTGGGGGATTTCACATCGACACTGGGTCAGTGTCTGGGGATTTCACATCGACACTGGGTCAGTGTCTGGGGATTTCACATTGACCATGGGTCAGTGTCTGGGGGATTTCACATTGACACTGGGTCAGTGTCTGGGGGATTTCACATTGACACTTGGTCAGTGTCTGGGGGATTTCACATCGACACTGGGTCAGTGTCTAGGGATTTCACATCGACACTGGGTCAGTGTCTGGGGATTTCACATTGACACTGGGTCAGTGTCTGGGGGATTTCACATCGACACTGGGTCAGTGTCTGGGGGATTTCACATTGACACTGGGTCAGTGTCAGGGGATTTCACATTGACACTGGGTCAGTGTCTGGGGGATTTCACTTCGACACTGGGTCAGTGTCTAGGGGATTTCACATCGACACTGGGTCAGTGTCTGGGGGATATCACATTGACACTGGGTCAGTGTCTGGGGGATTTCACATCGACACTGGGTCAGTGTCTGGGGGATTTCACATTGACACTGGGTCAGTGTCTGGGAGATTTCACATCGACACTGGGTCAGTGACTGGGGAATTTCACATCGACACTGGGTCAGTGTCAGGGGGATTTCACATTGACACTGGGTCAGTGTCTGGGGGATTTCATATCGACACTGGGTCAGTGTCTGGGGGATTTAACTTCGACGCTGGGTCAGTGTCTGGGGGATTTCACATTGACACTGAGTCAGTGTCTGGGGGATTTCACATCGACACTGGGTCAGTGTCTGGGGAATTTCACATCGACACTGGGTCAGTGTTTGGGGATTTCACATTGACACTGGATCAGTGTCTGGGGATTTCACATCGACACTGGGTCAGTGTCTGGGGATTTCACATTGACACTGAGTCAGTGTCTGGGGGATGTCACATTGACACTGGGTCAGTGTCTGGAGATTTCACATCGATACTGGGTCAGTGTCTGGGGAATTTCACATTGACACTGGCTGAGTATTTGGGAATTTCACATTGACACTGGCACAGTATCTGGGGATTTCACATCAACACTAGCTCAATGAATGGGGATTTCACTTCAACACTGGCTCAGTGTCTGGTGATTTCACATCGACACTGTCTCAGTGTCGGGTGATTTCACTTTGACACTGGGTCAGTGTCTGGGGGATTTCACATTGACACTGGGTCAGTGTCTGAGGGATTTCACATAGATACTGGGTCAGTGTCTGGAGATTTAACATTGACACTGAGTCAGTGTCTGGGGGATGTCACATTGACACTGGGTCAGTGTCAGGGAATTTCACATTGACACTGGGTCAGTGACTGGGGATTTCACATTGACACTGAGTCAGTGTCTGGGGGATGTCACATTGACACTGGGTCAGTGTCTGGGAATTTCACATCGACACTGGGTCAGTGTCTGGGGATTTCACATTGACACTGGCTCAGTGTTTGGGGGATTTCACATCGATACTGGGTCAGTGTCTGGGGATTTCACATTGACACTGGCTCAGTGTTTGGAGGATTTCACATTAACACTGGGTCAGTGTCTGGGGATTTCACATCGACACTGGGTCAGTGTCTGGGGGATTTCACATCGACACTGGGTCAGTGTCTGGGAATTTCACATTGACACTGGCTCAGTGTTTGGGGGATTTCACATTGACACTGGGTCAGTGTCTGGGAATTTCAGGTTGACACTGGCTGAGTATCTGGGAATTTCACATCAACACTAGCTCAGTGTCTGCGGATTTCACATCGACACTGGGTCAGTGTCTGGGGATTTCACATTGACACTGGCTCAGTGTTTGGGGGATTTCACATCGATACTGGGTCAGTGTCTGGGGATTTCACATCGACACTGGGTCAGTGTCTGGTGATTTCACATCGACACTGGGTCAGTGTCGGGGGATTTCACATTGACACTGGGTCAGTGTCTGGGGGATATCACATCGATACTGGGTCAGTGTCTGGCGATTTCACATTGACACTGGGTCAGTGTCTGGGTGATTTCACAGCGATACTGGGTCAGTGTCGGGGAGATTTCACATTGACACTGGGTCAGTGTCTGGGGGATATCACTTCGACACTGGATCAGTGTTTGGGAGATTTCACATCGACACTCGGTCAGTGTCTGGGGGATTTCACATCGACACTGGGTCAGTGTTTGGGAGATTTCACATCGACACTGGATCAGTGTCTGGGGGATTTCACATCGACACTCGGTCAGTGTCTGGGGGATTTCACATCGACACTGGGTCAGTGTCTGGGGGATTTCACAACGACACTGGGTCAGTGTCTGGGGGATTTCACATCGACACTGAGTCAGTGTCTGGGGGATTTCACATCGACACTGGGTCAGTGTCTGGGGAATTTCAAATCGACACTGGGTCAGTGTCTGGGGGATTTCACATTGACACTGGGTCAGTGTTTGGGGATTTCACATTGACACTGTGTCAGTGTTTGGGGATTTCACATTGACACTGGGTCAGTGTCTGGGGATTTCACATCGACACTGGGTCAGTGTCTGGGGATTTCACATTGACACTGAGTCAGTGTCTGGGGGATGTCACATTGACACTGGGTCAGTGTCTGGAGATTTCACATCGATACTGGGTCAGTGTCTGGGAATTTCTCCTTGACACTGGCTCAGTATCTGGGGATTTCACATCGACACTGGGTCAGTGTCTGGGGATTTCACATTGACACTGAGTCAGTGTCTGGGGGATGTCACATTGACACTGGGTCAGTGTCTGGAGATTTCACATCGATACTGGGTCAGTGTCTGGGGAATTTCACATTGACACTGGCTGAGTATTTGGGAATTTCACATTGACACTGGCACAGTATCTGGGGATTTCACATCAACACGAGCTCAATGAATGGGGATTTCACTTCAACACTGGCTCAGTGTCTGGTGATTTCACATCGACACTGTCTCAGTGTCGGGTGATTTCACTTTGACACTGGGTCAGTGTCTGGGGGATTTCACATTGACACTGGGTCAGTGTCTGAGGGATTTCACATAGATACTGGGTCAGTGTCTGGAGATTTCACATTGACACTGAGTCAGTGTCTGGGGGATGTCACATTGACACTGGGTCAGTGTCTGGGAATTTCACATTGACACTGGGTCAGTGACTGGGGATTTCGCATTGACACTGAGTCAGTGTCTGGGGGATGTCACATTGACACTGGGTCAGTGTCTGGGAATTTCACATCGACACTGGGTCAGTGTCTGGGGATTTCACATTGACACTGGCTCAGTGTTTGGGGGATTTCACATCGATACTGGGTCAGTGTCTGGGGATTTCACATTGATACTGGGTCAGTGTCTGGGGGATTTCACATTGACACTGGGTCAGTGTCTGGGAATTTCACATCGATAGTGGGTCAGTGACTGGGGTATTCCACATCGATACTGGGTCAGTGTATGGGGGTATCACATCGACACTGGGTCAGTGTCTGGTGATTTCACATCGACACTCGGTCAGTGTCGGGGGATTTCACATTGACACTGGGTCAGTGTCTGGGGGATATCACATCGATACTGGGTCAGTGTCTGGAGATTTCACATTGACACTGGGTCAGTGTCTGGGGGATTTCACATCGATACTGGGCCAGTGTCGGGGGATTTCACATCGACACTGGGTCAGTGTCGGGGAGATTTCACATTGACACTGGGTCAGTGTCTGGGGGATATCACTTCGACACTGGATCAGTGTTTGGGAGATTTCACATCGACACTCGGTCAGTGTCTGGGGGATTTCACATCGACACTGGGTCAGTGTTTGGGAGATTTCACATCGACACTGGGTCAGTGTCTGGGGGATTTCACATCGACACTCGGTCAGTTTCTGGGGGATTTCACATCGACACTGGGTCAGTGTCTAGGGGATTTCACAACGATACTGGGTCAGTGTCTGGGGGATATCACATCGACACTGGGTCAGTGTCTGGGGATTTCACATTGACACTGGGTCAGTGTTTGGGAGATTTCACATCGACAATGGGTCAGTGTCTAGGGGGATTTCACATTGACACTGGGTCAGTGTCTGGGGGATATCACATCGATACTGAGTCAGTGTCTGGGGGATTTCACATCGACACTGGGTCAGTGTCTGGGGGATGTCACATTGACACTGGGTCAGTGTCTGGAGATTTCACATCGATACTGGGTCAGTGTCTGGGGAATTTCACATTGACACTGGCTGAGTATTTGGGAATTTCACATTGACACTGGCACAGTATCTGGGGATTTCACATCAACACTAGCTCAATGAATGGGGATTTCACTTCAACACTGGCTCAGTGTCTGGTGATTTCACATCGACACTGTCTCAGTGTCGGGTGATTTCACTTTGACACTGGGTCAGTGTCTGGGGGATTTGACATTGACACTGGGTCAGTGTCTGAGGGATTTCACATGGATACTGGGTCAGTGTCTGGAGATTTAACATTGACACTGAGTCAGTGTCTGGGGGATGTCACATTGACACTGGGTCAGTGTCTGGGAATTTCACATTGACACTGGGTCAGTGACTGGGGATTTCACATTGACACTGAGTCAGTGTCTGGGGGATGTCACATTGACACTGGGTCAGTGTCTGGGAATTTCACATCGACACTGGGTCAGTGTCTGGGGATTTCACATTGACACTGGCTCAGTGTTTGGGGGATTTCACATCGATACTGGGTCAGTGTCTGGGGATTTCACATTGACACTGGCTCAGTGTTTGGAGGATTTCACATTAACACTGGGTCAGTGTCTGGGGATTTCACATCGACACTGGGTCAGTGTCTGGGGGATTTCACATCGACACTGGGTCAGTGTCTGGGAATTTCACATTGACACTGGCTCAGTGTTTGGGGGATTTCACATTGACACTGGGTCAGTGTCTGGGAATTTCAGGTTGACACTGGCTGAGTATCTGGGAATTTCACATCAACACTAGCTCAGTGTCTGCGGATTTCACATCGACACTGGGTCAGTGTCTGGGGATTTCACATTGACACTGGCTCAGTGTTTGGGGGATTTCACATCGATACTGGGTCAGTGTCTGGGGATTTCACATCGACACTGGGTCAGTGTCTGGTGATTTCACATCGACACTGGGTCAGTGTCGGGGGATTTCACATTGACACTGGGTCAGTGTCTGGGGGATATCACATCGATACTGGGTCAGTGTCTGGCGATTTCACATTGACACTGGGTCAGTGTCTGGGTGATTTCACATCGATACTGGGTCAGTGTCGGGGAGATTTCACATTGACACTGGGTCAGTGTCTGGGGGATATCACTTCGACACTGGATCAGTGTTTGGGAGATTTCACATCGACACTCGGTCAGTGTCTGGGGGATTTCACATCGACACTGGGTCAGTGTTTGGGAGATTTCACATCGACACTGGATCAGTGTCTGGGGGATTTCACATCGACACTCGGTCAGTGTCTGGGGGATTTCACATCGACACTGGGTCAGTGTCTGGGGGATTTCACAACGACACTGGGTCAGTGTCTGGGGGATTTCACATCGACACTGAGTCAGTGTCTGGGGGATTTCACATCGACACTGGGTCAGTGTCTGGGGAATTTCAAATCGACACTGGGTCAGTGTCTGGGGGATTTCACATTGACACTGGGTCAGTGTTTGGGGATTTCACATTGACACTGTGTCAGTGTTTGGGGATTTCACATTGACACTGGGTCAGTGTCTGGGGATTTCACATCGACACTGGGTCAGTGTCTGGGGATTTCACATTGACACTGAGTCAGTGTCTGGGGGATGTCACATTGACACTGGGTCAGTGTCTGGAGATTTCACATCGATACTGGGTCAGTGTCTGGGAATTTCTCCTTGACACTGGCTCAGTATCTGGGGATTTCACATCGACACTGGGTCAGTGTCTGGGGATTTCACATTGACACTGAGTCAGTGTCTGGGGGATGTCACATTGACACTGGGTCAGTGTCTGGAGATTTCACATCGATACTGGGTCAGTGTCTGGGGAATTTCACATTGACACTGGCTGAGTATTTGGGAATTTCACATTGACACTGGCACAGTATCTGGGGATTTCACATCAACACGAGCTCAATGAATGGGGATTTCACTTCAACACTGGCTCAGTGTCTGGTGATTTCACATCGACACTGTCTCAGTGTCGGGTGATTTCACTTTGACACTGGGTCAGTGTCTGGGGGATTTCACATTGACACTGGGTCAGTGTCTGAGGGATTTCACATAGATACTGGGTCAGTGTCTGGAGATTTCACATTGACACTGAGTCAGTGTCTGGGGGATGTCACATTGACACTGGGTCAGTGTCTGGGAATTTCACATTGACACTGGGTCAGTGACTGGGGATTTCGCATTGACACTGAGTCAGTGTCTGGGGGATGTCACATTGACACTGGGTCAGTGTCTGGGAATTTCACATCGACACTGGGTCAGTGTCTGGGGATTTCACATTGACACTGGCTCAGTGTTTGGGGGATTTCACATCGATACTGGGTCAGTGTCTGGGGATTTCACATTGATACTGGGTCAGTGTCTGGGGGATTTCACATTGACACTGGGTCAGTGTCTGGGAATTTCACATCGATAGTGGGTCAGTGACTGGGGTATTCCACATCGATACTGGGTCAGTGTATGGGGGTATCACATCGACACTGGGTCAGTGTCTGGTGATTTCACATCGACACTCGGTCAGTGTCGGGGGATTTCACATTGACACTGGGTCAGTGTCTGGGGGATTTCACATCGATACTGGGCCAGTGTCGGGGGATTTCACATCGACACTGGGTCAGTGTCGGGGAGATTTCACATTGACACTGGGTCAGTGTCTGGGGGATATCACTTCGACACTGGATCAGTGTTTGGGAGATTTCACATCGACACTCGGTCAGTGTCTGGGGGATTTCACATCGACACTGGGTCAGTGTTTGGGAGATTTCACATCGACACTGGGTCAGTGTCTGGGGGATTTCACATCGACACTCGGTCAGTTTCTGGGGGATTTCACATCGACACTGGGTCAGTGTCTAGGGGATTTCACAACGATACTGGGTCAGTGTCTGGGGGATATCACATCGACACTGGGTCAGTGTCTGGGGATTTCACATTGACACTGGGTCAGTGTTTGGGAGATTTCACATCGACAATGGGTCAGTGTCTAGGGGGATTTCACATTGACACTGGGTCAGTGTCTGGGGGATATCACATCGATACTGAGTCAGTGTCTGGGGGATTTCACATCGACACTGGGTCAGTGTCTGGGGGATGTCACATTGACACTGGGTCAGTGTCTGGAGATTTCACATCGATACTGGGTCAGTGTCTGGGGAATTTCACATTGACACTGGCTGAGTATTTGGGAATTTCACATTGACACTGGCACAGTATCTGGGGATTTCACATCAACACTAGCTCAATGAATGGGGATTTCACTTCAACACTGGCTCAGTGTCTGGTGATTTCACATCGACACTGTCTCAGTGTCGGGTGATTTCACTTTGACACTGGGTCAGTGTCTGGGGGATTTGACATTGACACTGGGTCAGTGTCTAAGGGATTTCACATGGATACTGGGTCAGTGTCTGGAGATTTAACATTGACACTGAGTCAGTGTCTGGGGGATGTCACATTGACACTGGGTCAGTGTCTGGGAATTTCACATTGACACTGGGTCAGTGACTGGGGATTTCACATTGACACTGAGTCAGTGTCTGGGGGATGTCACATTGACACTGGGTCAGTGTCTGGGAATTTCACATCGACACTGGGTCAGTGTCTGGGGATTTCACATTGACACTGGCTCAGTGTTTGGGGGATTTCACATCGATACTGGGTCAGTGTCTGGGGATTTCACATTGACACTGGCTCAGTGTTTGGAGGATTTCACATTAACACTGGGTCAGTGTCTGGGGATTTCACATCGACACTGGGTCAGTGTCTGGGGGATTTCACATCGACACTGGGTCAGTGTCTGGGAATTTCACATTGACACTGGCTCAGTGTTTGGGGGATTTCACATTGACACTGGGTCAGTGTCTGGGAATTTCAGGTTGACACTGGCTGAGTATCTGGGAATTTCACATCAACACTAGCTCAGTGTCTGCGGATTTCACATCGACACTGGGTCAGTGTCTGGGGATTTCACATTGACACTGGCTCAGTGTTTGGGGGATTTCACATCGATACTGGGTCAGTGTCTGGGGATTTCACATCGACACTGGGTCAGTGTCTGGTGATTTCACATCGACACTGGGTCAGTGTCGGGGGATTTCACATTGACACTGGGTCAGTGTCTGGGGGATATCACATCGATACTGGGTCAGTGTCTGGCGATTTCACATTGACACTGGGTCAGTGTCTGGGTGATTTCACATCGATACTGGGTCAGTGTCGGGGAGATTTCACATTGACACTGGGTCAGTGTCTGGGGGATATCACTTCGACACTGGATCAGTGTTTGGGAGATTTCACATCGACACTCGGTCAGTGTCTGGGGGATTTCACATCGACACTGGGTCAGTGTTTGGGAGATTTCACATCGACACTGGATCAGTGTCTGGGGGATTTCACATCGACACTCGGTCAGTGTCTGGGGGATTTCACATCGACACTGGGTCAGTGTCTGGGGGATTTCACAACGACACTGGGTCAGTGTCTGGGGGATTTCACATCGACACTGAGTCAGTGTCTGGGGGATTTCACATCGACACTGGGTCAGTGTCTGGGGAATTTCAAATCGACACTGGGTCAGTGTCTGGGGGATTTCACATTGACACTGGGTCAGTGTTTGGGGATTTCACATTGACACTGTGTCAGTGTTTGGGGATTTCACATTGACACTGGGTCAGTGTCTGGGGATTTCACATCGACACTGGGTCAGTGTCTGGGGATTTCACATTGACACTGAGTCAGTGTCTGGGGGATGTCACATTGACACTGGGTCAGTGTCTGGAGATTTCACATCGATACTGGGTCAGTGTCTGGGAATTTCTCCTTGACACTGGCTCAGTATCTGGGGATTTCACATCGACACTGGGTCAGTGTCTGGGGATTTCACATTGACACTGAGTCAGTGTCTGGGGGATGTCACATTGACACTGGGTCAGTGTCTGGAGATTTCACATCGATACTGGGTCAGTGTCTGGGGAATTTCACATTGACACTGGCTGAGTATTTGGGAATTTCACATTGACACTGGCACAGTATCTGGGGATTTCACATCAACACGAGCTCAATGAATGGGGATTTCACTTCAACACTGGCTCAGTGTCTGGTGATTTCACATCGACACTGTCTCAGTGTCGGGTGATTTCACTTTGACACTGGGTCAGTGTCTGGGGGATTTCACATTGACACTGGGTCAGTGTCTGAGGGATTTCACATAGATACTGGGTCAGTGTCTGGAGATTTCACATTGACACTGAGTCAGTGTCTGGGGGATGTCACATTGACACTGGGTCAGTGTCTGGGAATTTCACATTGACACTGGGTCAGTGACTGGGGATTTCGCATTGACACTGAGTCAGTGTCTGGGGGATGTCACATTGACACTGGGTCAGTGTCTGGGAATTTCACATCGACACTGGGTCAGTGTCTGGGGATTTCACATTGACACTGGCTCAGTGTTTGGGGGATTTCACATCGATACTGGGTCAGTGTCTGGGGATTTCACATTGATACTGGGTCAGTGTCTGGGGGATTTCACATTGACACTGGGTCAGTGTCTGGGAATTTCACATCGATAGTGGGTCAGTGACTGGGGTATTCCACATCGATACTGGGTCAGTGTATGGGGGTATCACATCGACACTGGGTCAGTGTCTGGTGATTTCACATCGACACTCGGTCAGTGTCGGGGGATTTCACATTGACACTGGGTCAGTGTCTGGGGGATATCACATCGATACTGGGTCAGTGTCTGGAGATTTCACATTGACACTGGGTCAGTGTCTGGGGGATTTCACATCGATACTGGGCCAGTGTCGGGGGATTTCACATCGACACTGGGTCAGTGTCGGGGAGATTTCACATTGACACTGGGTCAGTGTGTGGGGGATATCACTTCGACACTGGATCAGTGTTTGGGAGATTTCACATCGACACTCGGTCAGTGTCTGGGGGATTTCACATCGACACTGGGTCAGTGTTTGGGAGATTTCACATCGACACTGGGTCAGTGTCTGGGGGTATCACATCGACACTGGGTCAGTGTCTGGTGATTTCACATTGACACTGGCTCAGTGTTTGGGGGATTTCACATTGACACTGGGTCAGTGTCGGGGGATTTCACTTCGACACTGGCTCAGTGTCTGGGGGATTTCACATTGACACTGGGTCAGTGTCTGGGAATTTCACATTGACACTGGCTCAGTGTTTGGGGGATTTCACATTGACACTGGGTCAGTGTCTGGGAATTTCAGGTTGACACTGGCTCAGTATCTGGGAATTTCACATCAACACTAGCTCAGTGTCTGCGGATTTCACATCGACACTGGGTCAGTATCTGGGAATTTCACATCGACACTGGCTCAGTGTCGGGGGATTTCACATTAACACTGGCTCGGTGTCGGGGGATTTCACATTAACACTGGGTCAGTGTCTGGGGACTTCACATCGACATTGGGTCAGTGTCTGGGGCATTTCTCATTGATACTGGCTCAGTATCTGGGGATTTCACATTGACACTAGCTCAATGAATGGGGATTTCACTTCAACACTGGCTCAGTGTCTGGGGATTTCACTTTGACACTGGGTCAGTGTCGGGGGATTTCACTTCGACACTGGGTCAGTGTTTGGGGATTTCATATTGACACTGGGTCAGTGTCGGGGGGATTTCACATCGACACTGGGTCAGTGTCTGGGGGAATTCACTTCGACACTGGGTCAGTGTCTGCGTGATTTCACATCGACACTGGGTCAGTGTCTGGGGGATTTCACTTCGACACTGGGTCAGTTTCTGGGTGATTTCACATCGACACTGGGTCAGTGTCTGGGGGATTTCACTTCGACACTGGGTCAGTGTCAGGGGGAATTCACTTCGACACTGGGTCAGTGTCGGGGAGATTTCACATTGACACTGGGTCAGTGTCTGGGGGATTTCACTTCGACACTGAGTCAGTGTCGGGGGGATTTCACATCGACACTGTGTCAGTGTCTGGGGATTTCACATCGACACTGCGTCAGAGTCTGGGGGATTTCACTTCGACACTGGGTCAGTGTCGGGGGAATTCACTTCGACACTGGGTCAGTGTCGGTGGGATTTCACTTCGACACTGGGTCAGTGTCTGGGGGATTTCACTTCGACACTGGGTCAGTGTCGGGGGGATTTCACATCGACATTGGGTCAGTGTCTGGGGATTTCACATTGACACTGGGTCAGTGTCTGGGGGATTTCACATTGACACTGGGTCAGTGTCTGGGGATTTCACATTGACACTGGGTCAGTGCCTGGGGATTTCACATTGACACTGTGTCAGTGTCTGGGTGATTTCACATCGAGACTGGGTCAGTGTCGGGGGATTTCACATTCACACTGGCTCAGTATCTGAGGAGTTCACATCGACACTGGGTCAGTGTCTGGGGATTTCACATTGACACTGGCTCAGTATCTGGGAATTTCACATTGACACTGGCTCAGTATCTGAGGAGTTCACATCAACACTACCTCAGTCTCTGGGGATTTCACATCGATACTGGGACAGTGTCTGGGGGATTTCACATCGTCACTGGGTCAGTGTCTGGGGGATTTCACATTGTCACTGGGTCAGTGTCGGGGAGATTTCACATTGACACTGGGTCAGTGTCTGGGGGATTTAACTTCGACGCTGGGTCAGTGTCTGGAGGATTTCACATCGACACTGAGTCAGTGTCTGGGGGATTTCACATCGTCACTGGGTCAGTGTCTGGGGAATTTCACATCGACACTGGGTCAGTGTCGGGGGGATTTCACATTGACACTGGGTCAGTGTCTGGGGGATTTAACTTCGACACTAGGTCAGTGTCTGGGAATTTCACATTGACACTGGCTCAGTATCTGGGGATTTCACATCGATACTGGGACAGTGTCTGGGGGATTTCACATCGTCACTGGGTCAGTGTCTGGGGGATTTCACATCGACACTGGGTCAGTGTCTGGGGATTTCACATCAACACTGGGTCAGTGTCTGGGGATTTCACATTGACCATGGGTCAGTGTCTGGGGGATTTCACATTGACACTGGGTCAGTGTCTGAGGGATTTCACATTGACACTTGGTCAGTGTCTGGGGGATTTCACATCGACACTGGGTCAGTGTCTAGGGATTTCACATCGACACTGGGTCAGTGTCTGGGGATTTCACATTGACACTGGGTCAGTGTCTGGGGGATTTCACATCGACACTGGGTCAGTGTCTGGGGGATTTCACATTGACACTGGGTCAGTGTCAGGGGATTCCACATTGACACTGGGTTAGTGTCTGGGGGATTTCATATCGACACTGGGTCAGTGTCTAGGGGATTTCACATCGACACTGGGTCAGTGTCTGGGGGATATCACATTGACACTGGGTCAGTGTCTGGGGGATTTCACATCGACACTGGGTCAGTGTCTGGGGGATTTCACATTGACACTGGGTCAGTGTCTGGGAGATTTCACATCGACACTGGGTCAGTGACTGGGGAATTTCACATCGACACTGGGTCAGTGTCAGGGGGATTTCACATTGACACTGGGTCAGTGTCTGGGGGATTTCATATCGACACTGGGTCAGTGTCTGGGGGATTTAACTTCGACGCTGGGTCAGTGTCTGGGGGATTTCACATCGACACTGAGTCAGTGTCTGGGGGATTTCACATCAACACTGGGTCAGTGTCTGGGGATTTCACATTGACCATGGGTCAGTGTCTTGGGGATTTCACATTGACACTGGGTCAGTGTCTGAGGGATTTCACATTGACACTTGGTCAGTGTCTGGGGGATTTCACATCGACACTGGGTCAGTGTCTAGGGATTTCACATCGACACTGGGTCAGTGTCTGGGGATTTCACATTGACACTGGGTCAGTGTCTGGGGGATTTCACATCGACACTGGGTCAGTGTCTGGGGGATTTCACATTGACACTGGGTCAGTGTCAGGGGATTCCACATTGACACTGGGTTAGTGTCTGGGGGATTTCATATCGACACTGGGTCAGTGTCTAGGGGATTTCACATCGACACTGGGTCAGTGTCTGGGGGATATCACATTGACACTGGGTCAGTGTCTGGGGGATTTCACATCGATACTGGGTCAGTGTCTGGGGGATTTCACATTGACACTGGGTCAGTGTCTGGGAGATTTCACATCGACACTGGGTCAGTGACTGGGGAATTTCACATCGACACTGGGTCAGTGTCAGGGGGATTTCACATTGACACTGGGTCAGTGTCTGGGGGATTTCATATCGACACTGGGTCAGTGTCTGGGGGATTTAACTTCGACGCTGGGTCAGTGTCTGGGGGATTTCACATCGACACTGAGTCAGTGTCTGGGGGATTTCACATCGACACTGGGTCAGTGTCTGGGGGATTTCACATCGACACTGGGTCAGTGTTTGGGGATTTCACATTGACACTGGGTCAGTGTCTGGGGATTTCACATCGACACTGGGTCAGTGTCTGGGGATTTCACATTGACACTGAGTCAGTGTCTGGGGGATGTCACATTGACACTGGGTCAGTGTCTGGAGATTTCACATCGATACTGGGTCAGTGTCTGGGGAATTTCACATTGACACTGGCTGAGTATTTGGGAATTTCACATTGACACTGGCACAGTATCTGGGGATTTCACATCAACACTAGCTCAATGAATGGGGATTTCACTTCAATACTGGCTCAGTGTCTGGTGATTTCACATCGACACTGTCTCAGTGTCGGGTGATTTCACTTAGACACTGGGTCAGTGTCTGGGGGATTTGACATTGACACTGGGTCAGTGTCTGAGGGATTTCACATAGATACTGGGTCAGTGTCTGGAGATTTAACATTGACACTGAGTCAGTGTCTGGGGGATGTCACATTGACACTGGGTCAGTGTCTGGGAATTTCACATTGACACTGGGTCAGTGACTGGGGATTTCACATTGACACTGAGTCAGTGTCTGGGGGATGTCACATTGACACTGGGTCAGTGTCTGGGAATTTCACATCGACACTGGGTCAGTGTCTGGGGATTTCACATTGACACTGGCTCAGTGTTTGGGGGATTTCACATCGATACTGGGTCAGTGTCTGGGGATTTCACATTGACACTGGGTCAGTGTCTGGGGAATTTCACATTGACACTGGGTCAGTGTCTGGGAATTTCACATCGATAGTGGGTCAGTGACTGGGGTATTCCACATCGATACTGGGTCCGTGTCTGGGGGTATCACATCGACACTGGGTCAGTGTCTGGTGATTTCACATTGACACTGGCTCAGTGTTTGGGGGATTTCACATTGACACTGGGTCAGTGTCGGGGGATTTCACTTCGACACTGGCTCAGTGTCTGGGGGATTTCACATTGACACTGGGTCAGTGTCTGGGGATTTCACATCGCCACTGTGTCAGTGTCTGGCGGATGTCACATTGACACTGTGTCAATGTCTGGGAATTTCACATTGACACTGGCTCAGTGTTTGGGGGATTTCACATTAACACTGGGTCAGTGTCTGGGGATTTCACATCGACACTGGGTCAGTGTCTGGGGGATTTCACATCGACACTGGGTCAGTGTCTGGGAATTTCACATTGACACTGGCTCAGTGTTTGGGGGATTTCACATTGACACTGGGTCAGTGTCTGGGAATTTCAGGTTGACACTGGCTGAGTATCTGGGAATTTCACATCAACACTAGCTCAGTGTCTGCGGATTTCACATCGACACTGGGTCAGTGTCTGGGGATTTCACATTGACACTGGCTCAGTGTTTGGGGGATTTCACATCGATACTGGGTCAGTGTCTGGGGATTTCACATCGACACTGGGTCAGTGTCTGGTGATTTCACATCGACACTGGGTCAGTGTCGGGGGATTTCACATTGACACTGGGTCAGTGTCTGGGGGATATCACATCGATACTGGGTCAGTGTCTGGGGATTTCACATTGACACTGGGTCAGTGTCTGGGTGATTTCACATCGATACTGGGTCAGTGTCGGGGAGATTTCACATTGACACTGGGTCAGTGTCTGGGGGATATCAATTCGACACTGGATCAGTGTTTGGGAGATTTGACATCGACACTCGGTCAGTGTTTGGGGGATTTCACATCGACACTGGGTCAGTGTTTGGGAGATTTCACATCGACACTGGATCAGTGTCTGGGGGATTTCACATCGACACTCGGTCAGTGTCTGGGGGATTTCACATCGACACTGGGTCAGTGTCTGGGGGATTTCACAACGACACTTGGTCAGTGTCTGGGGGATTTCACATCGACACTGAGTCAGTGTCTGGGGGATTTCACATCGACACTGGGTCAGTGTCTGGGGAATTTCACATCGACACTGGGTCAGTGTCTGGGGGATTTCACATTGACACTGGGTCAGTGTTTGGGGATTTCACATTGACACTGTGTCAGTGTTTGGGGATTTCACATTGACACTGGGTCAGTGTCTGGGGATTTCACATCGACACTGGGTCAGTGTCTGGGGATTTCACATTGACACTGAGTCAGTGTCTGGGGGATGTCACATTGACACTGGGTCAGTGTCTGGAGATTTCACATCGATACTGGGTCAGTGTCTGGGAATTTCTCCTTGACACTGGCTCAGTATCTGGGGATTTCACATCGACACTGGGTCAGTGTCTGGGGATTTCACATTGACACTGAGTCAGTGTCTGGGGGATGTCACTTTGACACTGGGTCAGTGTCTGGAGATTTCACATCGATACTGGGTCAGTGTCTGGGGAATTTCACATTGACACTGGCTGAGTATTTGGGAATTTCACATTGACACTGGCACAGTATCTGGGGATTTCACATCAACACTAGCTCAATGAATGGGGATTTCACTTCAACACTGGCTCAGTGTCTGGTGATTTCACATCGACACTGTCTCAGTGTCGGGTGATTTCACTTTGACACTGGGTCAGTGTCTGGGGGATTTCACATTGACACTGGGTCAGTGTCTGAGGGATTTCACATAGATACTGGGTCAGTGTCTGGAGATTTCACATTGACACTGAGTCAGTGTCTGGGGGATGTCACATTGACACTGGGTCAGTGTCTGGGAATTTCACATTGACACTGGGTCAGTGACTGGGGATTTCACATTGACACTGAGTCAGTGTCTGGGGGATGTCACATTGACACTGGGTCAGTGTCTGGGAATTTCACATCGACACTGGGTCAGTGTCTGGGGATTTCACATTGACACTGGCTCAGTGTTTGGGGGATTTCACATCGATACTGGGTCAGTGTCTGGGGATTTCACATTGATACTGGGTCAGTGTCTGGGGGATTTCACATTGACACTGGGTCAGTGTCTGGGAATTTCACATCGATAGTGGGTCAGTGACTGGGGTATTCCACATCGATACTGGGTCAGTGTATGGGGGTATCACATCGACACTGGGTCAGTGTCTGGTGATTTCACATCGACACTCGGTCAGTGTCGGGGGATTTCACATTGACACTGGGTCAGTGTCTGGGGGATATCACATCGATACTGGGTCAGTGTCTGGAGATTTCACATTGACACTGGGTCAGTGTCTGGGGGATTTCACATCGATACTGGGCCAGTGTCGGGGGATTTCACATCGACACTGGGTCAGTGTCGGGGAGATTTCACATTGACACTGGGTCAGTGTCTGGGGGATTTCACTTCGACACTGGGTCAGTGTTTGGGAGATTTCACATCGACACTCGGTCAGTGTCTGGGGGATTTCACATCGACACTGGGTCAGTGTTTGGGAGATTTCACATCGACACTGGGTCAGTGTCTGGGGGATTTCACATCGACACTCGGTCAGTGTCTGGGGGATTTCACATCGACACTGGGTCAGTGTCTAGGGGATTTCACAACGACACTGGGTCAGTGTCTGGGGGATATTACATCGACACTGGGTCAGTCTCTGGGGATTTCACATTGACACTGGGTCAGTGTTTGGGAGATTTCACATCGACACTGGGTCAGTGTCTGGGGGATTTCACATTGACACTGGGTCAGTGTCTGGGGGATATCACATCGATACTGAGTCAGTGTCTGGGGGATTTCACATCGACACTGGGTCAGTGTCTGGGGATTTCACATTGACACTGGGTCAGTGTCTGGGGGATTTCACATCGAAACTGGGTCAGTCTCTGGGGGATTTCACATTGACACTGTGTCAGTGTGGGGGATTTCACATTGACACTGGGTCAGTATCTGGGAATTTCACATCGACACTGGGTCAGTGTCTGGGGGATTTCACATCGACACTGGGTCAGTCTCTGGGGATTTCACATTGACACTGGCTCAGTGTTTGGGGGATTTCACATTGACACTGGGTCAGTGTCTAGGGGATTTCACATCGACACTGGGTCAGTGTCTGAGGGATATCACATTGACACTGGGTCAGTGTCTGGGGGATTTCACATCGACACTGGGTCAGTGTCTGGGGGATTTCACATTGACACTGGGTCAGTGTCTGGGAGATTTCACATCGACACTGGGTCAGTGTCTGGGGGATTTCACATCGACACTGGGTCAGTGTCTGGGGGATTTCACATTGACACTGGGTCAGTGTCTGGGGGATTTCATATCGACACTGGGTCAGTGTCTGGGGGATTTAACTTCGACGCTGGGTCAGTGTCTGGGAGATTTCACATCGACACTGAGTCAGTGTCTGGGGGATTTCACATCGACACTGGGTCAGTGTCTGGGGAATTTCACATCGACACTGGGTCAGTGTCTGGGGGATTTCACATTGACACTGGGTCAGTGTTTGGGGATTTCACATTGACACTGTGTCAGTGTTTGGGGATTTCACATCGACACTGGGTCAGTGTCTGGGGATTTCACATCGACACTGGGTCAGTGTCTGGGGATTTCACATTGACACTGAGTCAGTGTCTGGGGGATGTCACATTGACACTGGGTCAGTGTCTGGAGATTTCACATCGATACTGGGTCAGTGTCTGGGAATTTCACCTTGACACTGGCTCAGTATCTGGGGATTTCACATCGACACTGGGTCAGTGTCTGGGGATTTCACATTGACACTGAGTCAGTGTCTGGGGGATGTCACATTGACACTGGGTCAGTGTCTGGAGATTTCACATCGATACTGGGTCAGTGTCTGGGGAATTTCACATTGACACTGGCTGCGTATTTGGGAATTTCACATTGACACTGGCACAGTATCTGGGGATTTCACATCAACACTAGCTCAATGAATGGGGATTTCACTTCAACACTGGCTCAGTGTCTGGTGATTTCACATCGACACTGTCTCAGTGTCGGGTGATTTCACTTTGACACTGGGTCAGTGTCTGGGGGATTTCACATTGACACTGGGTCAGTGTCTGAGGGATTTCACATAGATACTGGGTCAGTGTCTGGAGATTTAACATTGACACTGAGTCAGTGACTGGGGATTTCACATTGACACTGAGTCAGTGTCTGGGAATTTCACATTGACACTGGGTCAGTGACTGGGGATTTCACATTGACACTGAGTCAGTGTCTGGGGGATGTCACATTGACACTGGGTCAGTGTCTGGGAATTTCACATCGACACTGGGTCAGTGTCTGGGGATTTCACATTGACACTGGCTCAGTGTTTGGGGGATTTCACATCGATACTGGGTCAGTGTCTGGGGATTTCACATTGACACTGGGTCAGTGTCTGGGGGATTTCACATTGACACTGGGTCAGTGTCTGGGAATTTCACATCGATAGTGGGTCAGTGACTGGGGTATTCCACATCGATACTGGGTCCGTGTCTGGGGGTATCACATCGACACTGGGTCAGTGTCTGGTGATTTCACATTGACACTGGCTCAGTGTTTGGGGGATTTCACATTGACACTGGGTCAGTGTCGGGGGATTTCACTTCGACACTGGCTCAGTGTCTGGGGGATTTCACATTGACACTGGGTCAGTGTCTGGGGATTTCACATCGACACTGTGTCAGTGTCTGGGGGATTTCACATCGACACTGGGTCAGTGTCTGGGGGATTTCACATCGACACTGGGTCAGTGTCTGGGAATTTCACATTGACACTAGCTCAGTGTCGGGGGATTTCACATTAACACTGGCTCGGTGTCGGGGGATTTCACATTAACACTGGGTCAGTGTCTGGGGACTTCACATCGACACTGGGTCAGTGTCTGGGGCATTTCACATTGATACTGGCTCAGTATCTGGGGATTTCTCATCAACACTAGCTCAATGAATGGGGATTTCACTTCAACACTGGCTCAGTGTCTGGGGATTTCACTTTGACAAAGGGTCAGTGTCGGGGGATTTCACTTCGACACTGGGTCAGTGTTTGGGGATTTCATATTGACACTGGGTCAGTGTCTGCGTGATTTCACATCGACACTGGGTCAGTGTCTGGGGGATTTCACTTCGACACTGGGTCAGTGTCTGGGTGATTTCATATCGACACTGGGTCAGTGTCTGGGGGATTTCACTTCGACACTGGGTCAGTGTCAGAGGGAATTCACTTCGACACTGGGTCAGTGTCGGGGAGATTTCACATTGACACTGGGTCAGTGTCTGGGAGATTTCACATCGACACTGGGTCAGTGTCTGGGGGAATTCACTTCGACACTGGGTCAGTGTCTGCGTGATTTCACATCGACACTGGGTCAGTGTCTGGGGGATTTCACTTCGACACTGGGTCAGTGTCAGGGGGAATTCACTTCGACACTGGGTCAGTGTCGGGGGGATTTCACATTGACACTGGGTCAGTGTCTGGGGGATTTAACTTCGACACTGGGTCAGTGTCTGGGAATTTCACATTGACACTGGCTCAGTATTTGGGGATTTCACATTGACACTGTGTCAGTGTCTGGGGATTTCACATTGACACTGGCTCAGTATCTGGGAATTTCACATTGACACTGGCTCAGTATCTGAGGAGTTCACATCAACACTACCTCTGTCTCTGGGGATTTCACATCGATACTGGGACAGTGTCTGGGGAATTTCACATCGTCACTGGGTCAGTGTCGGGGAGATTTCACATTGACACTGGGTCAGTGTCTGGGGGATTTCACTTCGACACTGGGTCAGAGTCTGGGAGATTTCACATCGACACTGGGTCAGTGTCTGGGAGATTTCACATCGACACTGGGTCAGTGTCTGGGGATTTCACATCGACACTGGGTCAGTGTCTGGGGGATTTCACATCGATACTAGGCCAGTGTCGGGGGATTTCACATCGACACTGGGTCAGTGTCGGGGGGATTTCACATCGACACTGGGTCAGTGTCGGGGAGATTTCACATCGACACTCGGTCAGTGTCGGGGGGATTTCACATCGACACTGGGTCAGTGTCTGGGGGAATTTCACATTGACACTGGTTCAGTGTTTGGGGGATTTCACATTGACACTGGTTCAGTGTCTGGGAATTTCAGGTTGACACTGGCTCAGTATCTGGGAATTTCACATCAACACTAGCTCAGTGTCTGCGGATTTCACATCGACACTGGGTCAGTATCTGGGAATTTCACATCGATACTGGCTCAGTGTCGGGGGATTTCACATTAACACTGGCTCGGTGTCGGGGGATTTCACATTAACACTGGGTCAGTGTCTGGGGACTTCACATCGACACTGGGTCAGTGTCTGGGGCATTTCTCATTGACACTGGCTCAGTATCTGGGGATTTCACATCAACACTAGCTCAATGAATGGGGATTTCACTTCAACACTGGCTCAGTGTCTGGGGATTTCACTTTGACACTGGGTCAGTGTCGGGGGATTTCACTTCGACACTGGGTCAGTGTTTGGGGATTTCATATTGACACTGGGTCAGTGTCGGGGGGATTTCACATCGACACTGGGTCAGTGTCTGGGGGAATTCACTTCGACACTGGGTCAGTGTCTGCGTGATTCACATCGACACTGGGTCAGTGTCTGGGGGATTTCACTTCGACACTGGGTCAGTTTCTGGGTGATTTCACATCGACACTGGGTCAGTGTCTGGGGGATTTCACTTCGACACTGTGTCAGTGTCAGGGGGAATTCACTTCGACACTGGGTCAGTGTCGGGGGGATTTCACATTGACACTGGGTCAGTGTCTGGGGGATTTAACTTCGACACTGGGTCAGTGTCTGGGAATTTCACATTGACACTGGCTCAGTATCTGGGAATTTCACATTGACACTGGCTCAGTATCTGAGGAGTTCACATCAACACTACCTCAGTCTCTGGGGATTTCACATCGATACTGGGACAGTGTCTGGGGAATTTCACATCGTCACTGTTCAGTGTCTGGGGGATTTCACATTGTCACTGGGTCAGTGTCGGGGAGATTTCACATTGACACTGGGTCAGTGTCTGGGGGATTTCACTTCGACACTGGGTCAGCGTTTGGGAGATTTCACATCGACACTGGGTCAGTGTCGGGGGGATTTCACATCGACACTGGGTCAGTGTCGGGGAGATTTCACATTGACACTTGGTCAGTGTCGGTGGGATTTCACATCGACACTGGGTCAGTGTCTGGGGATTTCACATTGACACTGGGTCAGTGTCTGGGAATTTCACATCGATAGTGGGTCAGTGACTGGGGTATTCCACATCGATACTGGGTCAGTGTCTGGGGGTATAACATCGACACTGTGTCAGTGTCTGGGAATTTCACATCGATAGTGGGTCAGTGTCTGGGGGATGTCACATTGACACTGGGTCAGTGTCTGGGAATTTCACATCGACACTGGGTCAGTGTCTGGGGATTTCACATTGACACTGGCTCAGTGTTTGGGGGATTTCACATCGATACTGGGTCAGTGTCTGGGGATTTCACATTGACACTGGGTCAGTGTCTGGGGGATTTCACATTGACACTGGGTCAGTGTCTGGGAATTTCACATCGATAGTGGGTCAGTGACTGGGGTATTCCACATCGATACTGGGTCAGTGTCTGGGGGTATAACATCGACACTGTGTCAGTGTCTGGTGATTTCACATTGACACTGGCTCAGTGTTTGGGGGATTTCACATTGACACTGGGTCAGTGTCTGGGGATTTCAGTTCGACACTGGCTCAGTGTCTGGGGATTTCACATTGACACTGGGTCAGTGTCTGGGGATTTCACATCGACACTGGGTCAGTGTCAGGGGGAATTCACTTCGACACTGGGTCAGTGTCTGGGAATTTCACATTGACACTGGCTCAGTGTTTGGGGGATTTCACATTAACACTGGGTCAGTGTCTGGGGATTTCACATCGACACTGGGTCAGTGTCTGGGGGATTTCACATCGACACTGGGTCAGTGTCTGGGAATTTCACATTGACACTGGCTCAGTGTTTGGGGGATTTCACATTGACACTGGGTCAGTGTCTGGGAATTTCAGGTTGACACTGGCTCAGTGTCTGCAGATTTCACATCGACACTGGGTCAGTATCTGGGAATTTCACATCAACACTGGCTCAGTGTCGGGGGATTTCACATTAACACTGGCTCGGTGTCGGGGGATTTCACATTAACACTCGGTCATTGTCTGGGGACTTCACATCGACACTGGGTCAGTGTCTGGGGCATTTCTCATTGATACTGGCTCAGTATCTGGGGATTTCACATCAACACTAGCTCAATGAATGGGGATTTCACTTCAACACTGGCTCAGTGTCTGGGGATTTCACTTTGACACTGGGTCAGTGTCGGGGGATTTCACTTCGACACTGGGTCAGTGTTTGGGGATTTCATATTGACCCTGGGTCAGTGTCGGGGGGATTTCACATCGACACTGGGTCAGTGTCTGGGGGAATTCACTTCGACACTGGGTCAGTGTCTGCGTGATTTCACATCGACACTGGGTCAGTGTCTGGGGGATTTCACTTCGACACTGGGTCAGTGTCTGGGTGATTTCACATCGACACTGGGTCAGTGTCTGGGGGATTTCACTTCGACACTGGGTCAGTGTCAGGGGGAATTCACTTCGACACTGGGTCAGTGTCGGGGAGATTTCACATTGACACTGGGTCAGTGTCTGGGGGATTTCACTTCGACACTGGGTCAGTGTCGGGGGGATTTCACATCGACACTGGGTCAGTGTCTGGGGATTTCACATCGACACTGCGTCAGAGTCTGGGGGATTTCACTTCGACACTGGGTCAGTGTCGGGGGGATTTCACTTCGACACTGGGTCAGTGTCGGTGGGATTTCACTTCGACACTGGGTCAGTGTCTGGGGGATTTCACTTCGACACTGGGTCAGTGTCGGGGGGATTTCTCATTGACATTGGGTCAGTGTCTGGGGGATTTCACATTGACACTGGATCAGTGTCTGGGGGATTTAACTTCGACACTGGGTCAGTGTCTAGGGGAATTCACATTGACACTGGGTCAGTGCCTGGGGATTTCACATTGACACTGGGTCAGTGTCTGGGTGATTTCACATCGAGACTGGGTCAGTGTCGGGGGATTTCACATTGACACTGGCTCAGTGTTTGGTGATTTCACATCGACACTGGGTCAGTGTCTGGGGGATTTCACATTGACACTGGGTCAGTGTCTGGGGGATTTCATATCGACACTGGGTCAGTGTCTAGGGGATTTCACATCGACACTGGGTCAGTGTCTGGGGGATATCACATTGACACTGGGTCAGTGTCTGGGGGATTTCACATCGACACTGGGTCAGTGTCTGGGGAATTTCACATTGACTCTGGGTCAGTGTCGAGGGATTTCACATCGACACTGGGTCAGTGACTGGGGAATTTCACATCGACACTGGGTCAGTGTCTGGGGGATTTCACATTGACACTGGGTCAGTGTCTGGGGGATTTCATATCGACACTGGGTCAGTGTCTGGGGGATTTAACTTCGACGCTGGGTCAGTGTCTGGGGGATTTCACATCGACACTGAGTCAGTATCTGGGGGATTTCACATCGACACTGGGTCAGTGTCTGGGAATTTCACATTGACACTGGGTCAGTGTCTGGGGGATTTAACTTCGACACTGGCTCAGTATCTGGGAATTTCACATTGACACTGGCTCAGTATCTGAGGAGTTCACATCAACACTACCTCAGTCTCTGGGGATTTCACATCGATACTGGGACAGTGTCTGGGGGATTTCACATCGTCACTGGGTCAGTGTCTGGGGGATTTCACATTGTCACTGGGTCAGTGTCGGGGAGATTTCACATTGACACTGGGTCAGTGTCTGGGGGATTTAACTTCGACGCTGGGTCAGTGTCTGGGGGATTTCACATCGATACTGAGTCAGTGTCTGGGGGATTTCACATCGTCACTGGGTCAGTGTCTGGGGGATTTCACATCGTCACTGGGTCAGTGTCGGGGAGATTTCACATTGACACTGGGTCAGTGTCTGGGGGATTTCACATCGACACTGGGTCAGTGTCTGGGAATTTCACATTGACCATGGGTCAGTGTCTGGGGGATTTCACATCGACACTGGGTCAGTGTCTGGGGGATTTCACATTGACACTTGGTCAGTGTCTGGGGGATTTCACATCGACACTGGGTCAGTGTCTGGGGATTTCACATCGACACTGGGTCAGTGGCTGGGGATTTCACATTGACACTGGGTCAGTGTCTGGGGGATTTCACATCGACACTGGGTCAGTGTCTGGGGGATTTCACATTGACACTGGGTCAGTGTCAGGGGATTTCACATTGACACTGGGTCAGTGTCTGGGGGATTTCACATTGACACTGGGTCAGTGTCTAGGGGATTTCACATCGACACTGGGTCAGTGTCTGGGGGATATCACATTGACACTGGGTCAGTGTCTGGGGGATTTCACATCGACACTGGGTCAGTGTCTGGGGGATTTCACATTGACACTGGGTCAGTGTCTGGGAGATTTCACATCGACACTGGGTCAGTGACTGGGGAATTTCACATCGACACTGGGTCAGTGTCAGGGGGATTTCACATTGACACTGGTTCAGTGTCTGGGGGATTTTATATCGACACTGGGTCAGTGTCTGGGGGATTTAACTTCGACGCTGGGTCAGTGTCTGGGGGATTTCACATTGACACTGGGTCAGTGTTTGGGGATTTCACATTGACACTGTGTCAGTGTTTGGGGATTTCACATTGACACTGGGTCAGTGTCGGGGGATTTCACATCGACACTGGGTCAGTGTCTGGGGATTTCACATTGACACTGAGTCAGTGTCTGGGGGATGTCACATTGACACTGGGTCAGTGTCTGGAGATTTCACATCGATACTGGGTCAGTGTCTGGGAATTTCACCTTGACACTGGCTCAGTATCTGGGGATTTCACATCGACACTGGGTCAGTGTCTGGGGATTTCACATTGACACTGAGTCAGTGTCTGGGGGAGGTCACATTGACACTGGGTCAGTGTCTGGAGATTTCACATCGATACTGGGTCAGTGTCTGGGGAATTTCACATTGACACTGGCTGAGTATTTGGGAATTTCACATTGACACTGGCACAGTATCTGGGGATTTCACATCAACACTAGCTCAATGAATGGGGATTTCACTTCAACACTGGCTCAGTGTCTGGTGATTTCACATCGACACTGCCTCAGTGTCGGGTGATTTCACTTTGACACTGGGTCAGTGTCTGGGTGATTTCACATTGCCACTGGGTCAGTGTCTGAGGGATTTCACATAGATACTGGGTCAGTGTCTGGAGATTTAACATTGACCCTGAGTCAGTGTCTGGGGGATGTCACATTGACACTGGGTCAGTGTCTGGGAATTTCATATTGACACTGGGTCAGTGACTGGGGATTTCACATTGACACTGAGTCAGTGTCTGGGGGATGTCACATTGACACTGGGTCAGTGTCTGGGAATTTCACATCGACACTGGGTCAGTGTCTGGGGATTTCACATTGACACTGGCTCAGTGTTTGGGGGATTTCACATCGATACTGGGTCAGTGTCTGGGGATTTCACTTTGACACTGGGTCAGTGTCTGGGGGATTTCACATTGACACTGGGTCAGTGTCTGGGAATTTCACATCGATAGTGGGTCAGTGACTGGGGTATTCCACATCGATACTGGGTCAGTGTCTGGGGGTATCACATCGACACTGGATCAGTGTCTGGTGATTTCACATCGACACTGGGTCAGTGTCGGGGGATTTCACATTGACACTGGGTCAGTGTCTGGGGGATATCACATCGATACTGGGTCAGTGTCTGGAGATTTCGCATTGACACTGGGTCAGTGTCTGGGGGATTTCACATCGATACTGGGCCAGTGTCGGGGGATTTCACATCGACACTGGGTCAGTGTCGGGGTGATTTCACATCGACACTGGGTCAGTGTCGGGGAGATTTCACATTGACACTGGGTCAGTGTCTGGGGGATATCACTTCGACACTGGATCAGTGTTTGGGAGATTTCACATCGACACTCGGTCAGTGTCTGGGGGATTTCACATCGACACTGGGTCAGTGTTTGGGAGATTTCACATCGACACTGGGTCAGTGTCTGGGGGATTTCACATCGACACTCGGTCAGTGTCTGGGGGATTTCACATCGACACTGGGTCAGTGTCTGGGGGATTTCACAACGACACTGGGTCAGTGTCTGGGGGATATCACATCGACACTGGATCAGTGTCGGGGGATTTCACATCGACACTGGGTCAGTGTTTGGGAGATTTCACATCGACACTGGGTCAGTGTCTGGGGGGATTTCACATTGATACTGGGTCAGTGTCTGGGGGATATCACATCGATACTGGGTCAGTGTCTGGGGGATTTCACATTGACACTGGGTCAGTGTCTGGGGATTTCACATTGACACTGGGTCAGTGTCGGGGGATTTCACAACGACACTGGCTCAGTGTCGAGGGTTTTCACATCGACACTGGGTCAGTGTCTGGGGATTTCACATTGACACTGGGTCAGTGTCTGGGTGATTTCACATCGACACTGGGTCAGTGTCTGGGGGATTTCACATTGACACTGTGTCAGTGTGGGGGATTTCACATTGACACTGGCTCAGTATCTGGGAATTTCACATCGACACTGGGTCAGTGTCTGGGGGATTTCACATCGACACTGGGTCAGTCTCTGGGGATTTCACATTGACACTGGCTCAGTGTTTGGGGGATTTCACATTGACACTGGGTCAGTGTCTAGGGGATTTCACATCGACACTGGGTCAGTGTCTGGGGGATATCACATTGACACTGGGTCAGTGTCTGGGGGATTTCACATCGACACTGGGTCAGTGTCTGGGGGATTCAACAATGACACTGGGTCAGTGTCTGGGAGATTTCACATCGACACTGGGTCAGTGACTGGGGAATTTCACATCGACACTGGGTCAGTGTCAGGGGGATTTCACATTGACACTGGGTCAGTGTCTGGGGGATTTCATATCGACACTGGGTCAGTGTCTGGGGGATTTAACTTCGACGCTGGGTCAGTGTCTGGGGGATTTCACATCGACACTGAGTCAGTGTCTGGGGGATTTCACATCGACACTGGGTCAGTGTCTGGGGAATTTCACATCGACACTGGGTCAGTGTCTGGGGGATTTCACATTGACACTGGGTCAGTGTTTGGGGATTTCACATTGACACTGTGTCAGTGTTTGGGGATTTCACATTGACACTGGGTCAGTGTCTGGGGATTTCACATCGACACTGGGTCAGTGTCTGGGGATTTCACATTGACACTGAGTCAGTGTCTGGGGGATGTCACATTGACACTGGGTCAGTGTCTGGAGATTTCACATCGATACTGGGTCAGTGTCTGGGAATTTCACCTTGACACTGGCTCAGTATCTGGGAATTTCACATCGACACTGGGTCAGTGTCTGGGGATTTCACATTGACACTGAGTCAGTGTCTGGGGGATGTCACATTGACACTGGGTCAGTGTCTGGAGATTTCACATCGATACTGGGTCAGTGTCTGGGGAATTTCACATTGACACTGGCTGAGTATTTGGTAATTTCACATTGACACTGGCACAGTATCTGGGGATTTCACATCAACACTAGCTCAATGAATGGGGATTTCACTTCAACACTGGCTCAGTGTCAGGTGATTTCACATCGACACTGTCTCAGTGTCGGGTGATTTCACTTTGACACTGGGTCAGTGTCTGGGGGATTTGACATTGACACTGGGTCAGTGTCTGAGGGATTTCACATAGATACTGGGTCAGTGTCTGGGGGATTTAACATTGACACTGAGTCAGTGTCTGGGGGATGTCACATTGACACTGGGTCAGTGTCTGGGAATTTCACATTGACACTGGGTCAGTGAATCGGGATTTCACATTGACACTGGCTCAGTGTTTGGGGGATTTCACATTGACACTGGGTCAGTTTCGGGGGATTTCACTTCGACACTGGGTCAGTGTCTGGGGATTTCACATCGACACTGTGTCAGTGTCTGGCGGATGTCACATTGACACTGGGTCAATGTCTGGGAATTTCACATTGACACTGGCTCAGTGTTTGGGGGATTTCACATTAACACTGGGTCAGTGTCTGGGGATTTCACATCGACACTGGGTCAGTGTCTGGGGATTTCACATTGACACTGAGTCAGTGTCTGGGGGATGTCACATTGACACTGGGTCAGTGTCTGGAGATTTCACATCGATACTGGGTCAGTGTCTGGGAATTTCACCTTGACACTGGCTCAGTATCTGGGGATTTCACATCGACACTGGCTCAGTGTTTGGGGGATTTCACATTAACACTGGGTCAGTGTCTGGGGATTTCACATCCACACGGGGTCAGTGTCTGGGGGATTTCACATCGACACTGGGTCAGTGTCTGGGAATTTCACATTGACACTGGTTCAGTGTTTGGGGGATTTCACATTGACACTGGGTCAGTGTCTGGGAATTTCAGGTTGACACTGGCTCAGTATCTGGGAATTTCACATCAACACTAGCTCAGTGTCTGCGGATTTCACATCGACACTGGGTCAGTATCTGGGAATTTCACATCGACACTGGCTCAGTGTCGGGGGATTTCACATTAACACTGGCTCGGTGTCGGGGGATTTCACATTAACACTGGGTCAGTGTCTGGGGACTTCACATCGACACTGGGTCAGTGTCTGGGGCATTTCTCATTGATACTGGCTCAGTATCTGGGGATTTCACATCAACACTAGCTCAATGAATGGGGATTTCACTTCAACACTGGCTCAGTGTCTGGGGATTTCACTTTGACACTGGGTCAGTGTCGGGGGATTTCACTTCGACACTGGGTCAGTGTTTGGGGATTTCATATTGACACTGGGTCAGTGTCGGGGGGATTTCACATCGACACTGGGTCAGTGTCTGGGGGAATTCACTTCGACACTGGGTCAGTGTCTGCGTGATTTCACATCGACACTGGGTCAGTGTCTGGGGGATTTCACTTCGACACTGGGTCAGTGTCTGGGTGATTTCACATCGACACTGGGTCAGTGTCTGGGGGATTTCACTTCGACACTGGGTCAGTGTCAGGGGGAATTCACTTCGACACTGGGCCAGTGTCGGGGAGATTTCACATTGACACTGGGTCAGTGTCTGGGGGATTTCACTTCGACACTGGGTCAGTGTCGGGGGGATTTCACATCGACACTGGGTCAGTGTCTGGGGATTTCACATCGACACTGCGTCAGAGTCTGGGGGATTTCACTTCGACACTGGGTCAGTGTCGGGGGGATTTCACTTCGACACTGGGTCAGTGTCGGTGGGATTTCACTTCGACACTGGGTCAGTGTCTGGGGGATTTCACTTCGACACTGGGTCAGTGTCGGGGGGATTTCACATCGACATTGGGTCAGTGTCTGGGGGATTTCACATTGACACTGGGTCAGTGTCTGGGGGATTTCACATTGACACTGGGTCAGTGTCTGGGGATTTCACATTGACACTGGGTCAGTGCCTGGGGGTTTCACATTGACACTGTGTCAGTGTCTGGGTGATTTCACATCGAGACTGGGTCAGTGTCGGGGGATTTCACATTGACACTGGCTCAGTGTTTGGGGATTTCACATCGACACTGGGTCAGTGTCTGGGGGATTTCACATTGACACTGGGTCAGTGTCTGGGGGATTTCATATCGACACTGGGTCAGTGTCTGGGGTTTTCACTTCGACACTGGGTCAGTGTCAGGGGGTATTCACTTCGACACTGGGTCAGTGTCGGGGAGATTTCACATTGACACTGGGTCAGTGTCTGGGGGATTTCACTTCGACACTGGGTCAGTATCGGGGGGATTTCACATCGACACTGGGTCAGTGTCTGGGGATTTCACATCGACACTGCGTCAGAGTCTGGGGGATTTCACTTCGACACTGGGTCAGTGTCGGGGGGATTTCACTTCGACACTGGGTCAGTGTCGGTGGGATTTCACTTCGACACTGGGTCAGTGTCTGGGGGATTTCACTTCGACACTGGGTCAGTGTCGGGGGGATTTCACATCGACATTGGGTCAGTGTCTGGGGGATTTCACATTGACACTGGGTCAGTGTCTGGGGGATTTCACATTGACACTGGGTCAGTGTCTGGGGATTTCACATTGACACTGGGTCAGTGCCTGGGGATTTCACATTGACACTGGGTCAGTGTCTGGGGGATTTCACATTGACACTGGGTCAGTGTCTGGGGGATTTCATATCGACACTGGGTCAGTGTCTGGGGGATTTAACTTCGACGCTGGGTCAGTGTCTGGGGGATTTCACATCGACACTGAGTCAGTGTCTGGGGGATTTCACATCGACACTGGGTCAGTGTCTGGGGAATTTCACATCGACACTGGGTCAGTGTCTGGGGGATTTCACATTGACACTGGGTCAGTGTTTGGGGATTTCACATTGACACTGTGTCAGTGTTTGGGGATTTCACATTGACACTGGGTCAGTGTCTGGGGATTTCACATCGACACTGGGTCAGTGTCTGGGGATTTCACATTGACACTGAGTCAGTGTCTGGGGGATGTCACATTGACACTGGGTCAGTGTCTGGAGATTTCACATCGATACTGGGTCAGTGTCTGGGAATTTCACCTTGACACTGGCTCAGTATCTGGGAATTTCACATCGACACTGGGTCAGTGTCTGGGGATTTCACATTGACACTGAGTCAGTGTCTGGGGGATGTCACATTGACACTGGGTCAGTGTCTGGAGATTTCACATCGATACTGGGTCAGTGTCTGGGGAATTTCACATTGACACTGGCTGAGTATTTGGTAATTTCACATTGACACTGGCACAGTATCTGGGGATTTCACATCAACACTAGCTCAATGAATGGGGATTTCACTTCAACACTGGCTCAGTGTCAGGTGATTTCACATCGACACTGTCTCAGTGTCGGGTGATTTCACTTTGACACTGGGTCAGTGTCTGGGGGATTTGACATTGACACTGGGTCAGTGTCTGAGGGATTTCACATAGATACTGGGTCAGTGTCTGGAGATTTAACATTGACACTGAGTCAGTGTCTGGGGGATGTCACATTGACACTGGGTCAGTGTCTGGGAATTTCACATTGACACTGGGTCAGTGAATCGGGATTTCACATTGACACTGGCTCAGTGTTTGGGGGATTTCACATTGACACTGGGTCAGTTTCGGGGGATTTCACTTCGACACTGGGTCAGTGTCTGGGGATTTCACATCGACACTGTGTCAGTGTCTGGCGGATGTCACATTGACACTGGGTCAATGTCTGGGAATTTCACATTGACACTGGCTCAGTGTTTGGGGGATTTCACATTAACACTGGGTCAGTGTCTGGGGATTTCACATCGACACTGGGTCAGTGTCTGGGGATTTCACATTGACACTGAGTCAGTGTCTGGGGGATGTCACATTGACACTGGGTCAGTGTCTGGAGATTTCACATCGATACTGGGTCAGTGTCTGGGAATTTCACCTTGACACTGGCTCAGTATCTGGGGATTTCACATCGACACTGGCTCAGTGTTTGGGGGATTTCACATTAACACTGGGTCAGTGTCTGGGGATTTCACATCCACACGGGGTCAGTGTCTGGGGGATTTCACATCGACACTGGGTCAGTGTCTGGGAATTTCACATTGACACTGGTTCAGTGTTTGGGGGATTTCACATTGACACTGGGTCAGTGTCTGGGAATTTCAGGTTGACACTGGCTCAGTATCTGGGAATTTCACATCAACACTAGCTCAGTGTCTGCGGATTTCACATCGACACTGGGTCAGTATCTGGGAATTTCACATCGACACTGGCTCAGTGTCGGGGGATTTCACATTAACACTGGCTCGGTGTCGGGGGATTTCACATTAACACTGGGTCAGTGTCTGGGGACTTCACATCGACACTGGGTCAGTGTCTGGGGCATTTCTCATTGATACTGGCTCAGTATCTGGGGATTTCACATCAACACTAGCTCAATGAATGGGGATTTCACTTCAACACTGGCTCAGTGTCTGGGGATTTCACTTTGACACTGGGTCAGTGTCGGGGGATTTCACTTCGACACTGGGTCAGTGTTTGGGGATTTCATATTGACACTGGGTCAGTGTCGGGGGGATTTCACATCGACCCTGGGTCAGTGTCTGGGGGAATTCACTTCGACACTGGGTCAGTGTCTGCGTGATTTCACATCGACACTGGGTCAGTGTCTGGGGGATTTCACTTCGACACTGGGTCAGTGTCTGGGTGATTTCACATCGACACTGGGTCAGTGTCTGGGGGATTTCAATTCGACACTGGGTCAGTGTCAGGGGGAATTCACTTCGACACTGGGCCAGTGTCGGGGAGATTTCACATTGACACTGGGTCAGTGTCTGGGGGATTTCACTTCGACACTGGGTCAGTGTCGGGGGGATTTCACATCGACACTGGGTCAGTGTCTGGGGATTTCACATCGACACTGCGTCAGAGTCTGGGGGATTTCACTTCGACACTGGGTCAGTGTCGGGGGGATTTCACTTCGACACTGGGTCAGTGTCGGTGGGATTTCACTTCGACACTGGGTCAGTGTCTGGGGGATTTCACTTCGACACTGGGTCAGTGTCGGGGGGATTTCACATCGACATTGGGTCAGTGTCTGGGGGATTTCACATTGACACTGGGTCAGTGTCTGGGGGATTTCACATTGACACTGGGTCAGTGTCTGGGGATTTCACATTGACACTGGGTCAGTGCCTGGGGGTTTCACATTGACACTGTGTCAGTGTCTGGGTGATTTCACATCGAGACTGGGTCAGTGTCGGGGGATTTCACATTGACACTGGCTCAGTGTTTGGGGATTTCACATCGACACTGGGTCAGTGTCTGGGGGATTTCACATTGACACTGGGTCAGTGTCTGGGGGATTTCATATCGACACTGGGTCAGTGTCTGGGGTTTTCACTTCGACACTGGGTCAGTGTCAGGGGGTATTCACTTCGACACTGGGTCAGTGTCGGGGAGATTTCACATTGACACTGGGTCAGTGTCTGGGGGATTTCACTTCGACACTGGGTCAGTATCGGGGGGATTTCACATCGACACTGGGTCAGTGTCTGGGGATTTCACATCGACACTGCGTCAGAGTCTGGGGGATTTCACTTCGACACTGGGTCAGTGTCGGGGGGATTTCACTTCGACACTGGGTCAGTGTCGGTGGGATTTCACTTCGACACTGGGTCAGTGTCTGGGGGATTTCACTTCGACACTGGGTCAGTGTCGGGGGGATTTCACATCGACATTGGGTCAGTGTCTGGGGGATTTCACATTGACACTGGGTCAGTGTCTGGGGGATTTCACATTGACACTGGGTCAGTGTCTGGGGATTTCACATTGACACTGGGTCAGTGCCTGGGGATTTCACATTGACACTGTGTCAGTGTCTGGGTGATTTCACATCGAGACAGGATTAGTGTCGGGGGATTTCACATTGACACTGGCTCAGTGTTTGGGGATTTCACATCGACACTAGGTCAGTGTCTGGGGGATTTCACATTGACACTGGGTCAGTGTCTGGGGGATTTCATATCGACACTGGGTCAGTGTCTGGGGGATTTCATATCGACACTGGGTCAGTGTCTAGGGGATTTCACATCGACACTGGGTCAGTGTCTCGGGGATATCACATTGACACTGGGTCAGTGTCTGGGGGATTTCACATCGACACTGGGTCAGTGTCTGGGGGATTTCACATTGACTCTGGCTCAGTGTTTGGGGGATTTCACATTGACACTGGGTCAGTGACTGGGGAATTTCACATCGACACTGGGTCAGTGTCGGGGGGATTTCACATTGACACTGGGTCAGTGTCTGGGGGATTTCACATCGACACTGGGTCAGTGTCTGGGGGATTTAACTTCGACGCTGGGTCAGTGTCTGGGGGATTTCACATCGACACTGAGTCAGTGTCTGGGGGATTTCACATCGACACTGGGTCAGTGTCTGGGGAATTTCCCATCGACACTGGGTCAGTGTCGGGGGGATTTCACATTGACACTGGGTCAGTGTCTGGGGGATTTCATATCGACACTGGGTCAGTGTCTGGGGGATTTCACATTGACACTGGGTCAGTGTCTGGGGATTTCACATCAACACGAGCTCAGTGTCTGGGAATTTCACATTGACACTGGCTCAGTATCTGAGGAGTTCACATCAACACTACCTCAGTCTCTGGGGATTTCACATCGATACTGGGACAGTGTCTGGGGGATTTCACATCGTCACTGGGTCAGTGTCTGGGGGATTTCACATTGTCACTGGGTCAGTGTCGGGGAGATTTCACATTGACACTGGGTCAGTGTCTGGGGGATTTAACTTCGACGCTGGGTCAGTGTCTGGGGGATTTCACATCGACACTGAGTCAGTGTCTGGGGGATTTCACATCGACACTGGGTCAGTGTCTGGGGAATTTCACATTGACACTGGGTCAGTGTCGGGGGGATTTCACATTGACACTGGGTCAGTGTCTGGGGGATTTAACTTCGACACTGGGTCAGTGTCTGGGGATTTCACATTGACACTGGCTCAGTATCTGGGAATTTCACATTGACACTGGGTCAGTGTCTGGGGGATTTCACATCGTCACTGGGTCAGTGTCGGGTAGATTTCACATTGACACTAGGTCAGTGTCTGGGGGATTTCACATCGACACTGGGTCAGTGTCTGGGGATTTCACATCGACACTGGGTCAGTGTCTGGGGATTTCACATTGACCATGGGTCAGTGTCTGGGGGATTTCACATCGACACTGGGTCAGTGTCTGGGGGATTTCACATTGACACTTGGTCAGTGTCTGGGGGATTTCACATCGACACTGGGTCAGTGTCTGGGGATTTCACATTGACACTGGGTCAGTGTCTGGGGGATTTCACATCGACACTGGGTCAGTGTCTGGGGGATTTCACATTGACACTGGGTCAGTGTCAAGGGATTTCACATTGACACTGGGTCAGTGTCTGGGGGATTTCACATCGACACTGGGTCAGTGTCTAGGGGATTTCACATCGACACTGGGTCAGTGTCTGGGGGATATCACATTGACACTGGGTCAGTGTCTGGGGGATTTCACATCGACACTGGGTCAGTGTCTGGGGGATTTCACCTTGACACTGGGTCAGTGTCTGGGAGATTTCACATCGACACTGGGTCAGTGACTGGGGAATTTCACATCGACACTGGGTCAGTGTCAGGGGGATTTCACATTGACACTGGGTCAGTGTCTGGGGGATTTCATATCGACACTGAGTCAGTGCCTGGGGGATTTAACTTCGACGCTGGGTCAGTGTCTGGGGGATTTCACATCGACACTGAGTCAGTGTCTGAGGGATTTCACATTGACACTGGGTCAGTGTTTGGGGATTTCACATTGACACTGTGTCAGTGTTTGGGGATTTCACATTGACACTGGGTCAGTGTCTGGGGATTTCACATCGACACTGGGTCAGTGTCTGGGGATTTCACATTGACACTGAGTTAGTGTCTGGGGGATGTCACATTGACACTGGGTCAGTGTCTGGAGATTTCACATCGATACTGGGTCAGTGTCTGGGAATTTCACCTTGACACTGGCTCAGTATCTGGGGATTTCACATCGACACTGGGTCAGTGTCTGGGGATTTCACATTGACACTGAGTCAGTGTCTGGGGGAGGTCACATTGACACTGGGTCAGTGTCTGGAGATTTCACATCGATACTGGGTCAGTGTCTGGGGAATTTCACATTGACACTGGCTGAGTATTTGGGAATTTCACATTGACACTGGCACAGTATCTGGGGATTTCACATCAACACTAGCTCAATGAATGGGGATTTCACTTCAACACTGGCTCAGTGTCTGGTGATTTCACATCGCCACTGTCTCAGTGTCGGGTGATTTCACTTTGACACTGGGTCAGTGTCTGGGTGATTTCACATTGACACTGGGTCAGTGTCTGAGGGATTTCACATAGATACTGGGTCAGTGTCTGGAGATTTAACATTGACACTGAGTCAGTGTCTGGGGAATGTCACATTGACACTGGGTCAGTGTCTGGGAATTTCACATTGACACTGGGTCAGTGACTGGGGATTTCACATTGACACTGAGTCAGTGTCTGGGGGATGTCACATTGACACTGGGTCAGTGTCTGGGGATTTCACATCGACACTGGCTCAGTGTTTGGGGGATTTCACATCGATACTGGGTCAGTGTCTGGGGATTTCACATTGACACTGGGTCAGTGTCTGGGGGATTTCACATTGACACTGGGTCAGTGTCTGGGAATTTCACATCGATAGTGGGTCAGTGACTGGGGTATTCCACATCGATACTGGGTCAGTGTCTGGGGGTATCACATCGACACTGGGTCAGTGTCTGGGGGATTTAACTTCGACACTGGGTCAATGTCTGGGAATTTCACATTGACACTGGCTCAGTGTTTGGGGATTTCACATTGACACTGGCTCAGTATCTGGGAATTTCACATTGACACTGGCTCAGTATTTGGGAATTTCACATTGACACTGGCTCAGTATCTGAGGAGTTCACATCAACACTACCTCAGTCTCTGGGGATTTCACATCGATACTGGGACAGTGTCTGGGGCATTTCACATCGTCACTGGGTCAGTGTCTGGGGGATTTCACATCGTCACTGGGTCAGTGTCGGGGAGATTTCACATTGACACTGGGTCAGTGTCTGGGGGATTTCACTTCGACACTGGGTCAGCGTTTGGGAGATTTCACATCGACACTGGGTCAGTGTCTGGGGATTTCACATCGACACTGGGTCAGTGTCTGGGGGATTTCACATCGATACTGGGCCAGTGTCGGGGGATTTCACATCGACACTGGGTCAGTGTCGGGGAGATTTCACATCGACACTGGGTCAGTGTCGGGGAGATTTCACATTGACACTGGGTCAGTGTCTGGGGGATTTCACATCGACACTGGGTCAGTGTCTGGGGGATTTCACATCGACACTGGGTCAGTGTCTGGGGGATTTCACATCGATACTGGGTCAGTGTCTGGGGATTTCACATTGACACTGGGTCAGTCTCTGGGGATTTCACATCGACACTGGGTCAGTGTCTGGGGATTTCACATTGACAATGGGTCAGTGTCTGGGGGATTTCACATTGACACTGGGTCAGTGTCTGGGGGATTTCACATCGACACTGGGATCAGTGTCGGGGGATTTCACATTGACACTGGGTCAGTGTCTGGGGGATATCACATCGATACTGGGTCAGTGTCTGGAGATTTCACATTGACACTGGGTCAGTGTCTGGGGGATTTCACATCGATACTGGGCCAGTGTCGGGGGATTTCACATCGACACTGGGTCAGTGTCGGGGTGATTTCACATCGACACTGGGTCAGTGTCGGGGAGATTTCACATTGACACTGGGTCAGTGTCTGGGGGATTTCACTTCGACACTGGGTCAGTGTCTGGGGGATTTCCCATCGACACTGGGTCAGTGTCGGGGAGATTTCACATTGACACTGGGTCAGTGCCTGGGGGATTTCACTTCGACACTGGGTCAGTGTTTGGGAGATTTCACATCGACACTCGGTCAGTGTCTGGGGTATTTCACATCGACACTGGGTCAGTGTCTGGGGGATTTCACAACGACACTGGGTCAGTGTCTGGGGGATATCACATCGACACTGGATCAGTGTCGGGGGATTTCACATCGACACTGGGACAGTGTTTGGGAGATTTCACATCGACACTGGGTCAGTGTCTGGGGGATTTCACATTGACACTGGGTCAGTGTCTGGGGGATATCACATCGATACTGGGTCAGTGTCTGGGGGATTTCACATTGACACTGGGTCAGTGTCTGGGGATTTCACATTGACACTGGGTCAGTGTCTGGGGGATTTCACATCGACACTGGGTCAGTGTCTGGGGGATTTCACATTGACACTGGGTCAGTGTGGGGGATTTCACATTGACACTGGGTCAGTATCTGGGAATTTCACATCGACACTGGGTCAGTGTCTGGGGGATTTCACATCGACACTGGGTCAGTCTCTGGGGATTTCACATTGACACTGGCTCAGTGTTTGGGGGATTTCACATCGATACTGGGTCAGTGTCTGGCGGATTTCCCATCGACACTGGGTCAGTGTCGTGGGGATTTCACATTGACACTGGGTCAGTGTCTGGGGGATTTCACATTGACACTGGGTCAGTGTCTGGTGATTTCACATTGACACTGGGTCAGTGTCTGGGGATGTCACATTGACACTGGGTCAGTGTCTGGCGGATTTCCCATCGACACTGGGTCAGTGTCGTGGGGATTTCACATTGACACCTGGTCAGTGTCTGGGAGATTTCACATTGACACTGGGTCAGTGTCTGGTGATTTCACATTGACACTGGGTCAGTGTCTGGGGATGTCACATTGACACTGGGTCAGTGTCTGGGGATTTCACATTGACACTGGGTCAGTGTCTGGGGGATTTCACATTGTCACTGGGTCACTGTCTGGGGATTTCACATTGACACTGGGTCAGTGTCTGGGGAATTTCACATCGACACTGGGTCAGTGTCTGGGGGATTTCATGTCGACAATGGGTCAGTGTCTGGGTGATTTCTCATCGAGACTGGGTCAGTGTCGGAGGATTTCACATTGACACTGGCTCAGTGTTTGGGGATTTCACATTGACACTGGGTCAATGCCTGGGGGATTTCATATCGACACTGGGTCAGTGTCTGGGGGATTTCACATCGACACTGGGTCAGTGTCTGGGGGATTTCATATCGACACTGGGTCAGTGTCTGGGGATTTCACATCGACACTGGGTCAGTGTCTGGGGATTTCACATTGACAATGGGTCAGTGTCTGGGGGATTTCACATCGACACTGGGTCAGTGTCTGGGGGATTTCACATTGACACTGGGTCAGTGTCGAGGGATTTCACATTAACACTGGGTCAGTGTCTGGGGGATTTAACTTCGACACTGGGTCAGTGTCTAGGGGATTTCACATTGACACTGGGTCAGTGTCTGGGGATTTCACATTGACACTGGGTCAGTGTCTGGGGGATTTCACATTGACACTGGGTCAGTGTCTGTGGGATTTAACTTCGACACTGGGTCAGTGTCTGGGAATTTCACATTGACACTGGCTCAGTATCTGGGGATTTCACATTGACACTGGCTCAGTATCTAAGGAGTTCACATCAACACTACCTCAGTCTCTGGGGATTTCACATCGATACTGGGACAGTGTCTGGGGGATTTCACATTGACACTGGGAAAGTGTCTGGGGGATTTCACTTTGATACTGGGTCAGTGTTTGGGAGATTTCACATTGACACTGGGTCAGTGTCGGGGATTTCAGATCGACACTGGGTCAGTGTCTGGGGGATGTCACATCGACACTGGGTCAGAGTCTGGGGGATTTCATATTCACGTTGGGTAAGTGTCTGGGGGATTTCACATCGACACTGGGTCAGAGTCTGGGGGATTTCATATTGACGCTGGGTCAGTGTCTGGGGATTTCACATTGACACTGGGTCAGTGTCTGGGGGATTTCACATTGACACTGGGTCAGTGTCTGGGGGATTTCGCATTGACATGGGTCAGTGTCTGGGGGATTTCACATTGTCATTGGGTCTGTGTCGTGGGGATTTCACATTGACACTGGCTCAGTGTCGTGGGATTTCACATCGACACTGGGTCAGTATCTGGGGATTTCACATTGACACTGGGTCAGTATCTGGGGGATTTCACATTGACACTGGGTCAGTGTCTGGGGGATTTCACATCGACACTGGGTCAGTGTCTGGGGATTTCACATCGACACTGGGTCAGTGTCTGGGGATTTCACATTGACACTGAGTCAGTGTCTGGGGGATGTCACATTGACACTGGGTCAGTGTCTGGAGATTTCACATCGATACTGGGTCAGTGTCTGGGAATTTCACCTTGACACTGGCTCAGTATCTGGGGATTTCACATCGACACTGGGTCAGTGTCTGGGGATTTCACATTGACACTGAGTCAGTGTCTGGGGGAGGTCACATTGACACTGGGTCAGTGTCTGGAGATTTAACATCGATACTGGGTCAGTGTCTGGGGAATTTCACATTGACACTGGCTGAGTATTTGGGAATTTCACATTGACACTGGCACAGTATCTGGGGATTTCACATCAACACTAGCTCAATGAATGGGGATTTCACTTCAACACTGGCTCAGTGTCTGGTGATTTCACATCGCCACTGTCTCAGTGTCGGGTGATTTCACTTTGACACTGGGTCAGTGTCTGGGTGATTTCACATTGACACTGGGTCAGTGTCTGAGGGATTTCACATAGATACTGGGTCAGTGTCTGGAGATTTAACATTGACACTGAGTCAGTGTCTGGGGGATGTCACATTGACACTGGGTCAGTGTCTGGGAATTTCACATTGACACTGGGTCAGTGACTGGGGATTTCACATTGACACTGAGTCAGTGTCTGGGGGATGTCACATTGACACTGGGTCAGTGTCTGGGGATTTCACATCGACACTGGGTCAGTGTCTGGGGATTTCACATTGACACTGGCTCAGTGTTTGGGGGATTTCACATCGATACTGGGTCAGTGTCTGGGGATTTCACATTGACACTGGGTCAGTGTCTGGGGGATTTCACATTGACACTGGGTCAGTGTCTGGGAATTTCACATCGATAGTGGGTCAGTGACTGGGGTATTCCACATTGACACTGGGTCAGTGACTGGGGATTTCACATTGACACTGAGTCAGTGTCTGGGGGATGTCACATTGACACTGGGTCAGTGTCTGGGGATTTCACATCGACACTGGGTCAGTGTCTGGGGATTTCACATTGACACTGGCTCAGTGTTTGGGGGATTTCACATCGATACTGGGTCAGTGTCTGGGGAATTTCACATTGACACTGGCTCAGTATCTGAGGAGTTCACATCAACACTACCTCAGTCTCTGGGGATTTCACATCGATACTGGGACAGTGTCTGGGGGATTTCACATCGTCACTGGGTCAGTGTCTGGGGGATTTCACATCGTCACTGGGTCAGTGTCTGGGGGATTTCACATCGTCACTGGGTCAGTGTCTGGGGGATTTCACATCGACACTGGGTCAGTGTCTGGGGGATTTCACATCGACACTGGGTCAGTGTCTGGGGGATTTCACATCGATACTGGGTCAGTGTCTGGGGATTTCACATTGACACTGGGTCAGTCTCTGGGGATTTCACATCGACACTGGGTCAGTGTCTGGGGATTTCACATTGACAATGGGTCAGTGTCTGGGGGATTTCACATTGACACTGGGTCAGTGTCTGGGGGATTTCACATCGACACTGGGATCAGTGTCGGGGGATTTCACATTGACACTGGGTCAGTGTCTGGGGGATATCACATCGATACTGGGTCAGTGTCTGGAGATTTCACATTGACACTGGGTCAGTGTCTGGGGGATTTCACATCGATACTGGGCCAGTGTCGGGGGATTTCACATCGACACTGGGTCAGTGTCGGGGTGATTTCACATCGACACTGGGTCAGTGTCGGGGAGATTTCACATTGACACTGGGTCAGTGTCTGGGGGATTTCACTTCGACACTGGGTCAGTGTCTGGGGGATTTCCCATCGACACTGGGTCAGTGTCGGGGAGATTTCACATTGACACTGGGTCAGTGCCTGGGGGATTTCACTTCGACACTGGGTCAGTGTTTGGGAGATTTCACATCGACACTCGGTCAGTGTCTGGGGTATTTCACATCGACACTGGGTCAGTGTCTGGGGGATTTCAAAACGACACTGGGTCAGTGTCTGGGGGATATCACATCGACACTGGATCAGTGTCGGGGGATTTCACATCGACACTGGGACAGTGTTTGGGAGATTTCACATCGACACTGGGTCAGTGTCTGGGGGGATTTCACATTGACACTGGGTCAGTGTCTGGGGGATATCACATCGATACTGGGTCAGTGTCTGGGGGATTTCACATTGACACTGGGTCAGTGTCTGGGGATTTCACATTGACACTGGGTCAGTGTCTGGGGGATTTCACATCGACACTGGGTCAGTGTCTGGGGGATTTCACATTGACACTGGGTCAGTGTGGGGGATTTCACATTGACACTGGGTCAGTATCTGGGAATTTCACATTGACACTGGGTCAGTGTCTGGGGGATTTCACATTGACACTGGGTCAGTCTCTGGGGATTTCACATTGACACTGGCTCAGTGTTTGGGGGATTTCACATCGATACTGGGTCAGTGTCTGGCGGATTTCCCATCGACACTGGGTCAGTGTCGTGGGGATTTCACATTGACACTGGGTCAGTGTCTGGGGATTTCACATTGACACCTGGTCAGTGTCTGGGGGATTTCACATTGACACTGGGCCAGTGTCTGGTGATTTCACATTGACACTGGGTCAGTGTCTGGGGATTTCACATTGACACTGGGTCAGTGTCTGGGGATTTCACATTGACACTGGGTCAGTGTCTGGGGGATTTCACATTGTCACTGGGTCAGTGTCTGGGGATTTCACATTGACACTGGGTCAGTGTCTGGGGAATTTCACGTCGACACTGGGTCAGTGTCTGGGGGATTTCATATCGACAATGGGTCAGTGTCTGGGTGATTTCTCATCGAGACTGGGTCAGTGTCGGAGGATTTCACATTGACACTGGCTCAGTGTTTGGGGATTTCACATTGACACTGGGTCAGTGTATGGGGGATTTCACATCGACACTTGGTCAGTGTCTAGGGGATTTCATATCGACACTGGGTCAGTGTCTGGGGATTTCACATCGACACTGGGTCAGTGTCTGGGGATTTCACATTGACACTGGGTCAGTGTCTGGGGGATTTCACATCGACACTGGGTCAGTGTCTGGGGGATTTCACATTGACACTGGGTCAGTGTCGAGGGATTTCACATTAACACTGGGTCAGTGTCTGGGGGATTTAACTTCGACACTGGGTCAGTGTCTAGGGGATTTCACATTGACACTGGGTCAGTGTCTGGGGATTTCACATTGACACTGGGTCAGTGTCTGGGGGATTTCACATTGACACTGGGTCAGTGTCTGTGGGATTTATCTTCGACACTGGGTCAGTGTCTGGGAATTTCACATTGACACTGGGTCAGTATCTGGGGATTTCACATTGACACTGGCTCAGTATCTGAGGAGTTCACATCAACACTACCTCAGTCTCTGGGGATTTCACATCGATACTGGGACAGTGTCTGGGGGATTTCACATCGACACTGGGAAAGTGTCTGGGGGATTTCACTTTGATACTGGGTCAGTGTTTGGGAGATTTCACATCGACACTGGGTCAGTGTCGGGGATTTCAGATCGACACTGGGTCAGTGTCTGGGGGATTTCACATCGACACTGGGTCAGAGTCTGGGGGATTTCATATTCACGTTGGGTAAGTGTCTGGGGGATTTCACATCGACACTGGGTCAGAGTCTGGGGGATTTCATATTGACGCTGGGTCAGTGTCTGGGGATTTCACATTGACACTGGGTCAGTGTTTGGGGGTTTTCACATTGACACTGGGTCAGTGTCTGGGGGATTTCACATTGACACTGGGTCAGTGTCTGGGGGATTTCACATTGTCACTGGGTCTGTGTCGTGGGGATTTCACATTGACACTGGCTCAGTGTCGAGGGATTTCACATCGACACTGGGTCAGTATCTGGGGATTTCACATTGACACTGTGTCAGTATCTGGGGGATTTCACATTGACACTGGGTCAGTGTCTGGGGGATTTCACATCGACACTCGGTCAGTGTCTGGGGGATTTCACATCGATACTGGGTCAGTGTCTGGGGATTTCACATTGACACTGGGTCAGTGTCTGGGGGATTTCAGATCGACACTGGGTCAGTGTCTGGGGGATTTCACATTGACACTGGGTCAGTGTCGGGGGATTTCACATCGACACTGGGTCAGTGTCTGGGGGATTTCACATCGACACTGGGTCAGTGTCTGAGGGATTTCACATCGATACTGGGTCAGTGTCTGGGGATTTCACATTGACACTGGGTCAGTGTCGGGGGATTTCACATCGACACTGGGTCAGTGTCTGGGGATTTCACATTGACACTGTGTCAGTGTCTGGGGGATTTCACATCGACACTGGGTCAGTGTCTGGGGATTTCACATCGACACTGGGTCAGTGTCTGGGGATTTCACATTGACACTGGGTCAGTGTCTGGGGGATTTCTCATCGACACTGGGTCAGTGTCTGGGGGATTTCACATTGACACTGGGTCAGTGTCTGGGAATTTCACATCGATAGTGGGTCAGTGACTGGGGTATTCCACATCGATACTGGGTCAGTGTCTGGGGGTATCACATCGACACTGGGTCAGTGTCTGGGGGATTTAACTTCGACACTGGGTCAATGTCTGGGAATTTCACATTGACACTGGCTCAGTGTTTGGGGATTTCACATTGACACTGGCTCAGTATCTGGGAATTTCACATTGACACTGGCTCAGTATCTGGGAATTTCACATTGACACTGGCTCAGTATCTGAGGAGTTCACATCAACACTACCTCAGTCTCTGGGGATTTCACATCGATACTGGGACAGTGTCTGGGGCATTTCACATCGTCACTGGGTCAGTGTCTGGGGGATTTCACATCGTCACTGGGTCAGTGTCGGGGAGATTTCACATTGACACTGGGTCAGTGTCTGGGGGATTTCACTTCGACACTGGGTCAGCGTTTGGGAGATTTCACATCGACACTGGGTCAGTGTCTGGGGATTTCACATCGACACTGGGTCAGTGTCTGGGGGATTTCACATCGATACTGGGCCAGTGTCGGGGGATTTCACATCGACACTGGGTCAGTGTCGGGGAGATTTCACATCGACACTGGGTCAGTGTCGGGGAGATTTCACATTGACACTGGGTCAGTGTCTGGGGGATTTCACATCGACACTGGGTCAGTGTCTGGGGGATTTCACATCGACACTGGGTCAGTGTCTGGGGGATTTCACATCGATACTGGGTCAGTGTCTGGGGATTTCACATTGACACTGGGTCAGTCTCTGGGGATTTCACATCGACACTGGGTCAGTGTCTGGGGATTTCACATTGACAATGGGTCAGTGTCTGGGGGATTTCACATTGACACTGGGTCAGTGTCTGGGGGATTTCACATCGACACTGGGATCAGTGTCGGGGGATTTCACATTGACACTGGGTCAGTGTCTGGGGGATATCACATCGATACTGGGTCAGTGTCTGGAGATTTCACATTGACACTGGGTCAGTGTCTGGGGGATTTCACATCGATACTGGGCCAGTGTCGGGGGATTTCACATCGACACTGGGTCAGTGTCGGGGTGATTTCACATCGACACTGGGTCAGTGTCGGGGAGATTTCACATTGACACTGGGTCAGTGTCTGGGGGATTTCACTTCGACACTGGGTCAGTGTCTGGGGGATTTCCCATCGACACTGGGTCAGTGTCGGGGAGATTTCACATTGACACTGGGTCAGTGCCTGGGGGATTTCACTTCGACACTGGGTCAGTGTTTGGGAGATTTCACATCGACACTCGGTCAGTGTCTGGGGTATTTCACATCGACACTGGGTCAGTGTCTGGGGGATTTCACAACGACACTGGGTCAGTGTCTGGGGGATATCACATCGACACTGGATCAGTGTCGGGGGATTTCACATCGACACTGGGACAGTGTTTGGGAGATTTCACATCGACACTGGGTCAGTGTCTGGGGGATTTCACATTGACACTGGGTCAGTGTCTGGGGGATATCACATCGATACTGGGTCAGTGTCTGGGGGATTTCACATTGACACTGGGTCAGTGTCTGGGGATTTCACATTGACACTGGGTCAGTGTCTGGGGGATTTCACATCGACACTGGGTCAGTGTCTGGGGGATTTCACATTGACACTGGGTCAGTGTGGGGGATTTCACATTGACACTGGGTCAGTATCTGGGAATTTCACATCGACACTGGGTCAGTGTCTGGGGGATTTCACATCGACACTGGGTCAGTCTCTGGGGATTTCACATTGACACTGGCTCAGTGTTTGGGGGATTTCACATCGATACTGGGTCAGTGTCTGGCGGATTTCCCATCGACACTGGGTCAGTGTTGTGGGGATTTCACATTGACACTGGGTCAGTGTCTGGGGGATTTCACATTGACACTGGGTCAGTGTCTGGTGATTTCACATTGACACTGGGTCAGTGTCTGGGGATGTCACATTGACACTGGGTCAGTGTCTGGCGGATTTCCCATCGACACTGGGTCAGTGTCGTGGGGATTTCACATTGACACCTGGTCAGTGTCTGGGAGATTTCACATTGACACTGGGTCAGTGTCTGGTGATTTCACATTGACACTGGGTCAGTGTCTGGGGATGTCACATTGACACTGGGTCAGTGTCTGGGGATTTCACATTGACACTGGGTCAGTGTCTGGGGGATTTCACATTGTCACTGGGTCACTGTCTGGGGATTTCACATTGACACTGGGTCAGTGTCTGGGAAATTTCACATCGACACTGGGTCAGTGTCTGGGGGATTTCATGTCGACAATGGGTCAGTGTCTGGGTGATTTCTCATCGAGACTGGGTCAGTGTCGGAGGATTTCACATTGACACTGGCTCAGTGTTTGGGGATTTCACATTGACACTGGGTCAATGCCTGGGGGATTTCATATCGACACTGGGTCAGTGTCTGGGGGATTTCACATCGACACTGGGTCAGTGTCTAGGGGATTTAATATCGACACTGGGTCAGTGTCTGGGGATTTCACATCGACACTGGGTCAGTGTCTGGGGATTTCACATTGACACTGGGTCAGTGTCTGGGGGATTTCACATCGACACTGGGTCAGTGTCTGGGGGATTTCACATTGACACTGGGTCAGTGTCGAGGGATTTCACATTAACACTGGGTCAGTGTCTGGGGGATTTAACTTCGACACTGGGTCAGTGTCTAGGGGATTTCACATTGACACTGGGTCAGTGTCTGGGGATTTCACATTGACACTGGGTCAGTGTCTGGGGGATTTCACATTGACACTGGGTCAGTGTCTGTGGGATTTAACTTCGACACTGGGTCAGTGTCTGGGAATTTCACATTGACACTGGCTCAGTATCTGGGGATTTCACATTGACACTTGCTCAGTATCTGAGGAGTTCACATCAACACTACCTCAGTCTCTGGGGATTTCACATCGATACTGGGACAGTGTCTGGGGGATTTCACATTGACACTGGGAAAGTGTCTGGGGGATTTCACTTTGATACTGGGTCAGTGTTTGGGAGATTTCACATTGACACTGGGTCAGTGTCGGGGATTTCAGATCGACACTGGGTCAGTGTCTGGGGGATTTCACATCGACACTGGGTCAGAGTCTGGGGGATTTCATATTCACGTTGGGTAAGTGTCTGGGGGATTTCACATCGACACTGGGTCAGAGTCTGGGGGATTTCATATTGACGCTGGGTCAGTGTCTGGGGATTTCACATTGACACTGGGTCAGTGTCTGGGGGATTTCACATTGACACTGGGTCAGTGTCTGGGGGATTTCGCATTGACATGGGTCAGTGTCTGGGGGATTTCACATTGTCATTGGGTCTGTGTCGTGGGGATTTCACATTGACACTGGCTCAGTGTCGTGGGATTTCACATCGACACTGGGTCAGTATCTGGGGATTTCACATTGACACTGGGTCAGTATCTGGGGGATTTCACATTGACACTGGGTCAGTGTCTGGGGGATTTCACATCGACACTGGGTCAGTGTCTGGGGATTTCACATCGACACTGGGTCAGTGTCTGGGGATTTCACATTGACACTGAGTCAGTGTCTGGGGGATGTCACATTGACACTGGGTCAGTGTCTGGAGATTTCACATCGATACTGGGTCAGTGTCTGGGAATTTCACCTTGACACTGGCTCAGTATCAGGGAATTTCACATCGACACTGGGTCAGTGTCTGGGGATTTCACATTGACACTGAGTCAGTGTCTGGGGGAGGTCACATTGACACTGGGTCAGTGTCTGGAGATTTAACATCGATACTGGGTCAGTGTCTGGGGAATTTCACATTGACACTGGCTGAGTATTTGGGAATTTCACATTGACACTGGCACAGTATCTGGGGATTTCACATCAACACTAGCTCAATGAATGGGGATTTCACTTCAACACTGGCTCAGTGTCTGGTGATTTCACATCGCCACTGTCTCAGTGTCGGGTGATTTCACTTTGACACTGGGTCAGTGTCTGGGTGATTTCACATTGACACTGGGTCAGTGTCTGAGGGATTTCACATAGATACTGGGTCAGTGTCTGGAGATTTAACATTGACACTGAGTCAGTGTCTGGGGGATGTCACATTGACACTGGGTCAGTGTCTGGGAATTTCACATTGACACTGGGTCAGTGACTGGGGATTTCACATTGACACTGAGTCAGTGTCTGGGGGATGTCACATTGACACTGGGTCAGTGTCTGGGGATTTCACATCGACACTGGGTCAGTGTCTGGGGATTTCACATTGACACTGGCTCAGTGTTTGGGGGATTTCACATCGATACTGGGTCAGTGTCTGGGGATTTCACATTGACACTGGGTCAGTGTCTGGGGGATTTCACATTGACACTGGGTCAGTGTCTGGGAATTTCACATCGATAGTGGGTCAGTGACTGGGGTATTCCACATTGACACTGGGTCAGTGACTGGGGATTTCACATTGACACTGAGTCAGTGTCTGGGGGATGTCACATTGACACTGGGTCAGTGTCTGGGGATTTCACATCGACACTGGGTCAGTGTCTGGGGATTTCACATTGACACTGGCTCAGTGTTTGGGGGATTTCACATCGATACTGGGTCAGTGTCTGGGGAATTTCACATTGACACTGGCTCAGTATCTGAGGAGTTCACATCAACACTACCTCAGTCTCTGGGGATTTCACATCGATACTGGGACAGTGTCTGGGGGATTTCACATCGTCACTGGGTCAGTGTCTGGGGGATTTCACATCGTCACTGGGTCAGTGTCTGGGGGATTTCACATCGTCACTGGGTCAGTGTCTGGGGGATTTCACATCGACACTGGGTCAGTGTCTGGGGGATTTCACATCGACACTGGGTCAGTGTCTGGGGGATTTCACATCGATACTGGGTCAGTGTCTGGGGATTTCACATTGACACTGGGTCAGTCTCTGGGGATTTCACATCGACACTGGGTCAGTGTCTGGGGATTTCACATTGACAATGGGTCAGTGTCTGGGGGATTTCACATTGACACTGGGTCAGTGTCTGGGGGATTTCACATCGACACTGGGATCAGTGTCGGGGGATTTCACATTGACACTGGGTCAGTGTCTGGGGGATATCACATCGATACTGGGTCAGTGTCTGGAGATTTCACATTGACACTGGGTCAGTGTCTGGGGGATTTCACATCGATACTGGGCCAGTGTCGGGGAATTTCACATCGACACTGGGTCAGTGTCGGGGTGATTTCACATCGACACTGGGTCAGTGTCGGGGAGATTTCACATTGACACTGGGTCAGTGTCTGGGGGATTTCACTTCGACACTGGGTCAGTGTCTGGGGGATTTCCCATCGACACTGGGTCAGTGTCGGGGAGATTTCACATTGACACTGGGTCAGTGCCTGGGGGATTTCACTTCGACACTGGGTCAGTGTTTGGGAGATTTCACATCGACACTCGGTCAGTGTCTGGGGTATTTCACATCGACACTGGGTCAGTGTCTGGGGGATTTCAAAACGACACTGGGTCAGTGTCTGGGGGATATCACATCGACACTGGATCAGTGTCGGGGGATTTCACATCGACACTGGGACAGTGTTTGGGAGATTTCACATCGACACTGGGTCAGTGTCTGGGGGGATTTCACATTGACACTGGGTCAGTGTCTGGGGGATATCACATCGATACTGGGTCAGTGTCTGGGGGATTTCACATTGACACTGGGTCAGTGTCTGGGGATTTCACATTGACACTGGGTCAGTGTCTGGGGGATTTCACATCGACACTGGGTCAGTGTCTGGGGGATTTCACATTGACACTGGGTCAGTGTGGGGGATTTCACATTGACACTGGGTCAGTATCTGGGAATTTCACATTGACACTGGGTCAGTGTCTGGGGGATTTCACATCGACACTGGGTCAGTCTCTGGGGATTTCACATTGACACTGGCTCAGTGTTTGGGGGATTTCACATCGATACTGGGTCAGTGTCTGGCGGATTTCCCATCGACACTGGGTCAGTGTCGTGGGGATTTCACATTGACACTGGGTCAGTGTCTGGGGATTTCACATTGACACCTGGTCAGTGTCTGGGGGATTTCACATTGACACTGGGTCAGTGTCTGGTGATTTCACATTGACACTGGGTCAGTGTCTGGGGATTTCACATTGACACTGGGTCAGTGTCTGGGGATTTCACATTGACACTGGGTCAGTGTCTGGGGGATTTCACATTGTCACTGGGTCAGTGTCTGGGGATTTCACATTGACACTGGGTCAGTGTCTGGGGAATTTCACGTCGACACTGGGTCAGTGTCTGGGGGATTTCATATCGACAATGGGTCAGTGTCTGGGTGATTTCTCATCGAGACTGGGTCAGTGTCGGAGGATTTCACATTGACACTGGCTCAGTGTTTGGGGATTTCACATTGACACTGGGTCAGTGTCTGGGGGATTTCATATCGACACTGGGTCAGTGTATGGGGGATTTCACATCGACACTTGGTCAGTGTCTAGGGGATTTCATATCGACACTGGGTCAGTGTCTGGGGATTTCACATCGACACTGGGTCAGTGTCTGGGGATTTCACATTGACACTGGGTCAGTGTCTGGGGGATTTCACATCGACACTGGGTCAGTGTCTGGGGGATTTCACATTGACACTGGGTCAGTGTCGAGGGATTTCACATTAACACTGGGTCAGTGTCTGGGGGATTTAACTTCGACACTGGGTCAGTGTCTAGGGGATTTCACATTGACACTGGGTCAGTGTCTGGGGATTTCACATTGACACTGGGTCAGTGTCTGGGGGATTTCACATTGACACTGGGTCAGTGTCTGTGGGATTTAACTTCGACACTGGGTCAGTGTCTGGGAATTTCACATTGACACTGGGTCAGTATCTGGGGATTTCACATTGACACTGGCTCAGTATCTGAGGAGTTCACATCAACACTACCTCAGTCTCTGGGGATTTCACATCGATACTGGGACAGTGTCTGGGGGATTTCACATCGACACTGGGAAAGTGTCTGGGGGATTTCACTTTGATACTGGGTCAGTGTTTGGGAGATTTCACATCGACACTGGGTCAGTGTCGGGGATTTCAGATCGACACTGGGTCAGTGTCTGGGGGATTTCACATCGACACTGGGTCAGAGTCTGGGGGATTTCATATTCACGTTGGGTAAGTGTCTGGGGGATTTCACATCGACACTGGGTCAGAGTCTGGGGGATTTCGTATTGACGCTGGGTCAGTGTCTGGGGATTTCACATTGACACTGGGTCAGTGTCTGGGGGTTTTCACATTGACACTGGGTCAGTGTCTGGGGGATTTCACATTGACACTGGGTCAGTGTCTGGGGGATTTCACATTGTCACTGGGTCTGTGTCGTGGGGATTTCACATTGACACTGGCTCAGTGTCGAGGGATTTCACATCGACACTGGGTCAGTATCTGGGGATTTCACATTGACACTGTGTCAGTATCTGGGGGATTTCACATTGACACTGGGTCAGTGTCTGGGGGATTTCACATCGACACTCGGTCAGTGTCTGGGGGATTTCACATCGATACTGGGTCAGTGTCTGGGGATTTCACATTGACACTGGGTCAGTGTCTGGGGGATTTCAGATCGACACTGGGTCAGTGTCTGGGGGATTTCACATTGACACTGGGTCAGTGTCGGGGGATTTCACATCGACACTGGGTCAGTGTCTGGGGGATTTCACATCGACACTGGGTCAGTGTCTGAGGGATTTCACATCGATACTGGGTCAGTGTCTGGGGATTTCACATTGACACTGGGTCAGTGTCGGGGGATTTCACATCGACACTGGGTCAGTGTCTGGGGATTTCACATTGACACTGTGTCAGTGTCTGGGGGATTTCACATCGACACTGGGTCAGTGTCTGGGGATTTCACATCGACACTGGGTCAGTGTCTGGGGATTTCACATTGACACTGGGTCAGTGTCTGGGGGATTTCTCATCGACACTGGGTCAGTGTCTGGGGGATTTCACATTGACACTGGGTCAGAGTCTGGGGGATTGCACATCGACACTGGGTCAGTGTCTGGGGATTTCACATCGACACTGGGTCAGTGTCTGGGGGATTTCTCATTGACACTGGGTCAGTGTCAGGGGATTTCACATTGACACTGGGTCAGTGTCTGGGGGATTTCACATCGACACTGGGTCAGTGTCTGGGGGATTTCACATCGACACTGGGTCAGTGTCGGGGGATTTCACATTGACACTGGGTCAGTGTCTGGGGGATATCACATCGATACTGGGTCAGTGTCTGGAGATTTCACATTGACACTGCATCAGTGTCTGGGGGATTTCACTTCGATACAGGCTCAGTGTGTGGGGGATTTCACATTGACACTGGCTTACTGTTTGGGGATGTCACATTGACACTCAGTCAGTGTCTGGGGGATGTCACATTGACACTGGGTCAGTGTCTGGGAGATTTCACATCGACACTGTGTCAGTCTCTGGAGATTTCACATTGACACTGGGTCAGTGTCTGGGTGATTTCACATCGACACTGGGCCAGTGTCTGGGGATTTCATATTGACACTGGCTCAGTTTTTGGGGGATTTCACATCGACACTGGGTCAGTGTCTGGGGATTTCACATTGACACTGGGTCAGTGTCTGGGGATTTCACATCGACACTGTGTCAGGGTCTGGGAATTTCATATCGACACTGTGTCAGTGTTTGGGGGATTTCACATTGACACTAGGTCAGTGTCTGGGGAATATCACATCGACACTGGCTCAGTATCTGGGAATTTCACATCAACATTAGCTCAGTATCTGGGAATTTCACATCAACATTAGCTCAGTGTCGGGGGGATTTCACATCGACACTGGGTCAGATTCTGGTGGATTTCACATCGACACTGTGTCAGTGTCTGGGAATTTCACATTGACACTGGGTCAGTGTCTGCGGAATATCACATCGACACTGGCTCAGTATCTGGGAATTTCACATTGACACTGGCTGAGTATCTGGGAATTTCACATCAACATTAGCTCAGTGTCGGGGGGATTTCACATCGACACTGGGTCAGTGTCTGGGGGATTTCACATCGACACTGGGTCAGTGTCTGGGGGATTTCACATCGACACTGGGTCAGTGTCTGGGGGATTTCACATCGACACTGGGTCAGTGTCTGGGGAATTTAACATTGACACTGGCTTAGTATTTGGGAATTTCACATTGACACTGGCTCAGTATCTGGGGATTTCACATCAACACTGTCTCAGTGTCGGGGGATTTCACTTTGACACTGGGTCAGTGTCTGAGGGATTTCACACCGACACTGGGTCAGTGTATGGCGGATATCACATCGATACTGGGTCATTGTCTCGAGATTTCACATTGACACTGGGTCAGTGTCTGGAGATTTCACATTGACACTGGGTCAGTATCGGGAGATTTTACATCGAAACTGGGTCAGTGTCTGGGGCATTTCACATCGACACTGAGTCAGTGTCTGGGGGATGTCACATTGACACTGGGTCAGTGTCTGGGGGATTTCACTTCGCACTGGGCCAGTGTCTGGAGATTTCACATCGACACTAGGTCAGTGTCTGGGGATTTCACATTGACACTGTGTCAGTGTCTGGGGGATGTCACATTGACACTGGGTCAGTGTCTGGAGATTTCACATCGATACTGGGTCAGTGTCTGGGAATTTCACATCGATACTGGGTCAGTGTATGGCGGATATCACATCGATACTGGGTCAGTGTCTCGAGATTTCACATTGACACTGGGTCAGTGTCTGAGGGATTTCACATTGACACTGGGTCAGTGTCTGGGGAATTTCACATTGACACTGGGTCAATGTCTGGGGGATTTCACATTGACACTGGGTCAGTGTCTGAGGGATTTCACACCGACACTGGGTCAGTGTATGTCGAATATCATATCGATACTGGGTCAGTGTCTCGAGATTTCACATTGACACTGGGTCAGTGTCTGAGGGATTTCACATTGACACTGGGTCAGTGTCTGGGGAATTTCACATTGACACTGGGTCAGTGTCTGGTGGATTTCACATCGACACTGTGTCAGTGTCTGGGAATTTCACATTGACACTGGGTCAGTGTCTGCGGAATATCACATCGACACTGGCTCAGTATCTGGGAATTTCACATTGACACTGGGTCAGTGTCTGGGGGATTTCACATCGACACTGGGTCAATGTCTGGGGGATTTCACATTGACACTGGGTCAGTGTCTGAGGGATTTCACATTGACACTGGGTCAGTGTCTGGGGAATTTCACATTGACACTGGGTCAGTGTTTGGGGATTTCACATTGACACTGTGTCAGTCTCTGGGGATTTCACATCGACACTGGGTCAGTGTCTGGGGATTTCACATCGACACTGGGTCAGTGTCTGGGGGATTTCACATTGACACTGGGTCAGTGTTTGGGGATTTCACATTGACACTGTGTCAGTGTTTGGGGATTTCACATCGACACTGGGTCAGTGTCTGGGGATTTCACATCGACACTGGTTCAGTGTCTGGGGATTTCACATTGACACTGAGTCAGTGTCTGGGGGATGTCACATTGACACTGGGTCAGTGTCTGGAGATTTCACATCGATACTGGGTCAGTGTCTGGGAATTTCACCTTGACACTGGCTCAGTATCTGGGGATTTCACATCGGCACTGGGTCAGTGTCTGGAGATTTCACATTGACACTGAGTCAGTGTCTGGGGGATGTCACATTGACACTGGGTCAGTGCCTGGAGATTTCACATCGATACTGGGTCAGTGTCTGGGGAATTTCACATTGACACTGGCTGAATATTTGGGAATTTCACATTGACACTGGCACAGTATCTGGGGATTTCACATCAACACTAGCTCAATGAATGGGGATTTCACTTCAACACTGGCTCAGTGTCTGGGGATTTCACATCGACACTGTGTCAGTGTCTGGGAATTTCATATCGACACTGTGTCAGTGTTTGGGGGATTTCACATTGACACTGGGTCAGTGTCTGAGGGATTTCACATCGATACTGGGTCAGTGTCTGGGGATTTCACATTGACACTGGGTCAGTGTCGGGGGATTTCACATCGACACTGGGTCAGTGTCTGGGGATTTCACATTGACACTGTGTCAGTGTCTGGGGGATTTCACATCGACACTGGGTCAGTGTCTGGGGATTTCACATCGACACTGGGTCAGTGTCTGGGGATTTCACATTGACACTGGGTCAGTGTCTGGGGGATTTCTCATCGACACTGGGTCAGTGTCTGGGGGATTTCACATTGACACTGGGTCAGAGTCTGGGGGATTGCACATCGACACTGGGTCAGTGTCTGGGGATTTCACATCGACACTGGGTCAGTGTCTGGGGGATTTCTCATTGACACTGGGTCAGTGTCAGGGGATTTCACATTGACACTGGGTCAGTGTCTGGGGGATTTCACATCGACACTGGGTCAGTGTCTGGGGGATTTCACATCGACACTGGGTCAGTGTCGGGGGATTTCACATTGACACTGGGTCAGTGTCTGGGGGATATCACATCGATACTGGGTCAGTGTCTGGAGATTTCACATTGACACTGCATCAGTGTCTGGGGGATTTCACTTCGATACAGGCTCAGTGTGTGGGGGATTTCACATTGACACTGGCTTACTGTTTGGGGATGTCACATTGACACTCAGTCAGTGTCTGGGGGATGTCACATTGACACTGGGTCAGTGTCTGGGAGATTTCACATCGACACTGTGTCAGTCTCTGGAGATTTCACATTGACACTGGGTCAGTGTCTGGGTGATTTCACATCGACACTGGGCCAGTGTCTGGGGATTTCATATTGACACTGGCTCAGTTTTTGGGGGATTTCACATCGACACTGGGTCAGTGTCTGGGGATTTCACATTGACACTGGGTCAGTGTCTGGGGATTTCACATCGACACTGTGTCAGGGTCTGGGAATTTCATATCGACACTGTGTCAGTGTTTGGGGGATTTCACATTGACACTAGGTCAGTGTCTGGGGAATATCACATCGACACTGGCTCAGTATCTGGGAATTTCACATCAACATTAGCTCAGTATCTGGGAATTTCACATCAACATTAGCTCAGTGTCGGGGGGATTTCACATCGACACTGGGTCAGATTCTGGTGGATTTCACATCGACACTGTGTCAGTGTCTGGGAATTTCACATTGACACTGGGTCAGTGTCTGCGGAATATCACATCGACACTGGCTCAGTATCTGGGAATTTCACATTGACACTGGCTGAGTATCTGGGAATTTCACATCAACATTAGCTCAGTGTCGGGGGGATTTCACATCGACACTGGGTCAGTGTCTGGGGGATTTCACATCGACACTGGGTCAGTGTCTGGGGGATTTCACATCGACACTGGGTCAGTGTCTGGGGGATTTCACATCGACACTGGGTCAGTGTCTGGGGAATTTAACATTGACACTGGCTTAGTATTTGGGAATTTCACATTGACACTGGCTCAGTATCTGGGGATTTCACATCAACACTGTCTCAGTGTCGGGGGATTTCACTTTGACACTGGGTCAGTGTCTGAGGGATTTCACACCGACACTGGGTCAGTGTATGGCGGATATCACATCGATACTGGGTCATTGTCTCGAGATTTCACATTGACACTGGGTCAGTGTCTGGAGATTTCACATTGACACTGGGTCAGTATCGGGAGATTTTACATCGAAACTGGGTCAGTGTCTGGGGCATTTCACATCGACACTGAGTCAGTGTCTGGGGGATGTCACATTGACACTGGGTCAGTGTCTGGGGGATTTCACTTCGCACTGGGCCAGTGTCTGGAGATTTCACATCGACACTAGGTCAGTGTCTGGGGATTTCACATTGACACTGTGTCAGTGTCTGGGGGATGTCACATTGACACTGGGTCAGTGTCTGGAGATTTCACATCGATACTGGGTCAGTGTCTGGGAATTTCACATCGATACTGGGTCAGTGTATGGCGGATATCACATCGATACTGGGTCAGTGTCTCGAGATTTCACATTGACACTGGGTCAGTGTCTGAGGGATTTCACATTGACACTGGGTCAGTGTCTGGGGAATTTCACATTGACACTGGGTCAATGTCTGGGGGATTTCACATTGACACTGGGTCAGTGTCTGGGGGATTTCACACCGACACTGGGTCAGTGTATGTCGAATATCATATCGATACTGGGTCAGTGTCTCGAGATTTCACATTGACACTGGGTCAGTGTCTGAGGGATTTCACATTGACACTGGGTCAGTGTCTGGTGGATTTCACATCGACACTGTGTCAGTGTCTGGGAATTTCACATTGACACTGGGTCAGTGTCTGCGGAATTTCACATCAACATTAGCTCAGTATCTGGGAATTTCACATCAACATTAGCTCAGTGTCGGGGGGATTTCACATTGACACTGGGTCAGTGTCTGGGGGATTTCACATCGACACTGTGTCAGTGTCTGGGAATTTCACATTGACACTGGGTCAGTGTCTGCGGAATATCACATCGACACTGGCTCAGTATCTGGGAATTTCACATTGACACTGGCTGAGTATCTGGGAATTTCACATCAACATTAGCTCAGTGTCGGGGGGATTTCACATCGACACTGGGTCAGTGTCTGGGGGATTTCACATCGACACTGGGTCAGTGTCTGGGGGATTTCACATCGACACTGGGTCAGTGTCTGGGGGATTTCACATCGACACTGGGTCAGTGTCTGGGGAATTTAACATTGACACTGGCTTAGTATTTGGGAATTTCACATTGACACTGGCTCAGTATCTGGGGATTTCACATCAACACTGTCTCAGTGTCGGGGGATTTCACTTTGACACTGGGTCAGTGTCTGAGGGATTTCACACCGACACTGGGTCAGTGTATGGCGGATATCACATCGATACTGGGTCATTGTCTCGAGATTTCACATTGACACTGGGTCAGTGTCTGGAGATTTCACATTGACACTGGGTCAGTATCGGGAGATTTTACATCGAAACTGGGTCAGTGTCTGGGGCATTTCACATCGACACTGAGTCAGTGTCTGGGGGATGTCACATTGACACTGGGTCAGTGTCTGGGGGATTTCACTTCGCACTGGGCCAGTGTCTGGAGATTTCACATCGACACTAGGTCAGTGTCTGGGGATTTCACATTGACACTGTGTCAGTGTCTGGGGGATGTCACATTGACACTGGGTCAGTGTCTGGAGATTTCACATCGATACTGGGTCAGTGTCTGGGAATTTCACATCGATACTGGGTCAGTGTATGGCGGATATCACATCGATACTGGGTCAGTGTCTCGAGATTTCACATTGACACTGGGTCAGTGTCTGAGGGATTTCACATTGACACTGGGTCAGTGTCTGGGGAATTTCACATTGACACTGGGTCAATGTCTGGGGGATTTCACATTGACACTGGGTCAGTGTCTGAGGGATTTCACACCGACACTGGGTCAGTGTATGTCGAATATCATATCGATACTGGGTCAGTGTCTCGAGATTTCACATTGACACTGGGTCAGTGTCTGAGGGATTTCACATTGACACTGGGTCAGTGTCTGGGGAATTTCACATTGACACTGGGTCAGTGTCTGGTGGATTTCACATCGACACTGTGTCAGTGTCTGGGAATTTCACATTGACACTGGGTCAGTGTCTGCGGAATATCACATCGACACTGGCTCAGTATCTGGGAATTTCACATTGACACTGGGTCAGTGTCTGGGGGATTTCACATCGACACTGGGTCAATGTCTGGGGGATTTCACATTGACACTGGGTCAGTGTCTGAGGGATTTCACATTGACACTGGGTCAGTGTCTGGGGAATTTCACATTGACACTGGGTCAGTGTTTGGGGATTTCACATTGACACTGTGTCAGTCTCTGGGGATTTCACATCGACACTGGGTCAGTGTCTGGGGATTTCACATCGACACTGGGTCAGTGTCTGGGGGATTTCACATTGACACTGGGTCAGTGTTTGGGGATTTCACATTGACACTGTGTCAGTGTTTGGGGATTTCACATCGACACTGGGTCAGTGTCTGGGGATTTCACATCGACACTGGTTCAGTGTCTGGGGATTTCACATTGACACTGAGTCAGTGTCTGGGGGATGTCACATTGACACTGGGTCAGTGTCTGGAGATTTCACATCGATACTGGGTCAGTGTCTGGGAATTTCACCTTGACACTGGCTCAGTATCTGGGGATTTCACATCGGCACTGGGTCAGTGTCTGGAGATTTCACATTGACACTGAGTCAGTGTCTGGGGGATGTCACATTGACACTGGGTCAGTGCCTGGAGATTTCACATCGATACTGGGTCAGTGTCTGGGGAATTTCACATTGACACTGGCTGAATATTTGGGAATTTCACATTGACACTGGCACAGTATCTGGGGATTTCACATCAACACTAGCTCAATGAATGGGGATTTCACTTCAACACTGGCTCAGTGTCTGGGGATTTCACATCGACACTGTGTCAGTGTCTGGGAATTTCATATCGACACTGTGTCAGTGTTTGGGGGATTTCACATTGACACTGGGTCAGTGTCTGCGGAATATCACATCGACACTGGCTCAGTATCTGGGAATTTCACATTGACACTGGCTCTGTATCTGGGAATTTCACATCAACATTAGCTCAGTGTCGGGGGGATTTCACATCGACACTGGGTCAGTGTCTGGTGGATTTCACATCGACACTGTGTCAGTGTCTGGGAATTTCACATTGACACTGGGTCAGTGTCTGCGGAATATCACATCGACACTGGCTCAGTATCTGGGAATTTCACATTGACACTGCGTCAGTGTCTGGGGGATTTCACATTGACACTGGGTCAGTGTCGGGGGGATTTCACATCGACACTGGGTCAGTGTCTGGGGGATTTCACATCGACACTGGGTCAGTGTCTGGGGGATTTCACATCGACACTGGGTCAGTGTCTGGGGAATTTAACATTGACACTGGCTTAGTATTTGGGAATTTCACATTGACACTGGCTCAGTATCTGGGGATTTCACATCAACACTGTCTCAGTGTCGGGGGATTTCACTTTGACACTGGGTCAGTGTCTGAGGGATTTCACACCGACACTGGGTCAGTGTATGGCGGATATCACATCGATACTGGGTCAGTGTCTCGAGATTTCACATTGACACTGGGTCAGTGTCTGGAGATTTCACATTGACACTGGGTCAGTATCGGGAGATTTTACATCGAAACTGGGTCAGTGTCTGGGGCATTTCACATCGACACTGAGTCAGTGTCTGGGGGATGTCACATTGACACTGGGTCAGTGTCTGGGGGATTTCACTTCGCACTGGGCCAGTGTCTGGAGATTTCACATCGACACTAGGTCAGTGTCTGGGGATTTCACATTGACACTGAGTCAGTGTCTGGGGGATTTCACATCGACACTGGGTCAGTGTCTGGAGATTTCACATCGATACTGGGTCAGTGTCTGGGAATTTCACATCGATACTGGGTCAGTGTATGGCGGATATCACATCGATACTGGGTCAGTGTCTCGAGATTTCACATTGACACTGGGTCAGTGTCTGAGGGATTTCACATTGACACTGGGTCAGTGTCTGGGGAATTTCACATTGACACTGGGTCAATGTCTGGGGGATTTCACATTGACACTGGGTCAGTGTCTGAGGGATTTCACACCGACACTGGGTCAGTGTATGTCGGATATCACATCGATACTGGGTCAGTGTCTCGAGATTTCACATTGACACTGGGTCAGTGTCTGAGGGATTTCACATTGACACTGGGTCAGTGTCTGGGGAATTTCACATTGACACTGGGTCAATGTCTGGGGGATTTCACATTGACACTGGGTCAGTGTCTGAGGGATTTCACATTGACACTGGGTCAGTGTCTGGGGAATTTCACATTTACACTGGGTCAATGTCTGGGGGATTTCACATTGACACTCGGTCAGTGTTTGGGGATTTCACATTGACACGGTGTCAGTCTCTGGGAATTTCACCTTGACACTGGCTCAGTATCTGGGGATTTCACATCGACACTGGGTCAGTGTCTGGAGATTTCACATTGACACTGAGTCAGTGTCTGGGGGATGTCACATTGACACTGGGTCAGTGCCTGGAGATTTCACATCGATACTGGTTCAGTGTCTGGGGAATTTCACATTGACACTGGCTGAGTATTTGGGAATTTCACATTGACACTGGCACAGTATCTGGGGATTTCACATCAACACTAGCTCAATGAATGGGGATTTCACTTCAACACTGGCTCAGTGTCTGGTGATTTCACATCGACACTGTCTCAGTGTTGGGTGATTTCACTTTGACACTGGGTCAGTGTCTGGGGGATTTCACATTGACACTGGGTCAGTGTCTGAGGGATTTCACATTGATACTGGGTCAGTGTCTGGGGGTTTCACATTGGCACTGGGTCATTGACTGGGGATTTCACATTGACACTGAGTCAGTGCCTGGGGGATGTCACATTGACTCTGGGTCAGTGTCTGGGGATTTCACATCGATACTGGGTCAGTGTCTGGGGATTTCACATTGACACTGGGTCAGTGTCTGGGGAATTTCACATTGACAGTGGGTCAGTGTCTGGGAATTTCACATCGATAGTGGGTCAGTGGCTGGGGTATTCCACATCGATACTGGGTCATTGTCTGGGGGATATCACATCGACACTGGGTCAGTGTCTGGGGGATTTCACATCGACACTGGCTCAGTGTTTGGGGGATGTCACATTGACACTGGGTCAGTGACTGGGGATTTCACATTGACACTGAGTCAGTGTCTGGGGGATGTCACATTGACACTGGGTCAGTGTCTGGGGATTTCACATCGATACTGGGTCAGTGTCTGGGGATTTCACATTGACACTGGGTCAGTGTCTGGGGAATTTCACATTGACACTGGGTCAGTGACTGGGGATTTCACATTGACACTGAGTCAGTGTCTGGGGGATGTCACATTGACACTGGGTCAGTGTCTGGGGATTTCACATCGATACTGGGTCAGTGTCTGGGGATTTCACATTGACACTGGGTCAGTGACTGGGGTATTCCACATCGATACTGGGTCAGTGTCTGGGGGATATCACATCGACACTGGGTCAGTGTCTGGTGATTTCACATTGACACTGGCTCAGTGTTTGGGGGATTTCACATTGTCACTGGGTCAGTGTCTGGGGATTTCACTTCGACACTGGCTCAGTGTCTGGGGGATTTCACATTGACACTGGGTCAGTGTCTGGGGATTTCACATTGACACTGGCTCAGTGTTTGGGGGATTTCACATTAACACTGGGTCAGTGTCTGGGGATTTCACATTAACACTGGGTCAGTGTCTGGGGATTTCACATCGACACTGGGTCAGTGTCTGGGAATTTCACATTGACACTGGCTCAGTGTTTGGGGGATTTCACATCGACACTGGGTCAGTGTCTCGGGATTTCACACCGACACTGGTTCTGTGTCGGGGGACCTCCTACCTGATGCCATCTTAAAGATGTCGAGAAATTGCTCCAGATGATCATTCTCTCACCTTTAAAGATTCTCCCGACTCATTAAACAAACACAGTTTTAGTGTTTGGTTGGAACCCCAAATCGGTGGGAACCATTCCCACTGATGGACAAGGGGGTCAGAATCAGCTGGATCATTCAGGCTGGGAGTTAGGAAACACTCCTTTACAGAACAGGTGACAGAAATTTGGAAATGAAAACAGGATATGGAAGCCTCAAATCCGGGAATAACAGATCTTTCTGAGCCACTGGTGTGATAGGGCAGTGACCCCAGCTTGCGTGGATACACATCAGCCACAGTCTCATTGAATGACAGAATGGACTCAAAGGGCTGAATGGCCTCCTGCTGTTCTTCCAGACTTAACTCCACATGTAGTTATTTGTGAAGTGGAATTCTCTGTGGTAGTGCCAATGCAGTCAGTGCAATGGGAGGACGACGGGGATATGTTTTTCACGTTGACTGCCTGTCTGTTGCGTGGGCTGGGATTGAGATCAATGGGAAAGTGAGGAAGCTGCTGTGATAGTGCTGACTCTGACCAATTGTTTTCAGAGCTGCTTGCTAATTAGACTTGCATGTTGGAAAAGTGATGAGACAGGTCTTTTAAGTGCTGTCAAGCTGAGTACACAGGGGGTTTGTTTAATTGTAAGAATGATTTACCTTCAAGAAGTACCTACACCCTGTACTATTATATTGATAATATGTACAAGCTTTGAGGAGTAATTGGTCTAGTGGGTATATTTAGCTGGCTTTGAGCTAATTGGTGTAAATTGTTAATGCTTTTTGGGTTGTCGCTGTTGTTTGGATAGACTCCATTTGCATTTTCTCAGAAAAATTAGTTGGATTTTAATCTTAGAAAATGCAGTAAAGAAACAGGCCATTCGGCCCAACAAATCAGTGTTGGTATCAAAAGAGAAAAATGCTAGAAATATTCAGTGGATCAGGCAGCTCAGGTGGACAGAGAGAATATTTCTGGTTAATGAGCCTTTGTCCTCTGGTTACTGACTTCTCTGCAAGTTTCTCCTTGTTTATGTGACCAAAACCATTCAGAAATTTAAGCACTTCAGTTAAATCGCCCCTTAACCTTCACTGCAGTAAGGCACTACTTCCCAAATGATATAGTTCTGAGGAATGAGGTGTGTGTGTATGTGACTGTGACTGTGTGTGTTTGAGAGAGAGAGGGAGAGTGAGTATGTGAGTGTCAGACAGAATGTGTGGGTGTGTGTGTGAGTGTGAGAGAGACTGTGTGCATGTGTGAGTGAGAGAGTGTGTGTTTGTATATGTGTGTCTGTGTCTGTGTGTCTGTGTGGGTATGTGTGTATGAAACTGTGTTATCTAGGGGTGGGTATGCGTTGCAGTGTAAATGGGGGTTTATCTGTTAGTGTGGGACACAGTATTACAATGCAATTGCTGCTGCCTCGGAGCTGATAACCCCAATATTCCAGCTCCCAACAGGCAACCCTGCTTGAAAGGGGTCTCTCTATACAACCAACGCCCCTCATCCCATGTGTAACTCCCGCAAGAATGCTTTGCATCCTCTACAGAGTCTTCCTGATTCATTCTGTTGTTTGAGACAAGGGAACTGAGATTCCATCACCATGGGCACCATGGTGATGACAGTCAGGGCCGACGCCATGAGAATAGCAATAGAATGGTTTCTCAGCCACAGCCAGCTCAACATCTCTGGGGTTTTCACCTGCTTGATCTGCTCAGCAAAAGGCAGGGAACAGGGAACCCAGGGGTGGGGGTGGGAGATGGTGCAGGGATCCTGGGGATTGAGGTGGGAGACGGAGCAAGGACCGCAGTGGTGGGGGTGGGAGAAGAATAGGGAGCCCCGAGGGTGGGTGTGGGAGAGGGAGAGGGAGACCCATGGCATGGGGGTGGGGGGGTGGGAGAGCAGGGAATCTGAGGTTTGGGGTGAGGATGGAAGAAGGGTGCCCTGGGGGTGGGGGGGTGAGGATGGGGGAAGGGTGCCCTGGGGGTGGGGGGGTGAGGATGGGAGAAGGGTGCCCTGGGGGTGGGGGGGTGAGGATGGGGAAAGGGTGCCCTGGGGGTGGGGGGTGAGGATGGGGGAAGGGTGCCCTGGGGTGGGGAGGTGAAGATGGGAGGAGGGAGCCCCAAGGGGTGGGGGGTGGGTGAGAGCGAAAGAAGCCTGGAGGAGTGTGGGGTGGGGGTGGGTGAGGGAGCAGGGACCCCTGAGGGACGGGGTGGGGGTGAGGGAGCAGGGAGCCTGGGGATGGAGGGTGGGAGTGAGGATGGGAGCTGAGAGCCCCAAGGGATGGGTGTTGGGTGATGGAGCTGAGAGCCCGGGGGATGGGGGTTGGGGGTGGAGAGTGGATGAGAGAGCCCGGGGATGGAGGTTGGGGGTTGAGAGTGGGTGAGGGAGCCCAGGGGATGGGGGTTGGGGGTGGAGAGTGGGTGAGGGAGCCCGGAGATGGGGGTTGGGGGTGGAGTGTGGATGAGAGAGCCCGGGGATGGGGGTTGGGGGTGGAGAGTGGGTGAGGGAGCCCAGGGGATGGGGGTTGGGGGTGGAGAGTGGGTGAGGGAGCCCGGGGATGGGGGTTGGGGGTAGAGAGTGAATGAGAGAGCCCGGGGATGGGGGTTGGGGGTTGAGAGTGGGTGAGGGAGCCCGGGGATGGGGGTTGGGGGTGGAAAGTGGGTGAGGGAGCCCGGGGATGGGGGTTGGGGGTGGAGAGTGGGTGAGGGAGCCCGGGGATGGGGGTTGGGGGTTGAGAGTGGGTGAGGGAGCCCGGGGATGGGGGTTGGGGGTGGAAAGTGGGTGAGGGAGCCCAGGGATGGGGGTTGGGGGTGGAGAGTGGGTGAGGGAGCCCGGGGATGGGGGTTGGGGGTGGAGAGTGGGTGAGGGAGCCCAGGGGATGGGGGTTGGGGGTGAAGCCCTTTGTGAGGAGTGTGAGCCGCTTATGGTGAGGCACCTGCGGACTGTAGCGTTAAACTGTTAACTGTGTTTCTTTGTTTTTCTACTTTTTAGGAAGAAGGACTGTAAAGTTTAACTTTTAAACTTTGTTTTCTTTATTTTTCAGCTTTGTACCACGACTCTGTGCCTGGGTAGCTTTGTACCTGAGATGGTGCTGTACACTGCAACTTGTAAACTTTTCACTGTCCTCCCATGAGTACGGGTGACAATAAAGCTCATCCAACTCCATTCAGTGGCTGGATAAAAGACTGTGATTATGATTAATTCAATCACAACATCACTCATGCTGTATATTTAATGATGGAAAGCATTGATTGAGTTGGCGCTGCAGGGTATTATGTCCTTATTAGTCCGACATTCCAGTGTCGGGCTGGGTGCGTTTCACCTTTTTCCAGACCTCTCTCTGAGGCATCCAGCAATGCTACGGTGAATATATATTGACCTTATTTCAGTCGAGCTGAAAGCATTTGAGCATGATTCAGTACAAATTAAACTCATTGCTGTGAAATTTAAGGTTCGTTGGCAAATAGGAACAATATCTTCAGCAGAGGCCCGCAGGTTCCAAAAGGAGAAGGAGGCAGACAAGATACATTGTCAGATAAAATACCACACCAATGATGTGTTCAAAAAGGAAAGAGAGTTGTGGAGAATTTGCCTCAGGCTCTGCTATGTGAACTGTATTTTAACATAAAACAGAACAAAGCGATCTCTGCTGACTACACTTTGGTGAATAGTTGAGGAGTCACGCTATGGTTTTCAGTCATTCTGAACATGAGAGAAACAAGTAGGAGAACTCTCTGGAGAAGCTGATTGCTGGATGGATGTAATGCTTCATGTTAGCAGTGGTTCTGCCCACCTCTGAGCATGAAGGTCACGGCTTTGCATCCTCACTCGAGAGAATTGACCATGAAACGTGAGCTGATACTCCCGGTGTGGTTCCTGAGGGAGTGCTGCACTATCATCGGTACCGCCTTTTGGAATGAAGGGATCTAACCAATGCACTGCCTGCTCTCTCAGGTCCAGGTTAATGATCCCAATTTCAAACATAGGCAGCAGAGTTCTCTCCAGTGTCCTAGCCAATCGGTTGGGTGGGTTTGCAATCCCAAGTGATGCCAACAGCAACAATTCACACTTCGGCTGAGGTTACCCTGAAGGACCTCTCCTTCTCAACCTCTCCCCTTGACTGAGGCATGGTGACCCTCAGGTTAAACCACATCCAGTTATTTCTCTCTGATAAGACCCATGATCCTCTGGGACTTTACCTTTATCCCTCAACTAATATCATTGAAATTAGATAATCTGGTCATCAACACATTACTATTTGTGGGAGCTTGCTGTACATAAGCAAGCTTTCGTGTTTCCTACATTATAACCACTGCAATGCTCCAAAACTACTCGATTGGCAATTAAGGATGTGAGGTCATGAAAAGTGCTGTAGAGGCATAGAGTCCTCCAGCACGGAAACAGACCCTTCGGTCCAACCAGTCCGTGCTGAACATAATCCCAAACTAAACTAGTCCCACCTGCCTGCTCCTGGCTCATACCCCTCCAAACATTTCCTATTCACGAAATTATCCAAATGTCTTTTAAACATTGTAATTGTACCCACATCCACCACTTCCTCAGAAAGTTCATTCCACACGCAAACTACCCTCAGTGTAAAAACAATTGCCTCTTATGAATTATTTAAATGTCTCTCCTCTCACCTTAAAAATGCACCCCCTCATTTTGAAGTTTCAAGGTAAATCCTAACTTTACAAGATTGGGACTCCAACAATAACAACAACAACAACTTGCTTTTTGGTAGTGCCTCTAATGCAACAAAATATCCCTGTGGGAGATATGAAACATAATTTGACATCAGGCACCATAAGGAATGATTTCCAACTTTGAGTGGGTGTATTCCTGGAGACCTGGTCTCCTACCATGAAGCATCCCATTCCCACATTCCCATGCTTGGACCATCCTATGGCCATATCATCTACCCAGAAAGTAAACTGAAATTTCCATATCCAATTGGATTTAATTTGATTGTCCAAAGAAAACATATTTTCCCTCATCTTCAACATTTTCATTATTCATAAAATGAATTCTCAATATTTATTTAACTGTCTGAAATGAGCTGGCTCCTGGGATTTCCACCATCAGAGAGTTGGAGATTGATCTTCAGTTATTGGAAACTCCCCGACAGGCTTGGAAGGTTAGCATCACTATTCATTTGTTTCAGCCCCTTCCTGTCTCCTGCACGTTCCTGCTTGCTGTCCCTCCTCTTGTGGTTAGCTTGAGTTCCTTGGGTATAAACAGAAGGCCAGGTCAGAGTCCTCAGGAACGGTGATGGACCATTCCCCATGTGCCTGGGTGCCAGCAGTTCCACAGACACTTGAGAAGCTTCACACATCTATGGGAAAGCATCAGGCTTGATTAATGCCATACCCTCGTCCTTCACATCCCTTTAACATTGACACACAGCGGCAGCAGTGTGTACCATCTACGAGGCGCACAAAGCAGCAACTCACCCACATTCCTTCAAAAAACAACTTCCAAACCTGTGAGCTCTCCCACCTGGATGGACCAGAGCAGCAGCCATGTGGGCACATCACCATCCACCAGAGGCAGGGACTGAGAACACTCCATCGTACTGTTCCTGGCCAACACCCCTCCGTAGTTCCCAACCTGAGTACAGAGGCTGCAAGCCCAGCATATATCAGCCCTCCTAGAGCTCCTGGCCATGGTTATTGGGCTCCATTATCCCCCAACCCTGGCCTGGGCCCTGCCACTTATTCAGATTCAAAGAATCTCAGAACTACCACAGCGCAGAAGGTGGCTGCACTGATTTGCAGCTCCATGCCACACACCATCTTGACACTTTTTATTCACTCGCGGGGCATTGGTTTTGTTGGCTAGGCCCTGTCCCTAGTTGCCCCTTGAGAAGGTGGTGGTCAGCTGCCTTCTTGAACCGCTGCAGTCTGTTTGACTAGATTCCCTACAGTGTGAAAACAGGCCCTTCGCCCCAACAAGTCCACACCGACCCTCTGAAGAGTAACCCACCCAGACCCATTTCCTTCTGACTAATGCACCTAACACTATGGGCAATCTCGCACGATCAATTCATCTGACCTGCACATCTTTGGACTGTGGGAGGAAACCAGAGCACCCGGAGGAAACCCACGCAGACACGGGGAGAATGTGCAAACTCCGCACAGACAGTTGCCCGAGGCTGGAATTGAACCTGGGACCTTGGTGCTGTGAGGCAGCAGTACTAACCACTGCTGCCCCGTGCACGGTGCTGTGGGTTGACCCACAATACCCTTAGGGAGGGAATTCCAGGATTTTGACCCAGTGACACTGAAGGAGCAGCGATATATTTCTGAAGAAACATCACCAGACCCAAAATGTTAACTTTGCTTCTCTCTCCACAAATGCTGCAAACCTGCTGAGCTTTTCCAGCAATTTCTGTTTTAATTTCTGATTTCTAGCATCCACAGTTCTTCAGTTTTGCGGAATATGTTTCCAAGTCAGGATGGGGAGTGACCTGGAGGGGAACTTGCAGGGGGTGGTGCTCTTGTCCTTCTAGATGGAAGTGGTTGTGAATTTGAAAGATGCTGCCTGAGGGTCTTTGATGAATTTCTGCAATTCATCTTCAACATAGTACACAGACTTGGAAATGCGCTGCTGTTCTTGTAATGTCACTGTAGGCATGGACTGCAGCGGTTCCAGAAGACATCTCACCACCACCTTCTCCAGGAGCAATTAGGAGCGAGCAATATACGTTGGGCCAGCTGGTGACACCCAGGTCCAAGACTGAGTTTGAAAATGTTAAAATATATTCATTCCTCCACTGTACAGGCGTTCTGCTCTAACGCGGATTTCTTCAACAATTGAATTCTTCTGGAACGCAATTGATGAATTGGGGACACTGTTTCTAAAGCATAAACTTTTAAAACGTGTTGGCTGTAACGTGATTACATCATCCACATTTTAAACTCTGTTTCTAAAGCATGATTTTTCTATGACATGGCATTGCACAAGAACGCAACCATTGCGTTATGAAAGAACTAAGTGACTGTATATGATGATAAGATTATTAAGCAGCACGCTCTGAATTGGACAGGGTCCAGTCTTTCAGCAGAATGCTGGGATATGGTTACTGAGGTCACTGTGACAACACAGCTTACCTTCAAGGCTTATCTTTATCATCATGAACATGAAGCCTTATTCACTAAATCTTTTCATTTTCTTTGTTTACTCTGCTGCCTTGGTTAGCCTTTAGCAGGGTCTGTGTCACAGACTCTCTCAGCTGTGGATCAATTGGCTGACACTGTTTTCTGCACTGCCAGCAAAGCGTACCCTCACATAATCAATAATTCTGTTTCTGGAACAGTGGCCTTGATAGAACCCACCACACGTTTTCTTGAAAATAATGGAATTGTCCACCAGGGAGGCTCAGGATCCTTGAATATGTAACTTTGAATTTTGCATGATGCAAATTTTCCTTTGTTGTGGACGTAGTGTTATCAAACTTCCAGGGATACCCGGAAATTTCTCAGAATTATTGATTGATTTCTCAGTCACTGTTGTTAAATCCTGGGAGAAAGATTTGTAGCAGGCATTAAGAATAATTGTGTTTTTTCTTTTCATTCCAATTGACTACTTTTTGTCTATGTGTCAAAAAAAACCTGGAATTGTTGGGGAAAAGCCCACCCCAGTCTAACACCTGCACCTCCACATGTGCGAAAATGTGCTTGTGCAGGGCCATATGACCATAAAAACAGGAACAGGAGGAGGTGGTTCATCCTTCGAGGCTGCTCCACCACTCAGTAGGATCATGGCTGATCCACCACTCAGTAGGATCATGGCTGGTCCACCATTCAGTAGGATCATGGCTGATCCACCACTCAGTAGGATCATGGCTGATCCACCACTCAGTAGGATCATGGCTGGTCCACCATTCAGTAGGATCATGGCTGATCCACCACTCAGTAGGATCATGGCTGATCCACCATTCAGTAGGATCATGGCTGGTCCACCATTCAGTAGGATCATGGCTGATCCACCACTCAGTAGGATCATGGCTGATCCACCACTCAGTAGGATCATAGCTGATCCACCACTCAGTAGGATCATGGCTGATCCACCATTCAGTAGGATCATGGCTGATCCACCACTCAGTAGGATCATGGCTGATCCACTATTCAGTAGGATCATGGCTGATCTACCACTCGGTAGGATCATGGCTGATCCACCACTCAGTAGAATCATGGCTGATCCACCATTCAGTAGGATCATGGCTGAGCCACCACTCAGTAGGAACATGGCTGGTCCACTATTCAGTTGGATCATGGCTGATCCACCACTCAGTAGGATCATGGCTGATCCACCATTCAGTAGGATCATGGCTGATCCACCACTCAGTAGGATTATGGCTGATCCACTATTGCGTAGGATCATGGCTGATCCACCACTCAGTAGGATCATGGCTGATCCACCATTCAGTAGGATCATGGCTGATCCACCACTCAGTAGGATCATGGCTGATCCACCACTCAGTGGGATCATGGCTGATCCACCACTCAGTAGGATCATGGCTGATCCACCACTCAGTAGGATCATGGCTGATCCACCACTCAGTAGGATCATGGTTGATCCACCACTCAGTAGGATCATGGCTGATCCACCACTCAGTAGGATCATGGCTGATCCACCATTCAGTAGGATCATGGCTGATCCACCACTCAGTAGGATCATGGCTGATCCACCATTCAGTAGGATCATGGCTGATCCACCACTCAGTAGGATCATGGCTGATCCACCATTCAGTAGGATCATGGCTGAGCCACCATTCAGTAGGATCATGGCTGATCCACTATTCAGTAGGATCATGGTTGATCTACCACTCGGTAGGATCATGGCTGATCCACCATTCAGTAGGATCATGGCTGATCCACCACTCCGTAGGATCATGGCTGATCCACCATTCAGTAGGATCATGGCTGAGCCACCACTCAGTAGGAACATGGCTGGTCCACTATTCAGTCGGATCATGGCTGATCCACCACTCAGTAGGATCATAGCTGATCCACCACTCAGTAGGATCATGGCTGATCCACCATTCAGTAGGATCATGGCTGATCCACCACTCAGTAGGATCATGGCTGATCCACTATTCAGTAGGATCATGGCTGATCTACCACTCGGTAGGATCATGGCTGATCCACCACTCAGTAGAATCATGGCTGATCCACCATTCAGTAGGATCATGGCTGAGCCACCACTCAGTAGGAACATGGCTGGTCCACTATTCAGTTGGATCATGGCTGATCCACCACTCAGTAGGATCATGGCTGATCCACCATTCAGTAGGATCATGGCTGATCCACCACTCAGTAGGATTATGGCTGATCCACTATTGCGTAGGATCATGGCTGATCCACCACTCAGTAGGATCATGGCTGATCCACCATTCAGTAGGATCATGGCTGATCCACCACTCAGTAGGATCATGGCTGATCCACCACTCAGTGGGATCATGGCTGATCCACCACTCAGTAGGATCATGGCTGATCCACCACTCAGTAGGATCATGGCTGATCCACCACTCAGTAGGATCATGGTTGATCCACCACTCAGTAGGATCATGGCTGATCCACCACTCAGTAGGATCATGGCTGATCCACCATTCAGTAGGATCATGGCTGATCCACCACTCAGTAGGATCATGGCTGATCCACCATTCAGTAGGATCATGGCTGATCCACCACTCAGTAGGATCATGGCTGATCCACCATTCAGTAGGATCATGGCTGAGCCACCATTCAGTAGGATCATGGCTGATCCACTATTCAGTAGGATCATGGTTGATCTACCACTCGGTAGGATCATGGCTGATCCACCATTCAGTAGGATCATGGCTGATCCACCACTCCGTAGGATCATGGCTGATCCACCATTCAGTAGGATCATGGCTGAGCCACCACTCAGTAGGAACATGGCTGGTCCACTATTCAGTCGGATCATGGCTGATCCACCACTCAGTAGGATCATGGCTGAGCCACCACTCTGTAGGATCATGGCTGATCCACTATTCAGTAGGATCATGGCTGATCCACTATTCAGTAGGATCATGGCTGATCCACCACTTGGTATGATCATGGCTGATCCACCATTCAGTAGGATCATGGCTGAGCCACCACTCAGTAGGATCATGGCTGAGCCACCACTCAGTAGGATCATGGCTGATCCACTATTCAGTAGGATCATGGCTGATCCACCATTCAGTAGGATCATGGCTGAGCCACCACTCAGTAGGATCATGGCTGATCCACTATTCCGTAGGATCATGGCTGATCCACCACTCAGTAGGATCATGGCTGAGCCACCACTCTGTAGGATCATGGCTGATCCACTATTCAGTAGGATCATGGCTGATCCACCACTCTGTAGGATCATGGCTGATCCACTATTCAGTAGGATCATGGCTGATCCACCACTCTGTAGGATCATGGCTGATCCACTATTCAGTAGGATCATGGCTGATCCACTATTCAGTAGGATCATGGCTGATCCACCACTTGGTAGGATCATGGCTGATCCACTATTCAGTAGGATCATGGCTGATCCACCACTCCGTAGGATCATGGCTGATCCACCATTCAGTAGGATCATGGCTGAGCCACCACTCAGTAGGAACATGGCTGGTCCACTATTCAGTCGGATCATGGCTGATCCACCACTCAGTAGGATCATGGCTGAGCCACCACTCTGTAGGATCATGGCTGATCCACTATTCAGTAGGATCATGGCTGATCCACTATTCAGTAGGATCATGGCTGATCCAACATTCCTACATCCACTTTCCTGCCCTTTCCCCAACTCCCTTAATTGCCCGGCTGATCAAACATCTGTATTTCTCAGCCTCACGTAGGTACAAGGATTCTCTCCCCACAGCTCTTTGTGGCAAGGAGTTCCAAAAACTCACAACTCTCTGAGAGAAGAAATTCCTCCTCATCTCAGTCTTCAATTGACTCCCCTTTGTTCTGAGACTATGCCGTCTGGTCCTAGATGCTGCAAACCAGGGAAACATCCTCTCAGCTATTGGACTGCACGTGACCACGTTCCCAGGAGTGGTTCCAATCACAGTTAGTAACTGCCGCCTAAAACTATAGGCTGGCACTTGTATCTAAGAAAGCTCTTTTCTAATCAACTTGTTCAGCAATGTTATTACTCACATCTAGAGCAGGTGGGGCTTGAAGCCAGGTCTCCTGGTTCAAAGGTAGGGGTATTACAACAGTGAGAGAAAGTGAGGGCTGCAGATGCTGGAGATCAGAGCTGAAAATATGTTGCTGGAAAAGCGCAGCAGGTCAGGCAGCATCCAAGGAGCAGGAGAATCGACGTTTCGGGCATAAGCCCTTCTTCCGGCCACAGGAGCTGCTGTTGTGTGCATTGAGGGAATTGGCTTAGCTCAGTTGGCTGGATCATTGGTTTACAGAGCGGTGTGATGCCAACAGCTTGAGTTCAATTCCCATCACTAGTTTGAGGTTACCATGAAGGACTCTCCTTCTCAACGTCTTCCCTTGCCTGAGGGCTGGTGGCCCTCAGGTTAAATCACCACCAGTTGCTTCTCTCTCGAATGAGAGAACAGCCCTAAGGTCTGGTAAGGCTATGGTAACACAACAACATTGAGTTTTTGTGATAGAGATCGAAAGTGAAATGCTGCCTCTAAACCAACATTCACGATATGCATTGAGTCTAACATAATTACATTGAGAAGTAGATGTTAGTGGGAGTGGTTTAATGCACATTTTCTTTGAACTTTAATGTACAGTGTCTTTGTTCACATCAGTGTTTCAAGCCAATGAGTTGCAAGTAGAGTAGGTCTCATGATGAAGGGCTTTTGCCCGAAACATTGATTTTCCTGCTCCTCAGATGCTGCCTGACCTGCTGTGCTTTTCCAGCACCACTCTAATCTAGACTCTAATCTCCAGCATCAGCAGTACCCACTTCTGCCCTCTCAACAAGTAGTCTATTTTACATCAGAGTAATTTAAAAAGAGTTTCCAATCTAATGGAAACTCCAGTAACCGTTTAAAAGCAGGATTTATTTCTGCAGCAAGTTGCAATCAATGGAGGATAGTCCCATCATATTAATTGTGTGAACAGCCAAATCTCAGATATTGCTGGAATGCATTCGTTGTGTGCTATTGAGAGGGATGTCAGCAAATCTGTGCCACGTACTAGCCCAGAGTGTGGTGGATACTAGGACTTTGCGTAAATTTAAGGAGGAGATGACCGATTTTTAAATAGTAATGGGTTAAAGAATTATGGAGAGCAGGCAGGAACGTCGAATGGGGCTGAGGTGAGATCAGCCATGAACATATGAAATGGTGGAGCAGGGTTGAGGGGCTGAATGATATACTCCTGCTCATAGCTCTAATGTTTTAATTCAAGTGAATTCTGGAAGTGAAAGGTGGTGTTGGGTAGTATAGTGGCTTAGGTTAGCACTGCTGCCTTACAGCACCAGGGTCCTGGGTTTGATTCCACCCTTGGGTGACTGACTGTGTGGAGTTTGTACATTTTCCCTGAGACTGTGGGATTCCTCCCACAGTCCAAAGATATGCAGGTTAGGTGGATTGGGCATGGGATTATGGGAATGGACCGGCTTTGGGTGGATGCCCTTCAGAGGGTTAGCCCAGATTCAATGGGCTGAAGTCTCTTTCCATACCATAGAAATTCTATGATTCTACACATAGCCTCTATTATGATATAAGATATGATGTAGAAATGTACAGTAGCAGTGAACAGAACTGGAATTCTCTCTCTAACCCTCTCCATCTCTCTTCCTTTAAGGCTCCATTTTTATCCAAGTTTCTCATCACTTGTCTTTAAATATTCCCCCTGAAAACTAGTGTCAAACTTGGTTTCAGAAATGCTCTTGTGGCGTGTCTTGGGAGGTTTTACTATGTCAGTGGAGCTATATAAATGCAAGTTGTTTTTACGCTCCCAGGCAAATTTGAATTTTCATTTCTATAGGCTGAACAATCTGCCTTTTTGGTTTGGGTTTGGGATTCTAGATGTGGCCTGAAGGTAGAGTGCCAGTACGATGGTAGGTTTGTAGTCTGTGTGCCCCAGAGATTAGTTGATTAAATCCACCAGAATGTTTATTTGTTTACTTGCAATAGGCAGCTCACACATGTACGCAAGCAATCTGCAGCTGCATGTGATCCTGGACAACAATTGCTAAACAGTACAGAGTGTTTTAAAAACCACACAACACCAGATTACAGTCGAACAGGTTTAATTGCAAGCACCACTCCACAACCACCTGATGAAGGAGCATCGCTCCGAAAGCTAGTGTGCTTCCAATTAAACCTGTTGGACTATAACCTGGTGTTGTGTGATTTTAAACTTTGTACACCCCAGTCCAACACTGGCATCTCCAAATCATGTTTTAAAAACCACACTAATAAACAGTAATAATCAACAATCAGTTGAATTCATAAATGAAAATAAAAAGTACTGGAAATCATCTCAACCCAAAACGTTAGCTTGCTCTCTCTCCATGGATGTTGCCTGACTCATTGTAATTTCCAGCATTTTTTGCTATCAGATCAGATTCCAGCACCTGCAATAATTTGCTCCTAAGTTGAGCTCATAATGTGGCTTATTTATGCTTGATAGAAATGACATGCATCATGCAAATGGATTCATTCTGTGCAACCACAAGGAATATAGTGAAACCTTGTCCCTTTTTTCAAATCTTTATGAGCTTGGACAGCCTTCTTTCTCCATGGAAACACCTTGGCCAATCAGAGTCAATATAGAGTCATAGAGTCCTACAGCACAGAGACAGGTCCTTTAGCCCAAACTGGTCCACGCTGACCAGAAGGTCCATCCACACGAACCTCATTTCCTTGCACTCGGCCCATATCCTTCTAAATGTTTCCTTTCCATGTATTTGTCCTTTTAAATGTTGTTAAAATACCCTCCTCACAAAGCCATGCTGACTAATTCTAATCAAAGCCTGTCTTTCCAAATGCATGTATATCCTATCCCTTGGTATCTTACCCACCACAGATCTGAACCATACTGGTCTATTCCTCCCAGGCTTTTCTTTGCCACCCTTCTCGAATAATGGCACAACATTCGCCACCCTCCAGTCTTTCTTTGGTATGCACATCAATTAGCACTCCATGCCCCCTCTGGTGCAAATTGTTGTGATTGTTTGAAATTTGGCATTCTTGCATGTGTCCTGATGACTGCAAAATGCAAAGCTTTGGCCACTTGCCTCTCTCTTTAGCAAGAGCAAAGAAGGTAGATTAGTTGGTTGAAATTGATGTTGGTGTTTCAAGTGCCCATTCTGAAATCAACTCTAGTGTGCCTGGGCAATTGAAATGGAATAAACTGTCAGATTTCAGATGGACAGTGTAATGGGAAACAGTGAAGTTCAGTTAATGGTCTAATCGTAAATGGAAAGGAAACATAATTCCATGTCACTTTGTGTAACCTTATCTTGTTCAATTATTAAACTCTCTCATAGGTCACAGACGGCAGATCAAATAGAAGGAATTGCGGTTACATGTCGCTGAAAGGAATTGTTAAAAGCTAACTGAATCTCCAGCTTTAACCTTTAGTGGGAATGCCATGGCCTCTGTTTCTGTCCATTTCATGTTGGATGTTTGATGGAAGATTGGAAGAAACCCGAGATAAGACATCAAGAACAAAACAGCGTGCCTGGTCAGCATCATGTCTGGGATCTTGCTGTGTGCAAATTAGCTGCCAGATCTCCTGCTATACAACAACAACTTTTAAAATGACCTCATTGGGCTGTAAAGTCCTTTGGGGCATCCTGAAAGGCACTATAGAAATATAAGTTCTTTGGGGCACAAGTATATCAGGGAGAGGAAAAGTATCGCAAAAGCCCGATTATTTTTTGTAGGTAGTCTTTTAGTTAGACCAGGTAATGTTAAGGGCATTAGGATAATGTTTCAGTGTGGGATGCAAGAACACACTTATTTTTGTCCTGTTGTATTTAATATCTTCAACATTGAAACAGAATCCTGCAGGCCAGCAGAGGTGAGGACACGTGTTCAATTGCACAGAGCAGGCAAATGGATGAAGTGCACAACATGTTTAGTGTTTGATAACTTGGGTAACATTTACCATAAGCTGACAGCAGCAAACCTCTGAGCGTTTAACCTCATGATTTACACCAACATAGCTTTAGATGAATCAAATATTCATTGACACTGGGCCCTGTTTACCTGAGTGCAGAGCTAAGAGAAGTGTTTGCTGAACCCCTGGCTCCATAGCAGAATTGGAGACTGCCTGATGTATGCACCTGTGAATCACCTCAGAATAGCTCACATTGTTAAAGGTGCAATATAAATGCAAGCTGCCTGCTCTCCATCGCTGATGAGCTGGTCATGGGTTTGATGAGGGGTGTGGAGGACAATGCAAAGGAAAGCGGGGGAACACAATGGAACTGAAAGTGTTACTCTTGGACTGAATGGCTTGCTCAGTCATTTCTGAGTTTGCTGGGGGTCTGGAGTCACGTGTTGGCCAGACCATATAAAGATTCATAGATTCATAGATTCATACTGAGCAGATAAGGCCCTTTGACCCATTGAGTCTGCATTGACAATAACTACCACTAAAAGTGCACTAATCTGAATTTCCTGCTCTTGTCCCATGAAATGATTAGATTAGATTAGGTTACTTACAGTGTGGAAACAGGCCCTTCGGCCCAACAAGTCCACACCGACCCTCCGAAGAACAACCCACCCAGACCCATTCCCCTACATATACCCCGTCACCTAACACTATGGGCAATTTAGCATGGCCAATTCTCATCCAAATATGTTTTAAGGTTGTAAGGTTTCCGGTCTCCACTACTTTCCCAGGCAGTGCATTCCAGATTCTCAACACTCCTGACTGAAAAAGCTTTTTCCCAAATCCTCTCTGAATCTCCTGCCCCTCACCCTAAAACTATGCCCTTTTGTGATTGACCCACCAGCCATGCTTTCTATCCACCCTGCCCATACCCCTCATAATCTTATACACCTCAATGAGGGGAGATTTTCTTCCTAAAGGACATTAATGAAACAGATGGTTTTTACAACAATTGATGATAATCTCACAATTTCAATTCCAAATGTTGTTAATTGTGTTTAACTTCCACCAGCTACAATGATAGGATTTGAACCAGTGCCTCAGAGCTATAGCCTGGAGAACTGGTCCAGTGGCATTGCCGCTACAACATCACCCCCTTCCCAACTGGGGTCACCATGGTATTAGAATGTGTTCCCCTTGAGTCAGCAGTAAATTCAAACTGGGTGGAAGAATTATCCCGCAATATTGTTAGCATGTAGTAAATTCTACAAGAGCTAAGAAGGAAACCCACAAGACAGCTAGCAATTATCTAGCAGCAGTAACCACAGAAACCTTTCCTTAGCAATGATGGTCTTTTGGTTTAAACAGGCCAGGTGACATCTGCTTCCAGATCCCTGTGTATCCAAAACCAAACCTTGGGTGGAGCGAGTGTTCAATTCTGACTGCAGTCCCTGGACATGGCTTACTAATGGCAAGAAGAGATTTACCAGGATACTGCCGGGTGTGGAAGGTTTGCGTTATAAAGAAAGGCGGGATGGGCTGGGATGTCTTTCACTGGAGCGTATGAGGTTGAGAGATGGCGAGATGGAAGTTTATAAAATAATGAGGAGTAGAGTTAAAATTAACAGTAGTTATCTTTTCCCTGGAATGGGGGTAATCAGGACTTGGGGGCATATTTTTAAGGTGGGAGAAGAGAGATTTTAAAAAGACATGAGAGGCAAAATGTTTTATACAGAGGGTGGTTCGTATGTGGAATGAACTTCCTGAGGAAGTGGTAGATGTGGGTATAATTACAACATTTCAAAGACATTTGCTTAAATACATGAATAGGAAAGGTTGGAGGGATATGAGCCTGGAGCAGGCAGGAGTAGTTTGGGATTATGTTCAGCATGGACTGGTTGGACCGAAGGGATTGTTTCCGTGTTGTAGAACTGTATGATTCTTTGTCCGTTTAACACCAATGTAATTGTACAAGAAATATTATTTTATTGAAATGCAATCACGTGCTATTTATTGGAGTTGTATTCCATTCAGAATAATGCTTTACTGTGAGATTTCAGACGGTTTAATCTATCTGTCAGTACGCTGGATAAAATTAAATGTGTTTCCATGAAGAGCATTTGGGGTATGGCACGTAGCTACACGCAGTTCCTCTCCTCCTTGTACACTTCAGACACTTGGTTGAAGTGAGGAGGGGGTCCTGGCTCGGGGTAGAGAGTGTGGGAGAGGTTAGGATTGAGATTCTAGAACCCTCTAATCCCTCTGTGTCTTGATCATACTGTGATTGCACCCTGGTGGCACGTTATTTGCCAAGTTGTGCTGCTTTTTAATAATTTACAATCCAACCCCACAAGTTCACATTAAACTTGATTGAGCTAAATAAAGGAGGAAAGATGGAATTAACAGAACTAATTAAACAGACAACATTAAATTATAGGGTTGGTCTGAGAGATTATAATATACTATGCTGAAATGTTGTATATTTTGCTCAATGGGGTAGGAGGAAGGTATCTTAACAGGCATAGACACAATATTCCTTTTTGTGAAACAATACCTGACTTGTACATCTCTGAATTTACTTCATTCACTGCTCATAGAGTCACAGTCATAGAGGTGTACAGGGGAGGGGCGTTGGGAATGCGATAGGTGGAAGGAGGTTAAGGTGAGGGTGATAGGCTGGAGAGGGGGTGGGGGCGGAGAGGTCGGGAAGACCTCCCCCAAGTTCCTCCTCCCTATCTTTTATCTTAGCCTGCTTGGCACACCTTCCTCATTCCTGAAGAAGGGCTTATGCCCGAAACGTCGATTCTCCTGCTCCTTGGATGCTGCCTGACCTGCTGTGCTTTTCCAGCACAGTCTTTTAGATGCTGTAAAATTTTCAGCCTCTTAAATGCTGTAAATGTACCAGCCTCCATCACTTCCTCTGGCAGCTCATTCCCTACACGCACTACCCTCTGTGCGAAAAGTTTGCCCCTTAGGTTCCTTTTAAATCTTTCCTCTCTCACTTTGACCCTATGTCCTCTACTTTTGGACTCCTCAACCCTGGGGAAAAGACCTTGTCTATTTATCCTAACCATGCCCCTCATGATTTTATAACCCTCAATAAGGTTACCCCACAGCCTCTGACACTCCATTTAAAACAACCCCAGCCTATTCAGCATCTCCTTATAGCTCAAACCCTCCAATCCCGGAAACTACCTTGTAAATCTTTTCTGAACCCTTTCAAGTTCCACCGATTCATAGCTCTCTGAGAGAAGGCTCCCTTCTCATGTTTGCTTTAATTCGTAAACCCCTTACGCTGCGATTATTCCCTCTGGCTCTAAACTCAGAACATTCTCTGGACCCTAATCCCAACTTTAACTCTAATCCTAACTCTAAAGCGAACTGTAAACTATCCTAACTCTAACCCTAACCCTAACTATTACCCTCATCCTAATCCTAATTCTAACCCTAACCCTAACTCTAACATTAACCCTAACCCTTACCCTATCTGCCTCCATTGTGAGTGCATTTTACCATGGATAAGGAATCTGAAATGATTTGCAGCTTTCCAGTTGTAAATGTAAATATCAACTTTTTTTTTACTTCTTTGGGGATATAGGCACCGTTGGAAATTCAAGCCAGCGTTTTCTTGCTCATCCCTAATTTTTATTTGAAAACTGCTCGGCTGTTTCAGGGGACAGTTTGGAGACAATCTGTTGCTGTTGGTCTGGAGTCACACCTCGGTGAGGGCAGGTAAAGGAGGCAGATTTCCTTCCCTACAGGATGTTCTAATGGGTTTTTAACAACAATCCATGGGCGAGAGGTTCACAGTCACTGAGAGACTGGGGGTCAGTTAGCTCAGATAGCTTTTATCTTGCAGCAAGGTACCAAAGAGTGGGATTCATTTTTGCACCAGCTGGTATCAACTTGCATCCCTGTCTCGGCAACCATACTCAGGATGTGATGGCCCTCAGTTTAAACACCTCACATCTTTCTCTTTGTTAAAAGAGCATCCTCTGGGACTTTGGTGAATTCCAACAAAAAGCTAGCATTCAATTCCAGTTTTTTTTAATGAATTGAATTTAAATGGCACCAGCTGCTGTGGCGACTGACACTCCCTTTACACTGCCCTCTCCCAGACTGCACTGCATCTGAGCAGCGGAGACACTCTGCAGTGATATTGATGCATCATCTTCATTCACTATCACTGACTATAGACCTGGGTATAATTGTGAAGGAGTTTTCTATTTGAAACCTTGAGATGTCTTGGGTTTTATACCATTGATCTCAGAGCCCCAAGTCAGTGGGCCCTCCCACAGTTGTTCATTACTTGATTGGTCTTGCTAGAACATTCTGGGCAGTGCACCATGGATGTGGACAAGAACAAGTCCAGTCATAATGCCCCATGCAGTTGAGTAGCCTCCCAACACTTCATTTTTGGACGTCCACTTCAGAAATGGCTGGTTGAGTGTTCAAAAGCACACATAGAATCCAAGGAGCAGCGGTGAGGTGTTTGTCATGGTTTATTTATAGAACAACACACATTCAAGAGTTAGGCAATGAATGGCAGGTTGAGGTTGGAACTGTCATCAACCACGTGGATATCTTCACAGTTTGGGACCAACAGCTGAAACTGAATTGCTGGGGCAGCTTTGAAAAGCATCTTATCAGAGATATGTCTACCTTATTTACCAAAGGAAACTGAAATGAAGATATCACTGGTTGGAGCTTCTGGCACCTTGCAATAATTTTCTTATTCATGCGAGTGTCCCTGGCAAGACCATGATTAATGTTCATTACTAGTTGCCCTTGAAGAAGTGGAAGAAGGTGGTCTTCTCTGACGCTGGAGTCCACATGGCGAAGATATCACGTAGTGTTGCAGCAGGGAACTGGGGCTGGAACCTGGTCTGGACTGCCTCCAGTACCAGGGGACCTTCCCTTAGGAAAAAAGTCAGAAATTATTCACAGTATTCCAGTCCCTTTTACAGTGTGCAGTTTTAGCAAAAGCTTCCTACTTCTAATACTCCATTCCCTTTGAAATAAAGACCATAATTCCATTTGTCTTCCCACTGATTTTGTGATTCACGCACAAGGACTCCCAAGTCCTGGCTTTCTGCAGTCTTTCTCTATTTAAGTAATTTTCAGTTTCTCTATTCTTCCCTCTTATGTTCCATGTTAATGGTTAAGTACATATACAAGATCAAGTTTACTGACTGAATAAACGCAGAAGTAAATGATTGTCAAAGGTAAAATGCACCCTTTCTTGATTGGTTCCACACTTAGTAATCAGGGAAATCATGTCCCAGGTTGAAGTTCATGATCAGAAACGTGGCTGTAATCTGCTGCGGTGGGTAAGATGATCATCTCTTCCCGTGTGGAAGGAACTAGAGCTGGGGGACACAGTTTAAAAACAAGGGTCTCCAATTTAAGACTGAGATCAGCAGAGTTTCTTTTCACTCAGAGACTTATAAATGTGTGGAACCCTTTTCCCGACAGAGTGCTGCAGTCGGGCCTTATTGAATAACTTTAAAGCAGAAATAGTTAGATTCTGGATGAACAAGGGAGTTAAAGGTGATTGAGTGCAGGCAGGAGAGTGGAGTTGAGGGCACAGGCATGTCAGCCACAATCTTATTTAAATGATGGGGCAGGCATTGGGGATTGAATGGCCCACTCCTGCTCCTAATTCATGTATTTGCATTGATGTGGAACCAGGCTGGTAAAGTCACACACATCCATTGTCTATAACAATATAAATGTCTTTCTGTACAAGAATTCAGTTTGCTTCTTAGATCACTAGTCACACTGTGAAGAGTGGTCAGATTGCTGAGGACAGCTGCTCAGTCAATCTTACCTCTCAGGACATGTCTTCAACATATCTCTGGCATATCTCATTTTCCATCTGAAACACTTGCTCCATCCAGTAATCACCTATTATTAACTCTCCTGCTGGGCCCTGGCTAAATTTAACTTCAATTAAAATATATATCTTTCATCAGCACAGAGCTCATGGCTGGTTATGATATTATCCAGTGTGTCAGAAAAGGTGGTGTGGGGGAGGTAGTGGCTATGTTTTCCTGTTGGTGTGAAGGTGGGGACAGGTCCAAAAGTGTTCTTGAATTGGACTCTACACAGTAAGATTTTGGAACCTGGCATTTTGTAAAGTTAGAATGTCAGAGACAGTTTATTTCAAATCACTTAACATCTCTGTTCTTAATGATAGGACAAATTTGATACAAATGTGTTTATATGACCACACAGAGGATTAGTACACTGGCATTGCACAGTTTCTCATTGCTTCTTAACTGTCTGCCTGCATGCCTGGCACTGCACGAGGTTCAAATTATCCTCAGTAGGAGACACCAGAAGAAAAGTACATCGATATCTGTGACAGGTTTTGACCAAGAAACAGTCCAGTAAGAATGATCTGTAATTTTTCTTCTAAATGTTTGAAAGGGCCTTTTAAGAATTTTCATCAATTCTGAAGACATCATTTGTAAACTTCACCAATAAGGAGACATATTTTTGTCTATGTGATTTAGTCTTTTCCCTGGGGTGGGGGAGTCCAGAACTAGAGGGCATAGATTTAGGGTGAGAGGGGAAAAATATAAAAGAGACCTAAGGGGCAACTTTTTCACACAGAGGGTGTCCGTGGACGGAATGAGCTGCCAGAGGAGGCTGGTACAATTACAACATTTAAAAGGTATCTGGATGAGTATATGAACAGGAAAGGTTTGGAGGGATATGGGCTGGGTGCTGGCAAGTGGGGCTAAATTAGGTTGGGATATCTGGTCAGCATGGACAAGTTGGACCAAGGCGTTTGTTTCTGTGCTTTTCATCTCTATGAATCTATTACTTTATAAAGCATATGGATAAGCATATAAGTAGGAAGGGTTTAGAGGGATATGGGCCAAGTGCTAGCAAATGGGACTAGATTAATTTAGGACATTTGGTCAGTATGGACGAGTTGGATTGAAGGGTCTCTTTCTGTGCTACACATCTCTATGAATCTATGAATCAACCTTTGACCTGGAAGTAATGCTGACAACACAGGAGTTAACAAATGAAATCGATGTGAGCTGGAGGCAGTAGATGATCAGCATATAGATGCAAGAGTTTTTGGAGGCACCATTAGAGTGAGCTGAAAGGACCTAAAACTTAGAAAGGCATGTGAATATTTTGGAGGTGCTAAAGGGCAGGATGGTCTATCAGAAGCCATGAATGTTATTGGTTGGCCAGTTGGGAAGGAATTATGGAGAATCACACCATGAGGATTGTTGTGACTTGAGGGAGAGAAGGTTTGTAAAAGTGTAGCTCACTGATGAACATCATATCTTTGAAATACAAGGTTGGAAACTGCTGTTGGATTGGACTCCTCACCCATCCTACATGATAGGGAAAAGCAGGAAAGGTGAACCTAGTAACGCTGGGAAGATTTGTGGTCATGTATGATGCATCCTTTTACTAACTAAGGTAAAATTTAGCTTTTTATTTGAAATACATTTGGCCTTTTAATTAATGTGTAACTTGTATTAGTTCTGATTTACGTTAATGTACGAATTACAAAAAAAGTTAATCCTGTTGATAGTTTCTTTATTTGGGTGTTTTTGGTTATACTGTATTTGGTTCTTTCATTTGATAGTTCCCCTACAGGGTATATAACATATTATTCCCCAGGGTGCCACTCAGTGTCTAAAAACTGTACCTTTACATATCTGAACAGTTGAGGAGAAAGTGAGGTCTGCAGATGCTGGAGATCAGAGATGGAAATGTGTTGCTGGAAAAGCGCAGCAGGTCAGGCAGCATCTAGGGAACAGGAGAATCGACATTTCGGGCATTAGCCTGAAGAAGGGCTAATGCCCGAAACGTCGATTCTCCTGTTCCCTAGATGCTGCCTGACCTGCTGCGCTTTTCCAGCAACACATTTCCATATCTGAACAGTAACAGCATTAATAACTTGCATTTATATACTGCCTTGAATGTAGTACAATGTTTCAAGTCATTTTTATCCCTCAACTTGTACTGAACAATAGATTATCCAACATTATCACATTCCTGTTTGTGGGAGCATGCTGTGCAGAAATTGGGGGTTACATTTCCCTCATAACTGCAGCATTTCAAAAGTACTGCAGTTGTAATAAATGCTCTGGGACCTGCCTGAAGGTGATGAAAGGTCTTCATCTCTGTTCCTCTCTCTCCTTTCTTCAGTCGACCCTGCTGTAAGGAGGAACTGGGAGGGGAACAGACACCTCACCAGGGAAGCACCAGTCCACCAATTATTCATCAACTCCATTCAGTCCTTTGGCTACTTGTAATTTTGACCTTAAACATGGCCTCGATTCAGAGGTTGGGTCATTTTGCCTCTGCTCACCCTTCCTGTAACGTTCTTGCTAAGACTGTATCGCCACATAGCTGGTATCGAGTAGCAATGGCAGATGTGGTGCTTTCAGGTCAGACTGCAGTAAGATCAAAGGTCAGTGCTTAGCAATGAACCCACGGTTATCAACTTTACAGCAGTGAGATTCTCCACTATCCCCTGCTAGCATGGAGCTGGCTTGGAATGCCGATAAACTCATCGCCCCTAAAACGTGTCAGATTTATCTCTTCAGGATTTATTCCTATAACTGTTCAGAGAATGGAATGGTTCAGCACACAAAGAGGTCATTGAGCCTGTGCTGGCTCTCTCATCCTTTAACCCTACAATATTATTTCCCTTTGGGAGTGCCTAATTCCCTATGGAAAGCCACAATTGCCCCTCCTTCCATCACCTGTTCACATTGTGCATTCCAGAGCCAAACCACTAGCTGTGTAAAATGTTTTTCTGTTTTATTTTCTGCTTTCTGGTTTGTTTTGTTTCATATTCTAGCTTTGCATCATCGGGAGGACCAATGCTCTATCCAAGTTGCAATAGCAAGAGATGTAAAGCATCCCAAATTGATTAAACACTGATCATCCCTGCAGCCTCCCTGGGACACGAACTTCTCCCCCCCAGCAAAGTTACGAACCCTTCAGGATTGCCTTAAGAAATCAAAATGTCAATCTCCAATTGTGTCATGAGCAATGCAAGGGAATAACCTCATGGGCATTAAAAAGTAACCCATTTCTCACACTTTTTTGATCACTTGTGTCATGGAAATTTCAGACCAGGGAATGAAGGTCGTTTAACTGACCATGAAAATTCAACCAATCAGGCAGTTCATGCCTCCTGATTGGCTAAGGGGAGGCTGAGCACAATAAAGATAGGTCAATTGGACAACCAATGGCTGATGAGAAGTGGATGGGGTGGTGGTACAAGGTCATGTGACAAAACTTCCAGGAAGATGCCCAACTAGAGTTGGCACCCACAGTAATCTTGTGAGTGGATCCCATCATTTGAACGGCAATGTTTTCTCCATTTAATGTTGTAAGTGTACACCTCGTTCTGCTATAATGTGTGTTTTATCAACATGAATTTGCTGTAATATGATTGATGAATTGGGGAACACTGCTTCTAAATTGTGAATTTTTAAAATGTGTGCTGGCTGTAATATGATTACTTCACCAACACTTTAAACATTGTTTCTAAAGCACAACTTTTCTATACCGTGGGGTTGCGCAAGAAGGCATCTGTGATGTCATGGAAGAGCTAAACAACTAATTAAATTAAACAGCTATTTTAAATGATTTGGTGAGTGTGGTGGGGTTGAGTGACCCACTTTTCCCAAGTCTTGGGAGGAGCACTGTAGACTCAAATTTGCTGGGTTGCTGCCATCTTGGATCCCCCCTCGTCATGGAAGAGCTGACTGTACACCAATTCACATCAAATTATTTTGTGGAAGACTCAAACCTTTGGTAACAGCCCCAAGAATGATTTAAAATTTAAAGGGAACTTCATATTCTGCCTATCTAAATTCATCCCTATTGATCTTGGAAAGTACCTGGGTTCTCCTGTGAGGAGTTATTGAGTGAACTGAACTTATATTCTGTAGAGCTTATAAGAATGTGAGGCAGCCTCATGGAAGCTTAGAAATAGGCCATTCAGCCCATCAAGTCTGATCTGCCATTCAATGTGATTAGATTACATTACAGTGTGGAAACAGGCCCTTCCGCCCAACAAGTCCACACCAACCCGCCGAAGTGCAACCCACCCATACCCCTACATTTACCCCTTACCTAACACTACGGGCAATTTAGCATAGCCAATTCACCTAACCTGCACATCTTTGGACTGTGGGAGGAAACCAGAGCACCCGGAGGAAACCCACGCAGACACGGGGAGAAGTGCAAACTCCACACAGTCAGTCGCCTGAGGCGGGAATTGAACCCAAGTCTCTGGTGCTGTGAGGCAGCAGTGCTAACCACTGTGCCACCCACGGTGCCACCCACCCATGGCTGTCATGATAATCCTCAACTCCAATTTATTATCTTTTCCCATAACCCTTTCTGATCAAAACTCTGCCTACTTCAGCTTTGAGTATACTTAATGACACAGCTCTGACTGCTCTCCGCATAAAGAGTTCCACAGATTTCTAATCTCTGAGAAAATAAATCCTCCCCCTTTACTGTCATAGTTTTGTGACCCTTTATTCTGAGATCATGTCCTCTGGTCTGACCCTTTACCACAAGGTGAACCAGCCTCTCCCTATCTCCTGATCAGCTCCCCAAGGGATACTGTACATTTCAACAAGGTCACCTCTGTTTCTTCTCAGCTCTGAGTACAAGCCCAACCTATTGAACCTCTCCTCCATAAAACAGTCCCATCATACCTGGTGTTGGTCTGGCAAATCTCCTCTGGACTGTCTCCAACACCAGTCTGACTTTCCCAGCTGTGCTTGGAAAAGTGGGTGATTATTTTAGACTGAGGTAAAGAAAAAGTCTTAATTCTGTGCATTGTCAATATTGGAATTCTCTGCTCCCTAGGACTGTGGATACTCACTGAGTATATTGAAGACCAAGAGAGGTAGATTTCTGTCATTGAGAATCAGTGAGAGTGCTCCTATTTTTCATATTCTTATAATATTTATCCACCAAAATATCTGAAGTGCTTTTCGTGTGTGGGATTATCCATTATAGACAAGGTAAGGCTCCTTACTCATCGATGTTTAGTTTTTGGAAGGTTGGCTGGAGATTGATCCACTATTTTAATGTCGACGGGAGTTCCAGTGGATTTCCGCTGAATGAAATAAGTTTCAGCAGCTACTGGGACTTGTCTAGTTGCTCCAACTGCCCCTATGAATAGGCTCAGGCTCTTACTTGAAACATGACATCGAAGAAATACTTTTTAAAAAAAAAAAGTCACATCGGCTTTTATTGTGGAGAACACCATGAAAGGCTAGAGCATACAAAGAAATAAATTGATGTTTTAAAAACAGTTCGCATTATAAAAGAGAGAGTTTGGGTAGGTTTAGAGAATATAAAGGTGGATAAATTCCCAGGACCTGATCTAATATATGCCAGAATGTTCTGGGAAGTAAGGCAGGAAATTTATGAGATTCCTTGCAGAAATATTTGCATCGTCTTTGACTATGGATGAGGTGCCTGATGACTGGAGGGTGGCTAAATGTTGTCCCTGTGTTTAAGAAAGGTTGTAAGAAGAAACCAGGTAACTATGGACCTGTGAGTTTGACTTTGGTTGTGGGTAAATTGTTGGAGGGATTTAAAAGAGAAATTATGGACATTTAGAGAGGCAAAAATTGATTAAGGATAGTCAGCACGGAAACAGACCCTTCGGTCCAACTTGTCCATGCCCACCAGTTTCCCTAACCTAATCTAGTCCCATTTGCCATCACTTGGCCAATATCCCTCTAAAACCTTCCTACTCATATACCCATCCAGATGCCTTTTAAATGTTGTAATTGTACCAGCATCCAGCACTTCCTCTGGCAGCTCATTCAATACACTCATCAGCCTCTGCATGAAAAAGTTGGTGTGTAGGTTCCTTTTAAGTCTTTCCCCTCTCACGTTAAACCTACACCCTCTAGTTTTGGACTCCCCACCCCCGTGAAAAGACCTTATCTATCTATTTATGCTATCCATGCCCCTCATGTTTTTATAACCTTCTATAAGGTCACCCCTCAGCCTCCAATGCTCTGGGAAAACAGCCCCAGTCTATTCAGCCTCCCCCTGTTGCTCAAACCCTCCAACCCTAACAACATCCTTGTAAATCTTTTCTGAACCCTTTAAAGTTTCACAACATCCTTCCTATAGCAGGGAGACCAGAATTGCACACAATTATTCCAGAAGTGGGCAGCATGGTGGCTCAGTGGTTAGCACTGCTGCCTCACAGCGCTAGAGACCCAGGTTCAATTCCTGCCTCAGGTGACTGTCTGTGTGGAGTTTGCACATTCTCCCCGTGTCTGTGTGGGTTTCCTCCAGGTGCAACGGTTTCCTCCCACAATCCAAAAATGTGCAGGTTAGGTGAATTGGCCATGCTAAATTGCCCGTAGTGTTAGGTGAAGGGGTAAATGTAGGGGAATGGGTCTGGGTGGGTTGCGCTTTGGCAGGTCGGTGTGGACTTGTTGGGCCGAAGGGCCTGTTTCCACACTAAGTAATCTAATCTAATCTAAAGTGGATTAACCAATATCCTGTACAATCATAACATGACCACCCAACTCCTATACTCAATGCACTCATCAATAAAAGAAAGCATGCCAAACACCTTCTTCACTATCCTATCTACCTGATACTCTAGGAACTAGATTTCGAGGAACTATGAACCTGCACTCCAAGGTCTCTTTGTTCAGCAACACTCCCCAAGACCTTCCCATTAAGTGTATAAGTCCTGCTCTGATTTGCCTTTCCAAAATGCAGCACCTCACATTTATCTAAATTAAACTCCATCTGCCACTTCTCAGCCTACTGGCCCATCTGATCAAGATCCCATTGTAATCTGAGGTAACCTTCTTCACTGTCCACTACACCTCCAATTTTGGTGTCATCTGCAAACTTACTAACCATACCTCTTACGCTCACATCCAAATAGTTTATACAAATGAAGAAAAGTAGTGGACCCAGCACCGATCTTTGTGGCACACTGCTGTTCACTGGCCTCCAGTCTGAAAAGCAACCCTTCACCACCACCCTCTGTCTGCTACCTTCAATGTACCTAATGACAGAACACTGCTCTGAAAGCTAGTGCTTCTAAATAATTTATTTTTTTTTAACTTCTCCCTTCGAGCCAGTTCTGTATCCACAAAGCTAGTTTTCACTCTTGATTGAGTTTTTTCAGGAAGTTACCAAAAAGGGTGATGAGGGCAGAGCAGAGGACATTGTTTACTTGAAATTTAGTAAAGCCTTTGACAAAGTTCCACATGGTAGACTAATTAGTAAAACTAGGTCACATGGGATTCAGGGTGAGCTTGTCAATTGGATACAAAATTGGCTTAATGGCAGGAGATAGGGAGTAATGGTGGAGGGTTGCTTTTTCAGCCTGGAGGCCTGTGACCAGCGATATTCCACGGGGATCAGCTCTGGTCCTCTTTTGTTTGTCATTTGTATAAATGATTTGGGTAAGAATGTAGAAGGCATGGTCAGTAAGTTTGTGGGCGACACCAAAATTGGAGGCACAGTAGACAGTGAAGAAGGTTCTCTAAGATTACAGAGATCTTGATTCAAGTGGGTCAATGGGCTAAAAAGCTGGCCAATAGCGTTCAATCTGGATAAATGAGAGGTGTTGCATTTTCGACAACGGACAAGGGTAGAGCTTATACAATTAATGGCACGGTCTTGGTAGTGTTGTAGAATAGAGGGACCTAGGGGTGCAGGTACATAATTCTTTGAAGTTTGAGTCACATATAGACAAGGGTGTTAAAAAGGTGTTTGGCACGCTAGCCTTCATTGCTCAGACCTTGGAGTATAGGAGTTGGGAAGTCATGTTGAGGTTGTTTTGGAAATTGGTGAAGCTTTTTCTGGAAATCTGTATCCAGTTCTGGTTGCCCAGTTATCGGAAGGATATTATGAAGCTGGAGAGGGTTCAGAAGAGATTTACCAGGATATTGCCAGAGTGGAAGGATTGAGTTGTAAAGAAAGGCTGGGACATTTTTCACTGGAGCGGAGGAGGTTGAGAGGTGACCTTATAGAAATGTATAAAATAATGAGGGGTATGGATAGAGTTAATGGTAGTTGTCTTTTCCCTAGGATGAGGGATTTCAAGACTGGAAGGCACATTTTTAAGGGGAGAGGAGAGAGATTTTAAAAAAGACATGAGGGAAAAATGTTTTATACAGAGGGTGGTTCATGTGTGGAATGAACATCCTGAGGGAGTGGTGGATGTGGGTATAATTACAATGTTTAAAAGACATTTGGATAAGTACGTGAATGGGAAAGGTTAAGAGGGATATGGACCAGGATCAGGCAGGTGGGACGGTATAGTTTGGGATTCTGTTCAGCATGGACTGGTTGGTCTGGAGTCTGTTTCTGTTTCAGTGCTGGATGATTCTATCAGAGGGTGCAACAACGATAGCACTTGGCTCCAGGAGGAAAGCAGCATGCAGCTGCTTTTCCTTGCAGCCTGTCCCCGGGGTGCGGGCTGCAGAGGGGCAGGGCTTTACTGCACAGCCATAGAGAAGGCCAAGGCCGCACTCTCGTGTGCTTCATGTTTCTGATTTTGGGGCCACTTGGCCCATTGTGCCTGGAGATCGAACCCTCCGAAGGGGTAACTCGCCCTCTGCCACTCTCCTGTCTTTCCCTTGAGTCCTGTTTTTCTTCTTCTTTTCATCTTCTCCTGAAGTATTTCTTGTTGGGGTCTCCCAGGCTTTGGCTGAGCTGATAGACAGGGGAATGTAAGAAACAGGAGCAGGAGTGGACCATTTATCCCCTTGAGCCCACTCCACCATTCAATCTGATCATGGATGATTCTCAATCCCAATTTCATATTCACACCCGATTCCCTGATCAACCAAAAATCTAGGTATCTCCATCTTGAGTATATTTGGTGACTAAATATCTACAATCCTGTGGGGTAAAGGATTCCAAAGATGAGCAACTCTCTGATTGAAGGAATTTCTCCTTACCACAGTCTTACATGGCCAACCCCTTATCCCAACTCTGACTCCCCCAGTTTTAGATTCCTCGGGGTGGGGTAATCAGCCCCTCAGCATGCACCCTATCAAGCCCAGAGAAAATGAATACTTTTCAACAAATTCACCTCTCCAATATTTGTTGGGAAATGCAGAGCATTATAGGCACATTTTACTCAATCTCTGCACATTGGATGATCTTCTCATGAGGTTACGATGAAGGACTTGCCTTCTCAACCTCTTCCCTCACCCAAGGCATGGTGACACTCAGGTTAAGCCACCGCCAGTCATCTCTCTGTAATGAGAGAGCAGCCCAATGGTGTGGTAAGGCTTTGGTGACTTTACTATCCCAGGTTCTCAATGGGAGCTGACTTGGATGACGTCAGTGATCTTGTTAATTCTGTCTTGCATCAATATGTGTACTTTTACTGTCAGGATCTTGGGATTAAAGTGAGGAGAGAATGTTAAATTACATAAGATTTACCTCTTCCTGTGCACATCTCTCTAGCTGTTTTCATTAGAGAAAAGAAGGTTTAGGGGTGACTTGATTGAGGTGTACAAGATGATTAGGGGGTTAGATAGGGTTGACAGTGTGAACCTTTTCCCGCGTATGGAGTCGGGTATTACAAGGGGGCATAGCTTTAAATTAAGGGGGGGTAGATATAGGACTGAAGTTAGGGGTAGGTTCTTCACTCAGCGTGTTGTAAGTTCATGGAATGCCCTGCCAGTAGCAGTGGTGGACTCTCCCTCTTTATGGGCATTTAAGCGGGCATTGGATAGGCATATGGAGGATAGTGGGTTAGTATAGGTTAGGTGGGCTTGGATCGGCGCAACATCGAGGGCCAAAGGGCCTGTACTGCGCTGTATTGTTCTATGTTCTATGTTCTATGTTCTATGTTCTATGTTCTATGTTCTATGTTCTATGTTCTATGTTCTATGTTCTATGTTCTATGTTCTATGTTCTATGTTGGTTTGCTGTTTGTCCCACGTTCTGTGTGGAATTGGCTGCCTGTGATATCATGCAAACAGTGATTTTTGACTTCATTGTGAGGTCCTTAACCCCAGTCAGGACTGATTTTAAAGTTTGAAAGGAAGGGGAGCCAAAGTGGCAGATCCCAAACCCAGATTATTCATTTGGATTCAGTTCAAATCGATTGTTTCAATTATCTCCCGTCTGATGTGTCTGCCTCGGTTCTTTCCTTGGGTTTTCCTCAGAGTTAGAATTTCACTTCAGTCCCTAACCATTAAACATTTTCCACATGTCAAAATCAAAATACCTTCAAACTTAACCAACACACCGGAGCACAAAATTCAAAGACCAAGTTTAACCCAGAAAGCAGGGAATTCTTCAAACCAACCGGCAGACAGAATGGACGTGACTGACAGGGAATCTAGGCAAAAGCCAGGGAAACATTTTATACAATATTTAGTGCTGCAACAGAGGGATTGAAGGGGAGTTCTGACAAATGGGTGTAATGATTTTTTTTTCAGCTTTTATGCTTCTCAAATAATTGACCCAAAACACCTCCCCAACGTGCAAAGTCCACCTCAAAGAAGGACAAGGACCATGAGTATATTGGAGGAAGGCAAAATCCTGTGGATGCTGGAGATCTGAAACAAAAGCAGTGCTGGAGACACTCCGACAGTCTCCGAGGAGAGAGAGAGGAGCAGGGTTAATACTTCGAGTCTGCTATGCCTCTTCTTCAGATATCCGAGCATATAGGGCTGACATTTCCTCCAATTTCCCCTTCAACTCATCTATTATTCCAATCTGGACATATGTCATGATTCCTTCACTGTTGCTGGGTCAAAATGCTAGATCTCTGTCCCTGAACAGTAATGTCAGTGTAAATACACAACATCTACATTGCAGGGGGTGAAGGAGGCAGCTTACTGTCCTTTTCTCAAGGCCAGCCAAAGATAAAGAAATGTTGGCCCAGTCATGACACCCATATCCCATGGCTGAATTACCAAAGATCAGCTACACTGAATGTGTGTACAATACTACCTATTGTTCCTTGTGGATTTATTTTACAATGTTTATTGCTGCTATCCTTTTATCAAATTAAAGTTTTATTTGCCTATGCTGTTTATTCAGGTGGTTTATTTATTCATGTCCTTGTTCTTTCAAAGTGACGTACTGGATTATTGGGCTATCTTGTGTCACTTAAGCGATTGTTTGTCCTGAAGTGCCTGAATAAATAAATAAAAGACCCAGTTTATGGGAACAAGAGACAATACTAGCCCGAATAGGAATTGTCACATCTGAATCTCATTCATTGTCAACAATAGCACAAGTGGACATACGATGCAGTGAGTAAATGGGAAGGGGGTGCCATAGTGCAGTCAAACCCCAACATACTGTCTAAGCGCTACACGCCATCAGTGCAGCTTTATTGATGAGTGCTAGCTCAACGTTGACATTGACGTTGCCCCATTTGTGCCCCAGACCTAGCTGTGTCCTCAATACAAGATTCTGAGTTCGAGCCCCGCTCCAGAGACAGGAGCACATTGCTCCCAGTGTAGTTCTGAGGGAATGCTGCACTGTTAGAGATGTGGCTTTCTTATAAGATATTATACTAATGCCTCATCTGTTCTCTCAGGTGAAAAGAAAAGATTTTAACCCATAACATTCTTTAAAAGAAGAATTCCCCGATACCACCAGTCTCCAATCACGGAATATCATTGGTTATTTGGTAACTTATCTCTTACTGTTTTGGAGAGCTTGCTCTGCATAAATTAACTGCTGTCCTACATTACAGCAGCAATGACACTTCAAAAAGTACTTTAAACATAAGAAATACGTGTAAGAGAAGGTCATTCACACCATCAAGTCTGCCCTGCCATCCAACAAGATCACCGTTAGTCTGTCCCAGGTCTCAACTCTTCTTTAATGCCAGCTCCTCATAGCTCTCAACTCCCTGATATTTCAATCATCTCCCTGCCTTCTCTCTGAATGTTTTCAGTGATGAATCTCTAGGTATAGAGAGTTCGGAGAACCTCCAACACACGGACTGTAAGTGAAATTTTATCACAACCTTCTCCAGGAAAACTGAGGGATGGGGAAGCATTCTGGCTTTGCCAGTGACACTCTCATTCTGCGATTCGATAATTTTAAAAAATTAACTCTAATCAGTTAAATTGTCTGTTTGATCATCATTCTCTCGACAGCAAACCCTCTCCGAATGAGGGCTGTATCTCAAAATAATAATGTTCTCCTGAAAAGAAATCAGTTTATTTGAAATATTCCTTTGCAAAAATATTTCGATTTATTGTAGCTGTCACTTGGTCAAGATTTTTTTTCCCTGAGAGAAGTTGAATTGTTAAAAACCGTAAAATAATGATGTGATTCTGAGACTAACAAATAAAAAGACCTGAATTCTGTAGCTAAGGCAGGGGTGGAGGCTGAGGCAAGATAGAAATTTTTACCCACTGAAGAGCAGCGGATTTATCCTCCAGTCTGTGTTCTGATGTAGAATGGAGACAATTGTTCACTCCCAATGCCTGAAACACAGCCATTTCTCCATGATATCACTTGTTTCAAATTGAGCTCAGTGCCCTCAGTCATGCCCTTCCTGACTGCTGCTCACTGTGTTTAAAAGAAACCAACTATGAACCATTCTTGATCCTGTGACCTTGCCTTCCTGTTGTTGCATATCTAAATTTACAGCCTCAGCTCTTTCTTTTCTGTCCTGTCCTGTCCTGTCTTTAGAGCCTAATCTGTCACACCTTTCTAAATTGGATTGCCAAATATCCCGGATTGGTCTGGAGTCTCCAGGAACTGGTCATTCATTCCCAAGACACTGGCAGGATGGGAGTGCAGTTCCTGGGAGATAAACCATTGAAACACATTTGACTTCTTGCTCCATTTTCTTTTGAATGGATTTGATTCAGTTGTATCGTTCGGAAGGCTATTGGCTACGTAGTTGGAGGAGAAACATGGCAGGGGTTTGGGGAAGGAGCAAGAGACTGATCTGTTTTTTGAAAGAACTAGGTCAGACTTGAGAGGCTGAACAATCTCTGTCTGCTCTGTGTAATTAAATTATTCTGTAATTAACAAAATATTACAGATGGAGAGAATTACAAATAACATCAGACTGGGTGGCATGGTTGGAGGTGAGGAGTGATACGATGAAAATTCCATTGAACTGGAGTTGGGATCTATATTTTTGATGTTGAAGAACCCTGTAATATCACAGATCTTTGTTTGAATGATGGAAGAGACCAGCTTTAATACTTTCATGTGTACTGCCCCTGGAGTGTTTGTGGCCTTTTAAAGTGAGCTAACCAAAATGGTGCGTAGAACATCAGATCTTATTTTAATCCGTCATTTACCTGTCAGTGTTCTTCATTCTCACTCATCATTCCTTCTAAATGCTGGTGATTATACCAGAAATTTCAACAAACTCATGCGAGGTCACTTCCCATATAGTTCGTAAACTATCACACAACTTCTCAGTGCCTGTACACTAACTCAACCAAGTCTCAGTCACCCATCATCAAACCCTATGCTCCCTGATCTGTACTGTCTCCCACTCTGACAATGCTTTGATTGTGAGCTTTTCACCCTCTAATTCAAATCCCTGAATGACCTCGCAACTCACCCCTTACCCCTTCTCTAACCTCTTCCAGCTCTAAATCCGTCTTCAGATTTCTGAGCTCCTCCAGTTCTGACCTCTTGCCCATTTCCAATTTTCATCGTTCCCCCATTGGCTGCCAGGTCTTCAGTTGCCTGGGCCCTAAGCTCAGGAATTCACTCCCCGGACCTGTTCACCTCCAGCTCTGTTTTGGAACCCTTCCTCGTCGGCTCATCTTTTGATCATGGATAATAAAATCTCATCCTCTGGCTCAGTGTCAGATATAGCCTGGTTATGTTCCTGGGAACACAGTCAGGGAATGTTTTCAGCTACTTTTAACGTGTTGCTATTCTTTAAAGTAAAAGTGACAAGGATTTTGATCCAGGGTGCGTTTAGTGCCATGCATGGGGTCAGAGGGCAGAAGGGGATTTAAAACAAGGATCTTGGATGATGAAACGCTCTTTGTGCTGAAAGGGTTTGAGCCAGAGTCCCATTGGGTGGTGCTGATTGCAGTCTGTGGAATGAATTGGAGTGAAGCTAAACTGAACTTGCTGACCAGAATGAAACTCTGGTGCAAAGGTTAAATTCACAATGCTGAACGATGACAGGACCCAAGAAAAGGATGGAAAAATAAAAGACAGAACCAGGCAAAACCGTGTGTTCTAAAAATAAACAAGAGATTGAAATTAAGGAAAATGAATTTTTTTTCTGCAATATGTTTTCCTCATTTGGTTGCATAAATTAGTTCTGCTTTTCCTTCGGTGTCAGAAATTCAGAGGTCACTTGATCAAGGTGTTTAGACTGTTAAAGGGATTCACCGATTTGGTACAACAACAAAGCAGGTCACTCTGCCCATCTTGTTTGTGCTGGCTGTCCGATGGAGCAATATATTTCGACCCACTCCCCTGCCCTCTTGCTGTGGTGCAGTCCATTCCTCCCCCCCCACCCCCCCCCCACCGTTCAATTGAATGTCAAATAAACACGTGAGGAAGGAAGAGATAAAAAGAAATGTTGAAATGATTCGATGATGTGGGGTAGGAGGATTGTGGAGCAAAATGGCCTCTTTCTGTGCTGTACATAATCTGGCAATCGCACCTAATTAGCACTAATTGACAGGAACTCTCATTCACTGAGGTTATAGGATAGCTGGCCAGTGGAAAAGGGCAGAGTAGGGTCATTCCTCCAAGTTTGGTGCTGTTTGTAATATTTGTGGAGAGTGGCTATTTGTTAGACCTGTGCTGTGTGTTCCTAAGAATGTTTGATGCTGGCTTCCCAAAGTATCTCACTGGGTAGCCTCACATAAAAAATAAATCAAAATTCAGTAGTTTTAATGGATATCTTTCTGGGTTTGAGAAGGACACCCTTTAGCCTTAAGTACTGTGCAGCTTTTGCTAATGATCTCATTTGCCTTATCCTGTGTGTGTGTGTGTGCTTGGCATAGCAGAAGCCTGTTCTAACAATGTGTTTATTTGAACAAGGGCCTGGACAAGCAGTTTTAGAGTTAGACAAAGAGAAAGGATTGTTTGTGTTACGTTATGTGTCCTGCTAATGTACTTTGCCTGGTGTGTTTGAACAAGGTGAAACTTTTGACCATCTGGTTAACATCAACACATGTTTATTTGGATTGCATGCCATTTAATCTTTATTTTTCTTAAATAGTCTCATTCTTGCCCTGGCAGTTCATTAACAAAATAGGTAAATGCCTTTTAGACGCATTTATCAAAAAAATCCTAGTTAGAATACTTGAACTAGCCTTGCCTTTGGGGGGAAAAAATAGTCCTAAAACGGTGAAGGTATCTATATTTTGGGATGAGCTGAAGAGACAGAGAGTGAGAACTAGGTCTGATAAATGATGATGTCCAAAAAAAATGATTGATAGTCACAATGTTTCAGCTGCAAGCTTCGCTTCGTGATAAAGGCGCAGATGTAGAAGGTAAACTATTGTAGCTATTTATCTTTCTTTGAAGGTTTCTGCTTTTTAATTTATGTTTCTTCCCCTGCGTATGCCTCATACTGTCACAGAGGTTTAATATTTAGAGCAAAAATTGGAGGTGAAATTGGAGTTCTGGACAGGGCCAGTAGCATCTGAGAAACTGATGTGTTTTCCAACTCAAAATGCTGGAAGAATGAAGAAGGTTCTAATCTGATACTGTTAATGAAGCAATCTGATACTGTTATAACATCTGATGGTCAATTCTTCCTCCAATTGATCTTCATTGAACCCCATCAACTTACCCTTCTTTTGCCACCTTCTTTATGAACTCACGTTCTTTCCTTATCATTTCCCTCTGGTAGCCAGTCCCCCAATCTCACCACTGTCTGGGGGAAGAAGTTTCCCCTCAGATGGATTCATTGGTGACTATGTTAAATTCCTGACCTACAATGGAAATATCTCCTTTACATCAGCGCTCCCACTAACCTCCAATAGACTAAAGGCCTTTAACAAGTTGCCCCTCAGTCTTCTCCTTTTGTAAGAAATAAGCTGCCAGACTGCTCAGTATTTTCTGATTGATATCAGCTCTCAATTTTTAAATTCAGCCACAGGAAATTGGTGGTGCTGACAAGACCAATATTTTAATATTATCCCAATTGCCCTCGAAGATAGTGAGCTGGCTCGGAGTTCTGGTCTTACTTCCGGTCATCATTTTTTTTTTTTGCACCCTGCTCCAGTGCCTCTATAACGGTTTTAAAACACACAGGCAAGAATTCACTATACACCAAGTGTGGTTGAAACCAAAGTTCTACACAAGCTTTTTTTTTGGTTTTTCAATTCTATCCCAATAGAAATAAACCCAAGTTTATTGTCTATAAACTAATGCCCATCATTCCATTTTTATTCTCCACTCAGCATTGAGCTTAATTTTACAGCTCAGCGAAGAGATGATTCACACCAGTGCAAAGTAGAAACAGTAATACCCAAAGGTTTGAGTTACCATCTGACAGGTGGTGAATCACTCTAGAAATCATTTAAAGGCTGACTAAGATTTTAGGGATTATATCCATCGTGTGGAATATGCTGAATATCTAACTAGGCTGGCACATTCCCATGTGTTCTCACTTTGGACTTGGAAGATCCAAGTTTCACTGCTCTCATGTAAGACGTTCAGTTGCTAAGGGACAGCTATGTTTAACCAAGCCCACTGAGCAGTATTATTGCAGGATAGGCCATCCTGGAGACTATTAGAGATTGCTTATTGTTAATAATACATTTCCACACTTCCTAATGAGCAGAATAATAACATGCTAATTTCCTAATTTAAACAACTTTGATATTTGCATGAAAAATTAGAAATATCTTTGAAGAAATCAACTTGCTGCATTTTCCTTAAAGTATTTGCAAAGGCTGATATGTGGGAAATTTGTGTCGCTTTGAGTGAAAAGTTTCTTGTGGATTTGTACACGTTTACACAAATGTGTTTGTGTGTGTGTAGAGTTTTTTGTTTATATGTGCCTGTGTTTGTATGTGCTTGTGTGCATGCATGTGTGTATCTCTGTATTTTTCTGCATCTGTGTGCTCACGTATTCCTTGGGGCAGCCAGTGTATCTCTCTCCATCTACAGTCTCGTCCTCCATCTATTACTCCCTGCTCACTCTTCACTAACAACCATTATGTTACCTCCTTCTAGAGTTCGCCTTTCCCCCTTCTCCACCTGCTCACCCCAGTTTTGCTTCCAATTGTCTCAGTAAATCCTTTTGTTTTGACATTACCCCATTATTTATGAAAGGGCTGTAAGGGAAAGCCAGGGGACTATTGACCAGCGAGCCTTACTTCAGTGGAGGGTAAGTTGTTGGAGGGGATTCTCAAGGTCAGGATTTAGATGTATTTGGAAAGACAAGGACTGATTAGGCATAGTCAACATGGCTTTGTGCATAGAAAATCAGGTCTCACTAACTTGGAAGAGGTTTTTGAAGAGTTAACAAAGAAGGTTGATGAAGGCAAAGCAGTAGATGCTATCTGTATGGATCTCGGCAAGGCCTTCAACAGGTTCCACATGACAGACTGGTTAGTAAGATTAGATCACATGGGATCCAGAGGAACCTAGCCAAATGGGTACAAAATTGCCTTGAAGGTAGGGTACAGAGGGTGGTGGTAGAGTATTGCTTTTTGGAGTGGAGGCCTGTGACCAGTGGTGTGCCACAAGATGCTGTGTCCACTGTTTTTCTTCCATTATATAAATGATTTGAATGTGAATATAGGAGATATGGTTAGTAAGTTTGCAGATTACATCAAAATTAGTGGTGTAGTGGACAGTGAAGAAGATTATCTCAGGGTCTTGATCAGATGGGCCAATGGACTGAAGAGTAGCAGATGGAACTTAATTTGGATAAATTTCAGGTATTGTGTTTTGGAAAGGTAAATCAGAGCAGGACTTATAGGTAGGGCCCTGGGACCTGTTGCTGAACAAAGAGACCTGGGGGTACAGGTGCATAGTCCCTTGACAGTGGAGTCACAGGTGGACAGGGTGATGAAGGTGGTGTTTGACGTGGTTGCCTTCAAAAATCAGAACATTGAGTATAGGAGCTGAGATGTTGTTTTGGGGCGGTACAGGACTTTGGAGAGATCACGTTTAGACTATTGCATTCAATTCTGGTCACTTTGCTATGGGAAGGATGTTGTTAAACTTGAGAAGGTGCAGAAAAGATTTACCAGGTTGTTGCTGGGACTGGAGGGTTTAAGTTATGGGAAGAGGTTGAATAGGCTGGGACGTTTTCCCTGGAGGCTGAGGGGTCACCTTACAGAGGTTTATAAAACCATGAGGGACATGGAGAGGGTGAATAGACAAGGTCTTTCTCCCAGGATAGGGAGAGTCCAAAGCTAGAGGGTATAGGTTTAAGGTGAGAGAGGAAAGATTTAAAAAGGACCTAAGGGGTGTATTTTTCAAATGGATGGTAGTGTGTCTTTGGAAAGAGCTGCCAGATGAAGTGGTGGTGGCTGGTATAATTATAGCATTTAAAAGGCATCTGGATGGGTATATGAATGGGAAGGGTTTAGAGGGATATGGGCCAAATGCTGGCAAATGTCAGATTGGGATGTTGGTCACAACATGCAATCGAGTTGGACCGATTTTATGCTGTTACCTTCCAGTTTCTCTTCCATATGTTCTCTGTCCATCACTCGGTAATGCACTGTACATAATTAACCCCAATAGTCTTGGCTTCCAGCATTCTCCTCCTCGCTTTGAAAGCCCTTCCTGACCTCAACCCTCCTTATCTCTGTAATCTCTCCCAGCTACAAAATTATTCTCTGTACATTAATTTTAATTCTATATAAACATTCAACATTAACTGGGGGCTCACTAGTGTTCTGAATAATAGACACTGACTAAAACTGGGCTAGGTGGGTTCAGATGTTTATGATTGGAATGTGTAACTTCTTTTTAAACTGTGCAAGGATTGGCTTCGGTTCTATCATTCACCAGTTCACTTTCTGGAAGAGAACTGTCCTGAGTTCATTGTATTTCTCCAGTTTGACTTGATTTGACCTGATTTATTATTGTCACATGTACCTCAGCACAGTGAAAACTTCTGTTTTGCGTGCAGTGCAGGCAAATCATACCAGACAAAGATCATGGGGTGATTGTATTCCTCACTCTGTTCAATGTTACAGCTGCAAAGACAGTGCACAAAAAAGCATAATCGACATTAGATTTGAAATTTGAGAGGTCCGTTCAGACGTCTAATAACAGTGGGGAGAAGTTGTTCTAGAGCCTGTTTGTGCATGTGTTTAAGCTTTTGTATCTTCTGCCTGATGGAAGAGGTTGGAAGAGATTCCAACCAGGATGGGAGGGGGCTTTGATGATGTTGGCCGGCTTCCCAAGGCAGGAAGTAGTGTATCTGGAGTCAATGGATGGGAGGTCGGCTTGTGTGATGGTCTGGGCTGTGTTCACAACTCTCTTTTTAATCTAGCCTCTTGCACATTTCAGATTTCCATTGCCCTATCACCAGGCACTGTGACATCATTGCCTGGATACCAGCTGTATGGAATTCTCTTCTTAAGTCGCTCTGTCTCTCTCTAAGTCTCTGTTTTCCTTCAAAGCACTCTTAAAAACATCTGCTTGGGCAAGCCCTTTGCTCGTCTGTCCTAATACCCTCTTATGTGACTCAGTATCTTTGTTTGGGTGTGCTGCAGTCATTATATTAAGCAATGCTATAGAAATGCACGTTGTTGTTGCTATCAAGTTGGTGCCTTAAATTTGAAATGAAAGGGTTAATGCTAATTTACTTGGCAGGAAGCTCAGTGCAGTGATCTGCATTGTTTGGCAGTGCTGATATAGGATCACAAAAACCAAATTAATTGGGGTTACAGGCAGAGCAATACCCTATTGAATAATTAAACAGAAAAACAAAACTACTGAATCCATTGTTGATGTAGTGCAGCTAATTAACAATTGAGGCTATGAGAAATGTGACCAGACCTAAAATGATCATCTTTAGCACTGCAGTAGATGTGACAGGATTTAGTATTTAATTAAATCAGTGCTACACTGCAATTTAAAAAAAAGGTTTGCTCCAAGAGATTTGAGTGCAGTCTGTATAATATTGCCTCTTACAATAGGTGCAGGTCCCTCTGACCCTGTCTGCTATGCATATGGGTCCATGCACTTACTTAATATTTTCAGATTATTCACTTCATTCCTCTCTTATTGAAGGATATGATAGCGGAGTCACTGGACTGACAGTGCAGAATTGAGTTCATACCTACTGGAGAATTTAATTTCAGTTAATTAAGTCCGAAATGAAAAAACCTGTACCAGTAATTATGGTCATCAGATTGCCATAACTGATTTTTCAGGGAAAACTTTTATGAATTTGCAGTTACAGAGTAGGAAGGGCTGAATGGCCTCCTTATGTGACTCCAGACCCACAGCAATGTGGTAGATTCTTAACTGTCATTTGAAATAGTGTTGTAAGTCTCTAGGATTTTATTGGAGCTGTTGGGGACATAAAAAAAACTAGACCCTGTTCCCTTCTCTCAAGAGCACGTGTGAATGATTACAAAAAAATCCAATAACTATCTGTAATGCCTATAATGTTGCAAGCATTTTAATTTCAACATTATTTAATTAACTGAATTCAGATTCATAATCTGCCGTGATGGGATTTGAACTTCCACCTGTAGGATCATTACACCAGGTCTCTGGATACCCCATGCAGTGATATGTTCGCTATTGCTACCATGCACTCATTTGTCATCTCTCCGACTCCCCTTCCTCATAATCCCAACCCTCTCTCCTCCTTTCGCTTGTCCGACTTGTTCATTGATTTCTCTTCATTCCAAACCCCTTTGGATACAGGAGCAGGGATGTCTTGCTGCAATTGTACAGGGGCCTTGGTGAGACCACACCTGGAGGATTGTGCACCGTTTTCATCACCTTATCTGAGGAAGGATGTTCTGGCTTTGGAGAGAGAGCAACAAACCAGTTTTCCAGATTCTTGGGATGGCAGGACTGACATATGAAAAGAGACTGGATCAGTTAAGATTACGTTCGCTGGAGTTTAGAAGAATGTGGGGAGACCTATACAATTCTAACTGGATTAGGCAGGGTATTGCAAGAAGGTGTTCCTGATGGCCCAGCGAATTCAGTATCAGCGGGTCGCAGTCTAAGGATGTGGGGTAGGCCATTTAGGATTGAGATGAGGAGAAATGTCTTGTGGAACTGAAGAGTGTGGTGCTGGAAAGGCACAGCCGGTCAGGCAGCATCTGAGGAGCAGGAGAGTCAACAGCCCTTCGTCAGGAAGGGCTTATACCCGAAATGTCGACTCTCCTGCTCTTCAGATGCTGCCTGACCTGCTGTGCTTTTCCAGCACCACACTTGCCGACTCTGATCTCCAGCATCTGCAGACCTCACTGTCTCCGACCCGGTGGTATTCGCACTACAGAGGTGCTTGAGGCCAAACCGTTGAATGTTTTCAACAAGGAATTACATATGGCTAAAGGATATGGAGGGGGGGGGAAAGCAGGAGTGAGTTGGATGATCAGCCATGACCATATTGAATGTTGGACCTTGAAGGCTTGAAGGACCGAAAGGCCTGCTCCTAGTTTCTGTGTTTCCATGAGCCTGTTGCATGTTAAAGCTCATTGGGTTGTGGTTGTCAGATCAGCAGCAAGGACACCTTCTTCTGTTTTCTAACTCCATTTTGGGTTCACATGTTCTCGGAGTTTTTCCCTTTCATCAGGAAACCTCAGCACTTGAGAAAGGATCAAGGAGATGGCATTTTTTTAAACCATCAATGATGATCATAACATCAGAGCAAACCGGGGAGAAGGAAGAGAAGTGTGCTCATGTGAGATCACCACGGAATCCAATGTCACAGAAGATCCCAGATTTACAATCTATTCCTCTGCACCCATTCCGATGGGCAATCATGGATTCATTTCACAGACACCACTTCAAACCCATAACATATGGAAGTCAACCAATTAAGACACTAACTGAAATGACAGGGAGTGGAATTCAACAAGAATATATCTCACATTGTCTAGCTCAGCAGTTAGTAACCAGCACCTGTTAGCGTTAGGGATAACTGTCCTGATTGTAAAATGGGCCTTTGGTATGTCCCCTCTGTCAGCTTTGCCACGGGTGACACTTGAGAGTCTGAGTTATAGCAGTGGCGGTTAAAATCCTCCTCCAGAAATCTGAGGTTAGAATCCAGAGAAAGGCTCCCATTGCATTCCCGAGAGGGTGCTGCACTGTCAGTGGTGCCAACTTTAAGATGATACATTCAACTGTCAACTCTCAATCATCAGTACAGTGATGGAAGGTGTCATCAACAGTGCTATCAAGCAGCACCTGCTCAGCAATCACCTGCTCAGCGATGGGGGAAAAAAGTTATCCCACACCCAATGTTTATCCCTCAACCACCATCACTGAACCAGATTACCTGGTAACAGGGAGTGGTCGAATCAAATGGTACAGAGTTTTTAAGGGAAGTATTCAAGAGAAATGGGAATGAAGGAGTATGATGAGGAAACATAGGAGGAGGATTGACGGGAGCATAAGGGCTTGCATGGACTGGTTGGGCTGAATGGCCTGTTTACGTTGAATATCCTGTGAAATCCTATGTAATATTTGCGGGATCTTGCTGTGTGCAAACTGACTGTCCTGTTTCCTACATTGCAATAGAGATCGCAATTCTAAAACTGGTCATAAAGTGCTCTGAGACAGCCTGCGGGGGTGTAAGATGTCAAATAAATAAACACAGAATATATTGAAATATTAGGTGTATATTATATACAAACCTGGTGCCAAAATCTTGAACTCAAAGCGACGGCAGTCTTGGGGAGACATGGTAATAAGATCTCCTGGGATGCCGAGAGAGTGATTTTCACTATGAATGTCTCTTTAGAAGTCAGTATGTTGTAAAGAGCTCTGATCGACTTTTCCATTGTCATTTTCTTCACTGACTTTTAAACCTACTTTTCTCTAACGACCAAGTGCTGCTGACTTGGCTGTGGAATTGGTTAGAAAGAGTTACTGAGCCAGACTGAATCATTAATCCCAGTTACAAACAGCTCTCAGACAGAGGGTGGCACGGTGGCTCAGTGGTTAGCACTGCTGCCTCACAGCACCAGGGTCTGAGGTTCAATTCCAGCCTCTGTCTGTGTGGAGTTTGCACATTCTCTCTCCTCCGTGTCTGTGTTGGGTGCTCTGGTTTAGTCCAACAGTCCATGTTAAATTGTCCCTAATGTTAGGTGCATTAGTCAGAGGGAAATGGGTCTGGGTAGGTTACTATTCAGAGGGTCGGTGTGGACTGGTTGGGCTGAAGGGCCTGTTTCCATACTGTAGGGAATCTAATCTCGTGAAAGCTGTGGTTCAGGGAAGTAGGATGGCAACCAGTTAAACTGTTTTATCTTTTTCCATTCATTCAGGGGATGTGGGTGTCACCTGGCTGGGCCATCCCTAGCTGACCTTGAAGGTGGGGATGAGCCACCTTGCTGAACCATTACAGCCCATGTGCTACGGTTTGACCCGCGGTGTCTTTAAGGATGGAATTCCAGGGTATTGACCAGCGACACTGAAGGGACGGTGATATATTTCCAAGTAAGGATGGTGAGTGGCTCGGAGGGGAACTTGCAGGAAGTGGTGTTCCCATGTATCTGCTGCCCTTGACCTTCTAGATGGAAGTGGTTGTGGGTTTGGAGGGTGCTGTCTCAGGAGTCTTGGTGATTTTCTGCAGTGCATCTTGTAGATGGTATACACGGCTGCTATTGAGTGGCCGTGGTGGAGGGAGTGGATGTTTGTGGATCTGGTGCCAAACAAGTGGGCTGCTTTCTCCTGGATAGTATCATTTGCCTTCAGGTCATCAACAGAGGGTGTCTGCTTACATTGCAGAACTGAGGGAAAGTGGCTCAATCTTATTAGCCTGAGATCCTAGAGAAAACTGTGCTAAGTCAGAGTTGCTGTAGTCTTTGTGGATGAGGTCATCATCATTAGTGATGAAGCTGCACCAATATTTGACACTGAGGAACTGAGCAATGGCAGGTGGAGATACTCTCCTGTGTCTGGGAAGAGTTTGGTTTGACCATCTGCATCAGAGAGAGAAATGTCATGTCCTTGGTGTCTCCATTCTGTCATCATTGACCTTATGACACTGGACATTGGTGATAGCTTCACCCATTCCACAACCACCAGCAATCTGTCGCTTGAAATCAGCACCCATTGGAAAAACTGCAGGAGTTCCATCTAAACTGAGCAAGACAATGTGGAACAATATGAACCTGACCCCTCACTAAACTGAGAGTCTACCAAGCCTGTATGTTCTGTGCATTCCTCCGCAGGGGTGAGCCCTGAACAACACAGGCCCAGCACGGGCAAAGTCTGAACAGTTTCCACCTTCACCGTCTTGGTTGCAGCCTCAGCATCTCTTGACAGGAGATGGTTACCAACCAGGTCTAGGAGTGAGCCAACTTCATCAGTGAATACTTAACATCAAGGCAGCAGTGCGTGCACTAGCTTACCCATGTCCAGTTGATTGATGATAGTCAATTACACAAAGACGATCCTTGTGTGGTGAACCGGACACTGGGTCACGATCTCCAGGGGCTGCCCCAGACCTCTCCTACAAGGTCACCGGCAAACGAGGTATGAAGATGGTGGGTCTTGATGCTAACACTGGGTGACAGTCGCTGATGGCCAGTGCATCTGGAATCTAATGGGAAGGGCATTGGAAGAAGGGAGCCTAGTTAGGCAAGGGAGAACGCCAAGGGAAGACAAAGGCTGGTGGCTTGGAGGGTCACACAAGGAGGCTCCTGTGCCACAGCAGGCGAAACTGAACACACACAGTTCACCACAGCGATGGCAAAAAAAAACCAGCACATGAGGTGGAAAGTTACCATTATGTGAAATGTGGTCAGTCCATGACCAAATCTCCTTCAGGGGCAGCACTACAGTTTTTCTCATCTGGCCAGGGAATACATTCATTGTTCAGCAATTCCTTCATCCTGATTTAAGTTGCTCAGTGGGTAAAGGAATGGCTTGTGATGCAAAAGACCAGCAAGTCGATCAGAGTGGAGTTCATGAAGAGCTTGACCTGAGAATGATCACCGATCAAGCCTGACATTCCTCAGCCAGCTCCTCATCTATTTCTCAGTCTCTGACAGTATCCACACTGGGGAGGGCATTGGAATTAGCAGCAGTACTTAGTTGGCTTAGTTTTAAGCAGGAGTTAAACTCAGGAGATTTGAAGCCAGGATTAGAAAGAAATAAGGAAACGGATGTCATCGCGCAGCACTCCAAGTGATTTCATGCTCTCTAACATCTACATCACCCTCTCCGTCACTCCCCAATACATGATCCTTTCCAGATTGCAAGGGAGTCACTGATGTAGAATTTGTTACTCTCATTCTCTCTCTTCAACTTCAAACACGTTTTTATTTTAAGCCAAAGGCAAGGGGCCTGACTGTCTCATCAAATGATGCAAATTTGAATTGACGGATTCTGTGCACGGGGTGGGGGGCTGACAGTGTGGTCCTCTTGGAAATGGGAAGTGTCTGCTGTCATTAACAGCCCATCAATCCTCGGAGGGGTCATGGGGCTATGAGCTGTTAGCTTGTGAGGGATGATGAGCTGGAGAGGGAGGAGGCAGCTTCATGGATGGCTGACTGAAGTGGGCCCCCGTCAACAATAACTCAGAACACCACGGATAAAGAAAAGCACATTGAAACAATGATTCATTCTCCTTCTTTCCAATACAGCAATCAGACATCGCCTTGTTGGGTTTGAGCAGGCCATAGCTCTACAAGCGACGCTGCCAAAATTCTATTCTAGATTCTCTACAGCTTTCTAAAATATTTAGTTTTTTTTTACTTAAAGCTGATTGAATTTCTAAGCTGTCGAATACCTGCCAAGTTTTTTTTATTTAAATGCTCCTTCAATTTGTTAATGTCTTAAATGAATCTGCTGCCTGCCAACAGTCTGGGGCTGTATTGATTTTCTGCTGTGGAGAGGTTAGGGGGAAGTGATAGTTACATTTTAAATTTTCTTTATTGATCTATTCATCTCTTGATTCTCCAGGATTAAGTGGCACATTTCACAAACTCCTGAACAAGCACTCAGCTCTGGCCCACATTAAAGATCGTATTGATTTCCTTTTCTGTGAGTTTTCTGCTATTAACTCCCCTTCTGTCTCCACAATGCAATGTAACTTGGCAGCTCACGCTCTAACTGGGAGCATGCTACCTTGTTCAAAGTGCCCATTTCAGTATAGGATATTTGCTGTTTCAGACCTCTCCATATTCTCCAGCTTCCAGCCTTTCACACATGCCCAGTTTCCATCACTCCACCACTGGCAGCTGTGCTTTCTGCTGCTTGGGGCTGATGCTTTGGAACAGAATCCCTACGGTGTGGGAGCAGACCACTTCACCCACTGAGTCTCTGAACAGCATCCCACACCTCTACCCTATCCCCACAACCCTGCGTTTCCCATGGCTAATCCAACAAACCTGCACATCCCTGGATACTATGGGCAATTTTGCATGGCCAATCCACCCTTACCTGCACATCACTGAACTGTGAGAGGAAACCAGAGCACCTGGAGGAAACCCACAGAGACATGGAGAGAATGTGCAAACTCCACACAGATAGTCGCCCGAGGCTGGAATCAAACCCTGGCACTGAGAGACAGCAGTGCTAACCACTAAGCCACTGTGCCCTCCCTTTGCCTCTTTACCAATCTCCTGTCTTTAAGAATCAGCTTAAAACCTAACCTTTTGAGCAGTCTCCCCACCTAATTCCTCTTTTCTGGCTCAGTGTCTAAAGGTTGAACCTTTGCAAAATGTTTTATTGTATTCAAAGTGCCATACAAATGCATGGGTAAGTTGTTGTTGTTGTCGTCGTCGTTGTCGTCGTCGACATTAACCATTGGAAGAAGAATAGAAGCTTGCACTCTTGTTGACAAACTATCCTTGCTTGCGAGGACTTCAAATAAACCCAGCATTGGGCTGTTGGTGGGATCTTCCTGTGTATAACATGGCTGTTACACTTGTTGACATATCAAGTCCCTGTAATTGAAGTGGATGATGCTGCTATCCAGATGCAAATCTTCCCTTTTATTCTCCCCTACAGCACTGAGTGGGCACAAAACCTCAACTACTTTCCAGAAAAATGTTGTATGTCGGAGAAATGGTAAGTTAACGCCCTTGGCTCTGTGTCCCAGGGATGGTGGCATGTGAAATACAGAGGGTAAATGCAGGACACTGGGACTAATCACAGCACTCACAGAATGTATTAGTTATTAGCTCATTCACTGGACAAAATGTGAAACACCTCCTCACCAGACATGGTTTGATGTTGCTGCAGTGAGTGAATGGAAAAGAAACTCATTGTTAGACCATAAAAGGTAAACTCTCTATACCATTGTGGGATGATAGGGTTACTCTCTCATCAGAGGGAGATGATTGGTGGTGGTTTAACCTGAGGGTCACCGTGCCTCAGGCGAGGGGAAAGGTTGAGATGGAAAATCCTTCATGGTAACCTCAGCCCGTGTGGGAATTGAACCAACACTATTGGCGTCTCTCAACAGCTGTCAAACCAACTGAGCTAAACCATAAATCCATCAGACAGAGGCCGTACAACCTATTGAATCTGCTCCACGATTCCGTGAGATTATTATGGTTGATCCAATAAGCCTCAATTTAATTTTCCTGCCCTTTCCCCATAACTCTCGATTCTTAGCCTTGATTATAATGAATGATGCAGCCTCCGTAGTGAAGGATTCCACACATTACACCCTCTGCTGTTGTTGTGAAACGGGAATATAGAGATATGAAGTCATAGAGATGTACCGCACAGCAAAAGACTGCTCAGTCCAACTCGTCCATGCCAACCAGATATCCTAAATTAATCTAGTCCCATTTGCCAGCATTTGGCCCATATCCCTCTAAACCCTTCCTATTCATACACCCATCCAGATGCCTTTTAAATGTTGTAATTCTACCAGCCTCCCTCACTTCCTCTGGCAGCTCACTCCATACATGCACCACACTCTGGGTGAAAAAGTTGCCCTTTTAAACTTTTCCCCTCTCACTTTAAACCTATGCTCTCTCACTTTGGACTCCCCTACCCCAGGCTTTGGTAGGAAAAAGAAATCCAGTGGGAAATTACAGTGAAACGTCTTAATGGAAAAGTGGTTAAAACGTGGAACATGGAGTTCTGGAAGGGAATAGCATCAAAGCATTGATTACAAGCAGATAAAAACATGATAGAAATGAAGAGAAGGGAATGTTGATTGAGTGAAATGAACTTGGTTGTAAGGACACTTCTGAGCTAATCCAGCATGAACCAGTTAGGCCAAATGCCTGCTTTTGTGTTTTAAATCCAAGGCATTTGTTTCCTAACTGGAGAGTTCTGATACAGTCATCCACAGTTTAACTTAATATTGAATCTGTGCTATTTTCCCAGATGACCACTGGCATCATGTGGTATTTGTCACCTCTAAAGTCAGTGGTACTGGGTAAAGGGTAGAGGGTGGTGAGTGTATGGAATGAGCTGCCAGAGGAAGTAGTGGAGACTGGTACAATTACAGTATTTAAAAAGCACTTGGATGGGTATATGCACATAAATGGTTCAGAGGAATATGGGCCAAATGCTGGCAAATGGGACTAGATTAATTTAGGATGGCGTGGATGAGTTGGACTGAACAGTCTGTTTCTGTGCTCTACATCGTTATGACTTAATATCTCTATTTCCATTTCACAACAACAGCAGAGGGTGTAATGTGTGGAATCGTTTGTCTTTACTTTGAATTGGGCCTGTCTCGTGATTAGAGGGAGAGGATACACCATTGTAGAGTCTCTATAGAAGAACCACTGTTCTTCAATAACAATAAGATTCATTGCATGGCAACAGTACATACAACTACATTGGGTCAGGTATATATTAACAGGACCATAGGGAGCTGGTACAGATCCATCTGCTCCCTCTTTCCCCACGCTGGGCTCACTCTCCCCTGCATCAGTAGAATGGAGTCAGGCAAAGTAATGTGAACATTAATTCCTTCTGAATCATTAGCTTATAGAACAGGAACAATTTCACAAATGCTGTAACATCACCCTGGGCAGGAGCCCCTTCACCAGCTGCATTGCTCCCTGAGCCGGAAGTAATGCTTATTCAGTGTTAGCTTATTGCAATCCATGATGTTTCAGTGTAAAGTCAGAAAAGGTCAAAGTGCTTTACGCTTTGCTCATTTTTTTTTAATAAAATGTGCAATGTTCAGCACAAACGTGACATGTTGTTATTTAGAAACACGCAAACTGAGCACATCATGTAATCCCAGGGTAATCTGTTTAGTAAATCTGACCAGATCACAAGCAAGTACCTGATATAGTTCACCTCTCTTCCTTCCCTTCGCCATGTCTTCTAGCCAACCAGAGTGTTCCCACACCATCAATCAGACCTCTCGGGGGAGAAACGGGATTGTTTTCACACTCCTCCTGTCTTTCCCCAATCACCCTAAAGGGGGAATATGCACCAACGGAAATATGGAATCAATTAAGTTGTTGTAAGGTTTCACTAAAAGAGTAAAGGGATTCACCAGCTGCAGATGGTTGAGGCTGGGGCACTTCGTTAACCACTTCTCAGTCTCCACAAGTGGCCCCATGCCCTGAACATTGCTCATTTGGTGAAGTTTGTTTCCCGTGTCCGGGAGGAGATGCATACCCTGTTATTTCTGTTTCCTTCACTGTGTAATGGCCTGAGTTCTAAAGTCACTACAACTTGTTAACAAGTTATTAATGAGACACTGAGGGGTTTCCATCCTCTCCACACCAGCCTTACTGCCTTGCTTGATGCATTCACACTGAATTCCCCTCTCTCTAATTCACCTTTTTCTCTCTTTCCATTTCACTCTTTCACATCCTCTCTCTTTGCTTCCTCACTTCTTCCCTTCCTCATTCAATATTCCAACATTTTTCTCTCGATGGCTACTTCTAAGACAGGAAAAAAAAACATTTTATGTTGAAGCATTTTGAGATGCACTTCACTATAAATATTGACTAACATTAGGGCCTGATTCTGACAGTGCCCATGATGACAAGTAGGTGTAAAGTCTAATAATTGAGGCCAGTTCATTTTCTAGGGCCCAATTGCTCCGAATACACCAGAAAACAAGTATCTATTTTGATCAGTTCTCATGTCACTCTGAGACATGGCTCTGAGCTCACTACGAACCAATGGTCAGGATTTAGTGGGGTTTCTGGAGCAGGTCAGATACAGGGGTCAGGGAGGAGAGGATGAGACGATGGAGGTGGACCAGGTGGTATGGTGGGTGTGTGGGTGGAGGGAGGGGGTGGAAGCAGGCAGGATGCTGAGTGCGGGCTCAGAGTGGGGAATGTTGCACATGAAATTGCAACGACTGGAAAGCCACAATCTGTTAGTCTGCACTAACAAATCCCGCCCCAACCCCACCCCAGCCCACCCCGCCCCACGGGAAAACCTGGACCCATCCAAACACCACCTGATTACATCATGACTTCCATCGGGTGTAGGATCCACAGATCCTATCCTGCAAGAACTGGTGGCCTTTCAGAGGCCACTCAGCTCCCCAGCAACATTGGTGAGACGGTGAGCTCTTCACGCATGGTCATTGTTGGAACTTTGAGAAGGGGCTGAATGGAACGTGCTCCCAGGAAATGGGCAGTCAACCAGGTTCTGAGAGAGTGCGTTTGGGTGCAAGGACAGGGAACAGGCTCTCCATGGTTAACATGCTGCACCCTTTCAAATGGGGGCACTGACTATGTTGGAAAGCAGATCCTCTTTCCCCATGGGAGGCCAATGAGCAAACCCAACAGCTTTTTTTTTATTTTGGCAGCCTTTCAATGCCCCTTCCAGTGGGGTGGCGTGATGGGGGGTGGGTGGGGGGGGTGGTGGGATTGTGTCTTGGAGATGACTACCTTTATGTGGTTCAATAATAGGAAATCTACACTTTGGCTAATTCATCTAATGTCAGCCCTTTTCAGCTGTTGATAAAATGAGGCCAATTTTGCCATTGATGAAAATGGGATCTAAAGCACCCCTCTGGATTACTTGGCCTTCCCAGTCTTTGCCGACTCTGTGATGTTTGTTGGTGTTGGAAACTGCTTTCACTTTGACCTTCAATGTCATACAGCATGGAAACAGACCTTCAGTCTAAATGACCCAAACTAAACTAGTCCCACCTGCCTGCTCCTGCTCATATCCCTCCAAACCTTTCCGGTTCATGAACTTAGGTACAGTTACAGAGTTTAAAAGACATTTAGCTATGTCCAGCTTGTTCAGCCAGTGTCAAATGCAGTACATTGCTCAAAGTCTGTGAGAAGGTTTGTAGCTCGGGTGCTCGTTGTTGTGGTTCTGTTCGCCGAGCTGGGAAGTTCTGTTGCAGACATTTCGTCCCCTGTCTAGGTGACATCCTCAGTGCTTGGGAGCCTCCTGTGAAGCGCTTCTGTGATGTTTTCTTCGGCATTTGTAGTGGTTTGTCTCTGCCGCTTCCGGTTGTCAGTTCCAGCTGTCCGCTGCAGTGGTCAGTATATTGGGTCCAGGTCGATGTGTTTGTTGATAGAATCTATACATTGCTGTCATTACTTCATTCACAGTGTCTTAGCTTTGTGGAAAATGATTTCCTCTATCACATCTATTACCCTGATGTACTTATGTAAGGTATGATTTACCTGGATAGCACGCAAAACAACACATTTCACTATATCTCGATATTGTGACAATAATAAATCACATCAAATCAAATCTGTGTCAGGATGTGGTTAGGTCTTATGGAGTGATAACCATCTTTACATTATCTCAGATTAGAGATAGTTTTACACCACACAGACAGGTCATTCAGCCTCTATCCATCACTGATGTTTATTCTTCAAGTCAATCTCCCCGATCTTATTTCACCTCACCATGCCCTTCAATTCCTTTTTTCCTTCATGAACTTTTCCAATCAGTTATTACTTGCCTCAGTCCCACTCTCTTTTAACATTTCCTTCCATATTTCCAAGAATGACTTGTGTTCTGTTTTGGAAAGAATTTGTATACTTTATGAGAAAACACAGCAGACGTTCTGTCAGTGAGTCATTGGCCATTCTGCCATTGAACTGAAAGTTCAAACAGTCAAGTGAGTCCCAGACCAAGACTCCCTATTGTATAAAGACATGCTTCCTGACAGGGCTTAGCTCGCTGAACTATGCGCTTGTTCTTGGTTTTCAAAGCAAAGAAACAGTTTCTCTTTATCTAACCCCATTCAACCCCTTAATCATCTTAAATACCACAATTTAATCACTGCCTGGTATTATATATTCACAATCACAATCAAAGGCCACTTTCTATTTCTTGGTCAACACCATATAAAATTGGTTCTTCAGCACAGGGAAGAAATAAGGTGTGCCTGTAGATTCACGATCAGCTGTTTAATGATCACGGACAAAGTCAGGGTCTACCTGGTTGAATCTTTCTTGGTCTGGGAGTAACAAAGTAAAAAAGGTCATTATATCATACCATTGAAGAGAACACTGTATGGATGGCAGTGATTCTGAAAGAAAGTTAACTACCCTATCCCCTTTCTGAGGACAACTAGGGATGGGTAACAAATGCTGGTCTTGTGTGACAGACTCCTATTCCAAAAGTGATTTCTGTAGCTCATCTGACTCTCTGCTCCTTCATTTTGAAATGGAAGACAGGGTCATTGCATGGGTCATGAGTTGAGCACTTTGACCTTTGGGCACTTTGACTTCTCCACTCAACGCCTTGGCCTACAGCCCATGCACACATAGTGGTCCCCTGCCCTTGCTGGGATCAGTAACATGTCCAGATTTACCCCTCAGTGGAAGTGGTTGATGGGGCAGGCATGTTTTGAGTTGAAAAGCGTGGCACTGGATAAACACAACAGGTCAGGCAGCATCCGAGGAGCAGGAGAGTCAACGTTTCAGGTATAAGGCCTTCAACAGGAATTCCAAAACGTTGACTCTTCTGCTGCTGGGATGCTGCCTGAACCGCTGTGCTTTTCCAGCACCACCTTTCTTCTCTGATCACCAACATCTGCATTTCCCATTTTCTCCTCTGGGGCAGGAACGTTGGGGCATTTAAACCAATGTGAGTGTATATACTGCACTGTAGCTGTGCACTAACAAATGAGAATGTTTCCAAATGTCAGAGCATGGGGAGATACAAGTTTAAGATGTTTATAAATTTGCTAAAATGTGTCTCTTAGAGGACCTCTTAAATGCATTTATTGCTCCCCCCCCTGTCTATTTAATGAATTTGCTGAATAGTCAACGTAATCTCCTTCAAAAGTATGTTGTTCTGAGATCTTAATTCAAACTGCTGTAATATCCTAATGTTGCATTAATGAGGGTTTGAGGAGACAGTTCATATCATAGCTAGGAGTGAGAGTGGAACAGAGAGACACACACAGAGGTAGGGGAAGGTTACAGAGAACAGGGTTCTGTTATTGAGGATGGAATGGGGGCGAGGTGATGGGACAGAGTAGACATATTCAGAGGACCAGAGGATGAACAATGGGCTCCTGATCTGGAGAAATGGCTGAGGTTGGAAGTTGGAAGCACATAGTGGAGTTTGAAAAGGAGGATGAGAATTTTAAAGGTGTTGCACCAATGAAGAATGAATACTGGAGATTAACGACGATTCCAGAGCCCATTTCAATGTAATGGGGAGTTGATAGGACCTGTCTGAATGTTCAGATGTTTGAGGTGGCAACTTGCAAGATTCTAAAGCACACCAATCCCAGTTTGGAGCCTCAAACTTCAGGGCAGTTTGAAGTTGATTCCCAAAGTTCCTCCCTTTCTAAAAACCTGCAAGTTGATTTTCTGTCTCATTCTCTTTATAACTGAATTCAGATGCTTGTTCCCTGATTCATCTTGGCAGCAACAGTTTTCTGTTGAATGTGCCTTGGGAACGTTCAAAACAAGTACGGGCAAAGAAACTCTGTCCAGACATATCTCTGCTGTGTGACATCTTAATGGGATTTGCTCTCCAAAGGCCTATTTACACCAAGAGCAATGCATTGCGGTAGAAGTGCTTTTAAGGTTGCATAAAGACTTGTGGAGCTATAGCAGCTCAACGACTCAGGTAAAATACTGGCATCCTGTAAATAGTTCTTCAATCTACTGGTTGAATAGCTACTCCCATCACATGCGGAAGCCTGTTAATTGAAATCCAAAACATCAAAACTGTAGAACACTGCAGCATTTTTTCTCTGAACAAAACAACAACCTTACAGCAATCAGACATCAATCTTCTCCAACAAGATGTCTGTTGCAGTGTTTAGCACATTTTGGAGCTAATCTGATCTCTGGGTCACTATTTCCCATTTGTCAGTATCACCAGAAATAGACTAACTGGTCATTTCAACAAATTCAAAATAACTCCATGTGCTGGGTATTTGAACTCGAATTAAATTCTGTAGTGAAGCAGCAGACAGCAATGAAGCCGAGTGAGCCTGGGGGTGGCGGGGGGTGCGGGGGGGGGCGGGAGGGGTGGTAGGAGAGAGTGAGCCTAGTGAGGGGTTGGAGAGTGAGCCAGGCAAGATGGGGGAGAGAGAGCCCCATAAGGGGGCTGGATGGTGAGAGGGCCCAGTGAGTGATTGAAGACTGAGCCCAGCGATTGTGGGGAGGGGGTTGGAGTGAGAGCTGAGCACAGGTGAAAGCTGTTCTCTTGGGGAAGCCCAATGTAGAGCATCTGCAGCCTAGGGCTTAAGCAAGGACAGTAATGTTTAACTTGTAACTTTATTTCTTTATTTCTCTCCTTTCTTCTAAGAAGAACTGTAGTGTTGAACTTGTAAACTTATCTCTTTATTTTTCTATGTTTGTAGCTAAGATGGCCCCAGGGATGGTGACATTGTACAATTTTCTCTGTAATCTTGCCTCCTATACCTGAGTACACATAATCTGTGATTGTAAAATCAGCAAATACTGGAAATACTCAGGAAGCATGTGTGGGAGAGAAACTGGAGAATGGATCAAATACTTTGCTCTCATTGGGGGTGAGTTGAAGGTTGGAAAGTATTTCATTAAGGGGGGAGCTGTTTTACCCAAAGCTGGTCTCTACCACAGTTAAAGTTCTGGGAGGAAAGGGATATGTTTGATTTTCCTGTCTTACAGCTGATTAGGGCTGTGATTAATTAATAATCTCACCTGACTGGCACTGGGATTAACCTAGCTGTAGGTGGGCACCTCACCATGAGGATAGATTGGCACTGCCAGGAGGTTAACTCTCTCAATCAAAGGCACTCAGTGCCTGAACTAGGGACTAGACATTGGGAAAGGGAACCCTCTGACTCCCAACCACTGTCCTTACTACTAAACCACATCCCCCGCTCTTCTCTCAGTGCCCTACAACATATGATCTCGTCCCCCCCCCCATAGTACAGACCTCTGGCCTCCCCAGTGCCATTGATCAAGGCCAGAGTTGGTGCTCGGCTCTGACCACCCAGCAGCTCCCAGTGAGATGTCCGTACTGGTGATTTGGTATGAGCCCCACCTGGTTAACTTGTGTCTTGGCGTTCTTCCTGAAAAGAGACGGGCTGGATCTCCCACCTGCTTGCCAGCTGAGGTTCCCCTCTCGCCACACGACCCTGTTCAACATTTTGGACTCATCACCATTGACCAGAACAGGACTTTTCTGATGTCTCTTTATGTGTCTCACTGTGGTGGACACGCACCAGACTAAAAGTGCTTTCTCATTGGCAAGTTCTTGTTTTTCATCCGTACAATAATAATCAATGGCTTCAAAACTAATTAGTGTCATAGAGATGTACAGTACAGAAACAGACCATTTGGTCCAACTCGTCCATGCAGACCAGATATCCCAATCCAACCTGCCAGCACCGGCCCATATCCCTCCAAACCCTTCCTATTCATATACCCATCCAAATGACTTTTAAATGCTGCAATTGTACCAGCCTCCACCACATCCTCTGGCAGCTCATTCCATACATGTACCACCCTCTGTGTGAAAAAGTTGTCTCTTAGGTCCTGAACATCCTGAAAGTTTCAAAGGCTCAAGATAGATTTGAAAACCAACTTCCCCTCTCTGGAAATTAAACTGTGTGCTTTGAAAAAAGACCGGATGAATTCTGTTTCCAATGTCCCAGATCCTCATGCTTTTTGGGATTTATTGTAAAAATGTGTTTTACGAAGAGAAGTTTTGGACAGGTTTAGCGAATGGATGAGAACACAGCAGATGGAATACACAGTGGAAAAATGTGGTTATCTAGTTTGGTGGGAGGGACTGAGTGCTTTTCAACTGCTAAGAGTTTGGAAAGTAGAGATATCCAAATGGACCTGGGTTTCCTTCTTGATAAGTCACTGAAGACTAACATACAGATGCAGTAAGCTAGTAGGAAGGCTAATGGAATGTTAGCCTTTATTGTGAATGCGGCAGAGTACAGGAGTAGTGAAGTCTTGCTTCAGTTGTCTGGGAGCCTGGTTAGATCACACCTGGAGTACTGTGTACCGTTTCGGTCTCCTAATCTCAGGAAAGATATTATTGCCACAGAAGGTGGATGTTCCTGAGATGGTGGGCCTGTCCCATGAAGAGAGATTGGGCAAACCCGGCCTGTATTCTCGAGAGTTTCAAAGAATGAGAGGTGAGCTCATCAAAATCAACAGAATATGTAAAGGGATAGGCAGGGGAGATGCAGGACAGATATCCTCCTGGATGGGGGTCTGTAACCAGGGAGCACGGGTTATTAATAAGGAGGATACCACTGACTTTTGAGATGGGGAGAATTTCTGAGAGTTGTGCACCTTTGGAATTCTCTCCCCCAGAGGGCTATGGGATCTCAGTCTTTGAGTCTGTTGAGATGGAGATTACTAGTGGGGTACAGGGTTTTGGATAAGGGAGGTGCAGTGGGGGTGGGGTGTGTAAAGGGTGAAGTGTTTGACCAGCCATGATGCTATTGAATGACAGGACAGGCTCAATGGACTGAACAGCCCACTTTTGTTCCCAAGTTCCAGAATCACAAAAAAAATATGCAGGTTCAATGATATCCCAGGATCTTTCATCAGTGGCTTTAAGGAAGAAGTGAGGGACAGACAATGAAGCAAAATTATGAGACCTCCCATCTCTAACTGAGAGTGAAAATGAGCTGTAGATGAGTTTAAAGCTGAGCTCTGCTTGTATGTCCAATGTGCTTCACTGAATCTCAACCTTCCTGTTTCATGCCAGCCAGCTATTAACCTTTCTTTCTTTCTTTCTTTCTTTTTTCTTCTTTTTAATCTCTCTTGTTTTTTACCCCCACACTACCGCCTAACTGCAGTAGTGCTTATTTTTCCCCAGCACCCATGTTATGTGTGTGCAGGTGTGAGACACAGTGAAAGACACAAGGTGTACGAATCTTTATTCCACCAGGAAGAAAGGAAACACCCGGGTGGCCAGTGACAAGCAGCGCCCTTCACGTCAAAGGGCAATGCTGCGTGATCAAACAGTGAAGGGGAGGGCAGGGATTAAATCAAAATACAGTTGGAGGGGGAAATAATGCACTCCACTCCCTGCGGCACCCACCTCTCCCTGAACAATTCCAGGGTGTTGGTCGACACCGCGTGCTCCTTCTCCAGTGGCACCCGGGCTCTAACGTAACCGCGGAAGAGGGGCAGGCAGTCGGCCCTAATGACCCCCTCCGTGGCCCGCTGTCTTGACCTGTTTATGGCCAGTTTGGCCAGGCCCAGGAGCAGACCCACGAGGAGGTCTTCAGACCTGCCCGCCCTCCTCTGTACTGGGTGCCCGAAGATCAGGAGCGTGGGACTGAAGTGCAACCAAAAGCAGAGGAGGAGGTTTTTGGGAAAATCAAAAAGGGAGTGCAAGTGCCCACACCCAATATATACATGGTCCACGGACTCCACAGCGCCACAGAACAAGCAGTTGGGCTGGGAGTCCTGAACCACCACAATCTGCAGTTGCAGGGGACCGCTGCGTGCAGCGCCCTCCACCCCAGATTCCCGAGAGAAAGGGGGAGGACTCCCGCGTGGAGAGCCCTCCAAGCTATTAACCTTTATTCCAGTACTGATTATTGCTTCCTTTAATTAAGTATGAGCTCAATAATTTTATTCATAAATCATTATAAATCCATCAGTTGTCATTGATGTTGTTGTCATAGTAACTCACAGTATGGACTTCACGTCCCATTCAGTAACCTTGCTCTCTCCTGTATACCTCTCACAACTGCAGCAGGGACTGATTTAACTCATCATCATATAAAACTGAAAGAACTGTGGATGCTGTAAATCAGAAACGGAAGTTGCTGGAAAAGCTCAGAAGAAATTCCATTCTGAGGAAAGGTCACTTGAACCAAAATGTTAACTCTGATTTCTCTCCATATATGCTGCCATATCTGCTAAGCTCTTCCAGAAACCTCTGTGTGTGTCAACTCATGATTCAGTCACCTCAAGTAATGGAATCCTGCTGTGTTTGAAACAAATGCCACGTTTACCCAAATAGCAGCCACACATATTGTGAACTAACTTGAGGAAATTTACAGGGGTGGACGTACAATATTATTAGTGGATAAAAATTCAAATGTAAATATAGTATTATGTTGAAATATGTTCCTTTCACACATCTGTGATCTGTGATCTGTCAAGATACTGGTCTGTGTCACAATAGGATAATTTGTCTAGGTTACGATTTGTCTGTCCTCCTCCATCAGTGGGATTATTTGCGAACTCTGACAATGTGCAGATAGTTAGGAGCTGATTAATTTGCATTCACACGATACCATAGAATGTAATGGCAGTTTATAAAACTGTCTGAACCCTGAAATTTATGAAACTGCTTTAGAAACAATGCCCTTTTTTTTAAAACAGAGAGGCTAATTTCTTTTGCATCAAGTCATTGAGTTGGCTGCTCTTTTCCATAATCTGGAACAGTCAAAGGGAAGGATGTTGATATCATTGGCTGGCATTTCCTCTACCATATGCTATGGGCAGGAAGATGGGATGTGACTTAGGATGCCACATCCCATCAAATAAGTCATTTATTTATATTGGCTTATTGCCCTAGTTTAATAAAGTGTGCACTAAAATATTGGCTAAAAAACCAAAATACTTTGGTTAATGGGCAAGATGAAGTAACTTGTAGCACCGGGCAGTCTATGCCTCTGTGTTTGTTTTTAATATGAAAATCCCTGTTGTCAGCTAGCCAGAGCTACATATTTGTAAATCTGCTCCGAGCAACATGCTTCTCGGATTTGCTTTTCCAAGGAATTAGTGGGAAATAGTCCAATCTGTATCCGACAATGGCCCTAATCCAACTAACCTGCTTGCTAAAAACATGGCGTCCTCCCTTGATAAAGAGGAAACATTTGTCACCAGATTTACTGAAATGTCATTGAAAATGCAAGATCTGGTGCCAATCGCTTCACCAAAGCAGCACAGTCATACAGAAAGACAAACGCATGAGGGTCAAGTGCAGAAGTTTAATGAGATTTGAAAGCTTAATCCTACAATCATAACTTAGCTACATTAAACTCTCTCTAAAGAAGCAATACACCTTAAAACCATACCAGTGGATTGTTAAAACTAGGGACTAGCGAAGATGGTCAGTAATAAATCCAACAGGTTATTCAGGACGATGTTGAGAATGTGGAACAGAACCTCAGGAAGTTGTCAAAGTGAACAATCTGGATGTGTTTAGGGGGCAGCTGGTCAAGGGGACAGAGAGATGGGATGAGGTTCACGTGGAGCAGTAACGACATATCGGGTCTGTTTCCATGCTCTGCACTCAATGTGATTTTATTTAACGGCTGCTGTGTTTTGGCAAGCAATGGAGAAAGCCCATCTCTTAGTAAGGGTTCAAACTGAGGAGATAACAAAGAAGGCCTGTCCCTTCAGCTGGAGACTGTGAAGTGCTCTTTGACTCTGTGTGGCTCACGTTGAAGCTGGAGTTGTGAGCATTTTTCTGTTTCTTTGGCCTGAGTCAAAGCAAAACGGTCACTTCACACATTACATCTGATGGAATATTTTCTCGGTCCATGCAGAAGATGTGAATCTGATTTCATCTGTTTTCCAATCCATGTGACCTGAATATATTTGAATGGATACTTAATTGGCGAAGAATCTTTGGCAGTTGCACTTTCGAGCTGTTCAAAATATTATAAACAGAGGGAAGTGTGAAATTCAAGCCTTTTATGAGCAGAAGCAGCAAAAATTGAACCAAGTCTCTATATCCAGTCCCACATATTTATTTAAAGCTAAGTTAAAGTGTGGCATGTGGATGGGGAAGGATCCAGATCCAATTCCTGACCGCAAGGCGATGCTTGATTGTAACTAAGTTGGTAATAAGGTGCTGCAAAATTTTCATTCATACATCTGAGTAAGAGAAGGTCAAATATCAGACAGAAATAACCTGCTTCTTGATAGTTATCCAGCCATTTCTATCAGGGATTAGCTCTGGACATCAGGGTTAGTGAAAAAAATCCCTGACTAGATCACGGTGGCTCAGTGGTTAGCACTGCTGCCTCACAACATCAGGGCACTCAGTTCATTCCCAGCATCAGGTAACTGACTGTGTGGAGTTTGCACGTTCTCCCCGTGTCTGTGTAGGTTTCCTCTGGGTGCTCTGGTTTCCTCCCACAGTTCAAACCTGTGCAGGTCAGGTGCGTTGGCCGTGCTGAATTGCCCTTAGTGTCCAGGGATGTGCAGGCTAGTTGGGTTAGCCATGGGAAATGCAGGGTTATAGCGATTAAGGTAAGAGGTTGGCTCTGGGTGGGATGCTCTTCGCAGGGCCGGTATGGACTTGATAGGCGGAAAGGTCTGCTTCCACACTTTAGGGATTCTAGTCCATGTTGTGGTTCTGTTCGCCGAGCTGGGAATTTGTGTTGCAGATGTTTCGTCTCCTGTCTAGGTGACATCCTCAGTGCTTGGGAGCCTCCTGTGAAGCACTTCTGTGATCTTTCCTCCGGCATTTGTAGTGGTTTGAATCTGCCGCTTCCGGTTGTCAGTTCCAGCTGTCCGTTGCAGTGGCCGGTATATTGGGTCCAGATCGATGTGCTTATTGATTGAATCTGTGGATGAGTGCCACGCCTCTAGGAATTCCCTGGCTGTTCTCTGTTTGGCTACAAACCACTACAAATGCCGGAGGAAAGATCACAGAAGCGCTTCACAGGAGGCTCCCAAGCTCTGAGTATGTCACCTAGACAGGGGACAAAATGTCTGCAACACAAATTCCCAGCTCGGCGAACAGAATCACAACAACGAGCACCCGAGCTACAAATCTTCTCACAGACTTTGATTCTAGTCTATGATTCTAAGGCCAATAAAGTAGGAAGAAGCCTCTAGCTGTCCCTTCCAGGAGCATCAAGGTGTGCAATCTATTTCAGCCTTAACCTGCAAAGTTCTGCATTTACATAGCATATTTCCTGACCTCAGGACGCCCCAAAGCACTTTGTAGCTGATGAACTTTCCTTTCAAAGTGCGTCTGCTGACAGCACCTCATCCAACTGCTGTTGTAAAAGATCCCAAAAACAGCGCGGTGACAATGATTGGATAATGCTGGATAAACATTGGCCCGGGAGAAGGGCCCAACTGTTCTTGGGAAAATCGTCTCATCCAAAGATGATACTCTGCCAGCCAAGTGTCCATTAGTGTCGCACTTAATAGGTCAGCCTAGGTTTGACATGTATTGTCCTGGTTGAAACACCCTTCTGACTCAGTCTCAGAGATGCCTTTAGCTTCTATCAGAAGAGCAGTGTCCCTAACATCGATTGTACAGCAAGAGTATCATCACATTTCATTGACCAGGCATGCACTAGCGCTGAAATTTACATTGGCAGCACAGAACTGAATACAATCACTCACAACAATGGGAGAGCACAACTTCGTACATGCAAGATATAACTGTTGGGAGTGCAGGCTCACCCCCAGGGTTAAATATGGCATTAATAAATCACCAAAGCATCGTTCTGATGGTTCACAGTGTAAGTGAACTTTGCATTTAAACAGCCATCTCACACTCGCTCCCTGTTATGTACTGTTCCCGAGTACCATAAACTGAATGATGGATCATAGTTAACAGCCCATTGCAACAGAGTGATGGGAAAATCTAATAAGCAAATAAAAAAAACCTGGTGGACAGCAGTTCCTATGAAAGATGGAGGGGGAAGGAAACGTATTTGATGTTGGAGAGGACCCAGTTTCTAAATGCTCAACAGAGGCCGTGCTGTTTAGTTTGAAAGACTGAGCTGAGTTGCTGATTTGTCTCCTGCAGAAGTTGGCCAATGGCCTGGTCAAAGAATTCCTGGCATGCTCCTGTGCCAGTTTGGAGTGTTTAGGCTTTGGTTTTCCTCTGGTCCTTGCAATTATCACACTAGTTGATTAGAGAGTCCATAAGGCATCTGCTTCACATCATAAAAGTCACAATATGTTCCATACACTGCCTATTGCCTCATTGAAGGCTATGTTTTCAGCTCCATTTGCCAGTGAATCTTTCAGTCTGTTGCCCTGTTAATGTTGTTAATGCAAACTGTTCCACTCTGCCCTTGTTCTGGAATTGCAACTTTCATTTGTTTGCCCTGCCGGTTAAAACTTTAAATCCCAACTTCTCTTGGTCTCACTGATACTAGAATGAGCAGAACTCCTCTGGAGTTACTCACTATCAGATGTAGAATGAACAATGTGTTACTCTGCTCTGAAAGCAGCGATATTTAATGCACTATGGTTGTAAACGTACAGTCTCTTTGCTGTTAGACATTGCTGAAACTTTCATTTATATAGCATCTTTCACAACCTCAGGAAGCCACAAGAGCAGAAGTGTAGTTACTGATTTAAAGTAGGAGCCAAACTCTAACACTGCAAGGTCTCATAAGCGACAATGAGAACACGATTGGATAATCTGTTTCCATTTTTGCTGTTGACACAGGAATAAATATTAGACAAGATCCTGTGGAGGGACATCTGCTTTTCTTTAAATGATGCTCTGTGCTATGTTCAGCCCATCACTGGGCCTCTGGTTAATAGTTCATGTGAGAGACAGCATGCTGACAGTGCAGCTTTCCCTCAGTACTGCACTAAGAATCTCAGCCTCAGGTTATGTGCTCAAGGTTTGTAACCAGAATCTCCTGACTCTTTGTAGTTTTACTGTGCCAAGTCAACTAGAAGAGATACCAGCGTGAGTTGATTGTCTGGCTACAGTTTCGGTGTTACAGCAACAGGAGATTAATGATAGAATTGTTCAGTCTGTCGGGGACAAAGAAGAATGGGGAGGATTTTAAATTATGATCACTTTTCCCCTCTTAAGTCTGAAACAATGCAGTATTGTTTGATTTAATCCTTTTCTAGCGATTTTGGGAAGATTTGAATCGAGACACACATGAGAATTCCTGGAAGCGTGCCATTCTAACCGGAACTCTATCAACAAACACATCGGTTTGGATCCCATCTAACACCTTCTGAGAAAAAGAATAGGAAATGACATAACTAACACAGGACATGATGTCACCAACACAGGAAATGGCATCACCAACCCAAGGAAACCTAAACACATAAATAGAAAACGGGTCACTAACACCAGTGCTTCACCAGAGGCTCACTGATGACGTTACCTGGTATGGTGATGAAATGTCTGAAAATGAACCTTCCAGCTCAGCGAGCAAACCTACATTCATAATCCTTTCTGTTTCTTGTCTTGCTTGACCCTTATGAGGTTGACTGAAGCGTGTTCCTCAAACTCAGGTTCAGATTGATATTTTAGGATAAACTAACAGAATAAAACTTGAGGGTGAAATCAGAGATAGCGTTTATTAACAAAACACTCAAAGTGGAGGAATTTCCCCACTACGCCAAACACACACATAGAACCAGTTAGGAAATTAAGGAAGATTGGATAGCAGAGCTTGGCAAATCCAGAGGTATTTTTAAAAATCAGTTTGCATGAGTCATAACTTCCCGGAGGCCAGTATTCAATAGTAGTTTCCTCACTGAGTTGAACTCAATCACTTTCCTTCTTACAGGCAAAGAGTAGACTTCTTTCCAAGTAGCAGCTTGGAGACAGAGAAAGAGGGTGTGAGGCGAGTGGAGGGTGCAAGGCAGGTAGAGGGGGGGCGGGCGGGCGGAGGGTGCGAGGCGGGTGGAGGGTTCGGGGCGGATGGAGGGTCTAAGGCGAGTGGACGGTGCAAGGCAGGTAGAGGGGGGCGGGCGGGCGGGCGGAGGGTGCGAGGCGGGTGGAGGGTTCGGGGCGGGCGGGCGGAGGGTGCGAGGTAGGCGGAGGGTGCGGAGTGGGCAGAGAGTCTGAGGCGAGTGGAGGGTGTGGGTCGGGCAGAGTGTGCGGAGTGGGTTTAGAGTGCAATGCGGGTGTAGAGGGTGAGGCGGATGGAGGGTCTGAGGTGAGTGGAGGGTGCGAGGCGGGTGTAGGGTGCGGGGCAGGGGGAGGGTGCGGGGCACGCGGAGAGGGCAGATGGAGGGTCTAGTGCGTGCAGAGGGTGCGGGGCGGGCAGAGGGTGCGGGGCGGGTGGATGGTCTGAGGCGGGTGAAGGTGTGGGGCGAGTGCAGGGTACGGAGCGGGCGGAGGGTGTGAGGCGGGCAGAGGGTCTGAGGGGAGTGGAGGGTGCGAGGCGGGCGGATGGTGGGTCTAGTGTGTGCAGAGGGTGCGGGGCGTGCGAGGATGCGAGGCGGGTGTAGGGTGCGGGGTGGGGGAGGGTGCGGGGCGGGCAGAGAGTGCGAGGAGGGTGCGAAGCGGTCAGAGGGTACGAGGAGAGTGCGAGGCGGGTGGAGGGAGCGGGGCAGGTGGAGGGTTTGAGGCGGGTGTAGGGTGCGAGGCAGTTGGAGGGTACAAGGAGGGTGCGAAGCGGGTGGAGGGTGAGGGGCGGGTGGACAATCTGAGGCGGGCGGAGGGTACGAAGTGAGTGGAGGGTGCGTGGTGAGCGGAGGGTGCAGGGTGGGCTGAGGGTCTGAGGCGAGTGGAATGTGTGGGGCAGGCAGAGGGTCTGAGGTGGGCAGAGGGTGTGGGGTGGGCGGAGGGTCTGAGGTGGGCAGAGGGTGTGGGGTGGGCGGAGGGTCTGAGGTGGGCAGAGGGTGCGGGGTGGGCGGAGGGTCTGAAGCGAGCGCAGGGTGTGGGGCTGGCGGAGGGTGCAATGCGGGTGTAAGGTGCGATGCGGGTGTAGGGAGTGAGGCGGATGGAGGGTGCGGGGCGGGTGGAGGGTCTGTGGTGGGTGGAGTGTGCGATGCGGGTGTAGGGTGCGGGGCAGGGGGAGGGTGCGAGGCGGGCGGAGGATCTGTGGTGGGTGGAGGGTCTGAGGTGGGCAGAGGGTGTGGGGTGGGCGGAGAGTCTGAGGTGGGCAGAGGGTGCGGGGTGGGCGGAGGGTCTGTGGCGGGCGGAGGGTCTGTGGCGGGTGGAGGGTGCGGGGCGGGTGGAGGGTCTGAGGTGGGTGGAGGGTGCAGGGCGAGCGGAATGTGCGGGGCAGTCGGAGGTGAGTGGAGGGTGCGAGGCGGGTCTAGAGTGCGGGGCAGGGGGAGGGTAAGAGGCTGGCGAAGGGGGCGGGCGGAGGGTCTGGGGCGGGTGGAGGGTGCGGGGTGGGTGCAGGGTCTGAGGTGAGTGGAGGGTCTGAGGTGGATGGAGGATGCGAGGCGAGTGCAGGGTGCGAGGCGAGCAGAGTGTGCGGGGTGGGCGGAGGGTTTGAGGCGAGAGGAGGGTCTGAGGCGGGTGGAGGGTCTGAGGCGGGTGGAGGGTGCGGGGGGGAGGCAAGTGGAGGGTCTGAGGCAGATGGAGGGTGTGGGGCACATGAAGAGTCTGATGCAAGTGGAGGGTCTGAGGCAGATGGAGGGTGCGGGGCACATGAAGAGTCTGAGGCAGATGGAGGGTGTGGGACACATGAAGAGTCTGAGGCAGATAGAGGGTGTGGGGCACATGAAGAGTCTGAGGCAGGCTGCAGGCACAACCTGGAATCCCAATTTCTCTCAGGAGGTCAAACAGCAACTAACTTAGAATCTCACAGTGGTATGTTTAAACAATTCAACACACTCCGATTTCAGTCAAGTGATGAAGTATGGCAGTTCAGGTGCTGATGGGCCATCTCAGTTGGCTAATTGGAAGTTCTTGAAGCAAACAGTGTGCTTTCTTTTCCCCATCGAAGTTCCATTCAGTGGGAGATGAAGTAATTGTAAAAGCATTTGTGCTCATTGTAACATAGGCTTCATGTTTCCTTCTGTCCAGAACTGGTAGTGAGCTGGCCTCCAAATCCTTTGTGTCAGCTTTAGCTGGAATGATTATGCAATGCTTAGGGTTCAGAAGCTTCTGGAAATATAATCATGTGATCAAACTCAGCTATAGTCTCACAAGATTGTCCATTTGTACAGGAAACAGAATTTAAAACCAAAAGTATAGAAGTGAACATCTTTCTCTTTTGGATTAATCTTTATGCTCTCTGTCCATGACAAAACCCTAACTACAACTTGCAATTGTTTCATGATACTGGTACACAAGATGGCCAGTGGCCCAGAAGGAGATTATTGATCAATGTGCTGTCTTATGCTTTGCCTCCCATTCTAGAGCAGATCACTGTTACAGATTTAGTTTGATTTATTATTGTCATGTGTACCCGATGACAGTGAAAAGTTGTTTTGTTTTGCGAGCAGTACAGACAGATCACAACAGACAAGAACATACAGATCAAAGGGTGATCATAGATCTCAAGTTGGCAGTGAAGTTCAAGGTTGGTTGGACCACCAATAACTCTGTTGGCTTTTCCATGTAGATTCCAAAGGAGAGGCAGAAACAAGCAAAAATTAAAATAAAGCAAAATAATTAAAAGGGAAGGGGATGGTGATTGACTTAATTCTTTACATCAAATTAATTATTTTTCCTCCGATTAACCTGCACTTAATTAACTGAGACCCGCACATCAGCACAGTTCCTGAAACTTGCCATGTTTAATTAGCATTACTTTCCAAGAAGCAGAAATACTTACTCTTAAAAAAACGCTAATGTAAATGACTTCACAAATAGCGATGTGGCTGTATTTTAAACAAAAGTCCCGGGATTACGTCATGTTCTGCAGAGCAGGGAGTGTTCACATCAGGAAAGGGTCCAATGGGAGTGAGGCATCACAGTTAAATTTATCTTATTGTTGCTGTGCTGCATGGTGTGGGTGTAGATGTTTGGAAATATTCTTGCTATTGTTGTCAGATTGATGGGAAACCTGACTGATTTACCAATGGGCAGAATGTTGTTAATGGTGTACTCTTGTTAATGGTGGATGATGCTAATTGTAAACTGGAAGTTTTCACCTCTCTGAGGTTAACACACTGCCTGAAACACACTCAAGCTGTACAGACAAGGAGAAATCTTACTTCACCCCTCAAAGAAGGTTTGACCAACTCTGTTTTTTTAACATTCACTCATAGGGTGCAGGAGTCGCTGGCTGGGCCAGCATTTATTGTCCGTTCCTGGGTGCCCTTGAGAAGTGAGGTGATGAGTTGCATTCTTGAACCACTACAGTTTGTATACAGTGGTAAACTCATAATACTGGAGTTCCAGGATTTTGACCCAGTGACGGTGAAGGAACGGTGATATATTTGCCAGCCAGGATGGGGAGTGGTTTGGAGAGGAATTTGCAGAGAGTGGTGTTCCCATGAATCTTCTGCCCTTGTCCTTCTTAATGACAGTGGCTGTGGGTTTGGAGGGTGCTATCTAAGGATCTTTGGTGAATTTTTGTTTCTGAGTGTCACTGGTGGGTGAAGTGGATGCTTGTCGATGTGGTGCCAATCAAGCAGGAGCTGCTTTGACCTGGATGGTGTCATGAATGTTAAGTGTTGTTGGAGCTGCACCCATCCAGGCAAGTGGGGAGTATTCCATCACACTCCTGACTTGTGCCTTGTAGATGGTGGACAAGCTTTGGGGAGTCAGGAAGTGAGTTACTTGCTGAAGTATTCCTGGCCATTGACCTCCTCCAGTAGTCACAGTATGTATTGAAGTCTTCAAAGCAATCTGTTCAAAAACCTTTGAAGCAGATGGGACTTGAACCTGGACCTCTTGGCTCAGGGGTAGGAACACTACCACTGCACCACAAGAGTCCCCATCACAGTACAAGTACACAATCCTTTATCCAAAACCCTCAGGTCCAGCTGGTTTTCTGGGTTCGGAACTTTTCGGATTTTGGAATAAGTGAGTTTAATGGTGAAATTTGAAAAAAACTTAGCAAACAGCAGATACACCCGTGAGTACTATGGGTCCTGAGACAGAATTGACGCCTGTCAGTACTGGGTCATGCCCCACATAACACCTGAGTGATGTGGGTTGAGTGGATGTGGAGTTGAGTTAACTGTTTGCACGCCAAACAACCTTGTTAATGAGAAAAAAACTTCACAAAAATCACTTTGGATTTCGGAGCTTATCAGATTTCGGGACTTCACGTAAAGGATTGCCTACCTGTATTTATGCGTTCATTCCAGTTGAGTTTCTGGTGAATGGAGTTGGTAGTGGAATGTGGAAGCATTGCTGGACATTTTGTCAAAGAACATCCCACTGTCAACCACCTCTCTCACTTAAAGAGCTTTGTCTTTACCCTAGTCATCTATAATGGACTAATTATCTATAATGAAGACATCATCATTTTTGCGCAATATTCACAATGATTTTTCTCTCTGCCATCAGCAAGGAAAACATCAATTTCCTAGAGATTAATTTGTAATCTCTGGAGACTCCCAGACCAATCATCGGGGCAGGATTCCCCTGACTATTGGTGGGGGTAGGCAAAAGTGAGGACTGCAGACGCTAAATATCAGAGCTTAGATTAGAGTGGTGCTGGAAAAGCACAGCTGGTCAGGCAGCATCCGAGGAGCAGGAAAATCGACATTTTGGGCAAAAGCCCTTCATCAGGACTGAAGGCGGGGAGCCTCCAGGGGAAGAGAGATAAATGAGAGGGGGGGTGAGGCTGGGGAGAAGGTAGCAAAGAGTACAATAGGTGGATGGGGTGGGGATGACTGCATTTCTTAATAGGGGATTTGGGGGCCTGTGTGAGAAGGGAAGGTGCATTCCAATGACCCATGAAGATGTTAGACTTGGTTACAGTGGCCTCTCTGGGGTTAATTAGCTCTTCCTCCACCAGTCACCCACCAACCCCTTCTCCAAATCAAATGAACCTCCCCTAACACTGACTGATTGCCTTCCTCCTGCCTGGCTCAGCGGTTAGCACTGCTGCCTCACAGCACCAGGGTCCCAGGTTCAATTCCAGCCTCAGGTGACTGTCTGTGTGGAGTTTGTACATTCTCCCCGTGTCTGTGCAGGTTTCCTCCGGGTGCTCTGGTTTCCTCCCACAGTCCAAAGACATGCGGGTCAGGTGGATTGGCCATGCTAAATTGCCCGTAGTGTTAGGTCAATTAGTCAGAGGGAGGTGGGTCTGGGTCGGTTGCTCTTTGGAGGGTTGGTGTGGACTGGTTGGGCCAAAGGGCCTGTTTCCACACTGTGGGGAATCTGATCTACATTCGTCACTTGCCCCCCCCTTATTCAACACAACACCCACCCCCGATCCACAGCTTGCCTCCCTCTAACCTGACTGACTGATTAGAATTGTTGGAAGCTGGGTTGTTGGAGTTTAAAAGCAGGGAAGTCTTGTTTCACTGAATAGTATGTTGGTGAGGACCTTCGGTATTTGACTAGCTCTTGCCTGTTCTCCAATATAGACTGAGATTACCCAGTGTTACCAAGCCAGACCAAGGTCATTCAACCTAAAAGATGCACGCTGGTGCTCCACAAGAGCTGCCCTTCCAACCAAATACACCTCACCCTCTCAACATCACCTCCCAGTCCTTTCTCCCTTCTACATCACATTTCCCCTCAAAGCGATTGATACTGTTTGCCTCAACTCCTTTCTGTGGAGGTGGATTTCACAACCTCACCACTCTTTGGCGAAAGGAGTACTTTGCTGGATTTCCTAATGAATTTATTAGTGATTATGTGATCCTTGCAGCTAGTTTTGGGTTCCCTCACAATTAGTGGAACCAACTTCTTTACCTCGACCCAAATGACTGCTTTCATAAAATTTTAACCAGCCCTGTTGCTACCCCAACTTGCTACCTTCTTGAGGAAAGACCTCTAGCCTCTTTCACGGTTGTCCAATGTTTTATGCAGGTCTGAACAAAATGAATGGACTGTCCAACCACCGTGTGGTTCTCTGACAAACTCCCTGTTGTATTTTCACCCCAACAGTTCCCAGAGGTTAGTTACTGTGTTGACTAGGGACAGAGACATTCCCAATGTTAGCATGGAGGCACTTGCATGAGGAAGCAAGCCCTCAGTTGTCCAGGCTTTCACCTCTGGATGTCCCTCTCTAACTCTCTTTGCCAATCTTCAAACGTATGAGATATTTCTTAAAGTCTTTACCTTCGTCCAAACCCGAGTTTTCTTGTCGGGGTGGGGTTGCAGTCTGCCAATGGAATGTGTTACCACGGAAGGTTGTGGTAGTCTGGACGTTGAGTACAGTCAGTTCTGCTATAACGCAGTAGTTCCATTCTCAGGCAATCCCATGTTACAAGAAAATCACAGCACCATTTAAACTAATGGAGTTAGAATTGTGCTATAACCAAGATACACTTTACAAGTTTGCACTTTAGAAACAGTGTTCCCAATTTGTCAATCACATTATAATAAAATCATACTAACAAAATGTGTGTTCTCGCAGAACAGCCTGTATATTCAAGATAGAAATGATACTATTAAGCTGGAAATGGTTCAGAAGAGATTTACCAGGATATTGCCGGGTATGGAAAGAAAGGCTGGATAGGCTGGGATGCTTTTCACTGGATCGTAGGGGGTTGGCAGGTGACCTGATAGATTCTGGATTAGTGGTGCTGGAAGAGCACAGCAGTTCAGGCAGCATCCAAGGAGCTTCGAAATCGACGTTTTGGGCAAAAGCCCTACATCACGAATGACCTGATAGAAGTTTATAAAATAATAAAATAGATAGAGTTGTTTTTAGATTAGATTACATTACATTACAGTGTGGAAACAGGCCCTTCGGCCCAACAAGTCCACACTGACCCGCCGAAGCGCAACCCACCCATACCCCTACATTTACCCCTTACCTAACACTATGGGCAATTTAGCATGGCCAATTCACCTGACCTGCACATCTTTGGACGGTGGGAGGAAACCGGAGCACCCAGAGGAAACCCACGCAGACACGGGGAGAACGTGCAAACTCCACACAGTCAGTCGCCTGAGTCGGGAATTGAACCTGGGTCTCAGGCGCTGTGAGGCAGCAGTGCTAACTACTGTGCCACCGTGCCGCCCACTAGTCTTTAAAGACTAGGCGCATTTTTTAAGGTGAGAGGAGAGAAATTTTAAAAAGATATGAGGAGCAAATCTTTTATGTACAGGATGGTCCATATGTGGAATCAACTTTCTGAGGAGGTGGTGAATGTGGGTGCAATTAGAACATTAAAAAGACATTTGGATAAGTAGATGATTAGGAAGGGTTTGGAGGGATATGGACCAGGCAGGTGGGACTAGTTTAGTTTGGGATTATGTTTGGCACGGACTGGTTGAGCTGAAAGGTCTGTTTCCGTGCTGTACGACTGTATGATAATATTTTAGATATGAGATCACGGGATGGGGAGAAAGTAGCTACTTGGCATTGAGCTGGAGGATCTGCCATGATTATATTGAATGGTGAAAGGCTGAATGGCCTCCTCCTGCTCCTAGTCTCTATGTTTTTGTTAAAATACCCCTTCTGTTGCTTATTGTCAGAGATACCCCCTTTGGTGAACACCATGAGTTGCTTTTAACTGCACGAAAACTTCTATATAAATATAAGACTTGCTGTTAACTTATTGTTAAGTCTGCTTTTCATTATAATTCCAGGATTTCATCTTGGTAGATCTTGTAGCTCAGACCTGCCAAAAAGACAATCTAGTAAAGCCTTTCTTACCTCCAGTCATCATTGCTTGTGTGGGACTCTGACCTGCAGTGCTTTGCTAATGAATTAAGGTATTTTTTTTAAACCAGGCCAGCCTCTCTGTCTAATCAGTGACCCTTTCACTCGTGTGTTGTGTGTCCCTGCTGCCATGGCAACAAATACAGTTCATAAAATGTCAACACTGATTCTTTGTGACAGGGGAACAATCGAGGACCTCAAACCTTCCAGTTGGGGCTTCCCACAAAGAGTTAACGCACATGCTCACTGCCAGTAAATCTTCCACAACTAATTGCAAATACGTTCCAAATCGATGGCTGCCATCTTGCCTCATTTAACTCATGAGAAGAAACAATTCACTTGAAACGCAGGCAATCTCTAAATTCACGCTCGGCTTCCTGGTTTTCCCCTGAAGTAGTGTATAGAACAGCTGATTACTGCAACACAAGAGCCTGAAAACCTTTTCTTTTGAAAATACAATGCACTGAGCAAACCCTGAAGGTGCTAGATCACAGATAAGAATGTCCCTATGATGAAATTCCTATCTAGGGACTTAGGAACATAGTGCCAGGAGGAGGCATTCAGTCCCTCCAGCTTGCTCTGACATTCAATAAAATCATGACTGATCTGATAGTTCACTTTCTTGCCCTTTTGCTCTAACCTATGATTCCCTTACTGATTAAAAGCCAGACTATCACAATCTTGAATATCCTTAACAAACTAACCTCAATAGCCCTCTGTGCTAAAGAATTCCACAGATTCACTATATGTGGGAAGAAATTCCTCCTCATCTGTCTTAAATGTGCGATCCCTTATTCTGTGATGATGTGAGTTGGTTCTAGACTCTCCCACAAGGAGAAACAGTTTTTCCATATCTACCATGTCAAGTCGCCTTAGCATCTGATATGTTTCAATAAGGTCGCCTCTCATCCTTTTAAACTCCAATGAGCCCAACCCACTACCACTCTCCTCAGAAGAAAGTCCTTCTGTACCTAGTCTCAGCTTAGTGAACTTTCTCTGTACTGCATCCAATGCCAATATATCTTTCGTTAGATAAGGGCCTGAAACTGTACACATTATTCCAACTAGGGTCTGACTTGTGCCTTGTACAGTTTAGCAAGATTTTTCTCTTTTTATGCTCAATTCCCTTTGAAATAAAGGCCGACATTCCAGTTGCCTTCCCCATTGTCCGCTGAATTTGGATGCAAGTTTTTTTGTGATTTATGCCCTCAGACTCCCCAAATCCCTTTGGGCTGAATGGCCTGAAAGTTCTCTGCAGCTGCAGTTTGGACCGAGATGGGCTGAATTAGCACAGATTATAGACAATAGGTGCAGGAGGAGGCCATTTTGCCCTTCGAGCCTGCACCACCATTCAATATGATCATGGCTGATCATCCTTAATCAGTATCCTGTTCCTGCCTTATCTCCATAACCCTTGATTCCACTATCCTTGAAAGCTCTATCCAACTCTTTCTTAAATGAATCCAGAGACTGGGCCTCCACTGCCCTCTGGGGCAGAGCATTTCACACAGCCACCACTCTCTGGGTGAAGAAGTTTCTCCTCATCTCTGTCCTAAATGGTCTACCCCATATTTTTAAGCTGTGTCCTCTGGTTCGGCACTCACCCATCAGCGGAAACATGTTTCCTGCCTCCAGAATGTCCAATCCTTTAATAATCTTATATGTCTCAATCAGATCCCCTCTCAGTCTTCTAAACTCAAGGGTATACAAGCCCAGTCGCTCCAGTCTTTCAGCGTAAGGTAGTCCGGCCATTCCAGGAATTGACCTCATGAACCTACGCTGCACTCCCTCAATAGCCAGAATGTCTTTCCTCAATTATGGAGACCAGAACTGCACACAATACTCCAGGTATGGTCTCACCAGGGCCCTGTACAGCTGCAGAAGAACCTTTTTGTTTCTATAGGTAAAAACCTCTACATTGGGGAGACTGGGCGCCTCTTAGCAGAGCGCTTTAGGGAACATCTCAGAGACACCCGCATCAATCAACCAAATCGCCCAGTGGCTCAACATTCAACTCCCCCTCCCACTCTGCCGAGGACATGGAGGTGCTGGGCCTCCTCCACCGCCGCTCCCTCACCACCAGACGCCTGGAGGAAGAACGCCTCATCTTCCGCCTCGGAACACTTCAACCCCAGGGCATCAATGTGGATTTCAACAGTTTCCTCATTTCCCCTTCCCCCAACTCATCCTAGTTTCTAACCTCCAGCAACTCGACTTGTCCGGACTTGTCCGACCTGCCCAGCTCCTTTTCCACCTATCCACTCCACCCTCTCTTCCCTGACCTATCACCTTCATCTCCTTCCCCACTGACCTATTGTATTCTATGCTACTCTCTCCCCACCCCCACCCTCCTCTAGCTTATCTCTCCATGCTTCAGGCTCTCTGCCTTTATTCCTGATGAAGGGCTTTTGCCCGAAACGTCGATTTTGCCTGTCCTCGGATGCTGCCTGAACTGCTGTGCTCTTCCAGCACCACTAATCCAGAATTTTTGTTTCTATACTCAATCCCTCTTGTTATGAAGGCCAGCATGCTATTAGCCTTCTTCACTACCTGCTGCACCTGCATGCTTACCTTCATTGACTGGTGTACAAGAACACCCAGATCTCTTGGTACTGCCCCTTTATCTAAATTGATTCCATTGAGGTAGTAATCTGCCTTCCTGTTCTTGCCTCCAAAGTGGATAACCATACATTTATCCACATTAAACTGCATCTGCCATGCATCTGATCACTCACCTAACCTGTCCAGGTCACTCTGTAATCTCCTAACATCCTCCTCACATTTCACCCTGCCACCCAGCTTAGTATCATCAGCAAATTTGCTAATGTTATTAGTAATACCATCTTCTATATCATTAATATATATTGTAAAAAGCTGCGGTCCCAGCACTGATCCCTTAGGTACCCCACTGGTCACTGCCTGCCATTCTGAAATGGAGCCGTTTATCACTACTCTTTGTTTCCTGCCAGCCAACCAACTTTCAATCCAAGTTAGTATTTGCCCCCAATACCATGCTCCCTAATTTTGCTCACTGACCTCCTATGTGGGACTTTATCAAAAGCTTTCTGAAAGTCCAGGTACACTACATCTACTGGATCTCCCTCGTCCATCTTCAGAGTTACATCCTCAAAGAATTCCAGAAGATTAGTCAAGCATGATTTCCCCTTCATAAATCCATGCTGACTCTGACCTATCCTGTTACTACTATCCAGATGTGATGTAATTTCATCCTTTATAATAGATTCCAGCATCTTTCCCACCACTGAGGTCAGACTAACTGGTCTATTATTTCCTGCTTTCTCTCTCCCACATTTCTTAAAAAGTGGTACAACATTAGCCACCCTCCAAATAACAGGAACTGCTCCTGAATCTATCGAACTCTGGAAAATAATCACCAACGCATCCACGATTTCTCGAGCCACCTCCTTCAGTACCCTGGGATGTAGGCCATCAGGCCCCGAGGACTTATCAACCTTCAGACCTAACAGACTCTCCAACACCAATTCCTGGCAAATATAAATTCCCTTCAGTTCAGGTCCTTCAGCCACTGTTACCTCAGGGAGATTGCTTGTGTCTTCCCCAGTGAACACAGATCTGAAGTACCAATTCAATTCTTCTGCCATTTCTTTGTTCCCCGTAATATATTCCCCTGTTTCTGTCTTCAAGGGCCCAATTTTAGTCTTAACCATTTTTTTGCCTTTCACATACCTAAAAAAGCTTTTACTATCCTCCTTTATATTTTTGGCCAGTTTACCTTCATACCTCATTTTTTCTCTGCGTATTTCCTTCTTTGTAATCCTCTGTTGTTCTTTAAAAGCTTCCCAGTCCTCCGTTTTCCCACTAATCTTTGCTATGTTATACTTTTTCTATTTTAACTTTATATGTTTCTTAACTTCCCTCGACAGCCATGGCCACCCATGCCTCCTCCTAGGATCTTTCTTCCTTTTTGGAATGAACTGATCCTGCCTCTTCTGCATTATACCCAGAAATATCCGCCATTGTTCCTCCACGGTCATCCCTGCTAAGGTATTGCACCATTGAACTTTGCTCAGCTCCTCCCTCATAGCTCCATAGTTCCCTTTATTCAACAGAAATATTGTCACTTCCGATTGTACCCTCTCCCTCTCAAATTGCAGATTGAAGCTTATTGTATTATGGTCACTACTTCCCAATGGCTCCTTCACTTTGAGGTCCCTGATCAATTCTGGTTTGTTGCACAATACCAGATCCAGAATTGCCTTCTCCCTGGTAGGCTCCAGCACCAGCTGTTCTAAGAATCCATCTCGGAGGCACTCCACAAAGTCTCTTTCTTGAGGTCCAATACCATCCTGATTCTCCCAGTCTACCTGCATGTTGAAATCCCCCATAACAACTGTAGTAACATCTTTGCGACAGGCCAATTTCAGTTCCTGATTCAACTTACATCCGACATCCAGACTACTGTTTGGGAGCCTGTAGATAACTCCCAAGAGGGTCTTTTTACCCTTAGAATTTCTCAACTCTATCCATACTGACTCTACATCCCCTGATTCTAGGTCCCCCCGCGCAAAGGACTGAATATCATCCCTTACCAACACGGCCACCCCACCCCCTCTGCCCGTCAGTTTGTCCTTACGATAGCACGTGTAGCCTTGAATATTCATTTCCCAGGCCCTGTCCACTTGAAGTCACGTCTCAGTTATCCCCACAATATCGTATCTGCCAATTTCCAAAAGAGCCTCAAGCTCATCCATCTTATTTCTAATGCTTCGTGCATTCATATATAGTCTTTTTATAGTGTTTGCTTATTCTGCAATGGATTCTGAGAGGCTGGTAATTGAGCTATACTCACTGTCTTTGGTTGGATGTGGACTCAGACCAAAGTAAACAGAGTAAACTATTATCCATCTTTGCCTGTCTCTTCTCACACAACGCAGACAGCAGGTGACGATGTGTGTTTCCCTAAATGGTTTTACCTGGAACAGGTCACTAACGTATCGCCAGAGACTATCACTTGAGGGTACCACTCTGCATAAAGCACAGAGATTCTGCTCTTACTACCTGCCACAGATGTATCAGAACAATTTTCGGGTTGGCAATCAATCTGTTAGACCAAGTTATTAATGCACCCACAGTCACCTCAGGTACTGGAGAGGGACTTGAATCTGGAGCTTCTGGCTCAGAGGCAGGGACATTACCCACTGCAACATAAGATCACCATTGAAAGCTGCAGTGTAGAATTTCTGGTGATTGCACAGATATTTAAAAACTCTTGTAAATATAGTTATAGAGTCATAGAGTTGGGCGGCATGGAAACAGACCCTTCAGTCCAACTCATCTATGCCGACCAAATATCCTAACCCAATCTAATCCCATTTGCCAGCACTTGGCCCATATCCCTCCAAACCCTTCCTATTTATATACCCATCCAGATGCCTTTTAAATGCTGTAATTGTACCAGCCTCCACCACTTCCTCTGGCAGCTCATTCCATACAAACACCACCCTCTGTGTGAAAAAGTTGCCACTTAGGTCCATTTTAAATCTTTCCCCTCTCACCTTAAACCTAAGCACTTTAGCTCTGCACCCCACCCCAGGAAAATACCTTGTCTGTTTATCCTATCCATGCCCCTCATGATTTTATAAACCTCTATAAGTCTCCGATGCTCCAGGGAAACACACACATAGTGTCCCCGTGGATTTTCTCTGAGGCAAATTGCACACATAGACTGTACAGTGCAGGCAAAGCTTGGTGAGGAGTTTAGGATTTGGTTCCCTGTTTATTTTCCAGTTGTCAAGAAATAAGGTATATGCTCTGTAAGCACCTGAGTGATAATTACACTGAGGTATCAGTCTCGCAACGGGTCAAATTTGAGCTCCTACATTTATTTTGTGTGTGTTGTACTAATTTATGCTGAGGGTGAGCTGAGCCTTCTTATGTATTCCACAAGATGTAAGAATTTAAACAGTTCAACAACTGGAAAGGAACCTTTTGACATTTCTTACCAAGGATGACTTAGCAACCAATGAGTAAAGATGGGTCTAATCAACCACCACAAACTATTACTCACAATGGAGGGACCTTATATTTTACCAAAATAAACATTTGTTAAAAGTAAAAGGCATTCTTAAGGCTTCAAATCAAAGTTGCCCTAAACCATATCAGGTTATTGGAGAAGGTGCTGGAGGCTGTGAGCAAAATAGAACATAGAACATAGAACAGTATAGCACAGAACAGGCCCTTCAGCCCACGATGTTGTGCTGACCACTGATCCTCATGTATGCACCCTCAAATTTCTGTGACCATATGCATGTCGAGGAGTCTCTTAAATGTCTCCAATGACCCTGCCTCCACAACTGCTGCTGGCAACGCATTCCATGCTCTCACAACTATCTGTGTAAAGAAATGTTAACCAACTTATTGTGAACAGAATTTGACCCAGTTTGTTGGACATCTCTCCTTTTCTCCAACTTGGATGTGAATTTTTCCATCTTTTGTTGCCACAGAGACTTTATAGATAAGTAGCAGTTTTGCCAATTGGGATTAAATGAATTCCTGAAGATTGTATCAACGGTGGCTCAGTGGTTAGCACTGGGGTCTCACAACACCAGGGTCCCAGATTCGATTCCAGCCTCAGGCGACTGTCTGTGTGGAGTTTGCACATTCTCCCCGTGTCTGTGTGGGTTTCCTCTCTCAGTCCAAAGAAGTACAGGTCAATGAATTAGTCGTGCTAAATTGCCCATAGTGATAAGTGCATTAGTCAGGGGAAAATGTAGGGGAATGGGTCTGGGTGAGTTACTCTTCAGAGGGTTGGTGTGGACTTTTGGACTAAAGGGCCTGTTTCCATACTGTAGGTAAACTAATCTAACCAATTATATTCAAATAATACTAAAGCAACCAAACTGAAAATTTAGAAAAGGGGGTGGCACGGTGGCTCAGTGGTGAGCACTGCCGCCTCACAGTGCCAGGGACCCAGGTTCAATCCCAGCCAATGGGCAACTAGAGTTTCCACATTCTCCCTGTGTCTGCGTGGGTTTCCTCCCAGAGTCCAAAGATGTGCAGGTCAGGTGAATTGGCCATGTTAAATTGCCTGTAGTGTGAGGTGCATTAGTCAGAAGGAAATGGGTCCGGGGGGGGTTACTTTTCAGAGGGTCGGTGTGGACTTTTTGGGCCGAAGGGCCTGTTTCCACACTGTAGGGAATCTAATCTAATTAGTGGACGGCACGGTGGTTAGCACTGCTGCCTCACAGCGCCAGAGACCCGGGTTCAATTCCCGCCTCAGGCGACTCACTGCATGGAGTTTGTACATTCTCCCCGTGTCTGCGTGGGTTTCCTCCGGGTGCTCCGGTTTCCTCCCACAATCAGGTGAATTGGCCATGCTAAATTGCCCGTAGTGTTAGGTGAAGGGATAAATGTAGGGGTATGGGTGGGTTTCGCTTTGGCGGGTCAGTGTCGACTTGTTGGGCCGAAGGGCCTGTTTCCACACTGTAAGTAATCTAATCTAATCTCCAAGGGTTAAGTCCTTCTCTTCACAATGTCCTTGGTGTAAGCACAATGCCAATTGGTCTGGAGATTCTGAGGTTATAACCGCTGTGTTTTCGTTGACTGGTGGACCTATCTTGTGGCTAGCAGCAAAGGAAACAGTAATTATATCGCTGAACATTGCATGGGGTTTATTGGTTTATCCAGCTGCTGTAACCAGGATCTGCTGTGCAATTGGAAAATGTAAAGACGCAAATCCATCCAAGCACACTTCAATTTTCTGTGGAATTTTTATGACTTAACCACAAAGACAATGATTCTGAGTTAGCAACAAAGCCCTAAGACAGTTCAGATCAGAATGCTGCGCAATACTTTCGGACAGCAGAGCTCCCCCTCAGCAAACAGGCTTTGTTATGCTGATTTAAATTGGATGGTCTAAATCATCCTGGTACCCATTGTTTAAAACAGATCACTGGGATCAATCAAGCATAGATTTTACTGCACAACAAGTGAGCTTTCCCCCCATACTGTGGCTCAGTGCACTGCTGCCTCACAGTATGAGGAACCTGGGTTCAATTCCAGCTTTGATCAACTGTCTGTGTGGAGTTTGCACATTCTCCCCATGTCTCCGTGGGTTTCCTCCCACAGTGCAAAGATGTGCAGGTTATGTGGATTGGCCATGGGAAATATAGAGTTATTGGGTGGATGTGGGTGGATTGCTCTTCAGAGGAACAGTGTGGACTTGATGGGCTGAATGGCCTGCTTCTACACCAAAGGGAGTCTTTAGTCTGTTCCAGTTTCAATGTTCCATTTATAGAACATAGAACATAGAACAGTACAACACAGAACAGGCCCTTCAGCCCACGATGTTGTGTCGACCACTGATCCTCATGTATGCACCCTCAAATTTCTGTGACCATATGCATGTCCAGTAGTCTCTTAAATATCCCCAATGACCTTGCTTCCACAACTGCTGCTGGCAACGCATTCCATGCTCTCACAACTCTCTGCGTAAAGAACCCGCCTCTGACAACCCCTTTATACTTTCCTCCAACCAGCTTAAAACTATGACACCTCGTGTTAGTCATTTCTGCCCTGGGAAATAATCTCTGGCTATCGACTCTATCTATGCCTCTCATTACCTTGTATACCTCAATTAGGTCCCCTCTCCTCCTCCTTTTCTCTAATGAAAAAAGTCCAAGCTCAGTCAACCACTCTTCATAAGATAAGCCCTCCAGTCCAGGCAGCATCCTGGTAAACCTCCTCTGAACCCTCTCCAAAGCATCCACATCTTTCCTATAATAGGGCGACCAGAACTGGACGCAGTATTCCAAGTGCGGTCTAACCAAAGTTTTATAGAGCTGCAACAAGATCTCATGACTCTTAAACTCAATCCCCCTGTTAATGAAAGCCAAAACACTAAATGCTTTCTTAACAACCCTGTCCACTTGGGTGGCCATTTTAAGGGATCTATATATCTGCACACGAAGATCCCTCTGTTCCTCCACACTGCCAAGAATCCTATCCTTAATCCTGTACTCAGCTTTCAAATTCGACCTTCCAAAATGCATCACCTCGCATTTATCCAGGTTGAACTCCATCTGCCACCTCTCAGCACATCTCTCTGCATCCTGTCAATGTCCCGCTGCAGCCTACAACAGCCCTCTATACTGTCAACAACACCTCCAACCTTTGTGTCGTCTGCAAATTTTCTGATCCATCCTTCAATCCCCTCATCCAAGTCATTAATAAAAATTACAAACAGTAGAGGCCCAAGGACAGAGGCCTGTGGAACACCACTCACCACAGACTTCCAGGCAGAATATTTTCCTTCTACTACCACTCGCTGTCTTCTGTTGGCCAGCCAATTCTGTATCCAGACAGCTATGTTCCCCTGTATCCCATTCCTCCTGATCTTCTGAATGAGCCTACCATGGGGAACCTTACCTTATCAAATGCCTTGCTGAAGTCCATATACACCACATCCACAGCTCGACCCTCATCAACTTTTCTAGTCACATCCTCAAAAAGCTCAATAAGGTTTGTGAGGCATGACCTGCCCCTCACAAAGCTGTGTTGACTGCGCTTAATCAAGCCATGCTCTTCTAGATGGTCATAAAGCCTATCCCTCAGAGTCCTTTCTAACACCTTGCAGACGACAGACGTGAGACTGACTGGTCTGTAATTGCCGGGGATTTCCCTATTTCCTTTCTTGAAGAGAGGAATTACATTTGCCTCTCTCCAGTCCTCAGGTACGACTCCAGTGGAGAGCGAGGATGCAAAGATCTTCGCAAGTGGCGAAGCAATTGCATTTCTCGTTTCCCAAAGCAGCCAAGGACAAATCTGGTCTGGGCCTGGTGACTTGTCAATCTTAATGTTTGACAAAATTTTCAGTACATCAGCTTCCTCTATCTCTATCCATTCCAGCACGCACACTGCTCTTCAAAGGTTTCATTCACTACAAAGTTCGTTTCTTTCATAAAGACAGAAGCAAATAACTCATTTAGGGCTTCCCCTACCTCCTCAGACTCCACACACAAATTCCCTATGCTATCCCTGATCAGCCCTACTCTTTCTTTGACCATTCTCTTATTCCTCACATAAGTGTAAAATGCCTTTGTGTTCCCCTTAATCCGTTCTGCCAAGCCTTTCTCGTGCCCCCTCCTGGAATTGAACCCATGCTGTTGGCTTTAACAAACATCTAACCCTGTAGCATAATACCTTCCAATCTTTTCTCTCCCAAACTTTCTCTTAACTATCTCTGTACTCTCTGTTTCAACCATGTCTCCTGTGGTGGTGGAATTTCCAGACCTATCGACATTCGGGTCGAGACATTTCTCCCGAAATCCTGCACGGTTTTATTGGTGTAATCGCATACAGTGGAAATCCCCTTTAACCCGAATGTTGGAGCCTAGATAGTGAGACTTTAATACAGCCGGACCACATTAGGAAGAAAGCCTTAATTTATCTTGTTTGTAAATAGAAGAATGAAGGTTTAAATAAAGATGCACCTCTTTTGGACTCACAAGACCGTGACATTAACATGTAGAAGGTAAAGTTACCATAATCTTACCACATCATGGGGCTGTTCTCACGTTACACAGAGATGACTGGTGGTGAGGTCAACCTGAGGGTCATCATGCCTAAGGTGAAGGGAGAGGCCAGTGCGGGAATTGAACCCACGCTGTCAGCTTTACTCTGTATCACAAACTAGTTGTCCTGCCAACTGAGCTTGCAATATTTTAAGCCACATACCATGGACACCCACTGTTCTAACATTTTCCAGTTTTTCTCTTCCCCAAAGCTGGAAAGTCTAACCTATCAAAAACTTCATGACCTTCACGTCCTCTATTAGATCACCCCTCAGTCTCCTCTCGTAGAGTCATAGAGATGTACAGCATGGAAACAGACCCTTTAGCCCAACTTGTCCATGCTGACCAGATATCCTAAAATAATCTCGTCCCATATGCCAGCATTCGGCCCAAGTCCCTCTAAACCCTCCCTATTCACCTAGAGAGAAGAATCATAGCCTGTTCCATTTTTCCCAATAGGTACAGCCAAGTGCTCATTCCCCTAAGCAGTACAGTGTAATTTCTCTTGGCCCCTTCCTTCTATGGGAGGCTCAGTGCCAAGGACCCAGGTTCGATTCCAGCCTTGGGTGACTGTCTGTGTGGAGTTTGCACATTCTCCCCATGTCTGCGTAGGTTTCCTCCGGGTGCTCCAGTTTCCTCCCACAATCTAAAGATATGCAAGCCAGGTTAATTGGTCATTCTAAATTGCCCATAGTGTCAGGTGCATTAGTCAGAGGGAAATGGGTCTGGGTAAGTTACTCTTCGGAGGGTCGGTGCAGACTTGTTGGGCTGAAGGGCCTGTTTCCACGCTGTAGGTAATCTAATCTATTCTATTCCTTCTCCACCTGCTGCAATGACCAAGCATCCAGACTCTGGTACACCTGCAGTGCAAGGTGCCTGAGCTTTTAATCTTTACTCCTCCTGTTTTCTGACACCATTGACTGTCTAACAGATCAATTAAGCACCAATAATTCAGGAGCAAATGACTGCAGATAGAATCATAGGGTCAGATGCTGGAATCAGAACTCTGATGAAGAGTTATGTAGACTCGAAACTTTAACTTGCTCTCTCTCCATGAATGCCACCAATAAATCATGTGTTTGAACAACAAGGGAGTTGCGTGCTATGCGAAACAGGCAGGGAAGTGGAGCTGAGGCCAAGATCAGATCAACCACGATCTTATTGAATAACAGAACAGACTTGAAGGGCCAAATGGCCGACTCCTGCTGGCATTTCTTAAGGTGTTAGTTAATTAAGTTGATTGTTTCCTTCTCTTTGAGAAAACTCGCTTCTTTGCTCCCACTGCTGCCTGGTGCAGTTACTCCATTTCCTTTCGAATCCAGAAAGACCGGCTGTCCTCTGCACAACTTGTGGTTTGCAAGTTGAGTCAAAACAAATTCTCTGGAATGACAATCAGCACAACAGTGCTTTTGACAGAAAGAAAAGAAAATTGGTATGTCCCACACAACAGGAAACAAGCTCACTGGGTTGTCAAAGACTGTGGTATGATCATGTGTTTTGAGAGACTGACACAGATGTTGGTATTTATCTCAGCACCTTCATTTATGTTCGAATAATGGGCATGGCTTTTGGAAACTGGTGCAATTGGAGGCCTCTGCCTCATTTCTGTCTTCAGGTATATTCGTGAAGAATGCTGTGTGGGCCACATAACCTGCATAGTCGAGTGATGGCTCCCACTCCAGTTCCAGGTATGTCAGAAACTGTGCTGTCGTAACAAATATAAACGCCGAACATATTTCGGTCTGGAGAGGCTGAGCTCCGGATGCAATGTGAGCAGAGTGTAGCAAAATTGGGAGCACTCCTGCCTCAAACTACAGGGTTGTGTGTTCAAGTCGATCTCCAAAGACTGGAGCACAATAGCCGAGCCCGACATTCTGAGCAGCAGTGAGGGAACACCGCACTGTCAGGGGCATTGTCTTTCGAACAGGACACTAAGCTGAGACTGCCCTCTCAAATAGATCACTGACCCTGTGACACGAAGTCTATGGAGCAACAAGAAAGGTATTCCTGGTGAGTTGGTCAGTATTTATCCCCTTGATCAATGTAGAATGAAACAATCTGATCATGATTACATTGCAGAATATGGGATCTTGCTGTACTTAAATTGGCTGCTGGATTTCCTATATTACAATAAGGATGACTCCACTTCACAAAGTATTTTGAATAAAGTAAAACTAAGAACTGCAGGTGTTGGCGATCTGAAATGACACAAAGTAATTCATTGGCTGAAAATTGCTCTCGGAAGTTCTGGGTTACAACAGATGCGATATAAACTCGATTCTTCCATTGGTTTATGGGAAGGATGGAGCAAAATCAAGACAGCTCTGGACTGTAGTGCAACTGACCTGTGAATGCTGTGAAACTGACACTAACTACCTGAACTAAGAGAAGGTTTGACTCCCCAGAGGTAAAGCTCCCCACCATAACAATCTCAAAAACAACTGAGCACTGGGACACCACGGGGAGTGTCACACTGGGACATCTTGGGGTGGCGTCACACTGGGACATCTCAGGGAGTGTCTCACTGGGACATCTCGGGGAGCATCACACTGGAACATCTCGGGTGGGGGGCATCACACTGGAACATCTCAGGGAGTGTCACATTGGGACATCTCGGAGTGGCGTCACACTGGAATAGTATCAGACTAAATTGGCACTGAGCCACATAAAGAGAGAAGGACAATTGACCCAAAACTTGACCAAAGAGGCAGATTTAAAGGATCATTTAAAAGAAGAGGAAAGGAGTTTCAGGAATGAATTCCAAAGCTTCGGACCTTTGTTCGGAGACGTAGACCTGGATCCTCCTTTAGTAATTGGATGAATTAGATTGGTTGATTTTGTCATTGTGGGAAAGAATTGTAAATGGTGAAGAATACAACATGAAAGAAATCTAAACAAAACCCAGAGCCCACCTAAATCTCAATTGTCTGTCCATTTGAAAGGTGACACTGGTTTATAAAATCATGGATAGGATGACATAAATGTGATAGGCATGGATAGGATGACTAGACAAGGTCTTTGCCCAGGGGTGGGGGAAGACCAGAACTAGAGGGCATAGGTTTAGGGTGAGAGGGAAAGATATTAAAGAGACCTACGGGGCAACATTTTCACACAGAGGGTGGTACATGTATGTAATGAGCTGCCAGAGGAAGTGGTGGAGGCTGGTACAATTACAGCATTTAAAAGGCATCTGGATGGGTATATGAATAGGAAGGGTTTAGCCGGGTATGGGCCAAATGCTGGCAAATGGGACTAGATTTATTTAGGATATCTGGTCAGCATGGACGAGTTGGACTGAAGGGTCTGTTTCCGTGCTGTACATCTCTATGACTCTATGAATCTAAGATGTCAGCAGGACACTGGCAGAATCTTTAGCCTATCATTCTCAAACTCATGAATTGTTTATTAAGGAATGACATCAGTGATAATGACCTTTAATAACAACCTTTAATTCCATCTTGGCAGCTGCTGGCATTTAGATTCAATTCACACAATCTGAAGGAAAAAGCTAGTCTCAGTGATGATGGTTATGAACTCTCATCGACTGTTGTAAGTGGGTCACTCGTGTCCTTTAAGGAAGGAAATCTGCCATCTTTGCCCGGTCTGGCCTACACGTGACCCCAGACCCAAAACTATGTGATTGACTCCTAACTGCCCTCAGAAACCAAAACAATATTTGATTTTAAGAAAGAGATGGATGTAGCTCTTGGGGCTGAAGAAGCCCATAGGATATGGGGGTAAAGCAGGAACCGATTGGATGACAACCTGTGATTATAATGAATGGGACAGCAGGCTTGAAGGGCCAAATGGTCTTCTCCTGTTCCTATTTTTTATCTTTCTATGTATCTATGAAATGGCCCAGTGTGCAAACAGAGTTAAGGGTATTTAAGGATGGGCACTAAATATAGCTGCTGTCATTGGGCGACATCCCATGAATGAATGGTTATTAAATAGAGCAGCTCCCGAGGATGAGGGATTACTAAAGTATCTTATTCCCCTGAGAATGTTTTGCAAGTAAGTAGAGTGGGTCCTAAGGATGTTTGCAATGGTTTTCATTCAAGTGGTGGTCTACAAACCTCTCTGGGGATTAAAGAGCTGTCGGGTGATGTGCCCGAGAGTTAATGTGTGAGACTGGGGAAGCTGGGACTAGGGCACAGTTTGAAAATTATAGTCTGTTCTATCTGGAGAAAGATTAGGGAATACTTCTGCACACAAAGTGGGATCTCTCTTCCTCACAACTGTTAATGATTCCAGGTCACTTTCTGAGATTGATTGGTTTCTTTGAACCATATATTTTTAAGGCACATGGGACAAAGACAGGTGGGTCACCTCTCAATCATGACCTTAAATGATTGGTGGAACAGGCTTGAGGGGCTGAATGGCCTCCTCCTGTTCCTCTGAATGTATGGAAACCTCCCTGTTCTTTCCAACCTGTCGACTGAAGGAGAGTAGGTAGTGATGCTTGCTTGAAGAGCTAGTGCATGCACAGTGGGCCGAATGGCCTGATCCTGTGCTGTAACAATTCTGTGATCCTGTGAAAGTCTGCGTTAATCCATCAAACTCTTTGCCGCTTCCCTCTTGCCCATGCATCCACCTATATGATTCTGTAATGATGACTGGCTTATTGCCCCGAATCTGTTGTGCAGGCAAACTGATTTTAGCCCGTCAGTATCCATCTCCATCCTGGTGAATAATGTCTCAATCGCTATACAAGTGGACCCCTGGCAGTTGAAAATATATGGTCTAAAATAACATAAAATTCAAAATCCTATTTCCTATAATTGCACCCTTGGGTTAAAAAAAAACCTGAAATTTGACTTTTGTCAGACTCATGAGGAAGTTAATTTTTCTTTATGGTCCCCTTTAGCCGGGATTTTACATTGATCTCTTCATATTTCAGTCACAAACACTACACAGTTGCCAGTAAAATAACACTTGCCAGCTACTGATCATTGCAGTTCCACTGATCCGAGCTCAGCACAGAATCCCAGTGATTTTCCAGATTGGTAATAACATTTTCTCTACCTATTTTAGTCTAGTCAATTGTATAGATCAATCAGCTGTTTCAGATCTCACCCCATACCCACATGAGGAATTTCTGTTTATTTGTTCATGGAATGTGAGTGTAGCTGGCTGGGTCAACATTTATTGCCCATCCCTAGTTGCCCGTTAAGAAGGTGGGGGTGAGCTGCCTTCTGGAACCGCTGCAGTCCATGTGCTGTGGGTAGACCCACAATGCTGTTCATGAGACAATAGCAGGATTTTGAAGGAACAGCGATATATTTCCAAGTCAGGAATGGTTACTAAATAGAGTAGCTCCTGAGGATGAGGGATTACTAAAGTATCTTGTTCCCCTGAGGATGTTTTGCAAATACACAGAGTGGGTCCTAAGGATGTCATAGAGTCATAGAGATGTACAGCATGGAAACAGACCCTTCGGTCCAACCTGTCCATGCCAACCAGATATCCTAACCCAATCTAGTCCCACCTGCTAGCACCCGGGCCTTATCCCTACAAACCCTTCCTATTCATATACCCATCCAAATGCCTCTTAAATGTTGTAATTGTACCAGCCTCCACCACATCCTCTGGCAGCTCATTCCATACAAACACCACCCTCTGTGTGAAAAGGTTGCCCCTTAGGTCTCTTTTATATCTTTCCCCTCTCACGCTAAACCCATGCACTCTAGGTCTGGACTCCCATACCCTCATAATTTTGTAAACCTCTATAAGGTCACCCCTCATCCTCCGACGCTCCAGGGAAAACAGCCCCAGCCTTTTCAGCCTCTCCCTGTAGCTCAAATCCTCCAACCCTGGCAACATCCTTGTAAATCTTTTCTGAACCCTTTCAAGTTTCACAACATCTTTCCGATAGGAAGGAGTCCAGAATTGCATGCAATATTCGAACAGTGGCCTAACCAATGTCCTGTACAGCCGCAACATGACCTCCCAACTCCTATACTCAATACTCTGACCAATAAAGAAAAGCATACCAAACGCCTTCTTCACTATCCTATCTACCTGCGACTCCAGTTTCAAGGAGCTATGAACCTGCACTCCAAGGTCGCTTTGTTCAGCAACACTCCCTAGGACCTTATCATTAAACTCCATCTGCCACTTCTCAGCCCATTGGCCCATCTGGTTGTCCACTACACCTCCAATTTTGGTGTCATCTGCAAACTTACTAACTGTACCTCTTATGCTCGCACCCAAATCATTTATGTAAATGACAAAATGTAGAGGGCCCAGCACCGATCCTTGTGGCACTCCACTGGTCACAGACCTCTAATCTGAAAAGCAACCCTCTACCACCACCCTCTGTCCTCTACCTTTGAGCCAGTTCTGTATCCAAATGGCTAGTTCTCCCTGTATTCCATGAGATCTAACCTTGCTAATCAGTCTCCCATGGGGAACCTTGTCAAATGCCTTACTGAAGTCCATATAGATCACATCTACTGCTCTGCCCTCATCAATCTTCTTTGTTACTTCTTCAAAAAACTCAATCAAGTTTGTGAGACTTGATTTCCCACGCACAAAGCCGTGTTGACTATCCCGAATCAGTCCTTGCCTTTCCAAATACATGTACATCCTGTCCCTCAGGATTTCCTCCAACAACTTGCCCACCACCGAGGTCAGGCTCACCGGTCTATAGTTCCCTGGCTTGTCTTTACTGCCCTTCTTAAACAGTGGCACCACGTTTGCCAATCTCCTGTCTTTCAGCATCTCACCTGTGACTATCGATGATACAAATATCTCAGCAAGAGGCCCAGCAATCACTTCTCTAGCTTCCCACAGAGTTCTCGGGTACACCTGATCAGGTCCTGAGGATTTATCCACCTTTAACGTTTCAAGACACCCAGCACTTCCTCTTCTGGAATCTGGACATTTTGCAAGATGTTACCATCTATTTCCCTCCAGTCTATATCTTCCATATTCTTTTCTACAGTAAATACTGATGCAAAATATTCGTTTAGTATCTCCCCCATTTTCTGTGGCTCCACACAAAGGCCGCCTTGCTGATCTTTGAGGGACCCTATTCACTCCCTCGTTGCCCTTTTGTCCTTAATATATTTGTAAAAACCCTTTGGATTCTCTTTAATTCTATTTGCCAAAGCTATCTCATGTCCCCATTTTGCCCTCCTGATTTCCCTCTTAAGTATACTCCTACTTTCTTTATACTCTTCTAAGGATTCACTCGATCTATCCTGTCTATACCTGACATATGCTTCCTTCTTTTACTTAACCAAACCCTTAATTTCTCTAGTCATCCAGCATTCCCTATACCTACCAGCCTTCCCTTTCACCCTGACAGGAATATACTTTCTCTGGATTCTTGTTATCTCATTTCTGAAGGCTTCCCATTTTCCAGCCGTCCCTTTACCTGCGAACATCTGCCTCCAATCAGCTTTCAAAAGTTCTTGCCGAATACCATCAAAATTGGCCTTTCTCCAATTTAGAACTTCAACTTTTAGATCTGGTCTATCCTTTTTCATCACTATTTTAAAACAAATAGAATTATGGTCGCTGGCCCCAAAGTGCTCCCCCACTGACACCTCAGTCACCTGCCCTGCCTTATTTCCCAAGAGTAGGTCAAGTTTTGCACATTCTCTAGTAGGTATATCCACATACTGAATCAGAAAATTGTCTTGTATACACTTTCGAAATTCCTCTCCATCTAAACCTTTAACCCTATGGCAGTCCCAGTCGATGTTTGGAAAGTTAAAATCCCTTACCATAACTACCCTATTATTCTTACAGATAGCTGAGATCTCCTTACAAGTTTGTTTCTCAATTTCCCTCTGACTATTGGGGGGTCTATAATACAATCCCAATAAGGTGATCATCCCTTTCTTATTTCTCAGTTCCACCCAAATAACTTCCCTGGATGTATTTCCGGGAATATCCTCCCTCAGCACAGCTGTAATGCTTCCCTTATCAAAAATGCCACTCCCCCTCCTCTCTTGCCTTCCTTTCTGACCTTCCTGTAGCATTTATATCTTGGAACATTAAGCTGCCAGTCCTGCCCATCCCTGAGCCATGTTTCTGTAATTGCTGTGATATCCCAATCACATGTTCCTAACCATGCCCGGAGTTCATCTGCCTTCCCTGTTAGGCCCCTTGCATTGAAATAAATGCAGTTTAATTTATTAGTCCTACCTTGTCCCTACCTACCCTGACTGTTTGACTCACTTCTGTTCTCAGCTGTACCCATCTCAGATCGATCTCTTTCCTTACTATCTCCCTGGGTCCCACTACCCCACCTTACTAGTTTAAATGCTCCCAAGCAGTTCTAGCAAATTTCCTTGCCAGTATATTAGTCCCCTTCCAATTTAGGTGCAATCCGTCCTTCTTGTACAGGTTACTTCTACCCCAAAAGAGGTTCCAATGATCCAAAAATGTGAATCCTTCTCCCACACACCAGCTCCTCAGCCATGCATTCATCTGCTCTATTCTCCTATTCCTACCCTCACTAGCTTGTAGCATTGGGAGTAATCCAGATATTACTACCCTTGAGGACCTCCTTTTTAAAATTCTACCTAACTCTCTGTAATCTCCCTTCAGAGTCTCAACCTTTTCCCTTCCGATGTCGTTGGTTCCAATGTGGACAATGACCTCCTGCTTGGCCCCTCTACCCCATGAGAACATTCTGCACCCTCTCTGAGACATCCTTGATCCTGGCACCAGGGAAACAACACACCATTCTGCTTTTTCTCTGCTGGCCACAGAAACATCTGTCTGTACCTCTGACTACAGAATCCCCTAACACAATTGATCTCTTGGAAGCCGATGTACCCCTCGTTGCATTAGACCCAGTCTCAATACCAGAAACTTGGCTGTTGGTGCTACGTTCCTCTGAGAATCCATCACCCCCTACATTTTCCAAAACAGCCACAATAGACTCCTGCCCTACGTGCCAACCTCTCTTACCCTTCCTGGAGTTAACCCATCTATGTGACTGTATCTGAGACTTTCCCCCCTTTCTATAAGTGCCATCCATCACATACTGTTGCTGTTGCAAATTCCTCATCGCTTCTATCTGTCTCTCCAACCGATCCACTCGATCTGATAAGATTCGCATCCAACAGCATTTATGGCAGATATAATCCGCAGTAACCCTTAAACTCTCTTTAAACTCCCACATCTGACAAGAAGTACATATCACTGCAAAGGCCATTTTTGCTCCTTCACAATCTACAGACCCAGAAATTGACACCGTCTTATTCCTCTACAAACACTGCCCCAGATTAAATTAATAGTTATGGCTTATATTTTAAATTTAATCAAGAGACATATCTCCAAAAACATAGAATGAAGAAAGAATCTGCCATGCTCACTACTGCAGCCTTTCTCTTGGACAGACTTAAAACAACAATTAACTTATCTGATTCTGTGCTGTGAACATCGCCCAACAGTTCCTCCAAGATTAGTTGTGAATTTCACTGTTCAGCGATACACGAATTCAAACAGCAAAGGCCTCTCTCTCTCTCCCTCCCTCCGTCCCTCCCTCCCTCTCTCTCTCTCTCCCTCCCACTCTCTCTCTTGCACTGTCCTCACCATGTGCTTCCTTTGTCTGCTCGTCTCCCTTCTAAACTGCTGTTGTTTTGACTTTTTGTTTCCAAAATTCCAAAACAATGCAACAGCATATAAAACAGTAATTGCTGCTCCTGGAATTCGAGGAAATCACCTCCAACACCTAAATTACCTCAAAAAAAAGGAGCAGCTCTTTCAGCCAGAAATTTTTCCAGTCCACCATCTTGGATTACCCAGAATCCTTGTGCGATGGTTTTCATTCAAGTGGTGGTCTACAAGCCTCTCTGGGATTATAAAGCTGTCAGGTGATGTAGGGCACAGTTTGAAAATTATAGTCTGATCTACCTGGAGAAAGATTAAGGAATACTTCTACACATAAAGTGGGATCTCTCTTCCGCACAACTGTTAATGATTCCAGGTCAATTTTTGAGATTGATAGGGTTTTTTAACCATGTACTTTTAAGGTACATGGGACAAGTCAGGATGGCGATGGACTTGGAGGGGAATTTGCAGAGGGTGGGGCTCCCATGTATCTGCTGCCCTTGTCCTTCTAGATGGTGATCTGCTTTGCCATTTTGTACAAAACTTCAATCTCCTGCTACTTCAGTGCACACATTCACCTTGTGAATCAATCAGCCATACTATTTCTCCTGTAGGACATTAGTATCAAGGGGTGTTCCTCTTACTGCATTGATGTATTTGTATCGCAAGCAACAATTGAAAATTGGAAACACATCGCCATTCCTTCAGTGAACAAGTACAATTCTTCATTCAGTACAGACTGTGATCGTCACTAGTGGGATACAGATTTCTGACCCACTGGCCCAAGCAATTATTGCGATGGAAAATTGTGAGGGAATTGTATAAAATAGGTTTTGTTATTGATACGTTTCTGGACAGAACTGTTCCCAAGGTAGAGCAAATCAAGAAGACCACCCCAAGACCCACACGGTGACCACAAGCCATAGGAGCATTGGACCTTTGAATAGGTCAGAGGAGCAGTGTATGGGCTTTCACCGCAGCAGGTTAAATTCGGAGAGTCACTGAGTGGAAAGAAAACTTGGAGAGAGGGGAGGAGGCACAATGTGTGATTTGCCCCAGGCCTCACACCTCACTGGGAATGGCTGTGCTTTTGAAGATTAAAGACAGAATGAAATGATGTAGTGAGAAGTGTATGAATGAGTTTTAACAATTTTATGTTATGGTAGATACAATGGAATATAGGTACAACAGGATTAAACACAGTAAATGAAACAGAGATTGGAAAAGACTATTACTGGAGAATAATTTCAATACGTTTTATAGGGTGGCATGGTGGCTCAGTAGTTAGTACTGCTGCCTCACAGCACCAGGGACCTGGTTTCAATCCCAGCCTTGGGTGAATGTCAGTGTGGAGTTTGCACATTCTCCCTATGTCTGCATGGGGCTTTCTCCTGAAGTTCAATGATGTCCAGGTTAGGTGGATTGACCATGGGAAGTGTAGGGCCAGAGTAGTGGGTGTGGGTCTGGATGGGATGCTCTTCAGAGGGACAGCATGGACTGAATGGCCTATGATCCTCTATCACACTGTCAGCTACAACATGAATACAGGGTTGGGTGTACCTGTAGCTGGGTGGGAAATCCTCTTTTGTTTTACCATCACTGAATGCAGCTTCTGTGAACTGCATTTAATTGTTTCTTTGTTTTATTTTACATATCTTCTTTATGTCTTGTTAGTACTGGGGGTTCCATGATTTCATAGGATCCCTACAGTGTGGAAAGAAGCCATTCAGCCCACCAAGTCTGCACCGACCCTCCGAAGCACATCTCACCCAGACCCAGAGCCCACCATATCCATATAACCCTGCATTTAGCATCGTCAATCCACCTAACCCATGTATCTTTGGATCCCGGAGGAAACCAGATCACCAAAGGACACCCACACAAACACAGGGAGTGTGTGCAAACTCCATACAGACAGTCACCTGAGGCTGGAACCCAGGTCCCTGTGACTATGAAACAACAGTGCTAACCACTGAGCCACCTTACCACCCCTCTGTGCCTGCGCCAGGAGTACTAGCGGAGACTTTTTCTGCTCAACTATCAAAGCTGTGAATCTGAACTTCTACTGGGATTAATAAAGCCTGCAAAGAGATTCCAAATCTAGAGCTGGCATAAGGATGCCCTAAGTTATGTTTAGAAGACTCCTGAGTTGAAAGTTCAGGGTGGCACGGTGGCTCAGTGGTTAGCATTGCTGCCTCACAGTGCCAGAAATCCGGGTTTGATTCCAGCCTCGGGTGACTGTCTATGTGGAGTTTGCACATTCTCCCTGTGTCTGCGTGGGTTTCCTCTGGGTGCTCTGGTTTCCTCCCACAAAGATGCGCAGGTTCGGGTGAATTGGCCATGCTAAATAACCCCATAGTGTTAGGTGCATTAGCCAGGAGTAAATATGGAGAATGAGTTTCGATGGTTACTCTTCAGAGGGTTGGTGTGGACTTGTTGGGCTGAATGGCCTGTTTCCATCCTGTTGGGAATCTAATCTAAAGGTTATTGGGCTAGTCAGAAATGTAGGATTGGAGCTCCAATCAGATCAGCCATAATGCTATTAAATGATGGAACATGCTGGAAGGTCTGAATGGCCGGTTCCCACTGCTGAGTTTAATGCTCACATATTTGCATTAGTTTTCCATTTACTAAAAGCTGAGCACTGTGTCCCAATTTAACCAGAAATTAGTTTTCTGTGTTTTCATTTTCAGTGATTTGAAACCATGTGTTGACAGGTGACAGATTGTTGCAATGCTTTAAAATGATTAATTCTTTTTGTGATAATTAAATTTTCAGTGGCATTAGTTGAACTTTAGCAAGTTACAACTGCTAAATACATCAAGGAATTCCTTTAGAATGATTTTATTTTTGTTAAAATTTCCTTTTAATGATTGACCATTTGCACTGGCTCATGACAAGTTTTGGGTTCGGCAGAATGCCAGAGATTTTTGCGGAAATTTGTAAGGCAAGTAAATCACATTCCAAGATGTTTCTGGGATCACCTTCCTCTGGAGATACCAATGGAAACTCTGTCCCTGGAATTTCAGACTGCTCCTCAGCAGTGAACAGTCAGGGGTAAGTCCAGCTCCTTGAATGGCCAGCCCATCCTTTCAGGGGCGTTGGAAACCTGGCTCATTTTCTTGACTTCAGCATCTTTGCTGTTGATTTGTGCTAACTGCATAACCTGTTTTTACAATAAACAGGATGAAACGTCCTGGGGTGAGCACAAAACCATGGCCAAACAATAATGTGTGGAAATTGCACTGTTCGTCAACAGGGCGATACGATGGTTTGGATACTGACCCCTGGGGCTGACTCCATCGCTAGGGTGAAAGTCAGTAAGTTCAGACCAAGAGGACCTTACTGCCCTGGTTTGACTATGTCTGGTAAACCAAAGCAAGCCAGGAGATTGCTGGTGTTGGATATGCAACAGCGGTACATTGGTGATATTCGTCTAAGATCCCATTGTTGGTGCAGTGTGCAGTGTTGCAGGCAAGATTTCCTGATCAATGCTAAATACTCATTCCATAAAAAAGGAAAGGATTTAATTTCTATATCACCTTTCACCAACACAGGATGTCCCTAAGTGGTTTATGGCCTATTAAAGTGCAGCCTCAGTTGTAATGAGTGAAATGCGGCCCCCAGTTTACAGACTGTAAGATTCTGTTGGATGAGCTAAGGTTCTGTAAGAGTTAATGTTCAAGGTCTCCTTAGCCCTGCCCATTCTGATGACATTACTCAGCCAATGGGTGGTACGTGTATGGAATGAGCTGCCAGAGGAAGTGGGGAAGGCTGGTACAACTGCAACACTTAAGAGGCATTTGGATGGGTATATGAATAGGAAGGGTTTGGAGGGATATGGGCCGGGTGCTGGCAGGTGGTACTAGATTGGGTTGGGATATCTGGTCGGCATGGAGGTGTTGGACCGAAGGGTCTGTTTCCGTGCTGTACATCTCTATGACTCTATGACTATCAAAGCTGTGGATCTGAACTACATGCTGCCTCAGCTGGGGGCAAAGACAGCCTCCGAACGGAGACAATGAGGGTATAAAGGAAAAATGTAAAGACCGATATAGGGATGGAGGCAGATCTGCAGTGGAGCCAAGATGGTGGAATATTATGCTGTGATAAATTAGCTTGCCTAATTATCAGATAAAACAAATAAATGTGAGGCATCGTTCATGAGAAACAGCAGCAGCACTGGTTATCTTTACAAAAGATATTTACCAGTGTAACAGCTGAGACATATCAGGAGCTTGTACATCATCTCTATATCACCTGTATGCTGAACAGGTATCCAGGCAACAGGACTCATTACAAAGGCCTGTCAGAATAGGCCCATTTAGCTGCAGCATCAGAACAGGCTTAAAACATGAGTAACAGTTTGATTGGCTTAGGTATGTTAAACAGCAAGTCAATTAACGTCACTCAGTGAAAGAGCAGAAGCCTCTGTCAATGTCTCTGTTACAGTATTAGAAGGCGTTTGGACACCCAGCCCTAATAATTAAGATCTCCTCTCAACATGACGGCAGAAATATATTACAAGCGAAAGGGTTCAGGTTTTAATGGGTCGCCTGTTTCATTTTCCACTTGTCACTGAAAAGACTGCAATAAAAAGGTTTAGCAGAGTTAGCAATCATATTTTAGCACTTTTAATGTTGGGCTGTCAGGCCACTCTTTGGGAGCTTCAACGGGGGAAAAATGTTTTCTTCCTTCAACAGATTGAAAAGGATTTATAAGTAAATGTTTTGCTGGCTGTTGTGATCTTTCCATGTGCTGATTTGCTCTGTTAGCTCCTTCTTCTTTTCCTCACCTCCTCTCTCACTGATATCCCAACAGGGCAGCTGGTTCTGCTGGGAAATGTGGGCTGGTCATGTTGTGGTGATTATCACTGAGCTGGTAACTCAGGACCCTGGCTTAACACTCAGGACAAATGTGTCTGAATACCACCATGGTTAAAAAAAAGGATTTAATTCAGAGCCAGTCTAATTGTCACAAAAACCTATCTGGTTCACCACTGTCCTTTTATGAAGGCAATCTGCTGTCCTTACATGATCTGAGGTAAAAACAATGACTGCAGATGCTGGAAACCAGTTTCTGGATTAGTGGTGCTGGAAGAGCACAGCAGTTCAGGCAGCATCCAAGGAGCTTCGAAATCGACGTTTCAGGCAAAAGCCCAATTTGTAACTCCAGACTCACAGCAATGTGGCTGGCTCTTAATTAGCCTTTGAATTGGTCAAGAGAGCCAATCATTTTTAACAGAAACAATATTCACATCTCATACAAATTCTTTAAATGTCTCTGTTAAAGTGCTCACTGAAGTTCATTAGTACTTCACCTGATGTACACTCGTAAACACATACACATATAAACATATATATATACACAAACATACAAACACATGTGCCAACACATGCATGCACATAAACATGGATGCACATTCAAAACTGCACGCATGCTTGTGCACACAAATACATGTACCTTTAAATACATTCATGTGCACACACATATACACATGCACACGTGTATACATACATGCACATACCTACACCCTCACTCTCACATGCTCATGCACATGCTCACACACATGGTCACACATACTTACACATGCTCACACACTGACTCATGCTTACACACACATGCTCACATGCACACCCACTCACACTTACACACACATGCTCACACATACTCACATACGTTTGCACACACCTTACCCATCAACAAAAGGGATCAGGAGCAAATCCTATGAGTTTTCTTCTCCCTAACTGAGAAGGCCACTCTGGAGATATCTTGAGACTGTTATATCTAAGCTGAGTTAACCCAGTGCAGACCAGACGTTAAATCTTTATCAGTGCCAGTCTAGATGGAGTTTTTAACCAACTGAGGATGCTTTATATCAATGTCATTTTTATTCCAGTGCATTTTGATGCAAAGTGACTCAAAGCTATGACACGTGTGCTTCAACAGAGGTGATTATTGACAATTGATATCCAAATATACAACATAGACATCCTCCCAACCTGTTCCAAGTCATGGCTCCACATTAATGCAGCCTGCCGATTGCTCGGTGCGGAATTAGACTGGCAGTGTAGTTGGCTGTGACGGCAATCACTAAACGTAGGTGATGGTGTTGAACGTTCTGTTTCTTCAGATGTGTCACTGACGTTGTCACACAGAGGGTGAAAGCAGAAGCTTGCTGAGACAACAACAACTGTCCCTTGGTGATGCTTGACTTTGAAGTATCTCAATTCCTGTTTCAGACTGCGAGCCCGTGCAATCCCTCCAGACTGCTGGCAGAACACATTGCCATCTTTTGACAGATGCAAACAAGTTTCTGGGAAGTAATGCCCAGGCCCTGGCCAGGGGCCAGCTTGTGATATACGTAATTTCTGTGCAATGATTGGGAGCAGCAAGAGTCCAATCTAAGAATAGGTTTATTGCAAAGAGTCACTAATTACATCGATATCAACACTTTCAATGTGACTTGTGCAAGTGCCAAAAGCCCACTCTATTTATATCCAGCCTGACTAATGGAATGCTAATTAATGTGCAGTATTTCGTAAGCAGGTGGTGACCTTTATTTCTAGGCAGTGTAACCTGAACCTGTCGTTTTAATCCTTGTTGGAATTAGGTTAACCAATGCACATGACCTTTCACTTAGCCTCCTGGGTGTGGTGCTGATTCATGGGGAGCTCAGCAGGTCTCTGTGAAGCATCAAGCCCTGTCCCTTAAGGCTACACTCTGTATCTCCACTGGGTGCCGCAGTCTCACTCTACGTTTGCCTTCATGTTGGATTGTGTCCTTTAACATCCTGTTCCCTCTTACAAGAGAGGAGAATGGAAAATGAAGCACCCAGATTCAACAGTAAGATTTAGTGACGAAAATCTGCTGCACTCGCTGACGTGTGGTCAGTTCTGTTCGGCAGACACCTCCCCACCCCCCCCAACCCGTTTCTCAGGCTCTCTGGGGCTGCTAAAAATGACACAATAGGCATTGCTGAAGATTGATGACAGGCAGAACATCATGTCAATCCACTCATCTTGCAAATTCATATTTCCAAATTTGAGACTGTTTGAAGGATAACAGAGAGTTGAAACTGTGGGCTAAATCTTACTGTGTTTTTGTCTCGCCCCATGCCATTTCCAGAATGATTCAGTTATCCACTGAAAGGCCAGCATCCATTGTGCCCACTCCATCTTTAAAAACCCGTTCTTCACCCGAATGAACCCTGACATTCCGAAGCTGCCCTGCTCATTGATGGAGGGATTACAGACATATCGGAGAAGGGGGGGGGGGGTGGCACCGTGATTACAGACATATCGGAGAAGGGGGGGATGGCACCATGATTACAGACATATCGGAGAAGGGGGGGGGCTGGCACCATAATTCTCCAACAGGGACCTGGACGTCCTGCTCTAGGGGGTGATGCAGAGGAGACGACCCCTCTTCCTGGAGGATTGGCAGAGGTAACCATGCCACCCAGCCCTGGCAGACTGGTCTGAGGTCAGCACCCAGGTCAGCGTCATCTCCACAGTCTGGAGGAACGGTCTGCAGTGCCACACTCTCCTCAGTGCTACCTCACCCTCGCACTCACTCTATCCCCGTTACCGCACCCACCTCCCACTGGGGCTCGTCCTTTCCCACTCTCACTACCACCATGACACCTTCCCTCTGTCACTGTCTAACCCCGCTCCCTCTGGCTGCGCTCAACACCCATTTCCTGCCCATTACACATTTTCAACTGGATGGTGACAGTGAACACTCCATGGCCATTGGCTTGGAGCTTCAACTCACACTCAAACCCACTCACTAACATATGCACACTGTCACGTACACACTCACTCACTAACATACACACTCACACGCACACTCACAAACACACACTCATGTACACATTCACACTGAACTCACTAACATACACACACATATACTCACATACACACTCATACCCACTCAATAACATACACACTGACACTCACATATGCATTCACTCACATACATACTCACACCCACTCACTAACATATGCACTCATATACACACTCACTCATGCACACCACACACTCACATGGACACTCACTAACATACCCACTCAGTAGCATACACACTCACGCTCACACACACACTCACACCCACTCACTAGCATACACACTCACGCTCACATACACACTAACACACACTCACTAACATACACACTCACACTCATACCTACTCACTAATGTCACCTCACACTCACACCCCCTCACTAAAGTACACTTCACATTCACTCACCAAACTGCTTACGTATTAGCTCATACTCACTCACAATCACAAATACTTGCACACACTCAAGCTCACTCTCACTTGCTCATGTATGCACTCACTCAGGTACACATTCACACTTATGCATGCAGTCACTCACTTTCACTTACTCGCGCACACACACTCACATGCACACACGCCTTTGCTCAGACTCACTCATCACCAGTGCAAACTCACACACACAGTCACTCACTCTCACGCACACACTTTTGCTCTGACTCACTCACCCACTCTCATGTACACACTCACCCACTCGCTCACACACAGGCACAGATACATACACCAGTGTGTCTGGATATTTACATTTCCCTGCAGCCCACCTGAACTTGGTGGATGGAGCGTAACGTGGGAAAATGGGAAGTTGTGCACTTTAGCAGGAAAAACAGAAGAGCAGAAAGCCGCAACAGCGTGGGACTTGGGAATCCCTGTACATGAACCCTCAGGAGCAGGTATGCAGTTCCCCTGGGTAAAAGGGAACACTAATGGAATGTTGACCTCGATTGAAATATGAAAATAGGGAAATGCTAAAAAATTGTACATGCCACCGGTTAGACCACACCTGGAATACTGTGAACAGTTTGGGGCCCCTTATCTAAGGGAAGATGTACTGGAGGCATTGAGCGCAGTCCAGGGAAGGTTCACTGGGCTGAACCCAGATGTAGATGTGATCATCGAATATAGTCTCAAAGAATTCCTGACACCTAATAGAATGAGGGAGCATGGACATAATAACTGTGAATTAACTGGATTTCAAATGGCTTTGTGAATATTGGGAGCTAGTAATCAATGGGGTTTGAGTTTTACGGAGTGTAGTTAACTGAAATAAAGCTTTCACAAAAAGTGTGAACTTCAGCACTGTCTAAGTAGAGTTATCTTTCACAGTGTAATATGGAGAGGTTTAGTAGGTTAAGTCTGTACTTGTTAGAGTTTAGAAAAATGATGGGCAACTTTATTTAAACTTAAAAGATTCTTAGGGACGTTGACAGGGTAGATACAGAAAGGTGAGAGTGTGGATGCTGGAAAAGCACAGCAGGTCAGGCAACATCGAAAGAGCAGGAAAATGGATATTTGGGGCCGGAGCCCTTCATCAGGAATTCTGATGAAGGGCTCCAATTCGAAACGTCGATTCTCCTGCTCCTCTGATTCTGCCTGACTTGCTGTGCTTTTCCAGCATCCACACTCTGATCTCCAGCATCTGCAGACCTCACTGTTTCCTAGATACAGAAAGGTACTTTCCCTTTGTAGAAGAGGGTAGAAGAGGACCAGAGGGTATCACCTCAGGGTAAAGGGGCTCACATTTCTGACAGAAATGAGAATGAATGTCTTCTCTCAGAAAGGAGTGAATCTGTGGAATCCTTTACCCCCGGAGTGCTGTCAAGGCTGGGTTATTAACTATATTCAGGGCTGAGATAGACAGGTTTTTAATCAGGAAGGGAATCAAGGGTCATAGAGAAAAGTAAGGAAAGTAGAGTTGAGATGACTAGTTCAGCCATGATCTCATTAAAGGGCAGGGCAGACTGGAAGTGCTGATTGGCCTAATTCTGATCCTATGTTTAAGTGCGGAGGAAGGATCCATCCCTGACCTGTCAGAAACATCAGTGGGATAAGACTATATCGGACCATATGACACAGGAGCAGAAATTAGGCCATTCAGCCCATCATGGCTAATAGGTTTCTCAACCCCATTTTCCCACTTTTTCCCTATAATCTTTGATCCTCTGGGCAATCAGGAACCTATCCATCTCTGTTTTAAGTATACTCAATGACCTGGCCACCACAGCCTCCTGAGGCAATGGATTCCATAGGTTCCTCACTCTCTGGCTGAAGAAGTTTCTCCTTATCTCCATTCTAAAGGGTCTTCCCTTTACTCGAAGGCTGTGCCCTCGGGTCCCAGTCTCTCCTGCCAATGGAAACATCTTCCCAACATTCACTCTGGAGGATTAAGTCCACTGTTCACCCATTGAGACGCTTTAGTAGCCAATTAAAAGCTCATTACTGACCAATCCCACCCAGTCAGTAATTTTACTATGTTGGGTGATACCCAGACCACAGCAGAAACCCGGCCAATTTCACTGTAAGGGCAAGGGTTGGGAGAACAGGGGAATCTCCTACATTGGTTACCTTGACTCTTTAGAGGTTGCTTCCCCATTTTCAGTCACTATAACCCTATCCTTAGTCAGTAATCCCGCACTCTCAGTCACTATAACCTTATCCTTGGTCACTAATTCCCCCACTCTCAGTCACTATAACCCTATCCTTGGTCACTAATCCCCCAATCTCGGTCATTACACCCTCCCCCCCCCCCGGTCATTATCCCCCCATTACCCTCGGTCATTATAGCCTTTAGCCCTGCCATTGATCTCTTGAGGCAGTTCCCCCACACTATCAGTATTGAGTGGGTTGAAATTCACAAGGACGAGGCAAACTAGGAACAGGAGGAAGCCATTCAGCTTCTCAAACATGTTCATGGCTGATCTAGGCCTTAGCTCCAACTATCTGTCTAGGGCCCATGTCCCTTGATATCCTAAGTCAACAAACTCTATCGATCTCAGTCTCAAAATCTCCATGTGTTCCTCAGCATTCACAGCCTTTGGGGGATAAAAAGGTCCAGATATTCTTTCCCACGTCTGCTTTAAAACTGATGTCTGTCTCAGATAACTTGTTTGAAGAAAGGGATTTAACACCAAAAGAAGTAGAATTAATAACATACCGGAACGCTGAACCTCTTTGTTCTTCAGTCATGAAATTGAACATTCTCCTGTCAGAGGAAAAGCATCTATTTACAAAATGAATTTTTAAAAAGCTACATTAAGGATGACAAAAATAGACTGATGGAGTTTAATGAAGTGGTTGAAACACAGGTTAAACATCTGATGTATGTGTTGAACCTGGTGAAGTGCAAGCGTTTTTTTCTCTCTTGCTCAACAATATGAAATAAATGGATTTTAAAAGAGCAACAAAATAAACTGGGGAGCAAAGTACAAGCATGAATGAGTGCTTGTGTAGAACAGAGAGAGAGCTCAGCACCAGTTCAACTTACCCCAATGCATTTTAATTAAACAGGTAAATCTCGGATTATTGAGAAAGGTACCTTCTAACATTGCAACATCACTGCAGACATCAGGTCTGAAGTTGTTTGTGGTTTTCTAAATGTTACTCATGACACATACCACATGGAGACAAGTTCTTGTTGAGATGGATGCCTTGAAGTTTATTGACTACACTATTTACATTGCTTTAGTGTCACAGATTGTACATAGCGTTTACTCATGCTCCTGTAGGTTACACATATTTAGGGGACTGATTGATCACAGTCCACTGATTCCACGGCACAGAGAGTGTGACTGAAAGGATGCCTTTATAAAAACATCAAGTGCTTCCTGAATGGCACACTGGTCTAAAAAGGTAAAAACAATGACTGCAGATGCTGGAAACCAGATTCTGGATTAGAGTGGTGCTGGAAACGCACAGCAGTTCAGACAGCATCCGAGGAGCAGGAAAATCGACGTTTTGGGCAAAAGCCTTTTTTTTTATGCATAAGTATTTTCATGCTGACCCTACCATCTCATGCTGTTCAGAAACTGTAACAACTTCAGTTATTCACATACAACCCAATTTATCTGATGAAGGGCTTTTGCCTGAAACATCGATTTTCCTGCTCCTCGGATGCTGCCTGAGCTGCTGTGCTTTTCCAGCAACACTCTACTCCAGACACTGGTCTAAAAGGCATAGGACTATTGGTTCTGGAATCTGTACCATAACACAACAGTTACCAGAGCCGGTTGGATGTGGTCCATTACTCGGGTTTCTCACTTTCAATTAATACATGGCCCAAGGAAACCATTCTTCTGATTTGGTGTTTTGCTACAACCAATCAGAGAGCAAACAAAGTCAGTGTCACCTGATGGGTTAACTCTGGACTAAAATATTTTCACAACTAAAATTACTCAAAAAGCAGTTTTATTGCCACTATGATATCACCCCCACCCCACTCCACCCCCCCCCCCCCTCCCCTCCCCCAAACCATGCCTCACTCCACTGCGGTGTCCTGGAGATTAATTTCCGAGTCCTGGAAAGCTCTGGACACTCCCAGAAGGCTGCCAAACCTGTTATCGGGATGCAGCTGTTCCTGTGGAGATTTTATCTGGAACTGCAGGACTTATACACTTAATGGTAAGGTCCTGGGGAGTGTTGCTGAACAAAGAGACCTTGGAGTGCAGATTCATAGCTCCTTGAAAGTGGAGTCGCAGGTAGATAGGATAGTGAAGAAGGTGTTTAGTATGCTTTCCTTTACTGGTCAGAGTATTGAGTACAGGTGTTGGGAGGTCATGTTGCGGCTGTACAGATCATTGGTTAGGCCACTGTTGGAATATTGTGTGCAATTCTGGTCTCCTTCCTATCGGAAAGATGTTGTGAAACTTGAAAGGGTTCAGAAAAGATTTACAAGGATGTTGCCAGGGTTGGAGGATTTGAGCTATAGGGAGAGGCTGAACAGGCTGGGGCTGTTTTCTCTGGAGCATCGGAGGCTGAGGGGTGACCTTATAGAGGTTTACAAAATTATGAGGGGTATGGATAGGGTAAATAGGCAAAGTCTTTTCCCTGGGGTTGGGGAGTCCAGAACTAGAGGGCATAGGTTTAGGGTGAGAGGGGAAAGATATAAAAGAGACCTAAGGGGCAACCTTTTCACGCAGAGGGTAGTACGTGCATGGAATGAGCTGCCAGAGGAAGTGGTGGAGGCTGGTACAATTGCAACATTTAAGAAGCATTTGGATGAGTATATGATTGGAAGGGTTTAGAGGGATATGGGCCAGGTGCTGGCAGATGGGACTAGATTGGATGGGATATCTGGTCGGCATGGACGGGTTGAACCGAAGTGTCTGTTTCCATGCTGTACATCTCTATGACTCTATTTCTCTCTGTGTATAAAGGATCAATAGCTGTCAACCCTTTCCAAAACACGGATGAACACTTGTCAATATAAGTGACTGAAATGAGCAGCTTTTCAATACTTGCAGGAAGCTGGCAGTTCTGAGCTGATAGTGATGCTTGTCCCTCAGAGGAGATCCCAGCTGTTTTCTCCCTGGCTACTCTCAGATTGGAGTTTTTGGTGCCATCACAACCTGACTGCTACTTTCTTACTTTGCCCTTGTCTCTCTGACATTGACCTCACTCTCCAATGCAATGGGCTGACGTGGTGGCTCAGTGGTTAGCACTGATGCCTTACCGTGCTGGGGACCTAGATTCAATTCCACCCCCTGGGTGACTGTCTGTGTGGATTCCCGCTGGATGTTCTGGCTTCCTCCTGCAATCCAAAGATGTGCAGGTGAGGTGGATGGTCAATCGAAAATGTGGGGTTACAGGGATAGGATAGGCTGGGTGGGATGCTGTTCGGAGGGTTGGTGTGGCCTCAGTGGCCAATGTAGGCTGGTTTGGCCAGGCTACCATGCCAGCAGTGTTAAAGATATGGATCAGTGGGTCTCAGTCTTGTCTCTGGGCCAGAAGTAGTTGGTTCAATCTTCACTCCAGAAATCAGGGCTCAAAATGTGAAACTGGAACTTTTACAGAGGGAGCAACAGTTGTTGGGGACTTGGAGTTGGATGTTACACCTCCCCTTAGAGCCCAGCTCGTCAATATTACAGACTCTGCTATTGGAGAGGCCATCAGTGCACTGGTAATGCAGAGCCCCAGGGTAATGTTCTCCGGACATGGGTTTGAACCCAACCTTTGTAGATTGTGAATATTTTATTTTACGAAGTCTGAAATTAAAAAGCTAATCTAATGGCAAATTGTCAGCATTGTTGTTTATTTATTCCCTCACAGGATGAGGGGGTCACTGTCCAGGCCAGCATTTATTGCCCAACCCTAATTGCCCAGAGAGCAGTTTAACAGTCAACCACATTGGCTGTGGGTCTGGAGTCACACTAAGGCCAGACCAGTGAAGGATGGCAGTTTCCTTCCCTAAAGGACATTATTGAACACAGCAATCAACAATGGTTCCATGGTCATCATTGGACCAGATACTTTACCGAATTCAAATTCCACCATCTGTCATAGCAGGATTTGAACCCAGGACACTGGGAACATTCCCTGGGTTTTTGAATTTGTAGGAGAAAGTGAGGACTGCAGATGCTGGAGATCAGAGCTGAAAATGTGTTGCTGGAAAAGCGCAGCAGGTCAGGCAGCATCCAGGGAACAGGAGAATCAACGTTTCGGGCATAAGCCCTTCTTCAGGAATTTTTCCTGAAGAAGGGCTTATGCCCGAAACGTCGATTCTCCTGTTCCCTGGATGCTGCCTGACCTGCTGCGCTTTTCCAGCAACACATTTTCAGTTTTTGAATTTGTAGTCCAGCGATAACACCACTAGGACATTGCCTCCCTGATATTGGCTAATGTTGTCAACTAATATAAAACCCATCTGATTCACTACTGTACCCTTAAGAAATTATATCTGCTATTCTTACCTGGTCTGGCCTCCATGTGACTCCAGCCCCACAGTAATGTGACTAACTCAGAACTGCCCTCTGGAATGGCCTGGTAAATCACTCCATTCAGAGAGCAGTTGGGGATGGGTAATAGATGTTGACCTTGCTAGTGATGCCCACATCTCATGGAAGAATAAAAATTACTGCATTCTCACAAAGAGTGTACAACCTCAGAATTGACTCATGTCAAATCCTTGCAATGTCTCCTCTCCCCATGACCACTGACATCATTAGTGGGCGGAGTTGCTCACACTCTTCCAGATGTTAACCCTTTCTACACCCTTTCACTGCAGCAATATCCCATCTGCATTGTTGTCTTTTGATGTTAAACATTGATCCTGTCTGTCATCTCTGGATGATGTGAAGGATCTTGTGACACGATTTAGAAATCGAGCAGAAGAGTTGTCCCTGGTGTGCTGGCCAACATTTATCCTTCAGCCAATATCACCAGAGACCATCTGGTCATTATTGCGTTACTATCTGTGGGATCTTGATGTGTAGAAATTGGCTGCCATGTCTCCTATTTTGCAACAGAACTTTGGCCTGTAAGGTGCTATGTAAATGAAGGGCTGAAGATGTGTTGCTGGAAAAGCGCAGCAGGTCAGGCAGCATCCAAGGAGCAGGAGAATCGATGTTTCAGGCATGAGCCCTTCTTCAGGAATGTTCCTGCTCCTTGGATGCTGCCTGACCTGCTGCGCTTTTCCAGCAACACATTTTCAGCTCTGATCTCCAGCATCTGCAGTCCTCACTTTTTCTCCTCCACTATGTAAATGAAGTCTTTCAATTTCCTTTTTGGTCAGATTGCCTAACAATGTGTATGAGATCCAGAGAGAGCTGTGTCTGCTGTCAAAGAGTTGCTAAGGTGCTGCTCCCTCTACATGTTCATAGTTCTGGTCTATATTTTACAAAGAGGACAGAGGAAAGTGGGAGAACATTCAAAAAAGATGGACATGGGTGGATCCCAGAACTGAAAGGGTAAAGACCATTTGGCCCATCAAGCACTAAGTAAGATTTTGATTGATTTGTTTCTGCAACACAGAATCCCTACAGTGTGGAAGAGGTCATTTGACTCATCAAGTCTGCACCAATCATCCAAAGAGTGTTCCACCCAGACCCAACCCTAGAATCTCACAATTTCCCATGGCTAACCCACCTAGCCTGCAAATTTCCTGACACTATGGGGAATTCAGCATGGCCAATCCACCCTAACCTGCACATGTTTGGACTGTGGGAGGAAACTGGAACACCCAGTGGAAAGCCACGTGGACAACATACAAACATCACACAGACAGTCGCCCAAAGGTGGAATCGAACCTGGGTCCCTGGCGCTGTGAGGCAGCACTGCTAACCACTGAGCCACTATGTCACTCCTTCCCACTCCCTTTCCATATCAACAATCAGGAAGGTTTGTCAGGTTTGTGTTCTTTTATATAGAAAAGCAAAGACTGAGAATTAACATGCTAAGGCCTTCAAGCCTCTGGAGTGATCTGATAGGATAAACATAGAGTAGAGGTTTCTACTGAGAGATCAAGAAACTATCCAAATAAGACTGTCACTAGATGCTCATGGGAGAATGGTGAAGAACCTGGAGCACTCCACCATCTTCAAGGCATTGAAGATGAGGTTAGATAAGGATATGGGGGAGAAAGGGGCAGAAGGCTAAGCTGATTGAGAATTGAGAGTGAACACACATGGACCATAAACAACAGTGTGGGTCTGATGAGCTGGATGGCCAGTTTCCATCTAATAAAACTCAGTAAAATTTGACGTTCAGATTGGTTATAGCGTCATAGAGTCATACAGCACAGGGTTAGACCCTTCGGTCCAACTCATCCATGCCAACCAGACATCCTAAATTAATCTATTTCCCATTTGCCAGTATTTGGCCCAAATCCATCTAAACCCTTCCTATTCATATACCCATCTAGATGCTTTTTAAATGTTGTCATTGTAACCAGCCTCCACCACTTCCTCTGGCAGCTCATTCCATATACTCACAACCGTCTAAGTTAAAAAGTTGTCCTTTAGGTTCCTTTTAACTGTTTTCCCTCTCACCTTAAACCAATGCTCTCTAGTTTTGGACTCCTCAACCCTGGGGAAAAATAACCTTGGCTATTCACCCTTTCCATGTCCCTCATAGTGTTATAAACTTATGTCGATCACCCCTCAGCCTCCAACACTTCAGGATAAAACCTGAGACCTATTTGGCCTCTCCCTATAGCTCAAACCCTTCACTCCCCACAATATAATTGTAAATCTCTTCTCAACCCTTTCAAGTTTCACAACATCTTTCCTGTTTCCTTCCGTAGAAAAAGCCCTAATGGGGCTTTCAAGAGCATTTCCACTTTTCACGCAGCTGAAGCTCTGAGTAGGAAGGTGACACCCATCTCTCTCTGACCTTGGAAGGGGAGGAACTACTAAATCTCCCCTGCCTGGCGCAGGGTGATTTGGTGAGATTCCCTGAGGGACATGGACATGGACAGAGGGAATGCGTGAAAAAACCTAAAGAGAATTAAAACTAAATAATTGACACATCCTTGTAACATGTTCAGTTTTTTGATTTGCAATTCATGCTCCAAACGTAAGGAATCTGGTGGGGAATCAGTGGATAAATCTGATGATTGGGGAATGTTCCAAGTTTGTTGGAGCCATTGTGCATTGTCATTGACTATATTTAAGCCGGAGATAGATATGTTCTTGATTGTAAAGGGGATTCAAGGGTTACTGGGAGAAAGTGAGAGAATAGGGTTGAGAAACGATTCCTGATGAAGGGCTTATGCCCAAAACATCAACTCTCCTGGTCCTCGGATGCTGCCTGACCTGCTGTACTTTTCCAGCACCACACTCTCAACTTTGATCTCCAGTATCTGCAATCCTCACTTTCTACTCTATACTGAGAAACGTATCAGCCATGATTGAATGGTGGAGCAGACTCGATGGGCTGAATGGCCTAATTTCTGCCCCTATGCCTTATTGTCTTATTTCAGTGTTAGGTTTGGGGCAGGAGCTATCCACCAAAGTATATCAGTGGGAAATGGATAGATGTGACGCTGGAAGATCACAGCAGGTCAAACAGCAACTGAGGAGCAGGAGAGTCAACATTTTAGCCTGATTTTTCTATGCCCCCTTTATCTATTTGTAGATGGGGTCAGGAGGGTGAGGAGGGGCTTGTATGTTCCGAGAGGCAGAACGTACGAGTGAAACGACAGGGAAACCTCACCCAGAAAGCAGGACTCGCAGTCAGGGCAAGATGGTTACGTAATATAAATGTTGTGTGTAAAATTAATGCCAGTCATTTATAGCAATGTAAATTTTAGGCTTGATTGGTGAGAGAATTACTCAATTGTGTCCAACCTGATTTATGATGTAACTATATGGAACCAATCTTTAATTATAATTTTAATAGTTGTCCAGCTACAGGTAATTAGGAAGTATTTTAAGTTCATGAATATTTCAAATGGAGCCCTTTAACCATTATTCATTAACCTGTCTAGCAGTCCCCCACAAATTAAGAATGCAGACACAATTTGCTATCTTCTATGGACATGAGACAATGCCTAAAATTAATTGCTCATTAGAAGAATGTCTGGTGTAGAAAATGAGGCAGCACTTACAGATAGTGAGTAAATCAGTCACACACTCATAGAAGTAAAATCACTTTATTGATCAAAGCGTCTTGCTTATAACCCAATCATTGCATCACCAGTGGGGAATAAGGTCCATGTTACTGGATTTAATGTCAGTCTGATCCCACCACATGGTACTCCGTCAGTTCTGCTCTGTTCAGTTATGGAACAAACACAGAAAGTGCTGGAGGAACTCAGCGGGTCCGGCAGCGTCTGTGGAGAGAGAAACGAAGTTAATGTTTCGAGTCCAGTGTGACTCTTCGTCAGAACTCTGATGGCCGAGGAGGCAATGGCCTCATGGTTTATTCGCTAGGCCATTAGTCCAGAGACCCAGGTAATGATTAGATTACATTACAGATTACATTAGATTAGATTAGATTACATTACATTACAGTGTGGAAACAGGCCCTTCGGCCCAACAAGTCCACACCGACCCGCCGAAGCGCAACCGACCCATACCCCTACATTTACCCCTTACCTAACACTACGGGCAATTTAGTATGGCCAATTCACCTGACCTGCACATCTTTGGACTGTGGGAGGAAACCGGAGCACCCAGAGGAAACCCACGCAGACACGGGGAGAACGTGCAAACTCCACACAGTCAGTCGCCTGATCTGGGGACCTGGCTTCGAATCGTACCAAGGTAGATGGTGGAATTTGAATTCAGTAATCTGGGAATAAGAGTTTAATGATGACCAGGAAACCATTGCCGATTGTTGGGAAAAACCCATCTGGTTCACGAATGTCCTTTAGGGAAGGAAACTGCCACCCTCACCTGGTCTGGCCCACATGTGACTCCAGACCCACAGCAATGTGGTTGACTCTAAACTGCCCTCTGGACAATTAGGAATGGGCAATAAATGCTGCCCTAGCCAGTGACACCCTCATCCCCTGAATAAAAAAACGAACAGTCGAACTTAACCCTGCTTCTCTGCATTTCCCCAGCATTTTCTGTATTTGTTTCAGATTTCCAGCATCCACATTCATCAGTTTGGTTATACTCTCTCTTCCCTCTGTGTCTGCATGTTATGGGTTTCAGCTTCACTCCAGAGTCACATCTACTTCTTGCAGAGAGCCATCATGGACGTGATGGGTGGAATAGCCTGCCTCTGTACTGTAATCATTCTCTGATTTTTTATTTACCCATCAATGTAAAGTATCCAGCTATATTTGTTTTATAAAAGACTCACTAATTTTAAGACTTGAAACAATTTAGTTTATAAATGTTCCTGTATGTTGATCTGAACAATGTGAAGCCATTAAGATTGCAATTATGCAGAACTGATTCCATTTACTGTCGCTCAAACTGCTGCTAGTGATGACTTAAAGGAGGTAATTCTATCACAGTTTCTTAATGAACTGTTACAGCTGAGTGGGTTTAAGCAATGCAAGCAGAACATCTAATGCCATTCCGGGATATCTGAGATACGTGAAGGATTAGCAGTAGACGCAATATGATTCCTGTAGGCCTCCCCTCAAACAGACCTGCCAAGAGGCTTCTTCAAGTATGGGCTGATTGTTCAACTACTACTATGGCACCACAACTTGGCACCTCAAACTTTCACTGCACTGCACTCACACATTTCCAGGAAACCCTCAATAACTTTGACAGAACCTTAAAGAAAAGACAAACTTGGAGCACACTTTGTGAAAGGTACAACCTATATGTTATTTATAACAGCAGATATCGAAAATCAGAAATAAAAACAAAAAGTGCTGGAAACGCTCAGCAGGGTCTGAGTGAGAAAGGGAGTTAACATTTCAGATTGAGCCATAAGATGTAGAAGTAGGTGGAGGCCATTTGGCCCGTTGAGACTGGTCTCCTTTCACTGATCTGGCTCCAAGGCTAATCTGATAATCCTCAACTCCACTTTTTTAAGAACATTACAGCGCAGTACAGGCCCTTTGGCCTCAATGTTGCGCCAGCTGGTGAAATTAGTCTGATGCCCATCTATCCGACACTGTTCCACTATTGTCCATTATGTATGTCCGATGCCCGTTTAAATGCCCTTAACGTTGGCGAGTTTACAACTTTACAACTGTTGCAGGCAGGCCATTCCATGCCCCTACTACTCTCTGAGTAAAGAAACCACCCCTGCTATCTGTCCTAAACCTGTCACCCCTAAATTTAAAGCTATGGCCCCTCATGTTAGCCTTCACCATTCAAGGAAAAAGGCTCTCACTATTTACCCTATCTAAACATAAAACATAGAACATAGAACAATACAGCGCAGAACAGGCCCTTCGGCCCTCGATGTTGCACCGACCTGTGAACTATTCTCAGCTCGTCCCCCTACACTATCCCATCATCATCATCCATGTGCTCATCTAAGGATTGTTTAAATCTCCCTAATGTGGCTGAGTTGACTACATTAGCAGGTAGGGCATTCCACGCCCTTACCACTCTCTGCGTAAAGAACTTGCCTCTGACATCTGTCTTAAATCTATCACCCCTCAATTTGTAGTTATGCCTTTTCATACAAGCTGATATCATCATCTTAGGAAAAAGTTGTTCATTGTCTACCCTATCTAATCCTCTGATCATCTTGTATGTCTCTATCAAATCCCCTCTTAGCCTTCTTCTTTCCAATGAGAACAGACCCAAGTCTCTCAGCCTTTCCTCATAAAACCTTCCCTTCAGACCAGGCAACATCCTGGTAAATCTCCTTTTCCAATGCTCCCTGTAATGGGGCGACCAGAACTGTACACAATATTCCAAGTGTGGCCACACCAGTATTTTGTGCAGTTGCAGCATGATATTGCGGTTCCAGAACTCAGTCCCTCTGCCAATGAAACCTAACTTACCGTATGCCTTCTTAACAGCACTATCAACCTGGCTGGCAACTTTCAAGGATCTATGCACATGGACTCCAAGATCCCTCTGCACATCCACACTACCAAGAATCTTTCCATTGACCAAGTACTCTGTCATCCTGTTATTCTTCCCAAAGTGCATCACCTCACATTTAGCTGCATTGAACTTCATTTGCCACCTCTCAGCCCAATTCTGCAGTTTATCCAAGTCCCCCTGCAACCTGTAACATTCTTCCAAACTTGTCCACTACTCCACCGACTTTAGTGTTGTCTGCAAATTTACTAATCCATCCACCTATGCCTGTGTCTAAGATATTTATAAAAATGACAAACAGCAGTGGTCCCAAAACGGATCCTTGTGGAACACCACTAGTAACTGGACTCCAGACTGAATATTTTCCATCAACCATCACTTGTTGCCTTCTTACAGAAAGCCAGTTTCTAATCCAAACTGCTAAATCACCCTCAATTCCATACCTCTGCATTTTCTCCAACAGCCTACCATGTGGAACCTTATCAAAGGCTTTACTGAAGTCCAAGTATACCACATCAATTGCCCTACCTCATCTACATGCTTGGTCACCTTCTCAAAAAACTCAATGAGGTTTGTGAGACACGACCTGCCCTTGACGAAACCATGTTGACTATCTGAAATCAAATTGTTGCTTGCTAGATGATTATAAATCTTATCTCTTATAATCCTTTTCTAAACCTTTCCTACAACAGAAGTAAGGCTCACTGGTCTATAATTACCTGGGTCATCTCTGCTGCCCTTCTTGAACAAGGGCACAACATTTGCAATCCTCCAGTCCTCAGGTACTAAACCTGTAGACAATGACGACTCAAATATAAAAGCCAAAGTCTCTGCTATCTCCTCCCAGCTTCCCAGAGAATCCTCGGATAAATCCCATCCGGCCCAGGGGACTTGTCTACTTTCACTCCTTCTAGAATTGATAACACCTGTTCGTAACTAACCTCGATCCTTTCCAGTCTAATATCTCGTACCTCATTCTTTTCCTCTACAATATTTTCCTTTTCCTGAGTGAACACCAATGAGAAATGTTCATTTAGCACCTCTCTGATCTCTACAGGGTCCACACTCAACTTCCCACTTCTGTCTTTGACTGGCCCTATTCCTACCCTGGTCATCCTTTTATTCCTCACGTACCTATAGAAAGCTTTAGGGTTCTCCTTTATTCTATTTGCTAAAGACTGTTCATGTCCTCTCTTTGCTCTTCATAACTCTCTCTTTAAATCCTTCCTAGCTGATCTGTAACTCTCCATCACCTCATCTGAACCATCTTGCCTCATCAACACATAATCCTCCTTCTTCTTCTTAACTAGAGATGCAATTTCTGTAGTAAACCTTTGATCATCTTATACATCTTGATTAAGTCACCTCTCAACCTTCTTCTCTCCCTCAGCCTTTCCTCATAAGACCTTCCCTCCATACCAGGCAACATCCTAGTAAATCTCCTCTGAACCCTTTCCAATGCTCCCACATCCTTCTTATAATGTGGTGACCAGAACTGTACGCAATACTCCAGGTGTGGCCTTACCAGTGTCTTGTACAGCTGAAGCATGACCTTGTGGCTCCAAAACTCAACCCCCCTATCAATAAATACCAACACACCGTATGCCTTCTTAACAACCCTATCAACATAGGTGGCAACTTTCAGGGATTTATGCACCTGGGCATGGACATCTCTCTGTTCATCTACACTGCCAAGAATTTCACCATTAGCCCAGTACTCTGTATTCCTGTTACTTCTTCTGAAGTGAACTACCTCACACTTTTCTGCATTAAACTGCATTTGCCACTTCTCAGCCCAGTTCTGCATTTTATCTGTGTCCCTCTGTAACCGACAACATCCTTCTGCACTTTCCACAAGTCTGCCTACCTTAGAGTCATCCGCAAATTTACTAACCCATCCTTCTATGCCCACATCCAGGTCATTTATAAAAATGACAAACAGCAGTGGCCCCAAAACAGATCCTTGTGGCACACCACTGGTAACTGAGCTCCAGGATGAACATTTGCTATGAACCACCACCCTCTGTCTTCTTTCAGCTAGCCAATTTCTGATCCATGTTCCTGCCTGTACCCTATAACCCTTGACTTCTTTACTGATTAAAAATCTGTCTCTCTAAACCTTGAATATAATGAACGACTCAGCCTTGATTGCCCTCTGTGGTAAATAATTTCACAGGTACATCACCCACTGAGATTTAAAAAAAAATTCATCTCATCTTTGTCTTAAACAGGCAACTCCTTACTCTGAGATTGTACCTCCTGGTCCTAGATTCTCCCACTCTTTCACTGGAACCGACGAGATCATTGAGCAGAAATGTTAATTCTGTTTCTCTCTCCACAGATCTTGCCTGTTCAGTTGAGTATTCCCAGCATTTTGTTTAACCTCCTTTCTCCAAGTTCTGTTTGGTCCTGTCTACAAAATGTCTTGATGCATCACAACTAGTCTTCTTGGGCAGCACCTCCATCGCTGTGACTCCATCGTCAGGAGGACAAGAGCAATAAATGCCAGCAAGCTCCTCCAGCTGCAAACTCTTTTTACTTCATCAGGGGATGAGGGTGTCGCTGGTCAGGCCAATATTTATTGCCTACCTCACAAGTTGCCCACAGGGCAGTTAAGAGTCAACCACATTGCTGTGGGTCTGGAGTCACATGTAGGCCAGACCAGGTAAGGATGGCAGTTTCTTTCCCTAAAGGACATTAGTGACCCACATGGGCTTTTCCAATAATTGACGATGGCTCCATGGTCATCATTAGATTCTTAATTCCAAATGCTACTGAATTCAAATTCCACCATCAACAATGGCAGGATTCAAACCCTAGACACCAGGTAAATTACCTGGGGCTCTGGATTAACAATCCAGTGATAATATCACTAGACCATCGCCTCCCCTGAGACACCATCTTGACTTGGAAATGTATCACTGCTCCTTCACTGTGACAGGATCAAAATGCCCTGAAAATCCACCACCCTCCATGACGCACGGTGACTCAGTGGTTAGCACTGGGGCCTCACAGCGCCAGGGACCTAGGTTCGATTCCAGCCTTGGCTGACTGTCTGTGTGGGGTTTGCACATTCTCCCCGTGTCTGCGTGGGTTTCCTCCGGGAGCTCCAGTTCCCTCCCACATTCCAAAGATATGCAGATCGGGTGAATTGCCCATAGTGTTCAGGGATGCGCATTAGTCAAGTGTAAATGTAAACTTATAGGGTAAGGGAATGGGTTTGGATGGGATCATCTTCAAAGGGTCAGTGTGGACATGTTGGGCCAAAGAGCCTGTTGTCACACTGAAGGGATTCTATGATTATGACAGCACAGTGGGAGAATCATCACCATACATTCTGCTAAAAACAGACACCTCAACTTTCTCAGAGCAACTCATGGTGAGCATTCAGTGCTGACTAACTGAACTCTGAAATAGACAATTCTGTCCGACTGGTGTATGGCAGTTGCTTATTATTGTAGTCTTCTGCTTTCATCCTACACTACCACCATATCCCATTATAATTTCCCTCTCATCTATAAAGATAGTTTCCCATTGATCTGTGTTGGTTCACCAAGCCACTTCATGTGAGAATGATTTCCACATTCTAAGCAATCTCTGAGTGCTGGGATTGGGAAATATATAACAGCATTTGACATCAATGCTGACCCAGTGAGATCCACACATAATTCCGAGTTCCCTGAAATAACAGTAGGACAATGAACGACAGAGATAATTGTTGTAATCCGAGTTCCCTGAAATAACAGTAGGACAAGAAACGACAGAGACAATTGTTGTAACGCACAGAGGGAGACAATCATTAAACTCCAATTGTTGGAAATTACATTATAACAGATTAAATTCCATTATAATTGATGGAGTGTGTTTTAACCACAATCACTGGCTGAATGACAACATTCTATGTCATCATCTATCTTGGCAACATAATATTAGAATTCAGGCTGCAGCATCAAGAAAAGTAACAATTGATCGCTGTCAGATCAATAACAGTTCTGTTGTGGTCTAACGCCCTGAAATATACTCCACAAACATGATGGACCTTCTGCCTATGTGGTAGTATAAGCATCACGGATGTGTTTCTAGAAAGCAGTTATAAAAAAACACTGGTTAGTCTATACTTGGAGCATGGTGAGCAGATCTGGGCATACACCTTGGTGAGGCTATATCAACCTTGGAGGGAGTACAATGTATGATTGCTGGACTTCAGGGGTTAAGTTAAAGAGAGATTATACAAATTAGGCCTAAACGTTAGAAGGTTTGGGATGATCTGATCAAAGTCTTCATTTTATTAATAGGAAAGGACAGGATAGATAAAGATAAATTATTTCCACTGGTTGGGGATTCTAGATATAGTCTGGGAATTAGGGCCAGGCTGTTCAGGAGAGATTAGGAGGCATTTCGACACACAAAGGGTAGGAGATGTTTGGAACTCTCTTCCACGAACAGCAGTGGATGCTGATCAGTTGTTAATATTAAATCTGAAACAGATACCTTTTGTTAAGCAAAGATGTTAAGAGAGATAGTCGAAAGACAGGTAGATGGAGTTCAGTCTCAAACCAGTCACTGAATGATGCCTCAGGTTAAAGGGGCTGAATGGCCTACTCCTGTTCCTATATCCCTAAAACAAAGAACTGCAGATGCTGAAGATCAGAAACAAAAGAAGAATCTTAGCAGCTCTGGAGGCATCTGTGGAAAGAGAAACAGAGTGAACATTTAGTACCATGTTCTAAAGAAGGGTCACTGGACTCAAAACGTTAACTGTTTTCTTTGCACAGACGTTGCCACACCTGCTGAGTTTTCTCTCGCAATTTCTGTTTTGGTTACATATTTATTTCAGCTGCTAACTTCAACCTTGAATCTTGTCCTGTAGGTATTGGCTCCGTCAGGAGACCAAGCCAATCATTGTTTCCCAACCTCAATCAAAGGGATAACATTAACACTGACTGCCAGAGCATTGACCAGATGGTTTGGGCATGGAAGGGACATCTCTGGCCCATTCCAAAACCTCCCTTATGTGAACATCTACACATAGTGCTTTTGAATGGATATCATTGGATGGTATTTAGGAAGGACAATCATATCTTACCCATCCTCAGCTGAGGGACACTGAGAGAACTTTGCAGAGTCACTAGTGAATCTGTAGTTATGTCTCACCAACCGAGTACTAACTGGGAGTCAAAGCTGGTACCTTCTCATGTGCATGGTTTAGCTATCTTCCATCGGTCCCTCTTCCCCAGTGGAGCCTTTGAGAATAAGGCCACTGTTGTAATTTGGAACGGAGAGCTATTGTCTCTGTTATTCTTGTTTTGATAAGTGGAGGAACACACAAAGATCAGTCATTGACCTAACTTCATTACTCTGCAGAAGTAATTCATCTACAAATTTTAACAATGCAGCTTTTAAGAACAATCTCTAACTCTGAAGATTCAAGGCCTCTTCAAATACAACCCCGAGACTCAATGCAATGCTCTCAAGTCGAATTTTTTTGTAACGTTTAGTGTGATTGGCTATGAACAATCTGAGCTGAAAATGTGTTGCTGGAAAAGCGCAGCAGGTCAGGCAGCATCCAGGGAACAGGAGAATCGACGTTTCGGGCATAAGCCCTTCTTAACAGTGCTATCAGGTAGCACCTGCTCAGCAATAACCTGCTCAGTGATGCTCAGTTTGGGTTCAGTAAGGGCCATTCAGCTCCTGTCCACATTACAGCCTTGGTTCAAACATGGACAACAGAGTTTATTCCAGAGGGGGAGGGGAGACTGACTGCTCTTGACATCAAGACTCCATTCGAATGAATGTGGCATCAAGGAGCCCTAGCAAAATGGGAATCATTGGGTAGTAGAGGGCAAACTCTGCATTGATTGGAGTCATACCTGTCACATAAGAAGATTGTTGTGGTCGGTGGATGTAAGTCAGCTCCAGGACATCTCTACAGGAGTTCCTCAGGATAATGTCCTAGGCTTAACCATCTTCAGCAGCTTCATCAATGACCTTGCCTCTATTATAAGGCCAGAAGTAGGGATGTTCAGCAATGATTGCACCATGTTCAGCGTCATTCATGACTCCTCAGATATGTGTTCAAATTTAACAAGATCTGGGCAGTATCCAGGCATGGGCTGACAACTAGCAAGTAAGATTCACATCACACAAACACCAGGCTATGTCCATCTTCAATAAGGGACAGTCTAATCATCACTGCTTGACATTCAGTATTGTTACCATCACTGAGTCCCCCATAATCAATATCCTTGGGATTACCATTGACCAAAAACTGAACTGGAATTGCTACATAAACAGTGTAGCAGCTCAGAGGCTGGGAATACTCCAACAAATACTGTATCTCTCGGCTCCCCAAAACCTGCCCACCATCTACAAGGCACAAGTTAGGAGTGTGATGGAATACTCCCCACTTGTCTGGATGGATACATCCTCAACAACATTCAAGAAGCTTGACACCATCCAGGACAAAGCAGCCCACTTGATTGGTATCACATCCACAAGAATTCATTCCCTCCACCACTGATGCTCAGTAGCAGCATGTTGTACTATCTACAAGGTGCACTGAAGAAATTCACCAAAGATCCTGAGGCAGCACCTTCCTAACACATGACCACATCCATCTAATAGGACAAGAGCAGCAGATACGTGGAACCACCACCTTCACTCTGAGCCACCCACTATCCCGACTTGGAAATATATCACCGTTCCATCGGTATTACTGGGTCAAAAACCTGGATCTCCCTCCTTAAAGGCATGGTAGGTGAACTGCAGCAATTCACTCCCACTTCTCCAGGGGCAATTAGGGATGAGCAATAAGACCAGAAGATCATAAATCCTAAGGGCAAAAATTAGGCCATTCAACCCATTGAGTCTGCTCTGCCATTGAATCATGGCTGATAAGTTTCTCAACCCCATTCTCCTGCTTTCTCCCCGTAACCTTTGATCCCCTGACTATCAAGAAACTATCTCTCATTGTCTTAAATATACTCAATGACCTGGCCTCCACAGCCTTCTGTGGCTGCGAATTCTATAGATTCACCACTCTCTGGCTGAAGGCGTTTCTCCTTATCTCCATTATAATGAATATTTCCATTACTCGAAGGTTGTGCCCTAGAGTCCTAGTCTGTCCTGCTCATGGAAACATCTTCCACTCTGTTCAGGCTGTTCGTTATTCTGTAAGTTTCAATCAGATCCCCCCTCATCCTTCTAAATTCCATTGAGTATAGTCCCAGAGTCCTCAAACGTTCCTCGTAAGTTAAGCCTTTCATTCTCGTGAATCTCCTCTGGATCCACTCCACATCCTTTCTGTGATCTGGGGCTCAAAACAGTGCACAATACTCCAAATGTGGTCTGACCAGAGCCTCAGAAGTACATCCCTGCTTTTATGATCAAGTCCTCTCAGAGTAAATGCCAACATTGTATTTGCCTTCCTAACTACTGACTCAAACTGCAAGTTTACCTTGAGAGAATCCTGGACTAGAACTCCCAAGTCTCTTTGCACTTCAGACTTCTGAATTTTCTCCCCATGCCTCTATTCTTCCTACCAAAGATCATGACCTCACACTTTCCCACATTGTACTCCATCAGCCACTATTTTGCCCACTCTCCTAATCTATCCAAATCCTTCTGCAGCCTCCCTGCCTACTCAATGCTACCTGTCCCTCCATCTATCTTTGTATCATCTGCAATTTTAACCAGAATGCCCTCAGTTCCTTCATCTAGATCATTAATGTATAAAGTGAAAAGTTGTGGTCCCAACATTAACCCTTGTGGAATACCATTAGTCATCGGCTGTCATCCTGAGAAGGACCCTATTATCCCCACTATCTGCTTTCTGCCAGAAAGCCAGGCTTCTATCCATGGTAACAACTTGACTCTAACACCATGCACTCATATCTTACTCAGCAGCCACCTGTGTGGCACCTTATCAAAGTCCTTCTGGAATTCGAAGTAGATAACATCTACTGGGTCTCATTGGTCTAATCTGTTCATTACCTCCTCAAGGAATTCTAATAGATTTTTCAGGTATGACCCCCCCTCCCTCCCCCAGATGAGACCATGCTGACTTTGCCCTATTTTACCGTACACTTTCAACTACTCAGAAATCTCATCCTTCATATCAAACTCCAAAGTCTTGCCAACAACTCATGAGTTAGGTGGGCGGCACGGTGGCACAGTGGTTAGCACTGCTGCCTCACAGCGCCAGAGACCCGGGTTCAATTCCCGCCTCAGGCGACTGACTGTGTGGAGTTTGCACGTTCTCCCTGTGTCTGCGTGGGTTTCCTCCGGGTGCTCCGGTTTCCTCCCACAATCCAAAAGATGTGCAGGTCAGGTGAATTGGCCATGCTAAATTGCCCGTAGTGTTAGGTTAGGGGTAAATGTAGGGGTAGGGGTATGGGTGGGTTGCGCTTCGGCGGAGCGGTGTGGACTTGTTGGGCCGAAGGGCCTGTTTCCACACTGTAAGTAATCTAATTCTCTAAAAAAAAACTGAGGTCAGGCTAATCAGTCTGTAACTTGCTGTCTTCTGCCTTACTCCCTTCTTAAACAGGGGGGTTACATTAGTGATTTTTCAGTCCTCTGGGACCCTCCCGGACTCCAGTGATTCCTGAAAGGTCACAACTAATGCCTCCACTATCTCTTCAGCCACCTCCTTCTGAAGTCTGGGGTGTAGTCTATCTGGTCCAGGTGATTTATCCACCTTCAGACCTTTCAGTTTTTCTAGCTTGCTGATGCTTACCCTCATATTTAATCTCTCCCTCCTTATTTCTTTTTTAGTTGTCTCTGGTCTTTATAGGCTTCCCAATCCTCTGGCTTCCCACATCTGCATTATATGCTTTCTCTTTTCCTTTAATGCTATCCCTGACTTCCCTAGTCAGCCATTTGTTGCCTCATCCTCCCTGTACCATACTTATTTTTCCTCGGGATGAATCTCTGCTGTGTCTCCTGAATTACTCCCAGAAATTCCTGCCATTCCTGTTCCTGCTAGGCTCCTCTCCCAGTCAATTCTGATCAGCTCATGCCTCTGTAGTTGCTTTTATTCAACTGTAAGGTGTTGAAAAATGTGGTACTGGAAAAACACAGCAGGTCAGGCAGCATCCGAGGAGCAGGAGAATCGACGTTTCGGGCATAAGCCCTTCTTCAGGAATTTTATTCAACTGTAAAACTGTTACAATTGATTCCAGTTTCTCCCTCTCAAATTGCAGAGTAAATTCTATCATATTATGGTCACTGCCTCCTAAAGGCTCCTTCACCTTAAGTCTGCCTCATTGCACATCACTAAATCCAGAATTGCCTGTTGCTAATAAATGCTGGCCCAACCAGCAAAACCCACGCCCAACGAAGTGAACAAAAAAAACTGCATTGTGTTAATAAAAAGATGTCTATTTTCTCCTGTTATTTACCAGAAAAATGAAGATTTATATACAAATTTTATCTATTTTGAGTGAGGAGACATTTGATCAATAAGTGAAGTTATATATTGAGTCAATATATAGCATTTCCATCGTGTTTCATTGAGACAAAATGTTGCTTTTTGTAAAGTGCTTTTAAATCCCCCAAAGTGTTTTGCAGCTGAATATGTCACCAAGCGACATAGAGATATCAAAACAAAAGCTTGGTCAAAGACACAAGCTTAAAGGGATATCTAATGCAACAAGCATTGTGAATCAGCACAGTAAAAAAAACTTCCTCTGGAGAGAATGTCCACATAAGAAAAACCCAGTGGTACAAGATAGAAGAGGGATCATTTCTAATCTCCTTCCTCTACTTGTTTTGTGGATAATGTGCTGTTAATCTAACAAATTTTTTTTGTCCCTTTCATCCATGAATTTGATTTGTTCCAAAAGTTTGTATTTCTTAATTTTAATTATTGTATCTGAGGAGGGTTTGTGATGCATCGAGTACACAGACATGTGCGGCGGTGTAATGAATCAAGGCTGCTGTAAACCAGGAGCAATTAGATAAATCTGAATTGAACTTGGTGATGCAGGAAGAAATTTAATCTCGCATCTAAAATCAATTATAATGCTGTAATATTTAATTTCATTTGGGCCATGCAACGTATATTTTTAGGTTTTTACTGGGATTTTGTTACAGATTTATAATGTTTATCGGACTTTGTTTGCAGTTCCGTGTGTAGCCGAGGTAAATATTCCCAAAGGGAAAGCTAAAGAATTCCTGAAATTGTAGGAAGTCTATTCCCTAATTGCTGAAAAGCTTAATGGAGACAATTTCTCACAGATTTGTCAATAAGTGAAAATGTGTAGCTCTGGATTGTGATGGTGATGTTCTTAATGTTCCTCCATAATTAAAGTATGAAGCGCAGTATCAATGCCATTCTATGTATCAAACAGTTATAAAGCGAAATGACTAAATTAATAACAATCATTGTATTGGTGGAGCATCTTACCAGATCATATCATATTAAAAGACTATAGACTTTGAAGGGAAGTGATGATTGTTATACATCAAATTTTGTTTTAACTGGCACTTTATGAAGTGGTCACCATGCTACCAGAATGATGTGGATGTTTTGGGGAGGGTACAGAAAAGGTTTACCAGGATGTTGCCTGCTTTGGGGGGTTTTTAGCTCTGAAGAAAGTTTGGATAGACTGGGTTTGTTATCACTGGAACGCAGGAGGTTGAGGAGTGACCTGATAGAAGTTTATAAGATTGTGAATTGCACGGATAGAGTGGAAAGTATGAGGCGTTTTCCCAGGGTGGAGGGGTCAATTACTGGGGGACACAGGTTCAAGGTGAAGGGGCGGGCAAATTTAAAAGAGATGTGTGAGGCCAGTTTTTCACACAGAGGGTGGTGAGTGCCTGGAACACTCTGCCAGAGAAGGTGGTGGAAGCAGACACAACAACAGCATTCAGGAAGCAGCTGGACGAATACATGAATAGGAAGGGAATCGAGGGATACAGATCCTGTAAATGAATCCAGTTTTAGTATGGAAGATATGTCTGCCCAGGCTTGGAGGGCTGAAGGCCCTGTTCTTGTGCTGTATTGTTCTTTGTTCTCTTTGAACCAGTGCTCTCAATGAATTAGCAAAAATTATATACCTAAAATACTGGAAGTTTACTGCATTACCGCAACCTACCACAATGTCTGAATAGTCAGCCGAGGGTGTGAGTGAGAAAGTTCTTTGCCAGTAAGTTTTATTTAAGGCAAAGTTGCATTATTATTTAAGTGATTAATGATGTTAATAAAGTATAGCAGCGATGTGTCTAGCCCCTGCATTACATTGATTATGTGGTCTTCTTGATCAACTGGAGTATTTGATATACAGGGTATACTCAAGGTCCCACACAGGCTGCTTAATACAAACATTGCTGTATATGGACACACCATTTGCCAAGAGCAACTCCCTTTGTGTGTCAGTGTTGGCACTACCCACCTTGGAGCCAGATATCTTGGGTTCAGGTCTGTATCCAGCAAGAGGAAAGGTAGACTTGCACTGGTGTAGCATCTGTCATGCTGTCTGGTTGAGGGAAGGAAGGACGGCCTAAAGTGCCATCTTTCAACTAAGACATTAAACCAAGGGCACCACTGAGGATTGAACTACTTTCAGACAGGGTAATCAAGGCATCAAGGGAATTCCTTATTCAATGCAATGAGTTATGGGAATCATGCCCATTGGTCAAAATGTACCACTGGCCACATCAGTGGTTCGTTAAGTGGACAATCCCAGCTTTGTGAGTGATGGGAAGAGATGGGCTCACAGCGTACAAGTTAAAATCTCTTGAGGAACAATATGGGATAGATCACAGTTATATTAACTTGTTACAGTCACTGTACCTCAAGGCTTCTATGCAACATGGCTGAATTAAATTGACAATTATCCTTCATTTCACTCCCACCCCGAAGTTAAAGTCAGTTTTCAATCATGCAGCAAAGGCAGTGGAGAAGAGGAAAAAAATTCAATAACTATCAATAGGTAAAAAGCACCAGATAAGTGGATAAAAATTAATGGGAATAAAGGTTGATAAGTCCCTTGGATGTGATTGGTTGCATCCTAGGATTTTAAAGGCAGAGATCATAGATGCACCGATAAATCTTAGATTTGGAAAAAGTCCTAGATGATTGAAAAACTGCCAACGTAATATGTTTGTTTGAGACGACAAAAAAATAAGGTAATTGTAGGTGAGTTAGCTTAACGCTGATCAATGGGAAGAAGTTAGAGTCTGTAATGAAGAATATAACAGCAGAGTAATTAGAAATACAAAACATAATCAAACAAAATTAGCATGGCTTCATGAAAGGGAAATGATACATGCCAAATTCACTCAAATATTTTGAGGAGATAGCAATCAGAATAAATAAAGGGAAACCAGTAGATGTGATACATTGACATTTGCAAAAGGTATTTGATAAGGTACGGTGAATTAGACTACTTAAGAAGTGTTAACATGGATAGCGAATTGGCTAATTCATAGAAGACAGAGAGTTGGGATTACGGGGGCATTTTCAGGATGGCAACCTGTAACCAATAGAGTGCTACAGGGATAAGTGCTAGGATCAGAATTCTTTACAAAATACATTCATGACTTGGATGAGGAAAGCACTATATAAATACGGAAAGAACTGTGGATGCTGTAAATCCGAAACAAAAACAGAAGTTGTTAGAAAAGCTCAGCAGGTCTGGCAACATCTGTGGAGAGAAATCAGAGCTAATGTTTCAGGTCAGGCGACCCTTCCTCGGACGTTCTGAAAAAGCCCAGAACTCTGTTGGATTCCCAAAGCCAGTTCATCACCACCTTTTAGAGATGGGAAATAAATGCTGAGTTTGCAAGTGATGCCACATCCACAATTTTTTAAAAAGAATAACTGAGTGCCATGTCTCTGTCCTGATCTCTTTAACTTTATTAATATGATCTTGGATTTCTATCAATTTTAAAACTCTGTTTTGTGCCATTTCAAGGCTGAGACCAAAATAGAACCTGATAGAAAATATCGTCTTGGGCTGCACAATACCCTGACATTGTGGTCACAAGTGTCCCAAACTCACTTCAGAAAGGTATTTGGAGGTAAGGAAGTCAACTCTCCAATAAGCCAGCTGCATAATCAGTTTGATCTTTTCTTCAGAAAAGGATGGTCTTTTATAAAAGGAGAAAGTGAGGTCTGCAGATGCTGGAGATCAAAGTTGAAACTTTATTGCTGGAACAGCACAGCAGGTCAGGCAGCATCCAGGGAACAGGAGATTCGACGTTTCGGGCACAGGCCCTTCTTCAGGAATGAGCAGAGAGTGTTCAGCAGGAGAAGATAAAAGGTAGGGAGGAGGGACTTGGAGGAGGGGTGTTGGAAATGTGATAGGTGGAAAGAGGTCAAGGTGAGGGTGATAGGTCGGAGTAGGATGGAGGCGGAGAGGTCAAGAAGAAGACTGCAGGTCAGGAAGGCGGTGCCGGGCTGGAGGGATTCGGCTGAGACAAGGTGGGGGGAGGGGGGATGAAGAAACTGGTGAAGTCCAAGTTCATCCCCTGCGGTTGGAGGGTTCCCAGTCGGAAGATAAGACGCTCCTCCTCCGACCGTCGGGTTGTTGTGGTTTGGCGGTGGATGAGTCCAATGACCTGCATATCCTCGGTGGAGTGGGAGGGGGAGTTGAAATGCTGTGCTACAGGTTGGTTGGGTTGGTTCGTCCGGGTGGCCCAGAGGTGCTCTCTGAATCGCTCCGCAAGTAGGCGGCCTGTCTCCCCAATATAGAGGAGGCCACACCGGCTGCAGCGGATGCAGTAGATGATGTGGGTGGAGGTGCAGGTGAATCTGTGGCGGATATGGAAGTTTCCTTTGGGGCCTTGGAGAGAAGTGAGGGGGGAGGTGTGGGCGCAAGTGTTGCACCTCCTGCGGTTGCAAGGGAAGGTGCCGGGAGTGGAGGTTGGGTCGGTGGGGGGTGTGGATCTGACAAGGGAGTCGCGGAGGGAGTGGTCTCTACGGAAAGCTGATAGGGGAGGGGAGGGAAATATATCCTTGGTGCTGGGGTCTGTTTGGAGGTGGCGGAAGTGACGGCGGATGATGCGCTGTACATGGAGATTGGTGGGGTGGTAGGTGAGGACCAGTGGGGTTCTGTCCTGGTGGCGGTTGGAGGGGCGGGGCTCAAGGGCGGAGGAGCGGGAAGTGGAGGAGATGCGGTGGAGGGCACCGTCGACCACGTCGGGGGGGAAATCTCACCTTCGTTCCCACACGTTCTCGGGTCAATGAATTCAATACACGGAGTGACACCGAACAATTCTTCCGCCGCCTTCGCCTCCGTGCCTTCTTCTTCAATCAAGACTCCCGCCCACCCTCTGACGACCCCTTCTCCCGCCTCCAACACACCCCGTCCACCTGGACACCCCGTGCTGGCCTCCTACCTGCCCTCGACCTCTTCATAGCAAACTGCCGCCGCGATATTAACCGCTACCTGAACTCCCCCACCCCTCCCACCCACTCTAACCTCTCACCCTCGGAACGCGCAGCCCTCCACTCCCTCCGTTCCAACCCCAACCTCACTATCAAACCAGCTGACAAGGGAGGCGCAGTAGTAGTTTGGCGCACTGACCTTTACACCGCTGAGGCCAAACGCCAGCTCGCAGATACCTCCTCCTACTGCCCCCTTGACCATGACCCCACCCCCCATCACCAAACCATCTCCCAGACCATCCATAACCTCATCACCTCAGGGGACCTCCCATCCACCGCCTCCAACCTCATAGTCCCACAACCCCGCACCGCCCGTTTCTACCTCCTGCCCAAAATCCACAAACCTGACTGCCCCGGACGACCCATTGTCTCAGCCTGCTCCTGCCCAACCGAACTCATCTCGGCATACCTCGACACGGTCCTGTCCCCATTAGTCCAAGAACTCCCCACCTACGTTCGTGACACCACCCACGCCCTCCACCTCCTCCAGGATTTCCGCTTCCCCGGTCCCCAACGCCTCATCTTCACCATGGACATCCAGTCCCTGTACACCTCCATCCCCCATCACGAAGGACTCAAAGCACTCCGCTTCTTCCTTTCCCGCCGTACCACCCAGTACCCTTCCACCGACACCCTCCTTCGACTGACCGAACTGGTCCTCACCCTGAACAACTTTTCTTTCCAATCCTCCCACTTTCTCCAAACAAAAGGAGTAGCCATGGGCACCCGCTTGGGCCCCAGCTATGCCTGCCTCTTCGTAGGGTATGTGGAACAATCCATCTTCCGCAACTACACTGGCCCCACCCCCCATCTTTTCCTTCGCTACATTGATGACTGTATCGGCGCTACCTTGTGCTCCCACGAGGAGGTTGAACAGTTCATCCACTACACTAACACCTTCCACCCCGACCTCAAATTCACCTGGACAGTCTCGGACTCCTCCCTCCCCTTCCTAGACCTTTCTGTTTCTATCTCAGGCGACCGAATCAACACGGACATCTACTACAAACCAACCGACTCCCACAGCTACCTGGACTACACCTCCTCCCATCCTGCCCCCTGTAAAAACGCCATCCCATTCTCCCAATTCCTTCGTCTCCGCCGCATCTGCTCCCAGGAGGACCAGTTCAAAATACGTACAACACAGATGGCCTCCTTCTTCAAGGACCGCAATTTCCCCCCCGACGTGGTCGACGGTGCCCTCCACCGCATCTCCTCCACTTCCCGCTCCTCCGCCCTTGAGCCCCGCCCCTCCAACCGCCACCAGGACAGAACCCCACTGGTCCTCACCTACCACCCCACCAATCTCCATGTACAGCGCATCATCCGCCGTCACTTCCGCCACCTCCAAACAGACCCCAGCACCAAGGATATATTTCCCTCCCCTCCCCTATCAGCTTTCCGTAGAGACCACTCTCTCCGCGACTCCCTTGTCAGATCCACACCCCCCACCGACCCAACCTCCACTCCCGGCACCTTCCCTTGCAACCGCAGGAGGTGCAACACTTGCGCCCACACCTCCCCCCTCACTTCTCTCCAAGGCCCCAAAGGAAACTTCCATATCCGCCACAGATTCACCTGCATCTCCACCCACATCATCTACTGCATCCGCTGCAGCCGGTGTGGCCTCCTCTATATTGGGGAGACAAGCCGCCTACTTGCGGAGCGATTCAGAGAGCACCTCTGGGCCACCCGGACGAACCAACCCAACCAACCTGTAGCACAGCATTTCAACTCCCCCTCCCACTCCACTGAGGATATGCAGGTCATTGGACTCATCCACCGCCAAACCACAACAACCCGACGGTCGGAGGAGGAGCGTCTTATCTTCTGACTGGGAACCCTCCAACCGCAGGGGATGAACTTGGACTTCACCAGTTTCTTCATCCCCCCTCCCCCCACCTTGTCTCAGCCGGATCCCTCCAGCCCGGCACCGCCTTCCTGACCTGCAGTCTTCTTCTTGACCTCTCCGCCTCCATCCTACTCCGACCTATCACCCTCACCTTGACCTCTTTCCACCTATCACATTTCCAACGCCCCTCCTCCAAGTCCCTCCTCCCTACCTTTTATCTTCTCCTGCTGAACACTCTCTGCTCATTCCTGAAGAAGGGCCTGTGCCCGAAACGTCGAATCTCCTGTTCCCTGGATGCTGCCTGACCTGCTGTGCTGTTCCAGCAATAAAGTTTCATCTTTTATAAAAGCACAGACAGAGTTGCTTTATCCCACCTCCTGTAAAGAGGGGGTTAAGAGATAGGAGTGGAAGTGACTACATTTTTGTTGTCCCACTCACAATAATTATGAACCAGAAGGATAATTAGTGAGTAACAAATTGTTCTGTGCTTTTTGTGACCAACATTTGGAGCCATGAAACCTAATTAGAGTGCAAAGATAATGATGAAGTATCTGAAAGAATTTGCATTCAGTGTTAGTGCTAATGGGCTAGGTGAAGCCATTTATTATCCTTATTAGTCCAAGGGCTTTTGTCATACAAACACAAATCTCAAATTAATTTAAATCATCCACATTGACACACCTGCAGTCTATCCCAGTTGATGGGTGGGAAGCAATGGCTGCAGTACACAGTGAGCTGCAAGCTGGATAATGAACTGACAACTGATTGGCCATAGCGACTGGCCAAAATGGGTGAGGCATCATTCTGGCTACATGACTCTAGTTAAATGGGGAGGAGCATGTGACCAAGGGGCAGCGCTCCAAAAGCTTGTGATTTCAAATAAACCTGTTGGACTACATCCTGGTGTTGTGTGACTTTTAACTTTGTCCACCCCAATCCAACACCGGACCTCCACATCAGAAGTGAGGACGGTGAGGTAAGTGACATCAGTGGGTTACATCTTATCGATTTTACAAGAATGACATACAAAATTCAACAATTATTTGCTTTTATTGTTTGGACTTTAGCTCAATCCTAAACCAAAGGTCGTCTCTCCTGGTAAATTAGTTGCAGGTTTATCAGTGGTTAGCAAGTTTATCAATGGTTAGTTGCATGTTAACGAGTTTAATATTTCCACAGATTTCAACTGAGATCAGATTTATGACCTGGCTCAGGGGCCACATGTCAATTCACTCATAATCAACACATTTCCATCCTTGTGTTTAATGCCTTTCCACGCCCCCCTGTTTCTGTAAGTCTCCTTTAACTGTGCACAGAACCTCTCCAGCTCCTAACAATGCCAACTTTCTGTTGCTATACCTTCATGCTCCTGTCTCCTGCATTGCTTTCCTTTGCCCCATCATTGAAGGTCCAGTCGCTAGTTGATAAAGTGTGGAGCTGGTAAAAGCACAGCAGGTCAAGCAGCATCAGAGGAGCAGGAGAGTCGATGTTTCAGATAGGACCCTTCATCAGGACCTGACGAAGAGTCCCTACCTGAAACGTCAACTCTCCTTCTCCTCTGATGCTGCTTGACCTGCTGTGCTTTTTCCAGCTCCACACCTTATCGACTCTGACTTCCCAGCATCTGCAGTTCTCTCTATCTCCAAGGTGCAGTCACCAACCTCACATCTTCTGGAACTTTCTCCTGAAAGCTCTCCATCCTCCTCCCTTTGTTTAAAGCCCCCAAGAAAAACTAAGCCCCGTATGGGAATGACTCAATCAGCATTCAACCCCATTACTGGAGAATGAAAGCAGATTTAACGTGCGGTTCTGAAGAAGGGTCACTGAACTCAGTAAGGCTAACTCTGCTTTCTCTCTACAGATGCTGCCAAGCCTTCTGGGTTTTTCCGGCAAATTCTGTTTATGTTCCAGATCTTCAGCATCTGCAGTTCTTCACTTTCTTCCATGTATGATAACATCTGCGACAGCGTCCCCAATCTTGGGGGTAATTAACTGGCTATAACGTTACCAGGACATTGCAAGGATGGGATAAGGCAGGATGTGAGATTGCTTTTGCGTGCTTACCTGAGCTGGGCATTCATAGTCAATAGGTTACAATACTGTGTCCCTGTACCATCCTCTCTGTCTAATTAACACATTCAGATGAGTGACAACAAACAATAAACAAAGCATGCAGTTCAGAAGTGTGTCTGATTACAACTGTTAACTGGCTAATTAAATGCAAATTCCTGCATTAACGATGGTGTCTCTTACATTAACAATGCACTTGCTATCATAGAACCAGAGTTAGATTAATGTTAAATACATGCAAATTTCTGATTTTTCAAAACGGCATCTTATTACATTAATGATATGTTGCTGTCACAATACTGGCGGCAAATTAATTATAATTATCATTTGGTAATGTGCCTGTGCTTTTGTCGATGACTGATTTAAAATTTGACGTATTTAATTCCTTTCTGGTGCAAAGCCTCACTGTCAAAGAACAAAAGACATTGGAATAATTTCAGGAATTAGAAAGTGATACATTGAAGACTTCTGTCTCAAGGATGGGAATGGGTGGGAGAGGGCTGGTGGGGGGGTGGGGGAGCGAAACCAGATTTCTGCTTTTTAATTAGCTTTTAATTGCCATGCTGGAGGCAATTAGAGTAAATTCATTGTTTAGCAGGAGTTGTCAGTGTGAAAAGTGAGGTGGTACTACAAAGATAGACTGTGTGACAAATTCTGATCCATTCTGCCTCACTGGTCTATGCTGAGGTTTAAGCTGCTCCCGAGTAACTTAGTTTCACCCTCTCAGAACTTGTATTTATATACAGCACTGTGGTACCATTTATAAAAAGTCCCAAGGCACTCCATCAGAACATTATAAACAGCATGACACTGTCCCAAACGTCTCCACTGATTGCTATGTGCAGTGACTGTCACTGACCGAGATGCTGCATGTTGGATTCACCAAAGATTAGAAGATACATAACGTGAGCAATTCAAAACAGGTGGATAACCAATAAATGTGTTCCTCTTCAAATGTTTCATTCAGAGATTTAAATGGTGTGAGATTTTTCATTGTCGGCCAATCATTACAGGTTGGATTGTAGGTCAGACAGGCACAAGCTGCCCAGCAAGCTGGGTCCAGAGCAGCATGATGGGCTGACACTGAGGGCTATGATAGGAGAAAGGTTAACAGAGACAATTAACTAAACAATACCGAAACAGTCAAGCCCTTTATCAGGGGGATGCTGTGTCTATCCCCTGTATCAGGGGGTGCTGTTTCTCTCCTCTGTATCAGGGGGTACCCTGTCCATCCCCTGTATCAGAGGGTGCTGAGTCTATCCCCTGTGTCAGGGGGGTGTTGTGTCTATCCCCTGTATCAGGGGGGTGTTGTGTCTATCCCCTGTATAAGGGGGGTGCAGTGTCTAACCCCTGTATCAGGGGGTTCTGTTTCTCTCCTCTGTATCAGGGGGTACCCTGTCTATCCTCTGTATCAGGGGGTACCCTGTCTATCCCCTGTATCAGGGGGTACCCTGTCTATCCCCTGTATCGGGGGGGTTGTTGTGTCTATCCCCTGTATCGGGGGGGGTGTTGTGTCTATCCCCTGTATCGGGGGGGTGTTGTATCTATCCCCTGTATCGGGGGGGTGTTGTGTCTATCCCCTGTATCGGGGGGGTGCTCTGTCAATCCCCTGTATCAGGGGGGTGCTGTGTCTATCCCCTGTATCGGGGGGGATGTTGTGTCTATCCCCTGTATCGGGGGGGATGCTGTGTCTATCCCCTGTATCAGGGGGGTGCTGTGTGTATCCCCTGTATTGGGGGGGGTGCTGTGTCTATCCCCTGTATTAGGGGGTGCTGTATCTATCCCCTGTATCGGGGGTGCTGTGTCTATCCCCGTGTATCGGGGGGGTGCTCTGTCAATCGCCTGTATCAGGGGGGTGCTGTGTCTAACCCCTGTATCGGGGCGGGGGGGGGGGGGGGGGGGGGTACTGTGTCTATCCCCTGTATCAGGGGGTGCTGTGTCTATCCCCTGTATCAGGGGGAGTGCTGTGTCTATCCCCTGTATCAGGGGGAATGCTGTATCTATCCCCTGTATCAGGGGTGCTGTATCTATCCCCTGTATCAGGGGGGTGCTGTATCTATCCCCTGTATCAGGGGGGTGCTGTATCTATCCCCTGTATCGGGAGGGGGGGGTGCTATATCTATCCCCTGTATCGGGGGTGCTGTGTCTATCCCCGTGTATCGGGGGGGTGCTCTGTCAATCGCCTGTATCAGGGGGGTGCTGTGTCTAACCCCTGTATCGGGGCGGGGCGGGGGGGGCGGCGGTACTGTGTCTAGCCCCTGTATCAGAGGGGTGCTGTGTCTAACTCCTGTATCAGGGGGTGCTGTGTCTATCCCCTGTATCAGGGGGGTGCTGTATCTATCCCCTGTATCAGGGGAGTGCTGTATCTATCCCCTGTATCAGGGGGGTGCTGTATCTATCCCCTGTATCGGGGGGTGCTGTATCTATCCCCTGTATCGGGAGGGGGGGGTGCTATATCTATCCCCGTGTATCGGGGGGGTGCTCTGTCAATCGCCTGTATCAGGGGGGTGCTGTGTCTAACCCCTGTATCGGGGCGGGGGGGGGGGGGGGGGGGGTACTGTGTCTAGCCCCTGTATCAGAGGGGTGCTGTGTCTAACTCCTGTATCAGGGGGTGCTGTGTCTAACTCCTGTATCAGGGGGTGCTGTGTCTATCCCCTGTATCGGGGGAATGCTGTGTCTATCCCCTGTATCAGGGGGGTACTGTGTCTAGCCCCGTATCAGAGGGGTGCTGTGTCTAACTCCTGTATCAGGGGGTGCTGTGTCTATCCCCTGTATCAGGGGGAATGCTGTGTCTATCCCCTTTATCAGGGGTGCTGTATCTATCCCCTGTATCGGGGGGTGCTGTATCTATCCCCTGTATCAGGGGGGTGCTGTATCTATCCCCTGTATCAGGGGAGTGCTGTATCTATCCCCTGTATCAGGGGAGTGCTGTATCTATCCCCTGTATCAGGGGGTGCTGTGTCTATCCCCTGTATCAGGGGGAGTGCTGTGTCTATCCCCTGTATCAGGGGGAATGCTGTATCTATCCCCTGTATCAGGGGTGCTGTATCTATCCCCTGTATCAGGGGGGTGCTGTATCTATCCCCTGTATCAGGGGGGTGCTGTATCTATCCCCTGTATCGGGAGGGGGGGGTGCTATATCTATCCCCTGTATCGGGGGTGCTGTGTCTATCCCCGTGTATCGGGGGGGTGCTCTGTCAATCGCCTGTATCAGGGGGGTGCTGTGTCTAACCCCTGTATCGGGGCGGGGCGGGGGGGGCGGCGGTACTGTGTCTAGCCCCTGTATCAGAGGGGTGCTGTGTCTAACTCCTGTATCAGGGGGTGCTGTGTCTATCCCCTGTATCAGGGGGGTGCTGTATCTATCCCCTGTATCAGGGGAGTGCTGTATCTATCCCCTGTATCAGGGGGGTGCTGTATCTATCCCCTGTATCGGGGGGTGCTGTATCTATCCCCTGTATCGGGAGGGGGGGGTGCTATATCTATCCCCGTGTATCGGGGGGGTGCTCTGTCAATCGCCTGTATCAGGGGGGTGCTGTGTCTAACCCCTGTATCGGGGCGGGGGGGGGGGGGGGGGGGGGTACTGTGTCTAGCCCCTGTATCAGAGGGGTGCTGTGTCTAACTCCTGTATCAGGGGGTGCTGTGTCTAACTCCTGTATCAGGGGGTGCTGTGTCTATCCCCTGTATCGGGGGAATGCTGTGTCTATCCCCTGTATCAGGGGGGTACTGTGTCTAGCCCCGTATCAGAGGGGTGCTGTGTCTAACTCCTGTATCAGGGGGTGCTGTGTCTATCCCCTGTATCAGGGGGAATGCTGTGTCTATCCCCTTTATCAGGGGTGCTGTATCTATCCCCTGTATCGGGGGGTGCTGTATCTATCCCCTGTATCAGGGGGGTGCTGTATCTATCCCCTGTATCAGGGGAGTGCTGTATCTATCCCCTGTATCAGGGGAGTGCTGTATCTATCCCCTGTATCAGGGGGGTGCTGTATCTATCCCCTGTATCAGGGGGGTGCTGTATCTATCCCCTGTATCAGGGGGGTGCTGTATCTATCCCCTGTATCAGGGGGATGCTGTGTCTATCCCCTGTATTGGGAGGGGGGGGTGCTATATCTATCCCCTGTATCGGGGGGTGCTGTATCTATCCCCTGTATCAGGGGTGTGCTGTATCTATCCCCTGTATCGGGGGGTGCTGTATCTATCCCCTGTATCGGGGGGATGCTGTGTCTATCCCCTGTATTGGGAGGGGTGCATGCTATATCTATCCCCTGTATTAGGGGGTGCTGTATCTATTCCCTGTATCAGGGGGGTGCTGTATCTATCCCCTGTATCAGGGGGGTGCTGTATCTATCCCCTGTATCAGGGGGGTGCTGTATCTATCCCCTGTATCAGGGGGGTGCTGTATCTATCCCCTGTATCAGGGGGGTGCTGTATCTATCCCCTGTATCAGGGGGTGCTGTATCTATCCCCTGTATTAGGGGGATGCTGTGTCTATCCCCTGTATCGGGAGGGGGGGGGGTGCTGTATCTATCCCCTGTATCAGGGGGGTGCTGTATCTATCCCCTGTATCAGGGGGGTGCTGTATCTATCCCCTGTATCAGGGGGGTGCTGTATCTATCCCCTGTATCAGGGGGGTGCTGTATCTATCCCCTGTATCAGGGGGGTGCTGTATCTATCCCCTGTATCAGGGGGGTGCTGTATCTATCCCCTGTATCAGGGGGGTGCTGTATCTATCCCCTGTATCAGGGGGATGCTGTGTCTATCCCCTGTATCGGGAGGGGGGGGGTGCTATATCTATCCCCTGTATCGGGAGGGGGGGGTGCTATATCTATCCCCTGTATCGGGAGGGGGGGGGTGCTATATCTATCCCCTGTATCAGGGGGGTGCTATATCTATCCCCTGTATCAGGGGGGTGCTGTATCTATCCCCTGTATCAGGGGGGTGCTGTATCTATCCCCTGTATCAGGGGGATGCTGTGTCTATCCCCTGTATCGGGAAGGGGGGGTGCTATATCTATCCCCTGTATCGGGAGGGGGGGGGTGCTATATCTATACCCTGTATCGGGAGGGGGGGGGTGCTATATCTATCCCCTGTATCAGGGGGGTGCTATATCTATCCCCTGTATCAGGGGGGTGCTGTATCTATCCCCTGTATCAGGGGGGTGCTGTATCTATCCCCTGTATCAGGGGGGTGCTGTATCTATCCCCTGTATCAGGGGGGTGCTGTATCTATCCCCTGTATCAGGGGGGTGCTGTATCTATCCCCTGTATCAGGGGGTGCTATATCTATCCCCTGTTTCGGGAGGGGGGGCTGCTATATCTATCCCCTGTATCGGGGGTGCTGTGTCTATCCACGTGTATCGGGGGGGTGCTCTGTCAATCGCCTGTATCAGGGGGGTGCTGTGTCTAACCACTGTATCGGGGCGGGGGGGGGGGGGGGGGGTGGTACTGTGTCTAGCCCCTGTATCAGAGGGGTGCTGTGTCTAACTCCTGTATCAGGGGGTGCTGTGTCTATCCCCTGTATCGGGGGAATGCTGTGTCTATCCCCTGTATCAGGGGGGTACTGTGTCTAGCCCCGTATCAGAGGGGTGCTGTGTCTAACTCCTGTATCAGGGGGTGCTGTGTCTATCCCCTGTGTCAGGGGGAATGCTGTGTCTATCCCCTTTATCAGGGGTGCTGTATCTATCCCCTGTATCGGGGGGTGCTGTATCTATCCCCTGTATCAGGGGGGTGCTGTATCTATCCCCTGTATCAGGGGAGTGCTGTATCTATCCCCTGTATCAGGGGGGTGCTGTATCTATCCCCTGTATCAGGGGGGTGCTGTATCTATCCCCTGTATCAGGGGGATGCTGTGTCTATCCCCTGTATTGGGAGGGGGGGGTGCTATATCTATCCCCTGTATCAGGGGGATGCTGTGTCTATCCCCTGTATTGGGAGGGGGGGGTGCTATATCTATCCCCTGTATCGGGGGGTGCTGTATCTATCCCCTGTATCAGGGGTGTGCTGTATCTATCCCCTGTATCGGGGGGTGCTGTATCTATCCCCTGTATCGGGGGGATGCTGTGTCTATCCCCTGTATTGGGAGGGGTGCATGCTATATCTATCCCCTGTATTAGGGGGTGCTGTATCTATTCCCTGTATCAGGGGGGTGCTGTATCTATTCCCTGTATCAGGGGGGTGCTGTATCTATCCCCTGTATCAGGGGGGTGCTGTATCTATCCCCTGTATCAGGGGGGTGCTGTATCTATCCCCTGTATCAGGGGGGTGCTGTATCTATCCCCTGTATCAGGGGGGTGCTGTATCTATCCCCTGTATCAGGGGGGTGCTGTATCTATCCCCTGTATCAGGGGGTGCTGTATCTATCCCCTGTATCAGGGGGATGCTGTGTCTATCCCCTGTATCGGGAGGGGGGGGGGTGCTGTATCTATCCCCTCTATCAGGGGGGTGCTGTCTCTATCCCCTGTATCAGGGGGGTGCTGTATCTATCCCCTGTATCAGGGGGGTGCTGTATCTATCCCCTCTATCAGGGGGGTGCTGTATCTATCCCCTGTATCAGGGGGGTGCTGTATCTATCCCCTGTATCAGGGGGGTGCTGTATCTATCCCCTGTATCAGGGGGGTGCTGTATCTATCCCCTGTATCAGGGGGGTGCTGTATCTATCCCCTGTATCAGGGGGGTGCTGTATCTATCCCCTGTATCAGGGGGATGCTGTGTCTATCCCCTGTATCGGGAGGGGGGGGTGCTATATCTATCCCCTGTATCGGGAGGGGGGGGGTGCTATATCTATCCCCTGTATCGGGGGTGCTGTGTCTATCCACGTGTATCGGGGGGGTGCTCTGTCAATCGCCTGTATCAGGGGGGTGCTGTGTCTAACCCCTGTATCGGGGCGGGGGGGGGGAGGGGTACTGTGTCTAGCCCCTGTATCAGAGGGGTGCTGTGTCTAACTCCTGTATCAGAGGGGTGCTGTGTCTAACTCCTGTATCAGGGGGTGCTGTGTCTATCCCCTGTATCGGGGGAATGCTGTGTCTATCCCCTGTATCAGGGGGGTACTGTGTCTAGCCCCGTATCAGAGGGGTGCTGTGTCTAACTCCTGTATCAGGGGGTGCTGTGTCTATCCCCTGTATCAGGGGGAATGCTGTGTCTATCCCCTTTATCAGGGGTGCTGTATCTATCCCCTGTATCGGGGGGTGCTGTATCTATCCCCTGTATCAGGGGGGTGCTGTATCTATCCCCTGTATCAGGGGAGTGCTGTATCTATCCCCTGTATCAGGGGGGTGCTGTATCTATCCCCTGTATCAGGGGGGTGCTGTATCTATCCCCTGTATCAGGGGGATGCTGTGTCTATCCCCTGTATTGGGAGGGGGGGGTGCTATATCTATCCCCTGTATCAGGGGGATGCTGTGTCTATCCCCTGTATTGGGAAGGGGAGGTGCTATATCTATCCCCTGTATCGGGGGGTGCTGTATCTATCCCCTGTATCAGGGGTGTGCTGTATCTATCCCCTGTATCGGGGGGTGCTGTATCTATCCCCTGTATCGGGGGGATGCTGTGTCTATCCCCTGTATTGGGAGGGGTGCATGCTATATCTATCCCCTGTATTAGGGGGTGCTGTATCTATTCCCTGTATCAGGGGGGTGCTGTATCTATCCCCTGTATCAGGGGGGTGCTGTATCTATCCCCTGTATCAGGGGGGTGCTGTATCTATCCCCTGTATCGGGGGGTGCTGTATCTATCCCCTGTATCGGGGGGATGCTGTGTCTATCCCCTGTATTGGGAGGGGTGCATGCTATATCTATCCCCTGTATTAGGGGGTGCTGTATCTATTCCCTGTATCAGGGGGGTGCTGTCTCTATCCCCTGTATCAGGGGGGTGCTGTCTCTATCCCCTGTATCAGGGGGGTGCTGTATCTATCCCCTGTATCAGGGGGGTGCTGTATCTATCCCCTGTATCAGGGGGGTGCTGTATCTATCCCCTGTATCAGGGGGGTGCTGTATCTATCCCCTGTATCAGGGGGGTGCTGTATCTATCCCCTGTATCAGGGGGGTGCTGTATCTATCCCCTGTATCAGGGGGTGCTGTATCTATCCCCTGTATCAGGGGGATGCTGTGTCTATCCCCTGTATCGGGAGGGGGGGGGTGCTATATCTATCCCCTGTATCAGGGGGGTGCTGTATCTATCCCCTGTATCAGGGGGGTGCTGTATCTATCCCCTGTATCAGGGGGGTGCTGTATCTATCCCCTGTATCAGGGGGGTGCTGTATCTATCCCCTGTATCAGGGGGGTGCTGTATCTATCCCCTGTATCAGGGGGTGCTGTATCTATCCCCTGTATCAGGGGGATGCTGTGTCTATCCCCTGTATCGGGAGGGGGGGGGTGCTATATCTATCCCCTGTATCAGGGGGGTGCTGTATCTATCCCCTGTATCAGGGGGGTGCTGTATCTATCCCCTGTATCAGGGGGGTGCTGTATCTATCCCCTGTATCAGGGGGGTGCTGTATCTATCCCCTGTATCAGGGGGGTGCTGTATCTATCCCCTGTATCAGGGGGATGCTGTGTCTATCCCCTGTATCGGGAGGGGGGGGTGCTATATCTATCCCCTGTATCGGGAGGGGGGGGGTGCTATATCTATCCCCTGTATCGGGAGGGGGGGGGTGCTATATCTATCCCCTGTATCAGGGGGGTGCTGTATCTATCCCCTGTATCAGGGGGGTGCTGTATCTATCCCCTGTATCAGGGGGATGCTGTGTCTATCCCCTGTATCGGGAGGGGGGGGTGCTATATCTATCCCCTGTATCGGGAGGGGGGGGTGCTATATCTATCCCCTGTATCGGGAGGGGGGGGATGCTGTGTCTATCCCCTGTATCGGGAGGGGGGGGGTGCTATGTCTATCCCCTGTATCAGGGGGGTGCTGTATCTATCCCCTGTATCAGGGGTGTGCTGTATCTATCCCCTGTATCAGGGGGGTGCTGTATCTATCCCCTGTATCAGGGGGATGCTGTGTCTATCCCCTGTATCGGGAGGGGGGGGTGCTATATCTATCCCCTGTATCGGGAGGGGGGGGGTGCTATATCTATCCCCTGTATCGGGAGGGGGGGGGTGCTATATCTATCCCCTGTATCAGGGGGGTGCTATATCTATCCCCTGTATCAGGGGGGTGCTGTATCTATCCCCTGTATCAGGGGGGTGCTGTATCTATCCCCTGTATCAGGGGGGTGCTGTATCTATCCCCTGTATCAGGGGGATGCTGTGTCTATCCCCTGTATCGGGAGGGGGGGGTGCTATATCTATCCCCTGTATCGGGAGGGGGGGGTGCTATATCTATCCCCTGTATCGGGAGGGGGGGGGGTGCTATATCTATCCCCTGTATCAGGGGGGGTGCTATATCTATCCCCTGTATCAGGGGGGTGCTGTATCTATCCCCTGTATCAGGGGGGTGCTGTATCTATCCCCTGTATCAGGGGGGTGCTGTATCTATCCCCTGTATCAGGGGGGTGCTGTATCTATCCCCTGTATCAGGGGGGTGCTGTGTCTATCCCCTGTATCAGAGGGCGCTGTGTCTGTCCCCGTGTGTCGGGCGGGTGCTGTGTCTATCCCCTGTATCAGTTGGGTGCTGTGTCTATCCCCTGTATCAGAGGGTACTGTGTCTATCCCCGTGTATCGGGCGGGTGCTGTGTCTCTCCCCTGTATCAGGGGGGTGCTCTGTCTATCCCCCTGGACCAGTGGGTGCTGTGTCTATCCCCCTGGACCAGTGGGTGCTGTGTCTATCCCCCTGGACCAGTGGATGCTGTGTCTATCCCCCTGTACCAGTGGGTGCTGTGTCTATCCCCCTGTACCAGTGGGTGCTGTGTCTATCCCCCTGTACCAGTGGGTGCTGTGTCTGGCCCCTGTTTTCCTTGCAGACTAACAACATCACCTCCACTACCTGCTCCCTCACCCAAAGCAGTGGCAAGATTGTCTCCAAAAGTGATCTCAGAGGAACAGGATTCCAAGTGCGCTGGAAATCTGAAAGAAAAATAATCCCACTGGGAACCTGTAGGCCTCAGCTGTAGGCCTCACGTCAATGGCCAGAATCGAATCAACAGTGAGGGTCCAGCAGGAGATGTGAAGCTTGGTTACAGAGTTGTGTTTTGAGGAGTATAGAGAAGTGCAGAGGAATTGGGTGGTTATCCTAGAGCCTCGGCACTCGGTAACTGAAGGCACAGCTCAGCAATAGCAAAGGGATTAAAATCAGGAATGCTATCCAGGCTAATGTTTGATGAGTGCAGAAATCAAGAGTTGTGGGACTGATCGGGAGCACCCAGACTGTTCATTGGAATGGGAAAAAGGATCAGATGTTAAACACCAAAGTATTGCTCACTAAAGTCACAGTGAGCACAGGGAGTGATTGGTGTGATCCTGACCCTAAACAGCAGAGTTTTGCACAGGCTAGAGGGGAGGCCAGGCAATGGTGCATTGGATCAGGGACCTCCCTGATACCACTGAACCTAGAAACAGGAGTAGGCCACTTAGGCCCTCCAGCTGTTCTATCATTTAGTGGCTTATATGTGACCTAACTCCATATACCTGCCCTTGGCCTGTACCCCTTAATACCTTGGATTTGTTTTGTTTCACATTCTCAGATGTAAAATTAAAATTAACACCTGATCCAGCATTCACTGTTGACTGTGGAAACCTCTCCCACCCTTTGTGCATCAAAGTGTTTCCTAACGTCTCGGACATGTGGGCGGCACGGTGGCACAGTGGTTAGCACTGCTGCCTCACAGCGCCTGAGACCCGGGTTCAATTCCCTCCTCTGGCGACTAACTGCGTGGAGTTTGCACGTTCTCCCCGTGTCTGCGTGGGTTTCCTCCGGTTGCTCCGGTTTCCTCTCACAGTCCAAAGATGTGCAGGTCAGGTGAATTGGCCATGCTAAATTGCCCGTAGTGTTAGGTAAGGGGTAAATGTAAGGGTGTGGGTGGGTTGCGCTTCGGCGGGTCGGTGTGGACTTGTTGGGCCGAAGGGCCTGTTTCCACACTGTAATCTAATCTAATCTAGTCTCTCCTGAATGGTTTGTCCCTCATTCTCAGACTGTCCACTAGTTCTAGAATTCCCAAACAGTGGGAATAATTTCTCTTTATTTACCCTGTCTTCTTCAGTTAATACCACAAGAAATAGGAACAGGAGTAGGCCATTCGGCCCCTCGTGCCTGCTTCCCTATTCAATAAAATCATGGCTGATCCAACAGTCCTCACTTCCATTTTCCTGCCCTTTCCCCGTGACCCTTGTTTCCCCGACTGATCAAGAATCTCTCTCAGCCTTAAAGATACACAAGGACTCTACCTCCACAGCCCTCTCTGTGGCCAAGAGCTCCAAAGACTCACAACCCTCAGAGAGAAGAAATTCCTCCTCATCTCAGTCTTAAATTGGCACCCCTTTATTCTGAGACAGTGGTCTCTGGTCTTCGACTTTCCCATGAGGGGAAGCATCCTCTCAGCAATGACCCTGTCAAGCTCCTTAAGAATCCTGTATGTTTCAATGAGATCACATCTCATTCTTAAACACCAGTGAGTTGGGTCCCAGCCTGTTTCGCCTTTGGTCATAAGAGAATCTTTCCATATCAAGAATCATCCCAGTGAACCTATTCTGAATCACCTCCAGTAAAATGATACCTTTCCTTAAATAAGGGGACCAAAACTGTTCTTAGTACTCCAGATGTGGTCTTCCCAGCCATTTGTATAGTTGCAGTAAGACTTCCTTACTCTTATACTCCAGGCTCCTTGAAATAAGAGCCAACATTCCATTACCCTGCCCGATTCCTTGCTGCCCCTCTGTGCTAGCTTTCTGTGTTTCATGTACAAGTCCCTTCGTGTTGCAGCTTTCTTGACGACTTCAATCAGATCACCTCTAAACCTTCTAAATCATGAAAAAAAACAGGCCTGATTTGTATAATCTCTCCCTTAAACGTAACTCCTGAAGTCCAGGTATCACTCTTGTAAACTATGTTGTATCCCCTCCAAGGCCAATATATCCTTCCTGAGGTGTGGAGTATTTGGAGAATTGTGCGCAGTTTTGGACCCCATATCTCAGGAAGGATGTACTGGCCCTGGAGTGGGTCCAGAGAAGGTTCACAAGAATTGTCCCAGGAATGAAAAGTTTACCATAAGAGGAACATATGAGTTCTCTGGGTTTATACTTGATGGAGTTTAGAAGGATGAGGGGGGAATCTAATTGAAACATACTGAATCCTGAATGGTCTGGACAGAGTGGATGTTGGAAAGATGTTTCCATTGGTAGGAGAGACTGGGACCTGAGGATACAGCCTTAGAGTAAGGGGAAGACCTTTTAAAACAGAGATAAGGAGAGACTTCTTCAGCCAGAGAGTGGGGAATCTAGGGAATTCATTGCCACAGAAGGCTGTGTAGGCCAGGTCATTGAGTGTGTTTAAGACAGAGATAGATAGGCTCTTGATAGTCAGGGGATCAAGGATTATAGGGAGAAAGCGGGAGAATGGGGTTGAGAAACTTATCAGGCATGATTGAATGGCGAGTAGACTCGATGGGCTTAATGGCCTAATTTCTGCTCCTATGTCTTATGGTCTTTTGTGCGGTGCCCAGAGCTGCTCACAATGCTCCAAGTGGGGTCTGACCATAGTGTTGCAGCATACCCTCCACATCTCTTTGTTTCTTGTCCCTCATGCACTTATCAAGCTTCCCCCTCAATGCATCGGCCTATTCATCACAGCCTGTTTTCCAGAGACGTGCCTTCATGGCTGACCAATCCCTTATCGAGTTAAGTGCTGGTCAATGTATTAAACTCCAGTCACATGTGCATAATTGAGAATCCAGATGTGGCTAATTGCATTTCTGATGAGCAAATGTAAAACTCTCAATGGGGGAGAAGAATCTCTCAATGGGCCAGTGGTGTGATTTCATGAGCTTGTCTGGTGTTTGAATGTGGACTGTCACCTTTTCTGTCAGCCTGTTTGTGAAAATATCAAAGACATTTTGAGTGTTTCATGATGGCTGTGGAATGTTTTGTGTTGAAGGATGATGGCTGTTCATCAAGTTAAATCCAGATTTAAATCTAGAGCTGTAAATCCTTTCAGACTTTGTTCACATAAGCCCTGGTTTGAATTAAAAGGCTGAAGGAGGTTTTTTTTATATCAGACGTGCAAATTTCCAAAGCAGTTTTTGACCAAATGGATTCTTTTTCAAAGTTCGATTGCTATATTTGTGTAGGTAATCACAGCAGCTGAGTAGAAATCTCGTCCTGTGTGAGCCCGAATAATAAATATTAATAGCTGTGATTAGCTGTAGCGAATGATGCTGCTTTATATGATAGGCTGAATGGCCTCCTCACGCACAGTAAGACTTCTGCAATGGGCCTGTGGCCTTTTCTCTCCTGGTTTTAAATTATTCCTTGGAACTTACCAGACTTTTGTTCAGAGAATCCCTACAGTCCACAAAGAGGCAATTCAACCTATCGAGTCATAAAGTCATAGAGATGTACAGCACAGAAACAGACCCTTCAGTCCAACTCATCCATACCGGCCAAATATCCCAACCCAATCTAGTTCCCACCTGCCAGCACCCGGCCCATATCTCTCTAAACCCTTCTGATTCATGTACCCATATGCCTTTTAAATGTTGCAATTGTACCAGCCTCCACCACTTCCTCTGGCAGCTTATTCCACACACGTACCACCCTCTGCGTGAAAAAGTTGCCCTTTAGGTCCCTTTTATATCTTTCCCCTTTCACCTTAAACCTTCTAGTTCGAGACTCCCCCACCACAGGGAAAGGACTTTGTCTGTTTGTCCCGAGTCTGCACTGATCCTCCAAAACCATCCCACCCAGATCCCCATAGTCAATCCACCTAATCTTTGGACTTGGGGAGGACCCAAAGGAAACCCACGCAGACACAGGGAGAATGTGCGGACGCCATACAGATGGTCGCCTGAAGCTGGAATCGAACTCTGGCGCTGTGAGGTAGCAGTGCCAACCACTGAGCCACTGTGCTCCCCTGTTAGCTCACCTGATCTAAAATCTCCTCGTGCTCTGACCAAGGTCTGACAGATACTGCTGCAATCCCCAGGATATTTTTCTCCTACTGTAAAGGTGCTATATGAATGCAGTCATTGCTGTTTTTATCCATCAGCGAGTCTTTGTCCTTTTTCAGTTTAAACCAGTAGGATTTTCCAAGACATCATGGTGCAATTGTGAGAAACTGCAGCCCAAGTGAGATTGGAAACAAACTGAATATGGGGAAAATGGCAAAGCTGATTGCAAGGTGCCAAGTGCTGACTGGTCCCTTGAGAAGCTGATGGCGAGAAGCAGGCAGCTAGTTACATACGTTAATATAATCCATGGGTGCGGGTGCTCTTATGGTGCAGTTGTATTGTCCCTGCCTTCAAGCCAGAATGTACAAGTTCAAGTCCCACCTGCTCCAGTGGTGTCGATAACATCTCTGAACAGATTGATTAGGAAAATATCTATCAGAAAGGAAAAATAACTTGTGTGCACGAGCTGCCTATCAATCAGGGTTAAGGGAATATTGTAGTTCAGGGCCAATTGATTTTCTCCCGTAGGCATCTCTCTTCATTAGGCATTCAGTGAGAGAGAGTTTGAAGCCAGGATAGCTCAGGTTCACAAAGTAACAGCAGTCTGCTGACACGCACAGCAACAAAAGAGACAGATAAGTCCTGCTCCCCTCTCCCTCTCCCTCTCTCTCTCTCTCTCTCTCACATCTAATTGCTTCACCAAGTGTCCAATGTTTGGCTCAATCTGTCTCCATTAATGAGGTAACATTGCAAAGAAGGGAAAAGCGATGATTACAATCCTAATGGGATCTGCCTGAGAGGAGCAGCCATGCTCCAGTACTTCATTGGATTGTTAGCACTGTCAGGCACTCTGGGATTATCCTGCTGGACAAGCAGGTCCTCACTGTCTTGGCTAAACTCAATTGATCCTGAATAATAAATTTGGGCATGTGGTTAATTAACTCTTCCTTTGGCAAGAGGCAGATGGGCTGTTAGGTAAACAGCAGCTGAGACAACAAGCTCCCAAGTGGCCATGTGACAAATCTTGTTTATATGCAATTGGAACGCAGCCAAACTGGAATTAGGTCCCATCACATCAGAACAATGCAATCTCCTCTCTGACCTTTCCCAATTGGATGTAAGTTGGGATTTGCCGTTGTCTGAAAATACATTTTCTTTTTGAATACTTCTGTAGGATTTAAATTTTAGTCACTGGGGTCCCGAGGTTATTCTGTATGTCTGAGAACACACAGCCGCTCAACCAGATCTTCTTGATTGACCTTTCTGAGCAGCGACGCTAATCCATTTATTTTAACTGGTTAATCTCCTGCTAAAGCCACTAAGAGAGCAATTACTGTATGCTAAGGTAACGAGGGGTTAGCAAGGATTTACTTAAGGAGGGAACAAGCTCAGGGAGTTTTGTCTGATAAATTCACTGGAGCATTGGAAAAAGTTGGTGGCAGTAGAATTTCTGTGTGGATGTCATTTCCTTTAAAAGTGCATGCACAGGATATGGATGTCACAGCTGTGTTGCCCATCCCTAGCTGATCCTGAATGGAGTTGCCTTCTAAGTCATTTCAGAGAATAGTTCAGGCCCACCCATATTGGCTCTGTGTTTAGGGTCGCAATTAGGCCAGACCAGGTAAGGACAGTAGATTTCCTTGCAACTAATGGACATTAGTAAACCAGTAGGGGTTTAGAGACAATCGGTAGCAAAATAGAATCCCTCCAGTGTGGAAACAGGCCATTCAGCCCAACAAATCCACACCACCCCTCTGAAGAGTATCCCACCCAGACCCAGCCCCTCTACCCATAACACTGTATTTCCCATGGCTAATCCATCTACCCTACACACTATGGGCAATTTCCCATGGCCAATCCACCCTAACCCGCACATCTTTGGATTGTGGGAGGAAATCAGAGCACCCAGAGGAAACCCATGCAGACACGGGGAGAATGTGTAAACTCCACACAGATAGTCACCCGAGGCTGGAATCAAACCCAAGTCTCTGGTGCTGTGAGGCAGCAGTGCTAACCACTGAGCCACCATGCCACCCCTTCTGTGGTTGCATAGTAGTTACATTGTCATTAGGCTTGCATTTATTTCCAAATTTTATTAAATTCAAATTTTACTGTCACAGCAGAATTTGAATCCATGACCCTTAAACATTAGTCTGGGTCTTTGGTTACTGTTCCTGTGTCATTAACACCTCAGCAAGGCTACTGTTGGTGATATCTAGGAGCAGGCACATTGATACCATTATCACTCATAAATATAGTTTCAGAAAGAGTGACAAATAATAGTTAATGATTGCATTTTAATGAAAGGATATATCAGGTAAGATCAACAAAGTTTTAAGCAAAGTAGAACTTTGCTTTTAACCTTTAAGAATCAGCTTCAAATTGTGCACATCTATCTTTGACGGTAATCATTGGTGCAATATGTCATTAACCATACCATCCACAATAGTACCATATCTCTGTTATGAGCTTGCAAGGCATGATGACAGAGATCACATTCTGAGCTGAGCTAGAAGGTGACTACACGAGTGAAATAACAGGATGATTGCTAAATCAGCCCATCTCCAAGTTCCAACATGAGTCCCCAGAGGAATGACCATATTGGAGGACCACAATGATCACAGAGGGTTATAGTATTGGAGGTGCTTGGTGAGGGACAAGACGGAAGCTAAATGCAAGGGAGAAAATGTTAAGTTGATGCATCGTCAGACATAGGCAAAACACACTTGAACAAAACCATACAGAAGGTCAAAATTAGACTAAGTGATTTAGTGATGACAGCGTTTTGGCTGATAGTAAATCTTTAATATCCTTAAATTTACTTGTTTCACCTACCGAAGGTTCTACTGGAACATAATTCCCTTGTCCAATGCCAGTAAGTGCAATTTAGTATGGAATGAGGGATGGTGGAGGCTGGTACAATTACAATATTGTTGGGTCACTGAATAGGAAGCATTTAGAGAGATATGGGCCAAATGCTGGTGAATGCAACTAAGTTCATTTAGGATATCAGCTCAGAATGGATGAGTTGGACCGAAGGGTCTGTTTCCATGTTGTACAATTACATGACTTTATAACTGGTTGTTCATCTTATTTTGGGATTGCACTGTGTAACTCATGTTTTTTGCTAGTATAAGCACGATGGGCAGAGTGACCTCCTTTTTTAGCAGAACGTTTTTCTATATTTTCTAAATACAGTCAGTTCTGCTGTTACGTGTCTTTCGTTAAAGCAAATTGGCTGTAATGTGATTGGGTGAATAGGGAACGCTGGTTCTAAAACATAAACTTTTTAAAAGATATTTTTATTGAAAATTTTAACGTTTTAACAAGTTTACAAAAGAAAACTAAAAAAAAGACCCAAGTATAAACATTGATATACAGTTGAATCTTAAATAAATGTTCACCAAAATCTATCAAACAAGAAAAAAAGATATACCAAGAGAAAAAAAAAGACAAAACTCAACTAACTACTCATCTAACTTACAACTAACCAGAATGTATCATTAAAATTCTTACATTATTCAAGAAAAAAAAAATCCAACGGGTAACACATAAATTGAGCAGTGATATACATGCTCGGAATGTGTTAACATCAGATCACAACAAAACCCGTATTTATCCAAAGTATCCCGAGCATAGAGCATATAAAATTCACAAAAATAAAAGCTTTATAGTACATTCAGATCAGTATAATAAAAAAAACTATTTCTAAATAGTAAAAAAAAGTATAAAACATATTTAAATGGAGATCTTCCCCCTTATTCCCAGGGGGCATCACTTCCTTTCCAAAAAACCCCATCGTAACCTCTCCCAACCAGTGCCCCACCCTTGACCCAGGCACCCCATGATAGGATAAAGAAAATTCAAGTATACTACTGAACTAGAGCTAACAGTGAGTACCCTATCCCCCACCCACCCCCACCCACACCAACACCTGGAAATATTTGGTAATGTTAATACCATATATGAACATATATGACTATAAAATTACAGCCTCAGTAAATAATATTTAAATATATTAATACAAAATAACAGGGGAAAAACAACCCCGCTCCCAAGGACAAAGATAAAATAAGATAAGGTAGCCACCTTCCCCCCATCTACATCAACTAGATCCCCTGGCCTATATATATATAAAACAAAATGGGGGGGGGAAAGTAAATCGCTAAGTAAAAGATGAATAAATAAACCCTTCTTCCCACCCCCTGGAGATAATATTAAACAGTAAGATCAGTATTTACTGTGAAAAAGGATATGAAAGATATAGACTGTAGGGAAATAGATGGTGACATCTTGCAAAATATCCAGATTACAGAGGAGGAAGTGCTGGATGTCTTGAAACGGTTAAAGGTGGATAAATCCCAGGACCTGATCAGGTGTACCCGAGAACTCTGTGGAAAGCTAGAGAAGTGATTGCTGGGCCTCTTGCTGAGATATTTGTATCATCGATAGTCACAGGTGAGGTGCCGGAAGACTGGAGGTTGGCAAATGTGGTGCCACTGTTTAAGAAGGGTGGTAAGGACAGCCAGGGAACTATAGACCGGTGAGAGGGAATCCTGAGGGACAGGCTGTACATGTATTTGGAAAGGCAAGGACTGATTCGGGATAGTCAACATGGCTTTGTGCATGGGAAATCATGTCTCACAAACTTGATTGAGTTTTTTGATGAAGTAACAAAGAAGATTGATGAGGGCAGAGCAGTAGATGTGATCTATATGGACTTCAGTAAGGCATTTGACAAGGTTCCCCATGTGAGACTGATTAGCAAGGTTAGATCTCATGGAATACAGGGAGAACTAGCCATTTGGAAACAGAACTGGCTCAAAGGTAGAAGACAGAGGATGGTGGTGGAGGGTTGTTTTTCATACTGGAGGCCTGTAACCAGTGGAGTGCCACAAGGTTCGGTGCTGGGCCCTCTACATTTTGTCATTTACATAAATGATTTGGATGTGAGCATAAGAGGTACAGTTAGTAAGTTTGCAGATGACACCAAAATTGGAGGTGTAGTGGACAGCGAAGAGGGTTACCTCAGATTACAACAGGATGGGGCAATGGGCTGAGAAGTGGCAGATGGAGTTTAATTCAGATAAATGCGAGGTGCTGCATTTTGGGAAAGCAAATTTTAGCAGGACTTATACACTTAATGGTAAGGTCCTAGGGAGTATTGTTGAACAAAGAGACCTTGGAGTGCAGGTTCATAGCACCTTGAAACTGGAGTCGCAGGTAGATAGGATAGTGAAGAAGGCGTTTGGTATGCTTTCCTTTATTGGTCAGAGTATTGAGTACAGGAGTTGGGAGGTCATGTTGTGGCTGTATAGGACATTGGTTAGGCCACTGTTGGAATATTGCATGCAATTCTGGTCTCCTTCCTATTGAAAAGATGTTGTGAAACCTGAAAGGGTTCAGAAAAGATTTACAAGGATGTTGCCAGGGTTGGAGGATCTGAGCTACAGGGAGAGGCTGAACAGGCTGAGGCTCTTTTCCCTGGAGCGTCGGAGGCTGAGGGGTGACCTTATGGAGGTTTACAAAATTATGAGGGGCATGGATAGGACAAATAGGCAAAGTCTTTTCCCTGGGGTTGGGGAGTCCAGAACTAGAGGGCATAGGTTTAGAGTGAGAGGGGAAAGATACAAAAGAGACCTAAGGGGCAACCTTTTCACGCAGAGGGTTGTATGTGTATGGAATGAGCTGCCAGAGGATGTGGTGGAGACTGGTACAATTGCAACATTTAAGAGGTATTTGGATGGGTATATGAATTGGAAGGGTTTGGAGGGATATGGGCTGGGTGTTGGCAGGTGGGACTAGATTGGGTTGGGATATCTGGTCAGCATGGAGGTGTTGGACCGAAGGGTCTGTTTCCATGCTGTACATCTCTATGACTCTATGACTCTATAATGAAAGGTAAAAAAAGGGGGTAAACCAGGGTGGGGGTAGGGCAAAACAACATCAATTAACTCTTATAATTTGTCTAAGAGAGTCCAAAAGTTCCTTGGCCTTCTCCGGTGATCCAAAGTTATACACAGACCCTTCATGGCTAAAGCGTAGTATAGCTGTGTAGCGCAAGGAGTATTGAATGTTTAATTCCCTTAAATGCTTCTTTGCTTCATCAAACACCGTCCTCTTTTGGACCAAAGCTGGGGAAGAGTCCTGAAATAACAATCTTGGATCCTTTATAAGTCATGGCTTGGGGATCTTTCCCAAGGTTTCTGGAGGCTTCCAAGAGCATCTGCCTCACCTTATAGCTCTGCAAACGGAACAGGACCGGGCAGGGGCGCTGGTTTGAGCCGGGCCCGCGTATTGCAACCCGGTAGGCCCATTCCACCCTTACCTGGTCTGATCCAGCCTCTAGATTTAACAGCTGTGGAAGCCACTGTTCAAGGAACCTTGTAAGCTGGCCTCCTTTTTCCTGTTTGGGAACGCCCAGCAAACGAATATTTTTTCGACGACCTCGATTCTCTAAGGTCCGGACTTACTGCCTGAGAGTCCGGATCCGATCCATGGCCGATTCTGCAGTGGCCTCAGAGGTCGCGAACTTTAGCTCCGCCCCTCCGACTCGGCATTCAATTTCTTCGATGACTCGGCCATGCTTTTGTAGCGCGGCCGAGAGTGAATTCCATCGACTTTGGGACTCTTCTATAAAAGCATCGATCTTCACGTCGAGTTTGGAGATTATTTCCGCGAGGCTCGCCACTGTAGGTAATTCCCCCGGGGCAGCTGCGGATGCCTCTGCTGCAGCTGGAGAGGTTGGGGGAGGGACTCCTGCCTGCTGAGAGCTGCAGGCTCCCTTCCCCCTAGTCATTTTTACAGGGGATTGAACTGTATAAATTTAGTACTAAACCACTAATTACATTTAGTAAAAACTATTTTTAATTGATTTGTTGAGTGTGGTGGAGGAGGGTGGCCCACTTTGCCTAGGTCTTGGGAGGAGCACTATAGACTCAGACTTGCTGAGTCGCCGCCATCTTGGATCTCCTCAAAATATAAACTTTTAACATGCGTGCTGGCTATACCACAATTACATCGCCAACATTTTAAGTGTATTTGTACTGGGCAATTTTCGTATAGCACGGGGTCACACGGGAATGCAACTGTTGTGTTCTGGAAGAAGTGACTGTAGCTGAAGAGAAGGATTGTGCAGTGATGTGGGGAGACAGCAGTGGGGGGAGGAGGGTAGTATGTGAATTGTTCCTGGGGAGGGCTAGTACAAACGCAACGTGTTGAATGGCATTCTTCCAGGCTGTAATAACTGTGCGATTCCAGTGCTGTCATTGCTCCTCAACACTGTTATCTCCAACCACGTACCAGCTCAAAGGTCAGCAAAGTGTTTGGAGATATTTTTCAAGATGGTCACACAGCTGAAGTCTCATGGCCACCAATGGTGAAGTGGTTAAAACTGGCCAATTAGGCCAGAATTGGAGGAACATAGGGATTCTGGAGGGACAGAGGAGAATTAAAAGCTGGGGAGGGTCAGGTCTATAGCAGAGGAACATAAGGGCGGCACAGTGGCTCACAGTGCCAGACACCCGGGTTCGATTCCAGCCTCAGGCGACTGTCTTTGTGGAGTCTGCACATTCTCCCCATGTCTGCATGGGTTTCCTCCCACAGTCCAAAGATGTGCAGGTTAGGTTGATTGGCCAAGTTAAATTGCCCATAGTATTAGGAGCATTAGTCAGAGGGAATTGGGTTTGGGTGGATTACTCTTCGGAATGTCAGTGTTGACATTTTGGGCCAAATGGCCTGTTTCCACACTAGATAATCTAATATAAACCAGAATGAGAATTCTATGGACCAGGAACTAAAGTAGGTCAGAAAACACAGGGATGTAGGTCGCTGGCTGTACACATTCCTCACAAGATCCTTCATCAAGTTTGAAGCCAGAGAAGGTCCTCATTCGAACATGGCAACAGGCGAATGCTCCAGTCAGCGTACTGCCATGAAATAGTGCATTGCAAACAAACACGGTGCAAGCTCACTCCTGAGCCACAGGATCTCCTCCTCCTGTGGGGTTTAACTGCCTCAAGGCCAAAATGCTGCCTCTTTGTGCCTCTTCCAGACACAGCTGTCTCAGGACCTTTCTCTTGTTCACAAGAGCCAGCCTGTGGTTGTCCGACATCCAGCAGCTAATCATCCTCAAAGTGGCAGAGGAAACTTCAATCATGTCTGGCTTCTTTCGCCAGAGGGAGGCTGGGCTGGTTTGAACTGTCAGCACCTCAGAGATGCTCCCAGCTTCACACACTCTGTCTGCCAGCTCACTCACTCACTCACTCATTGCATACTTCTGTGTCTCACTCTTGGAGTGGGGACCCAAACCAGCAAGCCTCTGACTCTGAGGCAGGACAGGCAAGTACCCACTGAGGCACAGCCAAAGATACTCAGTCCTGCTGGGACATGGGCCTGCCCACTGTCCAGCACCTTAGCCAAGAACCATCCCCCACTGGCAAGCTCAGACATTCAGCAGCACAGTCACTGGGAGACTCACAGCCAGAATTGAATCTGTTGACATTCAATGCCCAGAGCTGTACTGAAAGCATGTTCCCTAGCAATCGTGTTGTCTTTCAGATGAGAAGTTAGCTGAGACTCCCCGCGCCCTCTCAGATGGTTGTAAAAGGTCCCATTGCACCATACTGAAGAAGAAAAAGGAATTATCCCCAGTACCTTGATCAATATTTAGCCCTCAATCTACATCATTGAAATGGATTATATGTTCAATGTCACCTTGCACTGTGTTTCCTGCAAGACACTCAATAAAGAGTGCAGGAGGACATGCCAGGAGCAGCAACAGCCACATCTAAAAATACTCTATCAACCTGGTGAGGCTACAAAACAGGATTACCTGTGTGCCCAGCAGCTGAAGCAGCTCATGATGGAGATAATTGATCCCACAACCATCAAATCCGATCTGAGCTCTGCTGTCCTGCCACATCCAGTCATGAATGGTGGTGGACAATTCAACAGCTCATTGGAGGAGGAGGCTCCACAAATCTCCCCTCCCCCAATGATGGAAGAATCCAGGTCATCAATGCAAGAGGTAAGGCTGAAACTTTCTCAGCAACCCTCAGCCAGAAGGGCCAAGTGGATGATCCATCTCGGCCTCCTGTAATGGTCCCCAGCGTCACAGATATCAGTCTTTAGCCAATTTGATTTGCTTCATGTGATATCAAGAAATAGCTTAGACAGTGGAACCAGCAAAGACTATGTGTCCTAGCAGCATTAGAGTATTGGTGTTGAAGACATGTGCTCTGGAATTAGCTGCTCCTCCAGCCAAACCGATTGAGTACCATTAAAACACTGGCATCTCCCTGACTATGTGGAAAATTGCTCACTGTCCTGTTCACAAAAAGCAGAACAAATCCAACCCAGCCAAATACCACCCCATCGCCTACTCTTGATCATCAGTAAAGTGATGGAAGGTGTCATCAAACCACACAAGTTCCAGGCAATGGTTATCTCAGAGAGAGAGAGAGTGTGGTTCAAAATTGCCAGTTGACAACAGGTGGTATTAACATCATTAAATCTCCCAAAGTCAATATCTGGGAAGTTGCCATTGACCAGAAACTTGAACTGGACTAGCCATAGGAATACAAATGGCCATAATAGCTGCAAGAGCAGGTCAGAGGCTAGGAATCCTGCATTTCCGGGCTTTCCAAAGCCTGTCCACCATCTACAAGGCACAAGTCAGGAGTGTGATGGAATACTTCCCACTTGCCTGGATGGGTGCAACTTCAACAACACTCAACAAACTCAGCACCATCCAGGATAAAACAATCCCTTTGATTGACACAACATTCACAAGCATCGACACCCTGCACCACTGACACTCAGTAGCTGTAGTGTGTGCCATCTACAAGATGCACTGCAGAAATTCACCAAGAGTCCTTAGACAGCACCTTCCAAAACCATGACAACATCCACTTAGAAGGATAAAAGCAGCAGATACATGGGAACACCATGCTCTGTAAGTACCCCTCCAAGCCACTCATCATCCTGACTTAGAAATATATCACTGTACCTTCACTGTCCTTGGGTCAAAATACTGGAATGTCCTCCCTAAGGGCATTGTGGGTTAACCTATGGCACATGAACTTCAGAAGTTCAAGAAGGCAGCTCTCCACCACCTTCTCAAGGGCAACCAGGGACGAGGAATAAATGCTGGCCCAAACAGCGACGGCAATATCAACTGAATGGACAAAACACACAAACAGCAGTGACTACACATCATTGATTGTAAAGTGTTTTGGGATGTCAGGTGATGGTGAAAAGGTGCTATATAAATACACTGTTCTTTCCTATCCGGAGGAAAGAAACATGATGTGAGAAGGGATGGTTTTGGTCTCTGAGCTGACAATGCTGTGACCCAATGCAGTTTTCTTGGTGACATTCGCTGACCCAGGATGGTGGGCTCCATGGGGATGGGAGAGGAGGGGGTGATGTGAAGTGGCGGGAGGGATAGCTTTGGTTTCCAGCCATCATGTGGGAGTCCAGCCCTGTGACCGAGCAGTCAGAACATCATTGCAGCACCCTGGAAGGTGGGGTAGAGGGAAATAAGAGGGGGAGAAGATATTCAAAGGTGTAAAAAGCTTTCTGTTTTGTTGGAGGTTTGTTGAACTGCTAGAAGCGAGCAAAGAGCCCTCCCCAATCTCCCCGCTGTCCCCATTTGCTCAGAGATGTATTGGCATTCAGTTCCTGCCTCAGCCCTGGTTGAGGTTATAGTTACCATTAGACCACAGAAGCTAAGCTGATATTGAAGAACATAAAATCAGCAAATTCCTTTTTCTATTTCTCATTCATGGTGGCACAGTGGCTCAGGGTTAGTACTGCTGCCTCCCTGTGCTAGGGACCGGGTTCATTTCTCACCATTGGGTGACTGTGTGGAGTTTGCACATTCTCCCTGTGGGTTTCCTCCGGGTGCTCCGGTTTCCTCCCACAGTCCAAAGATCTGCAGGTCAGGTGGATTGGCCATGCTAAGTTACCAAGAATGTGCAGGTCAGGTGGGTGAGCCGTGGGAAGTGCAGGGTTACGGGGATAGGACATGTCTAGGTGGGAAGCTGTTCAGAGAGTGGGTGTGGATTTGATGGGCCGAATGGCCTGCTTCCACACTGTAGAGATTCTATGATCGAATCTAGTCAAGAAGCGCTCACCAGGCCTTGAGTGAGTGAGGAAAGAGCGAGCTTCACAAATTCAGGGTATCCCAGACAGCTTTGCATCCAGCGAAATACCTCTGACGTAAAATTAGGGCTGACAATTTCCAACAGCGATGGTCATTGTACAAATATCCTCCCACATCCATCTAGCAGGGAGGATTGTGCCTCTTACAAACTGTTGGGACGGCAAGTGAATTGGTGACGAGGACTCTGTGCTGTCAGTAGATGGAGCTAACAGCAAGTGGCCCAATAATCAGGATGATAAATCCATTATGGATTCATCGGAATTGAGCAGCAGGGAGTTAGATAACTGGAATGTGCAAATAGAGAAGCAAACAGGAGAGAGCAGCTTCAGGTTAGAGGTCTGCTCTGTGGGAAAGGAATGGGGAAGAATCAGACATTTGTGTGCCTGTTTCTGAGGAAGAAAGTGGGGTCACTGAAATCTAGCATCAGACATCAATACCTTGAGCTGAAACAACAGCCATTTTACCATTTGCATGTTGGTTGATCTGCTGATTACACATTAGTTAAAAATCATACAATACCAGGTTATAATCCAACAGGTTTATTTGGAAGCACCAGCTTTTGGAACGCTGCTCCTTAATGAGGTAGCTGATGAAGGAGCAGTGCTCTGAAAGCTAGTGCTTCCAAATAAACCTGTTGGATTATAACCTGATGAAGGGCTTTTGCCCGAAACATCGCTTTTCCTGCTCCTTGGATGCTGCCTGACCTGCTGTGCTTTTTCAGCACCACTCTAATCTTGACTCTAATCTCCAGCATCCACAATACCCACTTCCGCCTATACCCTGGTGTAGTGTGATTTTTAACTTTGTCCACCCCAGTCCAACACTGGCTCCTCCACATCATGATTACATATTAAACAGAGACTTGTACAGTGGCACCTGTTGGAGGTTAGCTATGTCCTAGCTCTGAAACTACATGGTTGATAGATAAGGCTGATGTTTGCTGCAGCTTAACATGGACCCCTGGGCGACTCGAGAGGTGTCACTGATACCCCAGCAAGGAGACACTGTCTTCAGAAAAGGAGCAAAGTGAGAGGACATCAGCAAATGAGAGAAATAAACGGGGGACGTTTTAAGAAAAATGGATCAATTGGAAACAGAAATGGGAAGTTAAAAAATAGAAAAATGAAATCAGAGAGGAGTGAATGGGGTAAGGAGGAAGCAGTTAGCATTTTTTGCTCATTGTGTTTAGTCTTGTTGACTGTAGCTGAGGGAATTGAGCAGTGAATATAACAGGAGCTGAAGGAAATCTCTCTGCAAGCCTGAAAGTGGATGGTGACTGTTGTGTTAAACAATTATAAATCACAGTTGGGTTGATGTGTTCAACTCTGGGGAACCCCCCCCCCCCTTCAGGAAAGGCTTTGGGTGAAGTTGGGCAGGAGATTTCTTGCAATGGTATCGGGTTGGGGTGTTGATGGGGTGCGGGGGTGGTGGTAGAGGCGATGCCAGATGTCAGTTATGCTGAGAACTTGGAGAAGCTCAGTTATTCTCCTGAAAGGCCTGTAGAGATTTAATAAAGACAATCAAGGGAGAGGCATGATGAGAATGGATATGGTAATGAGATGACGGTGTATATCATGTTGGTGACAGTTCTAACAGCAGTCATGTGGAAGGCACTGTGAAGAAAGTCTGGACTAGAGAGAGGTGGACTTCCAGAGAACATGATTATGACAATACTGCCTCTTTAACAAGGTTATTTTGTCCTTGGGTTTTTTTCAAGCGAGGTTGTAAAGGCAGAGGTGCCTAAATGTCTGGGCAAGAGTCGAGCTTAACAATTCTGGATTAGAGGTGCTGGAAAAGCACAGCAGTTCAGGCAGCATCCGAGGAGCAGTAAAATCAACGTTTCGGGCAAAAGCCCTTCATCAGGAATACCTACATTTATCTCGCTTAACAATGGCAGGGGAGTGGTCAGTTCTCCCAGTTCAGATTTCTTCCTCGTTGAGTTTAGCGGTAAAAGTGAGAAGCTGTCGCGGTGCATAAAGGTTGCAAGCTTCAGCAGGTGGTTCCTGACTGACTTTTTCTCTGAAATCTCTCCTCCTTGTAAGAATCTATGAGTTTAAATTTACCTTTTGCCAAGGGGTGTGTTTATGGGATGTTGGGGGAATTGGAACAGCTCCTTTCTATATCGAGTCGGTTGGGTTTTCAAATAGTTGTTATTCTAAATTCTGTTTTCTTTTGTTCATGTTTCAACTGTACTGTTTAAATAAATTCTGTTTTGCTTAAAATCAAGTGGTTTGACCAGCTGCATCACACGTGGAATATCCACTTCACTTAAAATAAGAAAAAGTTAGGGTCTGGGCTACCTTCTTCAAATATATTTGGGGGTGGGGGTCTGGTCCTTGAGAGTGTGGCAATAGTCACTCAGAGTGAGGGGTAACCGTTACAGGTGTATGTTACCAGCAGAGACTAAGATAGGTGTCTCTGTAATGTGCAGAAGAAAGCCCTTAACCATGAGCCTGGGTACAGTAAAACCATGACAATTGACAACAGTATCAGTAACAAGAGGACACAGGCTTAGACTCATTAGAAAAAGCACAGTGTCTCATTTGTTCAGCAGGCTGCTAGAACTGCAGACCCTAAAACTGAACGCACTTTGCTCCCATCGCATATGGAAGGGTTGAGCAGCAGCGGGCAGCAATGGCAGAGTGGGGTTTGATGGCAATGTGGGGGTCCTGTTGGCCAACCTTAAACTGATTGATTGGCGGGGGGAGGTGAGGAGATGGAGAAGGGGAGTCAGGGGGAGGGGAGGAAGTTGGAGGAAGTTGCCAATAGAATGAAGCACAGGAGAGAACAGGCTGTGTGAGCGCGGTCCTGTAAACAAAGACAATTTTATCAAGTGAATCCCATTGACAGCACTGTGAGGAAATCAGGACTGGCATGACTAGAAAAGGTTGTCACGATGCAGCTGCCAAACCTGTGCTGGAGTCAGTGATGCAGAAAGAGATGACAGCAGAGCTGTAATACTTTGTGGAGTGCGGTTAATGAATATATCAGTGCAAGGCATTCATGTGTGAAATATTAAGCTTCAGAAAACACTTCAGTGCAGAACCATCTGGTCAACTATTGTGTGCTAACAGCTTAGACTAATTTTTAATGTGCTTTTTATGTAAGTGCTGGATGTACTTGTCACCTTTGCCTCACTATTGGAAAGCACCTCAGTAGTAAAAAAAACTGAACGCAGTGAATAGCAAATAGTCAGTCCAAGTAAATGTGTCTGTCATAGCTTCAGCCGGGCTCCCAGTCACCGCTCCGATCAGGCCTGCCAAATTAAATTGCAATACTTAGAAGCTGCAGGAACATCATTTGAAGGTATCGATTGCTGTTTTAAATGATACATTGATGGAGCGAGTGTCTTCTTCTGAGATCATCAGTGAGTCAGGAGATGGAGGAAGGGGTGGGTAGGTGAGTGGGGGAGTGGGGAGGGTGCTCTTGTGGGTGAGGTTGAGTGGGGAGGCTTTAGCCCCAGGTTGTGAAGGAGTAGATGAAGATTCTCTCTTCGAGGTGGTGCTGTGGGAAGGGTGTGGTGGTGGGGAAGTAGTGGGGTAAGGTCCAAGTCCCAAAATTTATCCCCTACCCCCCGCCCCAAGAACAACCTAAATAGGGAGAAGCTCTTTGCATTGAAAGGGAAAGAACCAGAAGAAACCGACTCCAATGAAACAATGAGCACATGTGGTGACGCTTCTTTAGACACTGGGTGGTTTGGATGGCTCTTAGAGTGCAGTGATAGTGTCCCTGCCTCTGAGTCAGAAGACCCGGGTTCAAGTCCCACCTGCTCCAGAGGGTGTGCCACAGCATTTCTGAACAGAACATTTCCAGTGAGAAAAATAGTCTAAATAAAGTTTGGTTAGTATCCAGATTACACTCCCAGAGAGTGTGGTGGAGGCAGATTTAATCAAGGGCAACCTGTTCAGAAGAACAGGGAAAAGGCAAGAGTCCTGGATCAGCCATGCTGCCCTTGCAGAGAGCCAGGACTGACACGATGGGAAGAAAGGCCTCTTGCTAAGGTATTGTATGATTCTATGAAGTCTGGTCTCCACTTCAATACCAAACACAACTGCAAACCTGACCCTCAAAATGTAACTGAAAGGAGGGCGGGAGATGTTAGCCCTACCTCGATGGATGGAACCAGACATAGGCAGCCTTAGTGGAAGTGGATATGTCATTCACTGCTTTTAGCTGCTCGGATTGCTTTGCACATCCTTCTCAAAGAGGGGCGACTTAAACTGAATCAAATGGGAAATTTCAAATCAATCATCGTCCCAGTGAGAGAGCAGTAGATTGACCCAAATATCAGCTTCCTGGATCTGCTTCTGAACTGGGCTGCTGCCTCCGAGTCCCACGCAGGTCAATGTGACCTGAACAAACCTCAGTAATCAGCATGCCCTGTGAGTCAACATGATGTGAAAATCAAACAGTAATTAAAGATTGGCGAAAGGAAAATAAGTATACACAGTTTTTTAAAACCTCTTGAGGCAGTGGTTACGCTCTGGAATGTGCAGACCGACAGTGTGGTGAAAGCGGTTTACATTATTTAAATCCTGCCACAGCTTTGCCCACTCACTTAACCTGGCTCTGTCCCTTTGCAGAGTTTCTACCCCTTCTTCAGAACGCTTTCTTTCAGTCCTTCCTTAGATGGGCGGGTAACTGACTGGGCCAGCATTCATTCCCAGTTCCTAGTTGCCCCTTGAGAAGGTGGGGGTGAGCTGCCTTCTTGAACCACTGCAGTCCATCTGCTGCAGGTAGACCCACAATCCCCTTCGGGATGGAGTGCCTGGAGTTTGATCTAGTGACACTGAAGGGACAGTGATATATTTCCAAGACAGGATGGTGAATGGGTTGGAGGGGAAGTTGCAGGGGGTGGTGTTTCCACGTACCTGCTCTGTCCTTCCAGATGGTTGAAATCACAGATTTTTAGGTGCATATTAAGGGGCTTCTGTGTATTACTTTCCTATGTATTTTGGCATCTTACAGGCTCTTTTTAAATAGACTATGTGGATTGTTTGATACAATTTGCAGAGTCTGGTCATCTTCTCCAACATTTCGCTGATTTTCTGGTGTCAACTAATGTATTTTTATGCACTGACCGGTTGACCAACCGAAGTTGTCCCTATGAAATCCGGGAAGGATTTCAGAGATCTAATAGGGAACTTACACTTGCAACTGACTTCCAGGTAAGGAGTAAATTACTGCAGATGCTGGAATCCATACTGAAAACAGCAAATGCTGGAGGTCACAGTAGGTCAGGGATCCATGGATGCTGCCTGACCCACTGTGATCTCCAGCATTCATTGTTTTCAATGACTTCTAGCAAGGATTTTAGGAACAACAGAAAGCAATTTGAGAGATCATCATTACAACTGTTGACATGCATCGTACAACATCAATCAATTTACCATCTGAGAGTATGATGAAGGAGCAAACAGGAGATCTATTTTCTCAATCTGCTTTAGTAGGAAGAGAGAAAAACACTGGCAATGGAATCACTACAAGCTTTAGATAAACACTATTAAACTTAGTGTCACTAAATATTTTGGAGTGATTGTGTGTGCAATTATATGCATAATGCATAAGAGTAATTATGACCTGCAATCACAACAGAACTGAAGAGGGAAGGTGCTGTTTAATTTCACCCTGGCTGTAAAAAAACAAGAGGTTTTAAATTGTAGGATTATGTAAATGAACACTTGGTAATTATCCAAATTAACCCTAACCCAGTGGTCTGAATCATTTGAGATGACCTTGTGATTGCAGTGAGAGAGAAAATGATCCAGCTGAATGGATTCCTGTTGGATTATTCCAGTTTCCACACTCTGGTACTTTCCACTCCTTGATGTGCTGATGGTAACACTAACCTAATGTCTTGTACAAATAGTCATTCTTCACCCGTCAATCTGCATCCAGTGATATTAGGACAAGAGACTAGAATCCAGCCAAAGAGGTTGAAAGAGGAGTGTTAAAGGAGAAAGAGAGAGAGAAAGAGATTGGAAGATCTAGGAAGGGAATTTTAGAGCTCTAGCAAGCTGATGTTTTGTTTTGAAATCATAAATGAAATTTAAATCCATTGTATCTCACTGGGGGAGGCATCACACAGCTAAAGCAAGAATCCATTGGCCTGTGCATTGTTACTGGATAATGTTGAGATGTGTGATTTTCTTTTTTATTTTCTTTTCAAAGTCCAGACATAACACAGACATTCACCACTGCAGGTGAGGTCAGAAATATAGAACATGTACAAACTCTGAGCCTGCAACCTCTATAAAGCCCTGGGTGGGGCATTTAGCACTTGAGTCTTTTTTTTCAGAGTTAAAACACAAACAAGTCCTCTTCACTCGTCCTTTGGAGATGTTCTTATTGAATTCTTGCTCGGATTCAACGTAAAAACTGTGTGAGGGAGAGCTCTCTTTAACAATGTGCATTGTGCTTAATAATGATCCAAATATTAGAAAGACTTACATTTAATGAAGTGCTTTTCAAAAACTTGGGATGACCCAAATTCCCATCATGGCTTAAAAAAGGAGAGGTGATGGCCTAGTGGTATAATTGTTGGATTGTTAATCCAAAGGTTCCCAATAATGTTCTGGGATCTGTGTTCAAATCGTGCCACAGCAAGTGGTGAGTTTGAATTCAATTTTTTAAAAATCTGGATTTAAGAGGCTAATGGTTGTTGTTTGTTAGAGAAAAAAAAACATCTGGACCCACTAATGCCCTTTAGAGAAGGAAATCTGCCATTCTTACCTGGTCTGGCCTACATGTGACACCAGACCCACAGCAATGTGGTTGTCTCTTAACTACCCCCTGAGCAATTGGGCAATAATACCAGACTAGCCAGCAATGCCCTCATCCTGTGAATGAATAAATAAAGTAGGCAAACAGGGCTCTAATTTGGACACAGCACGCTCCAATGATCTGATAAATAATCTGATAATATGTTTTAGAAAGATGACTGAGGATTAAATATTGACCATAACCCTCCTGCCCTTATGTAGGTGCTGTCATGGGATTGTTTGTCCTCACTTGAAAGGAGAATAAGACCTCAGTTTAACATCTCAATGATGAAATATTACCTCTGACCAGCAGCATCCCCCTCAGTGTTGCACCTTTCACTCTATGGCTTAATACCATGACAGATTTTGGATTAGATTGGATTGGATAGGATAACCCTGAGTGTGCGAAGAATTACACTGACAATCAATTTAGAATTTTGAGCCAGGCTTGCAGTTTTGCGTAGTTGCACAGACTGGCAACTCCATATATTACCCACAGGGACCTGTTCCTTCTCGTCAGACAGGTGTACACCACTGCACCGGTTTCAACTCGCCAGAATGAGTGACAGCCAGATGTATTTTTCAGGGCAATGTGCTGACCAATCAGAGTTGACTTGCCTGATTTAAAATTTAAATGAAGTCTGGCAGCTAACTGACAATCAACATTAATGGGTGCATTCTTTAAGGTAGTACTTCCAATAATTACAATCCACTTGCCAACCAATCAGCACTCTGTTCTTATGCAGTGTAATTGTTGGTTTTCCCCTTGAATTGGTATTCTTGCAAAAAGTTCTGATGAGTGTAAAGGGCAAATAGTTTGTCATATAAACTCTAGTGACACCTCACTGTTTTACAATTAAGGGACAGATTTCTAAGACTGCAGAATTTGGCAGAACAAATAAATAAGATGATCTTTCAAACTGGCACATCACCCCCAGCTGGTTAGAGGCCTTATCCCATTGGCATGAAGGGTTACACCCAAAACATCAACTTCTCCCCCTCCTGATGCTGCTTGGCCTGCTGTGTTCTTCCAGCCTCCTGCTTGTTAACTAAGGGCTCAGTTTCAGGCAGCCCATCACACTGTACCAAACAGATGGTGGGAAATTTGGCAAACTGCTGTCTTGGTTGGCAGACTGACCCCGCTGGTGTTTGGTGGGTGTTAGAATATGTGTCGTGGTCCTTGAATAGGTTGAGACAGAGTTTGTACTCAGAGGACCCAGATGATACAGGGCCCACAAGAGAGACATAAAACCACAGAATGCTTAAGAACTGGAAGAGACCATTGAGCCCTTTGAGTCTGATCTGCTATTCAGTAAGGTCAGGGCTGCTCAGCTAGTGATCACAATTCTAATTTCCTCACTGCCTAGTGTAACACTCAGCTCCTATGTGAATCAAAAATCTATCTAAGTCCACCTTTAATAAAATCCTTGACCCAGCCTTCATACTTTTCTGTTCCAAAGACCAATGACCCTCTGAGATTGTTTATTCTTGAACTGTGTCCCTGAGGTCTCCTCTACCCCAAGAGAGGAGATATCCTTTGGGCACCAATTCTACTCAGTCACCTCAGGATCTGATACATTTTAATCAGATCACCTCCCATTTTGTTAAACTCTAATGGGGGATAAGCCCTACGTATTGAATGTTTCCTTTTGAAATCATTCCTTCACCCCCAGAAGTGAGCTGAGGACATCTTCATGAACTGGTGTGAATGGAACTGCATTTTCTTTTCAAGTAATGAGATACAAATTGTGCACAGTGCTCCAGCTGTAATCCCGCCAAGGCCCATTACACCTCCAGTAAAACATATCTACTTTTATATTCCATACCCCTAGCAATACATGATTACATTCCATTTGCTTTCCTAATCACTTGATGAACCTGCATACCAATTTTTTTAGGGTCGACTAAATGTGAAGCTGGCAAGGCACAATAGGTCAGGCAGCATCGGAGGAGCAGGAACATTGCTGTTTCAGATCAGGACCTTTCATCAGAACTGAGGAGGGGGAAGGGAGATGGGAAATCTAAAATCTCTACTTCTTTAGTGATTCATATACCATGACACTTAGATCCCTGAGTATCTACAGGTACTGCATTGTCTCTCTATTTAAATACTCAAGGTTACTGCACACTGCTTGTGTATTCTTCCTGCTAAGGTGGGCAAATTCACATGTTTTACTTCATCTGTCACATTTTTAACTGTGGAGTTAACCCGCCAATATCTCCTCTTGACAACTTGCTTCCTTACTAACTTGGAGTCATCTGCAAATTTTTATTTAGACCGCCCAATCAATTCATTGACGTTGATGGTAAATAGCTGAGACCCCAGCTCTGTTCCTTGTGGCATTCCACTTGTCAACCTGAAAATGACCCGTTTGTCCCCACTCTCTGCTTCCTGTCAGTTAAACAAGCTTTCACTCAGGCAAAATGTTGTTGGAAATTTTGATGATACCATCTCAGATTTTTGTACAGTCCAAAGAAAGTTTAACTTCTGAGAAAGCTATTCAAATTGTGTTACAAGCAGAAACCAGAGAGACACATGGACAGATCCTGCATTCATTTATCCACTTGTGGGATGTGGGATGTGAGATGTGGATGTTGCTGACTGGGCGAGCAGTTACTGACTGTTTCTATCTCCCTTTGAAAAGGCAGTCACTGCCTCTCAAACCACTACAGTTGATGTGCTGTATGTGGACCGATAATGCCATTGGTGAGTGCATTCCAGGATTTTGACCCAGTGACACTGAAGGGATCCTGATGTATATCCGAGACAGGATGGGGGGGGCTGGCTTGAAGGGGAATGTTTGGATGGAGACGTGTTTAAAAAAAACAGCACAACCTCAACAGGGTAACAGAGTCCATTCAGTTCAGAAGACATGGGCTGTCTAAAGAGGCCTGTGACAGGTTTAAACAAGAATGACCCAAGCACTTGAAGCCAAAGCCAAGAGCCAACGGCAGCATCACAGAACAGCAAGGCCTCACAGGTAGAGACAGTTACCTCGTACGCCATGAGACATTACCAATAGGCAGAGTTTTACTCAGTAATGGAATCAAAGTTTACAGGGAAAAGGCAGGAAAGTGAAGTTGAGGATTATCATGATGATGTGATTGAATGGTGGAGCAGACTCGATGGGCTGAATGGCCTACTTCTGTGCCAACATCTTATCGTCCTACATTAGCTTTTGGTGTGGTGCATTAATAACTGCCTTTTGTTATCCAAATACACCAAATCCTCAGGCTCCACTTTATCCAACTTGCATTTTATTTCGAAGCACTCTAATGAATTATGAAACCAAATTTCTCTTTCCCAGACTCTCTAATGTTCCAATGATCTCCAACCCTCTCTTTCAGGACTCCTGGCTAGGCTGCTTATTAATTTGTTATAATTCATTCCCAGGATATGGGTATAACCAGCACCTATTGCCCTCAGCACCTGTCACAATTGGGTAGAGTCCATCCTCCACCATTTGTATTCCAAATTTGAAACAAGGATTTGACAGCCAGCCCAGGACTCCCTTTTACAAACTGTATCAGCTTCTTACCTATTCCTGTTGAGCACGAAGATTCACATATTTAGAAGCCGGCTTAACAATTCTATCAGATGTTCCTTGATCTCAATAGGATATAGGCCCAAACCTGATCTCCAATCACTGGCTACCCCTCCATCAAGGTCTATCTGCCACTCTCTGACTCAAATCCATTGTGACAGATCTCAAAACTATGTAATTTATCTTCTCCTTTGTCTATTTTCTTCTGGTCTATAAACTATTGATGTTTAGATTTGAGCTCACAATTTCATCTTGAGTCTCTTGTCTTTGAAATTTCATTAGTGCACTGCATGTTGACCTTGGTCATAGAGTTATAGAGTCGAGAGTGTGGCACTGGAAAAGCACAGCAGGTCAGGCAGCATCCAAGGAGCAGGAGAATTGATGTTTCGGGCATAAGCCCTTCATCTGCACCACACTCTCGACTCTGATCTCCAGCATCATGCAGTCCTCACTTTCTCATAGAGTTATAGAGTTATACAGCACAAAACAGACCCTTCACTCCAACCAGTCCATGGCAATCATATTCCCAAATTCACCCTGGACCCTCATGGTGAAAATAAAGCACCATCTATTGCTGGTTTGGCTCCTTATTGTCTCTCTATCCCTGGCCATGCTGTTAACAGAATCATATTCAGACTTCTGCTATTTCCCAGACACACTATCAGACAAAACACGTCCAGAAACCCTCGCCACTCTCCCCTACATCAAAGACATCTTGGAAATGACTGTCAGACTACTCAGACCCCTTGGCATCATGGAAGCCCACAAACCCACCTACACACTAAAACAACAGCTAATGAACTTGAAAGACCCTATACAGACAACAAGCAAAACTGATGTCATTTACAAAATACCGTCCAAGGACTGTAACAAACACTACGTTGGACAAACAGGCAGAAAACTAGCCACCGGGATACGTGAACATCAACTAGCCACAAAAAGACATGACCCACTCTCATTAGCATCCTTACATACAGTTAAAGAAGGATACCACTTCAAATGGGATAACACATCCATCCTAGGACAAGCCAAACAGAGACACGCACGAGAATTCCTAGAAGCATGGCATTCCAACTGAAATTCCATCAACAAACATATTGACTTGGATCCCAATCACCACCCCCTGAGAAAAAGTACAGGAAATGATATCACCACAGGAAATGACATCACCAACCCTAGGCAACACAAACACATGATTAGAAAGCGGGTTATACCACCAGTGCTTCACCCGGAGGCTCACTGAAGATGTTACCTAGTATGGTGATGAAATGTCTGTAAACAAACCTTCCAGCTCTGCGAGCAAACCTACATCCAGACCCTCAACCTGAGCTACAAATCTTCTCAAAACTCATTTGGAAAGTAGTGTCCCGAGAGGGATAAGGGAATGGTATGATTGCTTTAACTATTGAGCACAGAGACCTGAAAAATCTTCATGGATCCATATGAATTTTGCCTGTCAACCGCTTCTGGAATTGGGTAAGGGGTGTAATATCAATATGCATTGAGAAGCTGCGTGCTGCTGGGAACCTTCTATGGATACATTCCTGTCTCTCTCAATCTCGTAGAGTCAGAGCTTGGAAATGAAAATAGCATTCTCTATATCTCACTCAGTGAGGTAGTCTAAAAGAGAACCTTAAGTATCAGGGTTCTGAGCAATGTTCAGTATTGCAACATAGAAAGACAGAATGGTGAAAGAGCCAAAAGTAACAGAAGGAAAAGTATTTTCACACAGCGAGTGGTTTAGGATGGAGCACACAGTGTGAAGGTCTGATGGAGGCAAATGTAATCGAGGGCTTCAAGACGGTGTAAGATGGGTCTTTGTAATTGAACCACTGCAGCGTTAGGCAGGATGGCACTACATGAGGAGCTCATTTGAAGAGCCAGCACAGACACTAGGGGCCAAATGGTCTCTTTCTGCACTATAACAGCTCTTTGAGGTTTAGGACAATAATGACGACACCATCATATTGGTAGAAAAGAAAGGTTTTCACAGAAGCACAGAATTGTTACAGTGCAGTAGGGGCCATTCTATCCATCACAACTGTACTAGCTCCCTGAATGAGCACCATCACTTAGTGCCAACCTCTTGCCCCTTCACCACAAACTCGCACTCAATGCTCTCCTGAATACCTCAACTGAATCTGCCTCTGCCACACTTTCAAGCATCCATCTCCTAATTACTCGCTGCGTGAAAACATTTCTTCACGCATCGCATTCACTTCTTTCGCAAATCTCTTTAAATCTTCTAACAGAGAGCAAACAGCCCATTATCATTGTGGGAACATGCCTCGGAATAAAACCAAAATTGCTGGAGCCATTCAGAAGGGTCAGGATGTGTTTCTAGAGAGAATGAAACAGTTAATATTCCAGGTTGATGACCTATTAATCTGACTGCCTGTGAATTTCAGACTCCTCTTGTAATGCTGCTTTTGCTGAAGGGACTATTGATTAGGCAACTAAAGAGCTGGAAATGGAACTAACAACAAGAGGATTGGAATTTATGGTAACCATAGCAATACATGGTTTTTATATCATCATCTGCCAAGGTTTAAACTACAGGCTGCACTTCAATCTTTTATTATTTGTGTATGAAAGGAGAATATTGCTGTGTTATTAGGGAGACTTTACAAGCTCTTGGATAAGGACCGAAGGTCAAGGGGAGATTTGATAGAGTTCAAATCATGAAGAGTTTTGAGAAAGTAAATAAGAAGAAACTGTTTCCTGGAGCAGGAGAGCCAGTAACCAAAGGGACACAGATTGAAGTTAATCGACAAAGGGATCAGAGGTATAATGGAGAGAAAAAATTACATAGCACGTTGTTGCAATCTAGAACATAGAACATAGAACATAGAACATAGAACATAGAACAATACAGCACAGAACAGGCCCTTCGGCCCACGATGTTGTGCCGAACTTCTAACCTAGATTAAGTACCCATCCATGTACCTATCCAAATGCCGCTTAAAGGTCGCCAATGATTCCGACTCTACCACTCCCACGGGCAGCGCATTCCATGCCCCCACCACTCTCTGGGTAAAGAACCCACCCCTGACATCTCCCCTATACCTTCCACCCTTCACCTTAAATTTATGTCCCCTTGTAACACTCTGTTGTACCCGGGGAAAAAGTTTCTGACTGTCTACTCTATCTATTCCTCTGATCATCTTATAAACCTCTATCAAGTCACCCCTCATCCTTCGCCGTTCCAATGAGAAAAGGCCGAGAACTCTCAACCTATCCTCGTATGACTTCCTCTCCATTCCAGGCAACATCCTGGTAAATCTTCTCTGCACCCTCTCCAAAGCTTCCACATCTTTCCTAAAGTGAGGCGACCAGAACTGCACACAGTACTCCAACTGTGGCCTAACCAAAGTCCTGTACAGCTGCAACATCACTTCACGACTCTTGAATTCAATCCCTCTGCTAATGAACGATAATACTCCATAGGCCTTCTTACAAACTCTATCCACCTGAGTGGCAACCTTCAAAGACCTATGAACATAGACCCCAAGATCCCTCTGTTCCTCCACCTGACTAAGAACCCTACCATTAACCCTGTATTCCGCATTCTTATTTGTTCTTCCAAAATGGACAACCTCACACTTGGCAGGGTTGAACTCCATCTGCCACTCCTCAGCCCAGCTCTGCATCATATCTAAGTCCCTCTGCAGCCGACAACAGCCCTCCTCACTGTCCACAACTCCACCTATCTTCGTATCATCTGCAAATTTACTGACCCACCCTTCGACTCCCTCATCTAAGTCATTAATAAAAATTACAAACAGCAGAGGACCCAGAACTGGCTGCCTGAAAGGAAGTAGATCTTACACTAACGTTCAGACAGGAATCAGTGGAAGGAGGTACATTTACAGAACTATGGGGAACTGTCAGGGCAATAGGCTACTTGAATATCTCTCTCAAAGAACCAGCACAACTTAATGGGCCGAGTGGCCTCCTGCATCTGGATCGTTTGATGGTCCTGGGAAAGCTGATTGCCTGCACACAACTTCCATCATCTTTTAACTGCTGCACAGGATACTGGTGACAGGATAAAGGTGTGTCCAATAATTAGAGTTGCTGAGGTTCCCCATCCTATTTGCACTTCCTCATTGTCTGGGTTCTAGACTCTTGGACCTAACGTGAAGTATTGTGAATTATTTATCTTTTTGGCAGAAGGACAATCATCCTGTAGTGATTGCAACGGGGTCAGCCAAGTGGACCTCATAGAATATGAGTTCCCTGATGGGGGCTATTAATCTGGTTCAGTCAGGGAGCCCTGGCTGACAGACAGAAACAGGAGTGTCAGAGGTTCTGCTCACTCTGAGAGCTGGCTCTGAGGGCGCTGGGTCAGTGTCAAGGACTCTCCCTGAGTAAATGAAGGGTGACTTGGTGATGGGATACCCACCTCTGCGGAGCTATTTCACATAAGAACATAAGAAGCAGGAACAGGAGTAGGCCATCTGGCCCATCGAATCTGCTCCACCTTTCAGTAAGATTGTGGCTGATATTATTGTGGACTCAGCTCCACTTACCCACCCACGCGCCAAAGCCCTTAATTCCTTTACTGTTCAAAAATCTATCTTTGCCTCAAAAACATTCAACAAGGTAATCTCAACTGCTTCCCTGGGCAGGGAATTCCACAGATTCACAACCTTTTGGTGAAGAAATTCCTCCTCGACCCAGTCCTAAGTCTGCTCCCCCTTAGTTTGAGGCCATGGCCCCTAGTTAGAATATAGAACATAGAACAGTACAGCACAGAACAGGCCCTTCAGCCCATGATGTTGTGCTGACCACTGATCCTCATGTATGCACCCTTAAATTTCTGTGACCATATGCATGTCCAGCAGTCTCTTAAATGTCTCCAATGACCTTGCTTCCACAACTGCTGCTGGCAACGCATTCCATGCTCTCACAACTCTCTGTGCAAAGAACCCACCTCTGACATCCCCTCTATACTTTTCTCCACCAGCTTAAAACTATGACCCCTCGTGTTAGTCATTTCTGCCCTGGGGAATAGTCTCTGGCTATCGAAAAGTTCTTTCCAGTATTTCACTTTTCCGTCTGCAATAACTCACTGTATGAAATAAGTTTGTCTCTCTGTTTCATTTTTGTTTTTAATCTGAATGTATGCCCTTTCACTATTGCTGGCAGAGGTGGCTTCTCTATATTGCTAACATTTAAACCTCTCATTACTTTGAAACCTCTGTAGAGCCTCTCATTTGAAGAAGATTGGGACAGTAATCCCAGGTGTTCTCACTAATATTTGTCCCTCAGTCAAGAGCCCTAAAGCAGACCATTTGGACATTGTCACATTGCTGTGTGGGATCTTGCTGTGTGCAAATTATGTTATTGTCTATCTACATTAAAACAACGATGACATTACAGAAGTACTCCATCAGCTGTAAAGGACTTGGGACATTGGGAGGTTGTAAAAGATACTATATAAATCCAACTCTCCTTTTTCGTATTCTTCATGTGAGTTCGGTATAATTATATTCTTAGCTGCTGAATAGAAAATTTAACCTCTACATATTTTTTGCATCACGCCATTATTAAATGGAACATTACCTGAGACCAGAAAACAATCTCATAAATATGAAAATAAAATTAAAAATTTATATCAAAATATTAAATTCAATGCTCTCCTATAATACACTATAATATCACTTTCATAAGAGAGAGAGAGAGAGAGAGTCACTGGATAAAGTGCAATGGCTAATCGAGCACATGGTGAATGAGACAGAGGGACGGACTGAGGAACCAGAGGTGACAATGTGAGGGAGACACATGGAATAGTACTTGGCAAAAGTGAGGACTGCAGATACTGAAGATCAGAGTCTAGATTACATAGAACATAGAACATAGAAAAATACAGCGCAGTCCAGGCCCTTCGGCCCTCGATGTTGCGCCGATCCAAGCCCACCTAACCTACACTAGCCCACTATCCTCCATATGCCTATCCAATGCCCGTTTAAATGCCCATAAAGAGGGAGAGTCCACCACTGCTACTGGCAGGGCATTCCATGAACTCACGACTCGCTGAGTAAAGAATCTACCCCTAACATCTGTCCTATACCTACCACCCCTTAATTTAAAGCTATTACAGTGGTGCTGGAAAAGCACAACCGGTCAGGCAGCATCCGAGGAGCAGGAAAATCGACGTTCCGTGTAAAAGCCCTTCATCAGGAATGAAGGCAGGGAGTGTCCAGGGCGGAGAGATAAATGGGAAAGGGGTTGGGGCTTGGGAGAAGGTAGCAAAGAGTACAATAGGTGAATGGGGGTGGGGATGAAGGTAATGAGTCTGAGAGGAGGGTGGGGGAAGGTAGCAAAGGGTACGATGGGTGGATGGGAGCGCTGACAGACCAGGAGAAAGAAAGGTGAATAGAGCAGAAAGCCTGCTGAGATAGAATGTGTGTGTGTGTATGAGAGAGAGAGAGAGAGCCACCATGTCTGTGTGTACAGACTTACAAATCACACAACACCAGGTTATATTCCAACAGGCTTATTTGGAAGAACTAGCTTTCAGAGAACTGCTCCTTCATCCTGATGAAGGAGCAGCGTTCCGAAAGCTAGTGCTTCCAAATAAAACTGTCGGACTATAAGCTGGTGTTGTGTGATTTTTCACTTGGTATGTGCATATGTGTATGTGTGAGAGTGTGTGTGTAAGAGACTGTGTGTGAGAGAAAGAGAGAGAGTGTGTGTGTGTGTCTGTGTGTGTGTTCAGGTATTTCATTCAGTTGAAATGCCCTACAGGATCAAATAACCTGTGACCACTCAGCTGACAATCTAACAAAGGGGATGAGCACAATAACTGAAAAGGCTGTGCCTACTCACAAGAATAAAGACCTTCATAGAAGGATGTTTGAAAACAGGAGTGAAGAACAATGCAGGAGGTAGATTTGGGAGGCTGTATACAGGATGTCTAAATGTCTTGAAATCATCTGCAGACTCCTTCTGGAGAAACTTCTGAATCTCAGCAAACATGCAGCAGCTTGGACCCACAGGCAGTCAAATTCCATGTTGCTAGCAGCAGCCAGCTTGCGAAACCTGACCAAAACCACAATAAACCTGCTCATAAAACTGCAACAGTATATATTATAAAAGATAACAGATACCAGAGAGTGATTTCAAAGGAGCAATCTAATCTTGGGTTCTAAGAAAAACTATAAAATGCTGAGGCTTTCTCCTGTGGTTTACGGTGTCATCTGATCTCCTTGATTACAGTCTTTGTAATTGCTGCCATGTATCTATTCTTCTATATTTAATCATTAGGTCATAATAATTTTGACACCAGTGATATGAGTAATTGTACTCCTGACCAACAGAAGCCCACACGAATTAGCTTAGGAGTGAGGCATATCCCTGTGATCCTGAGTGGGTCCTGCCATGCAAACAGTGAAGCACTATTGTAATTCAAGCATTCCAGTGAATTCCCACTCAACAAAGTCCCAATGGATCAAACCCTTCCCACTCACTCCCACTCTATAAATCCACTGGATCAAAACCCTTCCCATTCACCCCCACTCTACAAATCTCAATGGATCAAAGCCCTTCCCATTCACTCCCACTCTACAAATCCCAATGGATCAAAGCCCTTCCCATTCACTCCCACACTACAAATCCCAATGGATCAAAGCCCTTCCCATTCACTCCCACTCTACAAATCCCAATGGATCAAAACCCTTCCCTTCATTCCCACTGTACAAAGTACAATAACTTCATTTGAAAGACATTTGGACAGGTAAATGAATAGGTAACGTTCAGAGGGGTATGGGCCAAACACAGGCAAATGGGATTATTTCAGTATAGGAAGGGTGTTGGCATGGACGGGTTGGGCCGAAGCATCAGTTTCTGTGCTATATGACTCTCCAGCTCTATCCCAATGAATAAAACCCCATCCCATTCATTCCCACTATGCAAACTCTGATGGATCAAACTTCTTCCCATTCACTCCCACTGTATTGAATGCAATGGGTCAAAATCCTTCCCATTCACTCCCAACAGGTCAAATCCCTTCCCAATCCATTCCTATTGTGATAAAAAATTTACAACCTCAATTTTTAAAAATTCTTTCATGGGATGTGGGCACCACTCGATACCATTTGTTGCCTATCTTTCATTGCCCCTTTAAATAAGTACCTTGCTGGGTTATTTAAGAGGACAGTAAAGGACCAATCACATTGCTGTGTGTCTGGAGTCACTTGTAAACCAGACTGGGTAAGGATGGCAGCTTTCCTTCTCTAAAGGATATTAGTGACCGAGGTGGGTTTTTACCACAATGTTTCATAATCATCATCGTTGAGACAAGCTTTCAATTCTCGATTAAGTAATAACTTTTAAATTCATGATGGGATTTGAACCCAGAGTGTGAGTCGGATTGTTGGTTTAGTAGATCTTACGACTGAATCTATGAGTTTTTGGGAAAAATGAGGTCATCCATCCGTTAGAGAAGCTGGAATGATGGGGCTCATTGCTGTAGTGTGGCAGATTATCCATGTGCATACAAGGATTTGCTTTAAAAGAAACTGCAGTTATACAGTTGTTTACCTCATCTATTTCTCAAAGTTTTTGACCTACAATCAATCACTTTGAAATTGTCATATTGTCAAATATATAAAACCATTGTAAAAATAAAAACCTTTTTCAATAAAAAAAAATAGCCATTGCCTCAAACACAGACAGTTCCCACAAGAGAAATGAGTGACCACCCAATCCATCTTTGGTCTACATGTGACTCCAGGCACACAACAGTGAATGGATACACTGAGAATGTTTTAATCCAGCTTTTTATTTCGTAGATGTTGCCTGACCTTATGTATATTTTCAGCATTTTTCCAGGCTATATTTCAGGCTTCCAGCATTTGTAGGGCAATCCACTGACAGGTGGTGCTGTTCTGGGTAACAAGGATAAATAAATTCAAAAAGTGCTGAAAAGATCAACATATCTAGCAGTGTCTGTGGTCAGAGAAATAGAGTTAACATTTCAAGCCTAATATAACCCTTATTCTGAAATCTCTTAGAAAACTTTTGTGTTTTTATTTCCGATAACAGTTTTGTAGCTGTAACATTTCAAGTTGCTCCAGATCAGAGCACAGTCTCTTGGGATCTGGCTCCTAATGGGAAAAAGCTCATGAGTGTGAATATTTGATTTGGGACATTGTTAGTTACCCATTAATTTTCACATGTTTTTCTTGTACTTTTACAACAGTCCCCCACAGGAGAAGGAGGTAATTTGGAGTAGACCCCAACTGGAATTTAGCATGGTCATGAATGTGGCTCTAGATTAGAGAGGTGCTGGAAAAGCACAGCAGTTCAGGCAGCATCCGAGGAGCAGGAAAATTGACATTTCGGGCAAAAGCCCTTCATCAGGAATAGAGGCAGGATGCCTGCAGAGTGGAGAGATAAATGAGAGGGGAGTGGGTGTGGGGAGACAGTAGCATAGAGTACAATAGGTGAATGGGGGTGGGGATGGAGGTGATAGGTCAGAGAGGAGGGTCGGGGAAGGTAGCAAAGAGTACAATGGATGAATGTGGGTGGGGATGAAGGTCAGAGAGGAGGGTGGAGTGGATAGGTGGAAAGGAAAATAGGCAGGTAGGACAGGTCATGGGGACAGTGCTGAGCTGGAAGGTTGGAACTGGGGTGAGGTGGGGGAAGGGGAAATGAGGAAACTGTTGAAATCCACATTGATGCCCTGGGGTTGAAGTGTTCCAAGGTGGAAGATGAGGCGTTCTTCCTCCAGGCATTGGGTGGTGAGGGAGTGGTGGTGGAGGAGGCCCAGGACCTGCATGTCCTCGGCAGAGTGGGAGGGGGAGTTGAAATGAATGTGACTCTGTCAGGAATGAGTCAGGAGATTCCTTCTGGTGTCCTGACCAATATTCCTCAATCACCATCAAAAAGACTGATCATAGAATCCCTACTGTGTGGAAGCAGGCCATTCAGCCCAACACTTCCACACTAACTCTCCAAACAGCATCCCATCCAGGCTCAGCCCCCCTACCTTATCTCTATAACCCTGCATTTCCCATGACTAATCCATCTAATCTGAACACTGGGCAATTTAGGATGACCACTTCACCTAACCTGCACTTCTTTGGACATCGGGAGGAAACCCACAAGGACCCAGGGAGAACATACAAGCTCCAGTCGAGGCTTGAGTTGAACCTGGGTCCCTGGTGCTATGAGGCAGCAGTGCTAATCACTGAGCCATTATCTAGCCGTTGTCACATTGTTGCATGGGCTAGCTTGCTACGCCCAATTTGACTGCAATACTCCCTACATTACAACAATTCAAAGGTACCCAGATGATTGTTGAGCACTTTGGATGCCTGTGCTTATAAAAGGTGCTGCACGTAAGTCTTTCTTTGATTCGGTTTATACAGTATATTGCATTTAGTTGTTGTCCTCATTTACATTGTGACTGGAATTTGGTGCACCTTTCTTGTATGCACACTACAACATTAGGCTGTTTGTTTGCAATGAATATATTCACGCTATTGGCTCCTGGTCTCAGCAGCGGTCTGTATTGATGGATCAATACTCACTGTCCTGCGTGTATAGCCACGGGCACGCACATGTCATGATTCTTTCATGAAACTGGGGCATTGCAGGCATTTGCTGTCCATCCCTAATTGCCCCTGAACTGAGTGACTCACTTGACCATTTTAAAGAGCTGTTCAGAGTCATCCACATTGCCATTGGTGTGGAGTCACTTGCAGGCCAGACCAGATAAAGGTGGCAGATTCCCTTCCCTATAGAGTTATTAACAACAGTTCAGAGTGGTTACATGGTCACTGTTACTGAGACCAGCTTTTTATTATTGAACTTAAATTGTTTGTGTTGCCTTGGTGGGTCTTGAATCTCCATCCCCAAATCATTTGTCTACACTGTGGATTGCTATTCCAGGAGCATCACCATGACACCACCAGCCCCCCACATACAGACCGTGCATGAGCTGTGTTAAGCGGAGTCTGAGGATTGTGCAATATTACTGTCTATTCCAGCTTGTTTCTGTTCCCTTCGCCCTGAGGGTGCTGATGGAGCCTGAGCTATGTCTCCTCCAACTCTGAGCACTCTCATACCGCAACCCAGAAGCAACTCTTTATGCGTGAAATTTCACGGTGAGTTTTAGCAGCTTAAGGTAAAATCCAGGGGAGTTCTCCTAATTCCCTCACAATCTTATTTCTCAATTATGATTTGAAGGTGCCAGTGTTGGACTGGGGTGGACAAAATTAAAAATGAGGTAAAAACAACACCAGGTTTTAGTCCAACAGGTTTATTTGGAAGCACTAGCTTTCAGAGCGCCGCTCCTTCACCAGGTGATTGTGGAGAATAAGATTGTAAGACACAGAATTTATAGCAAAGGTTTACAGTGTGATGTAACTGAAATTATATATTGAAAAAGACCTGGATTGTTTGTTAAGTCTCTCATCTTGTAGAATGACCATATTGGTTTCAGTTCTTTCATATGTAAATCCCAGAAATTTTATTTAAAATTTACATTCTCAAGTGAACTTTAACAATAGGTGCCATGTCAGCTCAGATAATGCATTGAAGGTGTGAGGTGCCCAATGTGAAACTCCACAACCAGCTGATGAAGGAGCAGCGCTTCGAAAGCTAGTGCTTCCAAATAAACCTGTTGGGCTATAATCTGGTGTTGTGTGATTTTTAAATTTCTCAACCAGACGTTATTCACATTTGGCTGGTTTCGGGTGATTGACATTATCTGAAGATTCATTTGTGCCCCTGTAATTAGATACAGAATGGTAGTGCACTTGATGGATTAGGAGTATGTGCTTATAATGTGTGAATCTTGTAAATAAATGCTTATGAAAGTGTGTAAAGATGGGGTCCACTTTGATCCTTCACCACCATCATATTGCTGCCTGTGAGAGTGATCTGTGTGCAATAGCATCTATAACAGTGAGCACAAAACGGTATTCATCAAAATGGTTTATTGACTATAAAGCACTTCAGAAAAGAACTTTGTGCTTTAATAAGGTTGTAAAAAGGTGTTGTCTCAATGTGAGTTTGTATTTTCAACATTTCCACTACAGGAATATGTTCTGAAGTCGAGAATATCTCAAATATACCTCCAACAACCACAGTATTCACAAGCAAAGCAAGCATTTCAATTGGACTTGATCATTCACCTCCACCTCTCAATGGAATTCGACTCAACTGAGTTGCTGCAAAAGTTGAATGTGAATCAGTAAAAGCTCACTCACTCACTTATTTACATACTCACTCATATACTCACTCACTCATTTACTCACTCGCTCATTTACTCACTCACTCACTTGCTCACTCACTCATTTGCTCATTCACTGACTCACTCGCTCATTCACTCACTCACTCATTTACTTATTGATTCACTCACTCACGTGTTCTTTCATGTACTGACTCACTCATTCATTCACTCACTCATTAACTCACTCATGTACTTACTCATCACTCATTCACTCACTTATTCACTCATTCACTCACTCACTCATTCACGCACTCAATCACTCACTTGTTCACTCACATGTTCACTCACTCACTTATTTACTCACTCACTCACTCACTCACTCACTCACGTACTCACCCACTCATTTACTCACTCACTCATTTACTCACTCACTCACTCACTTACTCACTCACTCACTCATTTACTCACTCACTCACTCACTCACAGCTCGTGTTGCTTTAGGCTGAAGAGCCCAGTTCATGGCTCTATCAGATTACAGTTTAGAGATCAAAGCAACTTAATCAAAGCATTCATTCTTCAAAAACCAGTTTGGCTACTCCAAACGGTTTGTTCATCACAGTCTATGAATACTTAGAACTAAGGCAATGCCATGGACTGGGACCAAAGATCTATCAACTGCTGTGCCAAGAGCAAATGGACTGTGACCTGCTATTGAACAGAAGTTGCTGTTTGACCCTGGAGTGTAGTAAATGATGAATTTTTCACATTGCCCATTGAATTGACCATTACGTTGGAGCATTTGAAGTACATTTTAATTATTCTTTTTGCATCCTTGTGCCAACTTGAATTGCTATCGTACTGAAAACAGCAAAAAATGGAAGGTGAGTAGGCAAGGGAAAATGGAAAATTAAAGATAGGATTTACAAGCTTAGTCGGATGATTGTTTCAAAGCCAGAAGTAGTAAAGCTGAGGGAAATGGAATGCGAGTTCCAGAAAGACAGAGTGTTGTTAGTGAAACAAGGGTCAAGTAAGGTCGGCAGAGGACAGCAGCAGGTTAATTTTAGACAGACAAAGGCTAAGGACAGAGGTGTCAGACTGTTTGAGGTCGATGGAAAGGTGAGGCCATGGAGGTAAGGTGAGGGGACAGGAGGTCAGAGGGGTGCCAAAATAGGGGTAGACCATGGAAGGATTTGAAAAGCAAGGCTAGAATATATAAGTCAATGTGCTCATCATAGAGAAGAGTGGGAACTGGAACCACATGTGAATGAGGAGATAGCCAGCAGAGAGCTGAAGGATTTGAAGCTTTTGGAACGTGGAGGCAGAGAATGAAGTTAGAATAAGATGTTTGAGTGAAGAAGGACTTGGAAGAAGAAATGAGGCCATGAAATGGATGGTGAGCTCCTGACAACGCAAAATCAATTCTAGATGGTGTCATGTGATAGGGTAACCTGCTGTGTCTACAAGATGCTGTAGGTTTCCCTTCACCCCATGGACTGCAGAAAATCAAGAAGGAAGCTCACCACCACATTCTCTACGGCAACTAGAGATTGACAATAAACATTGGACCTGCCACTGATACCCACATTCCTTTGAACAAATAATAAAAGTTGACAACCATTGTAATCTGCCTGGTATTCCGACCAGGCTATTCATCCAGAGACCTTAGAGTCTTTTTTGGACCCAGAGCATAATCCCATTATGCCAGTTTCTTTTTTTTAAAATTGAGATTCTACTGATAACTATGAAACTTATTGCTGCTTGTTGTGAAGTCCCATCTAGTTCACTAATGTCCATTAAGGAAGGAAACTGCTGTTCTTACCTGGTCTGGCCTGCATGTGAGTCTAGACCATCAGCAATGTTATTGAATCTTAACTACTCTCTGGGCAATTAGGGATGGACAATAAATCCCAGCCAAGACAATGACAGGTACATGCTGTGAATGAATAAAAACTAAAATGGCAATCCTAATAGCTCAATCACAAGTATAGTCTTTAGCAACAAAATAGATTTTTTAAAAAACTCTTCTAGCAGATTTGTCTGACTTACTATGACCTTCGTTCTTAAGATGCAAAGCGTAGCATTCCTTTCATTGTCAGAACTTTATAGAATGTGTAACCTTTCTCAAAAATGTTGCGAATAAGTCTTATGCCTGCTCAGACCAAGTGACAATCCAATTGCAAACCTAAATGAGAGCAATCCAGGTGAATTGGTCAATGGGCCCTCCAAGACAAACGGAGGGCCCATTGAAGGAGGGAGGTGTGGGATAAGAGCTTAAGAACATAAATTTATTCAGCCTCTGAGATCTGCCGCAATTCAAGTCCATCCCTTGCCTTCTGTACACTTTAAAGGTGTAATTCTGATGAATTCTCAGTCTAGGCTGTTTGACTCGGAGGTTGGTTAGCTCAGTTGGCTGTGCAGATGGTTTGTAATGCAGAGTGATACTAACAGCATAGGTTAAACTGCTACAATGGCTGAAGTTGCCATCAAGGTCTTACCTTCTCATTCTCACCCTTTGCCTGAGGTGTAGTGACCCTCAGGTTAAACTCATCACCACACCTGTCTCCCTCCCATGAGAGTGCTTCTCTGGAACTACAGTGGCTTTGCCATCATAACATCTCATTTGTACTCTTGCCAACTGAGAGCTGCCATGTAGTCATTGGAAGCTTCAGGAGAGGCCACAGGTCTTGTCTCAACTTGGGTAATTGATCCAGAAAGCACCTGGTTGAGCTGATAACATTTGGTTCTGAGAAGTCTTAGAGAATCTGCCAAAGTCATCAGCAAAATATCAATGGACTATTGTACATTGTGGGGCACCAACTGAGACTGTCATTGAGACTATTCCTTGCACTTTGAGGAAAGGGTTGAGTAACCAAAGATTGCAAGAATTAATGCCCTATTCCAGAACATCATCCTGAGGACTTCATAAAACCCAGAGCAGATAAAGAAAAGGCCATCAAAAATTTCCATGTATTGGTCTCGCTGTGCAGTTACTGATTGAGTCAATGTACTCTGTGCCCAGCTTTTTGATTTAATCAACATTAAATGAGTGACTTTAAGCTCCAGCACCCCAAGGGAAGCCCAAGAATATAAATAGGCCAAGTCCACTTCATTAACTCTTGATTTTCCATATGTTGAAAGGCTAAGTATGTATAATTTCTTGACTTGTACTCCTGATATATGTTGAAAGCAATAACAGAAAAATGTACAAATCAAATTCCTCCCCTGCTTTAAAGAAATTTCTATTAGTCAAGTAATTCTATCATTAATTCTTAGAAACCTTCAGCCCCACCATGATCAAATGGTCTAGCTCAGTTCAGAGGGCAGCTGGTGAGTGATGGGAGCAGCTTGGGTTCAGCTCCCACACAGCTGAAGTCATTATGAAAAGCCCTCCTTTTCAGTATCCCCCCTCACCTCAGGAATGCTGGCCCTCAGCTTAAACCACCACCAGTTATCTCCCTCAAATGAGACATTGGAGTGTGGTACCTTTGCTCTCAAAAATCAAAGGGTGCACTAGCCTCTTCTCATACTTTCTGCTGTGATAATGTTTTTGAGCTGTCTGAGTTTAGATTAGTTTAATTTCTGTTTTGGTAACAGTGTGTGTCCAGATAATGCAAAGTTTTGAATGGGATGCACTGGTTTGGACTTTATAATTATTTTGCCGCTCTCTTACTGTCTGGCGTTTTTAATATTCCTTTCTCATTAACTTTTAAGTTTGATGTTCTCCTTTCCTCCCACAGTGCTTGTTCTTGCCAAGACAACAGGCAAAAGGTCAGATTTCAGTGCTCTCCCACAATCTTTGCCAACACTTCTTTCACCAGGATGCACAAGAGAGTGACTGGAGGCAACATATCTCCTTCCATTTTGTTCCTTCCCTATACCCCAGGATCTGAGATTAGGAACTCGATTGTGAGGGGAGAGGGCAGGCTTTGGTATCTCCTGTTATGCTTGAAGAACAATTTCAGTGTGAGCGATGTGGGTCATGGGATTCCTATATCACAACCCAGAAATATCTGGGCCAAAATCCAACTTGGATTCACATTAGAGACGAGCTGTTTTTTTTTCTTGTACTGAATTCAGCAGAGGTCACACCAACTTGACCAAAAATGCAATGATGTCACCACATGATCGACCAAGCCTGAAGCTGCACAATTCCTTCATTTTCTTTTCTTTCCTGCCTGGTCTTCGCTCTTTCTCTTCTCTTCCCAAGCTGATGTGTCCTTGCTGGGATTCTACTCTGTTGGAGTTCTTTGCCAATTTACTGCCACCTCACCTGATGGCCCACCTTTGTGGTTGAATGTAGTAACTGTCTAAAGGTGATTTGCAAAACAAAATGTGTTTACATTGTACCTGACACAAAAGCTTTAAGCAGTAACCTTTGTTAAGTACCTTTGAGGAGTAACCATTGTTATAATGTAGGAAATATGGCACCCACTGTGTGCACAGCAAGCTCCCACAAACAGTGATGTGATAACAACCACAAATTCCGTTCTTGTGATGTTAAGTGTTTGACAATGATATTAGGGATAACTTCCCTGCTCCACATCATCCTAGGCAGTTAGACAAGGCCTCTGTTTGACACCTCATCAAGAGTGATAGCATCTGCAACAATGCGGCACTCTCGCACCGCTGCACTGGAGAGTCAGCTTTGGCTTTTGTGTTCAAGACTTGGAGTTCTGCTTAAATTCAGGACGCCAAAACTCAAAGGTCAAGGGGCTACCAACTGAGTTGTAACTGACACATGTGAGCAATGGGGGGAGGTGGGCAATGGGGCAGGTGGACGGTTCATGAAAGCAGAACAAGTTCTCACTCTGTGCCCACGCACACTTCTGTCTGGGGCCACCCATTGGTCATATCGAAAGGGGGACTGCAGTTAACATTCCCACTCTCTACCCCCATGGATCGGCAAGTCTCTGTAGCAAAAGCACGCCTGCCTCCTCGTGTTAATTCAAATCATTCCATTGTGTTCCTTGAGTTGACACTTAGGAAAAAAGTCATGGAAAAGGTACCATATTCCTGACCATGTCTAAGTTGTGCAGGGTCACCTTGCACTGACGGAATCAACCGGATGGCCAATCCCCATTCAAATGTCACTGGTCATATGTGAACATACAAATAAGGAGCAGGAGTAGACCCTTCAGCCCCTCAAACCTCCACTGCTGTTCAATAGGATTATAGCTGATCTGATTATAACCTCAAATTCACATTCAGACCAACGCCTGATAACTTTTCACCTCCTTGTTAACAAGAACCTACCCACCTCTGCTGTAAAAAATATTCACCACCTCTGCTTCTGTCATCTGTTCAGGAAAATAATTATAAACATCCATTCCTAGCACCTACTCACCTCCCCCCACAGCCCCACCCCCCCACACACCACCGAGAGGAAATATTTTATTTTGCAATAATCTATGATGTGACCCTTCATCAAATGCCTTCTGGAAATCTAAGTACAGTACATCCATTGGTTCCCCATTATTCCCAACACGAGTTATCCCCCTCAAAGAACTCCAACAGATCGGCCAACTGGAACTTTGTGTGGAGGACATCAGCAACAGTTATTCTGGGAGAAGGCTTGGGCTACATTCTCTGCTTCCTCATGGCACAGAAGGATCTTACATTGCCATTGAGCTGTATTGATGGGCTGAATGGCCTAACTCTGTTCCTATTTCTGATGGTTTTGCAGTCTCTGTGTCAAACACATCCATTGATTGGCCAGGCTGCATGATGTACTCTTGTCCTGAAGAGTGCTTTAACCTGTGACTGCCTGAACCAAGCTGCCACTGGGATTAGCTGGATCAAGGGTCAATCACAAACATTCAGAATTGTTTGCCACTCACTACACATGGGGGATATGATGGCCTTGTGTTGCTGTCACTGGCATGGTAGATTTTGATTTGAATAAAAATTTAGAATTAAGAATCTAATGATTACCATGATTTGTCGGAAAAACCTATCTGGTTCACTAACGTACTGTAGGGAAGGAAACTTCCATCTTACCTGGTCTGGACTACATGTGACTCCAGAGCCACAGCAAAGTGATTGATTCCTAACTGCCCTCTGGGCAATTAATATTGGCCTGACCAGTGACACCCACATCCCACGTATGAAATGAAACATGTTGGCTTTACACACCAGCTATCAGGGAGTCTGCGTGTGCTTCCAGTTGCTTTAGTCCCATTAAGGCCCTTAGAGAAGTGGCCATTTAAAATGGAAAGTATGTGTAAATGTCTGAAATGAAGATTCGATGGTAGAGGCTGAGAGGATGTTTCCCTTGCAGGGACAATCTGGAGCTCGGGACACAGTTTCAAAATAAAAGTTTCTGCCTTTTAAGGTGGAGATATGGACGGATCTCTTATTTCAGACGATTGTTATAGAGTCATACAGTCATAAAGAAACAACCAGTCTGTGCCAAACATAATCCCAAACTAAACTAGTCCCACTGGCCTGCTCCTAGCCCATATCCTCCAAACCCTTCCTAACCATGTGCCCGTCCAAATGTCTTTTAAATGTTGTAATTGTATTACATCATCAATTCTTCTGACAGGTCATTCCTCATATAAAACTCCCTTTTAAATCTTTCTCCTCAAGCCTTAAAAATATATCCCCGGTTTTGAATTCCCCCACCTCAGGGAAAGATCTTTGTTATTCACCTTACCTATGCCCCTCATGATTTTATAACTTTATATAAGATCACCCTTCAACCTCCTCGTCTCCAGTGAAAAATATCCCAGCCTATTTTTAAAAGTCAAACCCTCCATTCCCAGCAACATCCTGGTAGATCTTTTCAGAACTCTCTCCAATTTAATAATATCCTTCCTGTAGCAGGGCGCCCAGAACTGGACACAGTATTCCAGAAGAGGCCTCACCAATGTCCTGTACAACCTCAACATGACGTCCCCAACTCCTACACTCAAAGGTCTGAGCAATGAAGGCAAGTTGCTAGTGTTTGGAGTTGTCTTCCTCAAAGAGCATCGCTGGGGTCTGTGGGCGGTGGGTATTAAGTACCTTGAAGGCTGCAGTAGACAGAGTTTTGATTGATGCAGGAGTCAAAGGTCATGGGGTAGGGGGTAGGGGGTATGAAGTGGGAGTGGCCAGCTGGAAAGAGAAATTGAACCGTAATCAGGTTGGCCCTGATCTTATTGAACGCGACAACAGGCTGTAGGGACTGAATGGCCTGCACTCGCTGCTGCCTTCAAATGTTCTTTCCTTGTTCTTTTCTTTGAGAGAGATTTAAAGCAACAGATGCATTATATTTAGTATTCAGCAACTGATACCTAGAAACAAAAATTCATAGTGAACTGGAGGGACAAGTAGCTACAGAAAATCGAATGGATTGATTTACATCAGAGCATCCTTAAGCATAATGTCTTGTTGGTGATGTCCCCTATGTAAGTGCTTAGCCCAGCCTTCTGCTTTTCAATGACTTCCTTTCAATCTACAGCTACAATTGATGAACCAATCTTTTTTTGTCAATAAACCCACTCTGATCTGGCCATCGCTGTAGGGATAATATTTATAGATCTGACTGTAATGATGTTTAATTTGATGCTGTTTCTGCATTCCATTAATAGTTTGGTAGTTCTGTCTCTCTAATCCATTAGCCAGGCTTTCAGACCTTCCAGCAATGCACTTTCTCTAGATTCCCAGTGGTTTCAGAATCGTTTTTCATTTGATCATTGCAGCCTGATGTTTTTTAATCCAATCGAAGCAATCCATATCAACATTGGCCTGTGGTGATTCTTTGGAAAATGTAGTGAGAACACCATTGCTTCAGTCCCAACGGACCGAGCCTGCCAAATGATGATAAGGGAATTGGATTCTTCAAAGCAAGGCCACAGGTTGAGAGAGAGAGAAAAAAAAATCAGAGGTCCGGAATACTTACGTTTAAAAAAAAAATTATGCACTCTAGTCTGGTTTCTGACAGAAACGGCAGTCTGTTGTTTCCTCTGCCTTGATTCTCTGGCTCTCTCCTTCCATCTAAAACTGTCAGAAACAGGTAATATTTCAGTACAAGGTGGTGTTTGCTCAGAGAGTTTTGATGGAGAGACAAGCAATATTTCACCATTGCAGTGTGTTTGGCTGCTCCAGTAATCATCAGGCTCAATCACTTGTGCCATGCTTTATGAATTAATAAAAGGCCCTTTGGGGAGTCAGTAGGGAGACACAAAAGGCAATCCATAGAACTTTAATGAGCTCCACGGGGAATTGCTGCCATGGGCTTCTCTTTTACTTTCAAAATCCTTTCTGCGTGCCACTCTAAATCATTGTCACAAATATTAAGAACTACACATCTGTGAGTCCCCTTCTCCGTTTTCTGAGCTGAATTGCTATCATTATGTAAATCAGCCCATCCCAAAGCACACCTGCTTCTGGGTTGTTGATAGTACAGACTCCAATTTGTCATCTTTATCCTTTTCGACCCTCCTCTCTGTTCAGTTACATGTGGTGACTGAAAGCGTTGTTCATCGAACAAATGCTCCTTGCTGAACAGTAAAAAGGGTGATAACATGTTACGGAGCGAGATGGAATCACAGGGAAAAGTCACAAAGAAATGCACTCAATGTGTTGACTCTTGGGAATATGGGAGCATGAGAAAGCCATTCAGCCCCTCCTGTCTGTTCTGCTACTCAATGTTGTAGATAACGGGGAACCAGTGGATGTACTTTACTGAGACTTCTACAAGGTATTTCCCATCCAAGATTCTTGTGGAAAATGAAAGCTCATGGTATCAGTGGGAGTAGGGGGGTATAAGGTTAGCACATCCTGGGTGGCACGGTGGCTCAGTGGTTAGTACTGGATTAGTGGTGCTGGAAGAGCACAGCAGTTCAGGCAGCATCCCTGGAGCTTCGAAATTGACGTTTCAGGCAAAAGCCCTTACCTCAGCGGTTAGTACTGCTGCCTTACAGCATCAGGGACCTGGGTTCAATTCCAGCCTTGGGCAACTGTCTGTGTGAAGTTTGCACATTCTCCCCGTGGGTTTCCTCCGGGTGCTCTGGTTTCCTCCCACAGTCCAAAGATGTGCAAGTCAGGTGAATTGGCCACGCTAAATTGCCCGTAGTGTTCAGGGATGTGTAGGTTAGGTGCATTAGTTAGGAGTAAATGTAGAGTAATAGGGGAATGGGTCTGGTTGGATAATTCTTCAGAGAGTCAGTGTGGACTTGTTGGTCCAAATGGCCTATTTCCACACTGAAGGGATTCTATGATGAGCATGGATGGAAGATCAGCTGGAGAACAAGAAGCAGAGATGAGGCATAAAGAGGTCATTTTAGGGTGGTCATGATGTAACAAGTCATAGAGCTGTACAGCACAGAGACAGACCCTTCAGTCCAACTCGTCCATGCTGACCAGATATCCTAAACTAGTCTAGTCCCATTTGCTAGCACTTAGCCCATATCCATCTAAACCCTTCCTATTCACGTACCCATCCAGATGCGTTTTAAATGCTGTAATTGTACCAGCCTCCACCACTTTCTCTGGAAACTCATTCCATACATGCACCACCCTCTGCGTGAAAATGGTGCCCCTTAGGTACCTCTTATATCTTTCCCATTTCATCCTAAACCTATGCCCTCTAGTTCTGGTCTCCCCCACCCTGGGGAGAATGGTGTGTCCCGAGGATTGGTTTTGGGACCTCAGTTGTTCTGGGGAATGTTCTGTGTACACTCTCAAAGACCGACACATCCATCCGAAAGTGTGGTGAGCAGAACCGAACAGCAGGGACCGAACCAGAGATTTACCAGGGTAACGTTGCTGCTCTTGTATTCGGTAACGTTGCTGCTCTTGTATTCGGTAACGTTGCTGCTCTTGTATTCGGTAACATTGCTGCTCTTGTATTCGGTAACATTGCTGCTCTTGTATTCAGTAACGTTGCTGCTCTTGTATTCGGTAACGTTGCTGCTCTTGTATTCAGTAACGTTGCTGCTCTTGTATTCAGTAACGTTGCTGCTCTTGTATTCGGTAACATTGCTGCTCTTGTATTCAGTAACGTTGCTGCTCTTGTATTCAGTAACATTGCTGCTCTTGTATTCGGGAACGATGCTGCTCTTGTATTCGGTAACATTGCTGCTCTTGTATTCGGTAACATTGCTGCTCTTGTATTCGGTAACATTGCTGCTCTTGTATTCGGTAACGATGCTGCTCTTGTATTCGGTAACATTGCTGCTCTTGTATTCGGTAACATTGCTGCTCTTGTATTCGGTAACATTGCAGCTCTTGTATTCAGTAACGTTGCTGCTCTTGTATTCAGTAACATTGCTGCTCTTGTATTCGGTAACATTGCTGCTCTTGTATTCAGTAACATTGCTGCTCTTGTATTCGGTAACGATGCTGCTCTTGTATTCGGTAACATTGCTGCTCTTGTATTCGGTAACATTGCTGCTCTTGTATTCGGTAACATTGCTGCTCTTGTATTCAGTAACGTTGCTGCTCTTGTATTCGGTAACATTGCTGCTCTTGTATTCGGTAACGTTGCTGCTCTTGTATTCGGTAACATTGCTGCTCTTGTATTCAGTAACGTTGCTGCTCTTGTTTCGGTAACATTGCTGCTCTTGTATTCGGTAACGTTGCTGCTCTGGTATTCGGTAACGTTGCTGCTCTGGTATTCAGTAACGTTGCTGCTCTTGTATTCGGTAACATTGCTGCTCTTGTATTCAGTAACGTTGCTGCTCTTGTATTCAGTAACGTTGCTGCTCTTGTATTCGGTAACATTGCTGCTCTTGTATTCGGTAACATTGTTGCTCTTGTATTCAGTAACGTTGCTGCTCTTGTATTCGTTAACATTGCTGCTCTTGTATTCGGTAACGTTGCTGCTCTTGTATTCGGTAACATTGCTGCTCTTGTATTCAGTAACGTTGCTACTCTTGTATTCAGTAACATTGCTGCTCTTGTATTCAGTAACGTTGCTACTCTTGTATTCAGTAACGTTGCTGCTCTTGTATTCGGTAACGTTGCTGCTCTTGTATTCAGTAACGTTGCTGCTCTTGTATTCAGTAACGTTGCTGCTCTTGTATTCAGTAACATTGCTGATCTTGTATTCGGTAACATTGCTGCTCTTGTATTCGGTAACGTTGCTGCTCTTGTATTCGGTAATATTGCTGCTCTTGTATTCGGTAACATTGCTGCTCTTGTATTCGGTAACGTTGCTGCTCTTGTATTCGGTAACATAGCTGCTCTTGTATTCAGTAACGATGCTGCTCTTGTATTCAGTAACATTGCTGCTCTTGTATTGGTAACGTTGCTGCTCTTGTATTCAGTAACGTTGCTGCTCTTGTATTCGGTAACATTGCTGCTCTTGTATTCGGTAACGTTGCTGCTCTTGTATTCTGTAACATTGCTGCTCTTGTATTCAGTAACGTTGCTACTCTTGTATTCAGTAACATTGCTGCTCTTGTATTCAGTAACGTTGCTACTCTTGTATTCAGTAACGTTGCTGCTCTTGTATTCGGTAACATTGCTGCTCTTGTATTCGATATAGTTGCTGCTCTTGTATTCGGTAACGTTATGCTCTTGTATTCAGTAACATTGCTGCTCTTGTATTCGGTAACATTGCTGCTCTTGTATTCGGTAACATTGCTGCTCTTGTATTCAGTAATGTTGCTGCTCTTGTATTCAGTAACGTTGCTGCTCTTGTATTCGGTAACGTTGCTGCTCTTGTATTCGGTAACGTTGCTGCTCTTGTATTCAGTAACGTTGCTGCTCTTGTATTCAGTAACGTTGCTGCTCTTGTATTCGGTAACGTTGCTGCTCTTGTATTCGGTAACGTTGCTGCTCTTGTATTCGGTAACGTTGCTGCTCTTGTATTCTGTAACATTGCTGCTCTTGTATTCGGTAACGTTGCTGCTCTTGTATTCGGTAACGTTGCTGCTCTTGTATTCAGTAACGTTGCTGCTCTTGTATTCGGTAACGTTGCTGCTCTTGTATTCGGTAACGTTGCTGCTCTTGTATTCGGTAACGTTGCTGCTCTTGTATTCGGTAAGGTTGCTGCTCTTGTATTCGGTAACGTTGCTGCTCTTGTATTCGGTAAGGTTGCTGCTCTTGTATTCGGTAACGTTGCTGCTCTTGTATTCGGTAACGTTGCTGCTCTTGTATTCGGTAACATTGCTGCTCTTGTATTCGGTAACGTTGCTGCTCTTGTATTCGGTAACATTGCTGCTCTTGTATTCGGTAACATTGCTGCTCTTGTATTCGGTAATGTTGCTGCTCTTGTATTCGGTAACGTTGCTGCTCTTGTATTCGGTAAGGTTGCTGCTCTTGTATTCGGTAACGTTGCTGCTCTTGTATTCGGTAACGTTGCTGCTCTTGTATTCGGTAAGGTTGCTGCTCTTGTATTCGGTAACGTTGCTGCTCTTGTATTCGGTAACGTTGCTGCTCTTGTATTCGGTAACGTTGCTGCTCTTGTATTCAGTAACGTTGCTGCTCTTGTATTCGGTAACGTTGCTGCTCTTGTATTCGGTAACGTTGCTGCTCTTGTATTCGGTAACATTGCTGCTCTTGTATTCGGTAACGTTGCTGTTCTTGTATTCGGTAACATTGCTGCTCTTGTATTCGGTAACATTGCTGCTCTTGTATTCGGTAACGTTGCTGCTCTTGTATTCAGTAACGTTGCTGCTCTTGTATTCGGTAACGTTGCTGCTCTTGTATTCGGTAACATAGCCGCTCTTGTATTCGGTAACTTTGCTGCTCTTGTATTCTGTAACGTTGCTGCTCTTGTATTCGCTAACGTTGCTGCTCTTGTATTCAGTAACGTTGCTGCTCTTGCATTCGGTAACGTTGCTGCTCTTGTATTCAGTAACGTTGCTGCCCTTGTATTCAGTAACGTTGCTGCTCTTGTATTCGGAAACGTTGCTGCTCTTATTCGGTAACATTGCTGCTCTTCTATTCGGTAACGTTGCTGCTCTTGTATTCGGTAACATTGCTGCTCTTGTATTCAGTAACATTGCTGCTCTTGTATTCAGTAACGTTGCTGCTCTTGTATTCGGTAACGTTGCTGCTCTTGAATTCGGTAACATTGCTGCTCTTGTATTCAGTAACATTGCTGCTCTTGTATTCGGTAACGTTGCTGCTCTTGTATTCGGTAACATTGCTGCTCTTGTATTCGGTAACATTGCTGCTCCTGTATTCGGAAACGTTGCTGCTCTTGTGTTCGGTAACGTTGCTGCTCTTGTATTCTGAAACATTGCTGCTCTTGTATTCGGTAACATTGCTGCTCTTGTATTCGTTAACATTGCTGCTCTTGTATTCAGTAACGTTGCTGCTCTTGTATTCAGTAACGTTGCTGCTCTTGTATTCAGTAACATTGCTGCTCTTGTATTCGGTAACATTGCTGCTCTTGTATTCGGTAACATTGTTGCTCTTGTATTCAGTAACGTTGCTGCTCTTGTATTCGTTAACATTGCTGCTCTTGTATTCAGTAACGTTGCTGCTCTTGTATTCAGTAACGTTGCTGCTCTTGTATTCAGTAACGTTGCTGCTCTTGTATTCGGTAACATTGCTGTTCTTGTATTCGGTAACATTGTTGCTCTTGTATTCAGTAACGTTGCTGCTCTTGTATTTGGTAACATTGCTGCTCTTGTATTCGGTAACGTTGCTGCTCTTGTATTCAGTAACATTGCTGCTCTTGTATTCGGTAACGTTGCTGCTCTTGTATTCAGTAACATTGCTGCTCTTGTATTCGGTAACATTGCTGCTCTTGTATTCGGTAACATTGCTGCTCTTGTATTCGGTAACATTGCTGCTCTTGTATTCGGTAACATTGCTGCTCTTGTATTCGGTAACGTTGCTGCTCTTGTATTCGGTAACATTGCTGCTCTTGTATTCGGTAACATTGCTGCTCTTGTATTCGGTAACATTGCTGCTCTTGCATTCGGTAACATTGCTGCTCTTGTATTCAGTAACGTGCTGCTCTTGTATTCAGTAACGTTGCTGCTCTTGTATTTGGTAACATTGCTGCTCTTGTATTCGGTAACGTTGCTGCTCTTGTATTCAGTAACATTGCTGCTCTTGTATTCGGTAACGTTGCTGCTCTTGCATTCGGTAACATTGCTGCTCTTGTATTCAGTAACGTTGCTGCTCTTGTATTTGGTAACATTGCTGCTCTTGTATTCGGTAACGTTGCTGCTCTTGTATTCAGTAACATTGCTGCTCTTGTATTCGGTAACATTGCTGCTCTTGTATTCGGTAACGTTGCTGCTCTTGCATTCGGTAACATTGCTGCTCTTGTATTCGGTAACGTTGCTGCTCTTGCATTCGGTAACATTGCTGCTCTTGTATTCAGTAACGTTGCTGCTCTTGTATTTGGTAACATTGCTGCTCTTGTATTCGGTAACGTTGCTGCTCTTGTATTCAGTAACATTGCTGCTCTTGTATTCGGTAACATTGCTGCTCTTGTATTCGGTAACGTTGCTGCTCTTGTATTCGCTAACGTTGCTGCTCTTGTATTCAGTAACGTTGCTGCTCTTGCATTCGGTAACGTTGCTGCTCTTGTATTCAGTAACGTTGCTGCCCTTGTATTCAGTAACGTTGCTGCTCTTGTATTCGGTAACGTTGCTGCTCTTATTCGGTAACATTGCTGCTCTTGTATTCGGTAACGTTGCTGCTCTTGTATTCGGTAACATTGCTGCTCTTGTATTCAGTAACATTGCTGCTCTTGTATTCAGTAACGTTGCTGCTCTTGTATTCAGTAACGTTGCTGCTCTTGTATTCGGTAACGTTGCTGCTCTTGAATTCGGTAACATTGCTGCTCTTGTATTCAGTAACATTGCTGCTCTTGTATTCGGTAACGTTGCTGCTCTTGTATTCGGTAACATTGCTGCTCTTGTATTCGGTAACATTGCTGCTCCTGTATTCGGAAACGTTGCTGCTCTTGTGTTCGGTAACGTTGCTGCTCTTGTATTCTGTAACATTGCTGCTCTTGTATTCGTTAACATTGCTGCTCTTGTATTCAGTAACGTTGCTGCTCTTGTATTCAGTAACGTTGCTGCTCTTGTATTCAGTAACGTTGCTGCTCTTGTATTCGGTAACATTGCTGCTCTTGTATTCGGTAACATTGTTGCTCTTGTATTCAGTAACGTTGCTGCTCTTGTATTCGTTAACATTGCTGCTCTTGTATTCAGTAACGTTGCTGCTCTTGTATTCAGTAACGTTGCTGCTCTTGTATTCAGTAACGTTGCTGCTCTTGTATTCGGTAACATTGCTGCTCTTGTATTCGGTAACATTGTTGCTCTTGTATTCAGTAACGTTGCTGCTCTTGTATTTGGTAACATTGCTGCTCTTGTATTCGGTAACATTGCTGCTCTTGTATTCAGTAACATTGCTGCTCTTGTATTCGGTAACGTTGCTGCTCTTGTATTCTGTAACATTGCTGCTCTTGTATTCGGTAACATGGCTGCTCTTGTATTCGGTAACATTGCTGCTCTTGTATTCGGTAACATTGCTGCTCTTGTATTCGGTAACAATGCTGCTCTTGTATTCGGTAACGTTGCTGCTCTTGTATTCGGTAACATTGCTGCTCTTGTATTCGGTAACGTTGCTGCTCTGGTATTCAGTAACGTTGCTGCTCTTGTATTCGGTAACATTGCTGCTCTTGTATTCAGTAACGTTGCTGCTCTTGTATTCAGTAACGTTGCTGCTCTTGTATTCGGTAACATTGCTGCTCTTGTATTCGGTAACATTGTTGCTCTTGTATTCAGTAACGTTGCTGCTCTTGTATTCGTTAACATTGCTGCTCTTGTATTCAGTAACGTTGCTGCTCTTGTATTCAGTAACATTGCTGCTCTTGTATTCGGTAACGTTGCTGCTCTTGTATTCGGTAACATTGCTGCTCTTGTATTCAGTAACGTTGCTACTCTTGTATTCAGTAACATTGCTGCTCTTGTATTCAGTAACATTGCTGCTCTTGTATTCAGTAACGTTGCTGCTCTTGTATTCGGTAACATTGTTGCTCTTGTATTCAGTAACGTTGCTGCTCTTGTATTCGTTAACATTGCTGCTCTTGTATTCAGTAACGTTGCTGCTCTTGTATTCAGTAACGTTGCTGCTCTTGTATTCAGTAACGTTGCTGCTCTTGTATTCGGTAACATTGCTGCTCTTGTATTCGGTAACATTGTTGCTCTTGTATTCAGTAACGTTGCTGCTCTTGTATTTGGTAACATTGCTGTTCTTGTATTCGGTAACGTTGCTGCTCTTGTATTCGGTAACGTTGCTGCTCTTGTATTCAGTAACATTGCTGCTCTTGTATTCGGTAACATTGCTGCTCTTGTATTCGGTAACATTGCTGCTCTTGTATTCGGTAACATTGCTGCTCTTGTATTCGGTAACATTGCTGCTCTTGTATTCGGTAACGTTGCTGCTCTTGTATTCGATAACATTGCTGCTCTTGTATTCGGTAACATTGCTGCTCTTGTATTCGGTAACGTTGCTGCTCTTGCATTCGGTAACATTGCTGCTCTTGTATTCAGTAACGTGCTGCTCTTGTATTCAGTAACGTTGCTGCTCTTGTATTTGGTAACATTGCTGCTCTTGTATTCGGTAACGTTGCTGCTCTTGTATTCAGTAACATTGCTGCTCTTGTATTCGGTAACGTTGCTGCTCTTGCATTCGGTAACATTGCTGCTCTTGTATTCAGTAACGTTGCTGCTCTTGTATTTGGTAACATTGCTGCTCTTGTATTCGGTAACGTTTCTGCTCTTGTATTCAGTAACATTGCTGCTCTTGTATTCGGTAACATTGCTGCTCTTGTATTCGGTAACGTTGCTGCTCTTGTATTCGCTAACGTTGCTGCTCTTGTATTCAGTAACGTTGCTGCTCTTGCATTCGGTAACGTTGCTGCTCTTGTATTCAGTAACGTTGCTGCCCTTGTATTCAGTAACGTTGCTGCTCTTGTATTCGGTAACGTTGCTGCTCTTATTCGGTAACATTGCTGCTCTTGTATTCGGTAACGTTGCTGCTCTTGTATTCGGTAACATTGCTGCTCTTGTATTCAGTAACATTGCTGCTCTTGTATTCAGTAACGTTGCTGCTCTTGTATTCAGTAACGTTGCTGCTCTTGTATTCGGTAACGTTGCTGCTCTTGAATTCGGTAACATTGCTGCTCTTGTATTCAGTAACATTGCTGCTCTTGTATTCGGTAACGTTGCTGCTCTTGTATTCGGTAACATTGCTGCTCTTGTATTCGGTAACATTGCTGCTCCTGTATTCGGAAACGTTGCTGCTCTTGTGTTCGGTAACATTGCTGCTCTTGTATTCTGTAACATTGCTGCTCTTGTATTCGTTAACATTGCTGCTCTTGTATTCAGTAACGTTGCTGCTCTTGTATTCAGTAACGTTGCTGCTCTTGTATTCAGTAACGTTGCTGCTCTTGTATTCGGTAACATTGCTGCTCTTGTATTCGGTAACATTGTTGCTCTTGTATTCAGTAACGTTGCTGCTCTTGTGTTCGTTAACATTGCTGCTCTTGTATTCAGTAACGTTGCTGCTCTTGTATTCAGTAACGTTGCTGCTCTTGTATTCAGTAACGTTGCTGCTCTTGTATTCGGTAACATTGCTGCTCTTGTATTCGGTAACATTGTTGCTCTTGTATTCAGTAACGTTGCTGCTCTTGTATTTGGTAACATTGCTGCTCTTGTATTCGGTAACATTGCTGCTCTTGTATTCAGTAACATTGCTGCTCTTGTATTCGGTAAGGTTGCTGCTCTTGTATTCGGTAACGTTGCTGCTCTTGTATTCAGTAAGGTTGCTGCTCTTGTATTCTTTAACGTTGCTGCTCTTGTATTCGGTAACGTTGCTGCTCTTGTATTCAGGAACGTTGCTGCTCTTGTATTCAGTAACGTTGCTGCTCTTGTATTCGGTAACGTTGCTGCTCTTGAATTCGGTAACATTGCTGCTCTTGTATTCGGTAACGTTGCTGCTCTTGTATTCGGTAACGTTGCTGCTCTTGTATTCGGTAACGTTGCTGCTTTTGTATTCGGTAACGTTGCTGCTCTTGTATTCAGTAACATTGCTGCTCCTGTATTCGGTAACATTGCTGCTCTTGTATTCGGTAACGTTGCTGCTCCGGTATTCGGTAACATTGCTGCTCTTGTATTCGGTAACGTTGCTGCTCTTGTATTCAGTAACATTGCTGCTCTTGTATTCGGTAACGTTGCTGCTCTTGAATTCGGTTACATTGCTGCTCTTGTATTCGGTAACGTTGCTGCTCTTGTATTCAGTAACATTGCTGCTCTTGTATTCAGTAACGTTGCTGCTCTTGTATTTGGTAACATAGCTGCTCTTGTATTCGGTAACGTTGCTGCTCTTGTATTCAGTAACATTGCTGCTCTTGTATTCGGTAACGTTGCTGCTCTTGCATTCGGTAACATTGCTGCTCTTGTATTCAGTAACGTTGCTGCTCTTGTATTTGGAAACATTGCTGCTCTTGTATTCGGTAACGTTGCTGCTCTTGTATTCAGTAACATTGCTGCTCTTGTATTCGGTAACATTGCTGCTCTTGTATTCGGTAACGTTGCTGCTCTTGCATTCGGTAACATTGCTGCTCTTGTATTCAGTAACGTTGCTGCTCTTGTATTTGGTAACATTGCTGCTCTTGTATTCGGTAACGTTGCTGCTCTTGTATTCAGTAACATTGCTGCTCTTGTATTCGGTAACATTGCTGCTCTTGTATTCGGTAACGTTGCTGCTCTTGTATTCAGTAACATTGCTGCTCTTGTATTCGGTAACATTGCTGCTCTTGTATTCGGTAACATTGCTGCTCTTGTATTCGGTAACATTGCTGCTCTTGTATTCGGTAACATTGCTGCTCTTGTATTCGGTAACGTTGCTGCTCTTGTATTCGGTAACATTGCTGCTCTTGTATTCGGTAACATTGCTGCTCTTGTATTCGGTAACGTTGCTGCTCTTGTATTCGGTAACATTGCTGCTCTTGTATTCGGTAACATTGTTGCTCTTGTATTCAGTAACGTTGCTGCTCTTGTATTCGTTAACATTGCTGCTCTTGTATTCAGTAACGTTGCTGCTCTTGTATTCAGTAACGTTGCTGCTCTTGTATTCAGTAACGTTGCTGCTCTTGTATTCGGTAACATTGCTGCTCTTGTATTCGGTAACATTGTTGCTCTTGTATTCAGTAACGTTGCTGCTCTTGTATTTGGTAACATTGCTGCTCTTGTATTCGGTAACATTGCTGCTCTTGTATTCAGTAACATTGCTGCTCTTGTATTCGGTAAGGTTGCTGCTCTTGTATTCGGTAACGTTGCTGCTCTTGTATTCAGTAAGGTTGCTGCTCTTGTATTCTTTAACGTTGCTGCTCTTGTATTCGGTAACGTTGCTGCTCTTGTATTCAGTAACGTTGCTGCTCTTGTATTCGGTAAGGTTGCTGCTCTTGTATTTGGTAACATTGCTGCTCTTGTATTCGGTAACATTGCTGCTCTTGTATTCGGTAACGTTGCTGCTCTTGTATTCGGTAACATTGCTGCTCTTGTATTCGGTAACGTTGCTGCTCTTGTATTCAGTAACATTGCTGCTCTTGTATTCGGTAACATTGCTGCTCTTGTATTCGGTAACGTTGCTGCTCTTGTATTCAGTAACATTGCTGCTCTTGTATTCGGTAACATTGCTGCTCTTGTATTCGGTAACATTGCTGCTCTTGTATTCGGTAACATTGCTGCTCTTGTATTCGGTAACATTGCTGCTCTTGTATTCGGTAACGTTGCTGCTCTTGTATTCGGTAACATTGCTGCTCTTGTATTCGGTAACATTGCTGCTCTTGTATTCGGTAACGTTGCTGCTCTTGTATTCGGTAACATTGCTGCTCTTGTATTCGGTAACATTGTTGCTCTTGTATACAGTAACGTTGCTGCTCTTGTATTCGTTAACATTGCTGCTCTTGTATTCAGTAACGTTGCTGCTCTTGTATTCAGTAACGTTGCTGCTCTTGTATTCAGTAACGTTGCTGCTCTTGTATTCGGTAACATTGCTGCTCTTGTATTCGGTAACATTGTTGCTCTTGTATTCAGTAACGTTGCTGCTCTTGTATTTGGTAACATTGCTGCTCTTGTATTCGGTAACATTGCTGCTCTTGTATTCAGTAACATTGCTGCTCTTGTATTCGGTAAGGTTGCTGCTCTTGTATTCGGTAACGTTGCTGCTCTTGTATTCAGTAAGGTTGCTGCTCTTGTATTCTTTAACGTTGCTGCTCTTGTATTCGGTAACGTTGCTGCTCTTGTATTCAGTAACGTTGCTGCTCTTGTATTCGGTAAGGTTGCTGCTCTTGTATTCAGTAACGTTGCTGCTCTTGTATTCAGTAACGTTGCTGCTCTTGTATTCGGTAACGTTGCTGCTCTTGTATTCGGTAACGTTGCTGCTCTTGTATTCGGTAAGGTTGCTGCTCTTGTATTCAGTAACGTTGCTGCTCTTGTATTCGGTAACGTTGCTGCTCTTGTATTCGGTAACGTTGCTGCTCTTGTATTCAGTAACGTTGCTGCTCTTGTATTCAGTAACGTTGCTGCTCTTGTATTCGGTAACGTTGCTGCTCTTGTATTCGGTAACGTTGCTGCTCTTGTATTCAGGAACGTTGCTGCTCTTGTATTCAGTAACGTTGCTGCTCTTGTATTCGGTAACGTTGCTGCTCTTGAATTCGGTAACATTGCTGCTCTTGTATTCGGTAACGTTGCTGCTCTTGTATTCGGTAACGTTGCTGCTCTTGTATTCGGTAACGTTGCTGCTTTTGTATTCGGTAACATTGCTGCTCTTGTATTCAGTAACATTGCTGCTCCTGTATTCGGTAACATTGCTGCTCTTGTATTCGGTAACGTTGCTGCTCCGGTATTCGGTAACATTGCTGCTCTTGTATTCGGTAACGTTGCTGCTCTTGTATTCAGTAACATTGGGGCTCTTGTATTCGGTAATGTTGCTGCTCTTGAATTCGGTTACATTGCTTCTCTTGTATTCGGTAACGTTGCTGCTCTTGTATTCAGTAACATTGCTGCTCTTGTATTCAGTAACGTTGCTGCTCTTGTATTTGGTAACATAGCTGCTCTTGTATTCGGTAACGTTGCTGCTCTTGTATTCAGTAACATTGCTGCTCTTGTATTCGGTAACGTTGCTGCTCTTGCATTCGCTAACATTGGTGCTCTTGTATTCAGTAACGTTGCTGCTCTTGTATTTGGAAACATTGCTGCTCTTGTATTCGGTAACGTTGCTGCTCTTGTATTCAGTAACATTGCTGCTCTTGTATTCGGTAACATTGCTGCTCTTGTATTCGGTAACGTTGCTGCTCTTGCATTCGGTAACATTGCTGCTCTTGTATTCGGTAACGTTGCTGCTCTTGTATTTGGTAACATTGCTGCTCTTGTATTCGGTAACGTTGCTGCTCTTGTATTCAGTAACATTGCTGCTCTTGTATTCGGTAACATTGCTGCTCTTGTATTCGGTAACATTGCTGCTCTTGTATTCGGTAACGTTGCTGCTCTTGCATTCGGTAAAATTTCTGCTCTTGTATTCAGTAACGTTGCTGCTCTTGCATTCGGTAACATTGTTGCTCTTGTATTCAGTAACATTGCTGCTCTTGTATTCAGTAACGTTGCTGCTCTTGTATTCAGTAACGTTGCTGCTCTTGTATTCAGTGACGTTGCTGCACTTGTATTCAGTAACGTTGCTGCTCTTGTATTCTTTAACGTTGCTGCTCTTGTATTCGGTAACATTGCTGCTCTTGTATTCGGTAACGTTGCTGTTCTTGTATTCGGTAACATTGCTGTTCTTGTATTCAGTAACGTTGCTGCTCTTGTATTCGGTAACATTCCTCCTCTTGTATTCGGTAACATTGCTGCTCTTGTATTCGGTAACATTGCTGCTCTTGTATTCGGTAACGTTGCTGCTCTTGCATTCGGTAACATTGCTGCTCTTGTATTCAGTAACGTTGCTGCTCTTGCATTCGGTAACATTGTTGCTCTTGTATTCAGTAACATTGCTGCTCTTGAATTCAGTAACGTTGCTGCTCTTGTATTCGGTAAGGTTGCTGCTCTTGTATTCAGTAACGTTGCTGCTCTTGTATTCAGTTACGTTGCTGCTCTTGTATTCGGTAACTTTGCTGCTCTTGTATTCGGTAACGTTGCTGCTCTTGTGTTCGGTAACATTGCTGCTCTTGTATTCAGTAACGTTGCTGCTCTTGTATTCAGTAACGTTGCTGCTCTTGTATTCGGTAACTTTGCTGCTCTTGTATTCGGTAACGTTGCTGCTCTTGTATTCGGTAACGTTGCTGCTCTTGTATTCAGTAACGTTGCTGCTCTTGTATTCGGTAACTTTGCTGCTCTTGTATTCGGTAACGTTGCTGCTCTTGTATTCGGTAACATTGCTGCTCTTGTATTCGGTAACGTTGCTGCTCTTGTATTCAGTAACGTTGCTGCTCTTGTATTCGGTAACTTTGCTGCTCTTGTATTCGGTAACATTGCTGCTCTTGTATTCGGTAACGTTGCTGCTCTTGTATTCAGTAACATTGCTGCTCTTGTATTCGGTAACATTGCTGCTCTTGTATTCAGTAAAGTTGCTACTCTCGTATTCAGTAACATTGCTGCTCCTGTATTCGGTAACATTGCTGCTCTTGTATTCGGTAACGTTGCTGCTCTTGTATTCGGTAACGTTGCTGCTCTTGTATTCCGTAACATTGCTGCTCTTGTATTCGGTAACGTTGCTGCTCTTGTATTCGGTAACGTTGCTGCTCTTGTATTCGGTAACATTGCTGCTCTTGTATTCGGTAACGTTGCTGCTCTTGCATTCGGTAACATTGCTGCTCTTGTATTCAGTAACGTTGCTGCTCTTGCATTCGGTAACATTGTTGCTCTTGTATTCAGTAACATTGCTGCTGTTGTATTCAGTAACATTGCTGCTCTTGTATTCGGTAAGGTTGCTGCTCTTGTATTCGGTAACGTTGCTGCTCTTGTATTCAGTAACGTTGCTGCTCTTGTATTCTTTAACGTTGCTGCTCTTGTATTCGGTAACGTTGCTGCTCTTGTATTCAGTAACGTTGCTGCTCTTGTATTCGGTAGGGTTGCTGCTCTTGTATTCAGTAACGTTGCTGCTCTTGAATTCAGTAACGGTGCTGCTCTTGTATTCGGTAACGTTGCTGCTCTTGTATTCGGTAACGTTGCTGCTCTTGTATTCGGTAAGGTTGCTGCTCTTGTATTCAGTAACGTTGCTGCTCTTGTATTCGGTAACGTTGCTGCTCTTGTATTCAGTAACGTTGCTGCTCTTGTATTCAGTAACGTTGCTGCTCTTGTATTCGGGAACGTTGCTGCTCTTGTATTCGGTAACGTTGCTGCTCTTGTATTCAGTAACGTTGCTGCTCTTGTATTCAGTAACGTTGCTGCTCTTGTATTCGGTAACGTTGCTGCTCTTGAATTCGGTAACATTGCTGCTCTTGTATTCGGTAACGTTGCTGCTCTTGTATTCGGTAACGTTGCTGCTCTTGTATTCGGTAACGTTGCTGCTTTTGTATTCGGTAACGTTGCTGCTCTTGTATTCAGTAACATTGCTGCTCCTGTATTCGGTAACATTGCTGCTCTTGTATTCGGTAACGTTGCTGCTCCTGTATTCGGTAACATTGCTGCTCTTGTATTCGGTAACGTTGCTGCTCTTGTATTCAGTAACATTGCTGCTCTTGTATTCGGTAACGTTGCTGCTCTTGAATTCGGTAACATTGCTGCTCTTGTATTCGGTAACGTTGCTGCTCTTGTATTCAGTAACATTGCTGCTCTTGTATTCAGTAACGTTGCTGCTCTTGTATTCGCTAACGTTGCTGCTCTTGTATTCGATAATGTTGCTGCTTTTGTATTCAGTAACGTTGCTGCTCTTGTATTCGGTAACGTTGCTGCTCTTGTATTCAGTAACATTGCTGCTCCTGTATTCGGTAACATTGCTGCTCTTGTATTCGGTAACGTTGCTGCTTTTGTATTCAGTGACGTTGTTGCTCTTGTATTCAGTAACATTGCTGCTCTTGTATTCGGTAACGTTGCTGCTCTTGTATTCGGTAACGTTGCTGCTCTTGTATTCGGTAACATTGCTGCTCTTGTATTCGGTAACGTTGCTGCTTTTGTATTCAGTAACGTTGCTGCTCTTGTATTCAGTAACATTGCTGCTCTTGTATTCAGTAACGTTGCTGCTCTTGTATTCGGTAACATTGCAACTCTTGTATTCAGTAACGTTGCTGCTCTTGTATTCGGTAACATTGCTGCTCTTGTATTCGATAATGTTGCTGCTTTTGTATTCAGTAACGTTGCTGCTCTTGTATTCGGTAACGTTGCTGCTCTTGTATTCAGTAACATTGCTGCTCCTGTATTCGGTAACATTGCTGCTCTTGTATTCGGTAACGTTGCTGCTTTTGTTTTCAGTGACGTTGTTGCTCTTGTATTCAGTATCATTGCTGCTCTTGTATTCGGTAACGTTGCTGCTCTTGTATTCGGTAACGTTGCTGCTCTTGTATTCGGTAACATTGCTGCTCTTGTATTCGGTAATGTTGCTGCTTTTGTATTCAGTAACGTTGCTGCTCTTGTATTCAGTAACATTGCTGCTCTTGTATTCAGTAACGTTGCTGCTCTTGTATTCGGTAACATTGCAACTCTTGTATTCAGTAACGTTGCTGCTCTTGTATTCGGTAACATTGCTGCTCTTGTATTCAGTAACATTGCTGCTCTTGTATTCGGTAACGTTGCTGCTCTTGTATTCGGTAACGTTGCTGCTCTTTTATTCGGTAACATTGCTGCTCTTGTATTCGGTAACATTGCTGCTCTTGTATTCAGTAACGTTGCTACTCTTGTATTCGGTAACATTGCTGCTCCTGTATTCGGTAACATTGCTGCTCTTGTATTCGGTAACGTTGCTGCTCTTGTATTCGCTAACGTTGCTGCTCTTGTATTCGGTAACGTTGCTGCTCTTGTATTCGTTAACGTTGCTGCTCTTGTATTCAGTAACGTTGCTCCTCTTGTAATCGGTAAAGTTGCTGCTCTTGTATTCAGTAACGTTGCTACTCTTGTATTCAGTAACATTGCTGCTCCTGTATTCGGTAACGTTGCTGCTCTTGTATTCGCTAATGTTGCCGCTTTTGTATTTGGTAACGTTGCTGCGCTTGTATTCTGTAACGTTGCTGCTCTTGTATTCGGTAACATTGCTGCTCTTGTATTCGGTAACGTTGCTGCTTTTGTATTCGGCAACGTTGCTGCTCTTGTATTCAGTAACATTGCTGCTCTTGTATTCGTTAACTTTGCTGCTCTTGTATTCGGTAACGTTGCTGCTCTTGTATTCAGTAACATTGCTGCTCTTGTATTCAGTAACGTTGCTGCTCTTGTATTCAGTAACGTTGCTGCTCTTGTATTCGGTAACGTTGCTGCTCTTGTATTCGGTAACATTTCTGCTCTTGTATTCGGTAACGTTGCTGCTCTGGTATTCGGTCACGTTGCTGCTCTTGTATTCGGTAACGTTGCTGCTCTTGTATTCGGTAACGTTGCTGCTCTTGTATTCAGTAACTTTGCTGCTCGTTTATTCAGTAACGTTGCTGCTCTTGTAAACGGTAACATTGCTGCTCTTGTATTCAGTAACGTTGCTGCTCTTGTATTCGGTAACGTTGCTGCTCTTGTATTCGGTAACGTTGCTGCTCTTGTATTCGGTAACATTGCTGTTCTTGTATTCAGTAACGTTGCTGCTCTTGTATTCGGTAACATTGCTGCTCTTGTATTCGGTAACGTTGCTGCTCTTGTATTCGGTAACGTTGCTGCTCTTGTATTCGGGAACTTTGCTGCTCTTGTATTCGGTAACGTTGCTGCTCTTGTATTCGGTAACGTTGCTGCTCTTGTATTCTGTAACATTGCTGCTCTTGTATTCGGTAACGTTGCTGCTCTTGTATTCGGTAACGTTGCTGCTCTTGTATTCGGTAACATAGCCGCTCTTGTATTCGGTAACGTTGCAGCTTTTGGTTTCGGAAACTTTGCTGCTCTTGTATTCGGTAACGTTGCTGCTTTTGTATTTGGTAACGTTACTGCTCTTGTATTCGGTAACGTTGCTGCTCTTGTATTCGGTAACGTTGCTGCTCTTGTATTCAGTAACATAGCCGCTCTTGTATTCGGTAACGTTGCTGCTTTTGGAATCGGTAACTTTGCTGCTCTTGTATTCGGTAACGTTGCTGCTTTTGAATTCGGTAACGTTGCTGCTTTTGTATTCGGTAACGTTGCTGCTCTTCTGTTCGGTAACATTGCTGCTCTTGCATTCGATAACGTTGCTGATCTTGTATTCGGGAACATTGCTGCTCTTGTATTCGGTAACGTTGCTGCTCTTGTATTCGGTAACATTGCTGCTCTTGTATTCGGTAACGTTGCTGCTCTTGTATTCAGTAACGTTGCTGCTCTTGTATTCAGCAACGTTGCTGATCTTGTATTCTGTAACGTTGCTGCTCTTGTATTCGGTAACGTTGCTGCTCTAAAATTCGGTAACATTGCTGCTCTTGTATTCGGTAACATTGCTGCTCTTGTATTCGGTAACGTTGCTGCTCTTGTATTCGGTAACGTTGCTGCTCTTGTATTCGATATAGTTGCTGCTCTTGTATTCGGTAACGTTATGCTCTTGTATTCAGTAACATTGCTGCTCTTGTATTCAGTAACATTGCTGCTCTTGTATTCGGTAACATTGCTGCTCTTGTATTCGGTAACGTTGCTGCTCTTGTATTCGATTTAGTTGCTGCTCTTGTATTCGGTAACGTTATGCTCTTGTATTCAGTAACGTTGCTGCTCTTGTATTCAGTAACATTGCTGCTCTTGTATTCGGTAACATTGCTGCTCTTGTATTCGGTAACGTTGCTGCTTTTGTATTCCGTAACATTGCTGCTCTTGTATTCGGTAACGTTGCTGCTTTTGTATTCAGAAGTGTTGCTGCTCTTCTATTCAGTAACATTGCTGCTCTTGTATTCGGTAACGTTGCTGCGCTTGTATTCGGTAACATTGCTGCTCTTGTATTCAGTAACATTGCTGCTCTTGTATTCGGTAACGTCGCTGCTTTTGTATTCGGTAACGTTGCTGCTCTTGTATTCAGTAACATTGCTGCTCTTGTATTCGGTAACATTGCTGCTCTTGTATTCAGTGACATTGCTGCTCTTGTATTCGGTAACGTCGCTGCTTTTGTATTCAGTAACGTTGCTGCTCTTGTATTCGGTAACGTTGCTGCTCTTGTATTCGGTAACGTTGCTGCTCTTGAATTCTGTAACATTGCTGCTCTTGTATTCGGTAACATTGCTGCTCTTGTATTCGGTAACGTTGCTGCTCTTGAATTCTGTAACGTTGCTGCTCTTGTATTCAGTAACGTTGCTGCTCTTGTATTCAGTAACATTGCTGCTCTTGTATTCTGTAACGTTGCTGCTCTTGTCTTCAGTAACGTTGCTGCTCTTGTATTCTGTAACGTTGCTGCTCTTGTATTCTGTAACGTTGCTGCTCTTGTATTCAGTAACGTTGCTGCTCTTGTATTCAGTAACGTTGCTGCTCTTGTATTCTGTAACGTTGCTGCTCTTGTATTCAGTAACGTTGCTGCTCTTGTATTCTGTAACGTTGCTGCTCTTGTATTCAGTAACGTTGCTGCTCTTGTATTCGGTAACGTTGCTGCTCTTGTATTCGTTAACGTTCCTGCTCTTGTATTCGGTAACATTGCTGCTCTTGTATTCGGTAACATTGCTGCTCTTGTATTCAGTAACGTTGCTGCTCTTGTATTCAGTAACGTTGCTTTTCTTGTATTCGGTAACGTTGCTGCTCTTGAATTCTGTAACGTTGCTGCTCTTGTATTCGGTAACGTTGCTGCTCTTGAATTCTGTAACGTTGCTGCTCTTGTATTCAGTAACGTTGCTGCTCTTGTATTCAGTAACGTTGCCGCTCTTGTATTCGGTAACGTTGCTGCTCTTGTATTCAGTCACAGTGCTGCTCTTGTATTCAGTAACATTGCTGCTCTTGTATTCAGTAACGTTGCTGCTCTTGTATTCAGTAACATTGCTGCTCTTGTATTCGGTAACGTTGCTGCTCTTGAATTCTGTAACATTGCTGCTCTTGTATTCAGTAACGTTGCTGCTCTTGAATTCTGTAACATTGCTGCTCTTGTATTCTGTAACGTTGCTGCTCTTGTATTCAGTCACAGTGCTGCTCTTGTATTCAGTAACATTGCTGCTCTTGTATTCAGTAACGTTGCTGCTCTTGTATACAGTAACATTGCTGCTCTTGTATTCAGTAACATTGCTGCTCTTGTATTCAGTAACGTTGCTGCTCTTGTATACACTAACATTGCTGCTCTTGTATTCAGTAACATTGCTGCTCTTGTATTCGGTAACGTTGCTGCTCTTGAATTCTGTAACATTGCTGCTCTTGTATTCGGTAACGTTGCTGCTCTTGTATTCGGTAACGTTGCTGCTCTTGTATTCGGTAACGTTGCTGCTCATGTATTCGGTAACGTTGCTGCTCTTGTATACAGTAACATTGCTGCTCTTGTATTCAGTAACATTGCTGCTCTTGTATTCAGTAACATTGCTGCTCTTGTATTCGGTAACGTTGCTGCTCTTGTATTCGGTAACGTTGCTGCTCTTGTATACAGTAACATTGCTGCTCTTGTATTCAGTAACATTGCTGCTCTTGTATTCAGTAACGTTGCTGCTCTTGTATTCTGTAACGTTGCTGCTCTTGTATTCAGTCACAGTGCTGCTCTTGTATACAGTAACATTGCTGCTCTTGTATTCAGTAACATTGCTGCTCTTGTATTCGGTAACGTTGCTGCTCTTGTATTCAGTAACTTTGCTGCTCGTTTATTCAGTAACGTTGCTGCTCTTGTAAACGGTAACATTGCTGCTCTTGTATTCAGTAACGTTGCTGCTCTTGTATTCGGTAACGTTGCTGCTCTTGTATTCGGTAACGTTGCTGCTCTTGTATTCGGTAACATTGCTGTTCTTGTATTCAGTAACGTTGCTGCTCTTGTATTCGGTAACATTGCTGCTCTTGTATTCGGTAACGTTGCTGCTCTTGTATTCGGTAACGTTGCTGCTCTTGTATTCGGGAACTTTGCTGCTCTTGTATTCGGTAACGTTGCTGCTCTTGTATTCGGTAACGTTGCTGCTCTTGTATTCTGTAACATTGCTGCTCTTGTATTCGGTAACGTTGCTGCTCTTGTATTCGGTAACGTTGCTGCTCTTGTATTCGGTAACATAGCCGCTCTTGTATTCGGTAACGTTGCAGCTTTTGGTTTCGGAAACTTTGCTGCTCTTGTATTCGGTAACGTTGCTGCTTTTGTATTTGGTAACGTTACTGCTCTTGTATTCGGTAACGTTGCTGCTCTTGTATTCGGTAACGTTGCTGCTCTTGTATTCAGTAACATAGCCGCTCTTGTATTCGGTAACGTTGCTGCTTTTGGAATCGGTAACTTTGCTGCTCTTGTATTCGGTAACGTTGCTGCTTTTGAATTCGGTAACGTTGCTGCTTTTGTATTCGGTAACGTTGCTGCTCTTCTGTTCGGTAACATTGCTGCTCTTGCATTCGATAACGTTGCTGATCTTGTATTCGGGAACATTGCTGCTCTTGTATTCGGTAACGTTGCTGCTCTTGTATTCGGTAACATTGCTGCTCTTGTATTCGGTAACGTTGCTGCTCTTGTATTCAGTAACGTTGCTGCTCTTGTATTCAGCAACGTTGCTGATCTTGTATTCTGTAACGTTGCTGCTCTTGTATTCGGTAACGTTGCTGCTCTTGAATTCGGTAACATTGCTGCTCTTGTATTCGGTAACATTGCTGCTCTTGTATTCGGTAACGTTGCTGCTCTTGTATTCGGTAACGTTGCTGCTCTTGTATTCGATATAGTTGCTGCTCTTGTATTCGGTAACGTTATGCTCTTGTATTCAGTAACATTGCTGCTCTTGTATTCAGTAACATTGCTGCTCTTGTATTCGGTAACATTGCTGCTCTTGTATTCGGTAACGTTGCTGATCTTGTATTCGGGAACATTGCTGCTCTTGTATTCGGTAACATTGCTGCTCTTGTATTCGGTAACGTTGCTGCTCTTGTATTCAGTAACGTTGCTGCTCTTGTATTCAGCAACGTTGCTGATCTTGTATTCTGTAACGTTGCTGCTCTTGTATTCGGTAACGTTGCTGCTCTTGAATTCGGTAACATTGCTGCTCTTGTATTCGGTAACATTGCTGCTCTTGTATTCGGTAACGTTGCTGCTCTTGTATTCGGTAACGTTGCTGCTCTTGTATTCGATTTAGTTGCTGCTCTTGTATTCGGTAACGTTATGCTCTTGTATTCAGTAACGTTGCTGCTCTTGTATTCAGTAACATTGCTGCTCTTGTATTCGGTAACATTGCTGCTCTTGTATTCGGTAACGTTGCTGCTTTTGTATTCCGTAACATTGCTGCTCTTGTATTCGGTAACGTTGCTGCTTTTGTATTCAGAAGCGTTGCTGCTCTTCTATTCAGTAACATTGCTGCTCTTGTATTCGGTAACGTTGCTGCGCTTGTATTCGGTAACATTGCTGCTCTTGTATTCAGTAACATTGCTGCTCTTGTATTCGGTAACGTCGCTGCTTTTGTATTCGGTAACGTTGCTGCTCTTGTATTCAGTAACATTGCTGCTCTTGTATTCGGTAACATTGCTGCTCTTGTATTCAGTGACATTGCTGCTCTTGTATTCGGTAACGTCGCTGCTTTTGTATTCAGTAACGTTGCTGCTCTTGTATTCGGTAACGTTGCTGCTCTTGTATTCGGTAACGTTGCTGCTCTTGAATTCTGTAACATTGCTGCTCTTGTATTCGGTAACATTGCTGCTCTTGTATTCGGTAACGTTGCTGCTCTTGAATTCTGTAACGTTGCTGCTCTTGTATTCAGTAACGTTGCTGCTCTTGTATTCAGTAACATTGCTGCTCTTGTATTCTGTAACGTTGCTGCTCTTGTCTTCAGTAACGTTGCTGCTCTTGTATTCTGTAACGTTGCTGCTCTTGTATTCAGTAACGTTGCTGCTCTTGTATTCTGTAACGTTGCTGCTCTTGTATTCAGTAACGTTGCTGCTCTTGTATTCGGTAACGTTGCTGCTCTTGTATTCGTTAACGTTCCTGCTCTTGTATTCGGTAACATTGCTGCTCTTGTATTCGGTAACATTGCTGCTCTTGTATTCAGTAACGTTGCTGCTCTTGTATTCAGTAACGTTGCTTTTCTTGTATTCGGTAACGTTGCTGCTCTTGAATTCTGTAACGTTGCTGCTCTTGTATTCGGTAACGTTGCTGCTCTTGAATTCTGTAACGTTGCTGCTCTTGTATTCAGTAACGTTGCTGCTCTTGTATTCAGTAACGTTGCCGCTCTTGTATTCGGTAACGTTGCTGCTCTTGTTTTCAGTCACAGTGCTGCTCTTGTATTCAGTAACATTGCTGCTCTTGTATTCAGTAACGTTGCTGCTCTTGTATTCAGTAACGTTGCTGCTCTTGTATTCAGTAACATTGCTGCTCTTGTATTCGGTAACGTTGCTGCTCTTGAATTCTGTAACATTGCTGCTCTTGTATTCAGTAACGTTGCTGCTCTTGAATTCTGTAACATTGCTGCTCTTGTATTCTGTAACGTTGCTGCTCTTGTATTCAGTCACAGTGCTGCTCTTGTATTCAGTAACATTGCTGCTCTTGTATTCAGTAACGTTGCTGCTCTTGTATACAGTAACATTGCTGCTCTTGTATTCAGTAACATTGCTGCTCTTGTATTCAGTAACGTTGCTGCTCTTGTATACACTAACATTGCTGCTCTTGTATTCAGTAACATTGCTGCTCTTGTATTCGGTAACGTTGCTGCTCTTGAATTCTGTAACATTGCTGCTCTTGTATTCGGTAACGTTGCTGCTCTTGTATTCGGTAACGTTGCTGCTCTTGTATTCGGTAACGTTGCTGCTCTTGTATTCGGTAACGTTGCTGCTCTTGTATACAGTAACATTGCTGCTCTTGTATTCAGTAACATTGCTGCTCTTGTATTCAGTAACATTGCTGCTCTTGTATTCGGTAACGTTGCTGCTCTTGTATTCGGTAACGTTGCTGCTCTTGTATACAGTAACATTGCTGCTCTTGTATTCAGTAACATTGCTGCTCTTGTATTCAGTAACGTTGCTGCTCTTGTATTCTGTAACGTTGCTGCTCTTGTATTCAGTCACAGTGCTGCTCTTGTATACAGTAACATTGCTGCTCTTGTATTCAGTAACATTGCTGCTCTTGTATTCGGTAACGTTGCTGCTCTTGAATTCTGTAACATTGCTGCTCTTGTATTCAGTAACATTGCTGCTCTTGTATTCAGTAACGTTGCTGCTCTTGTATACAGTAACATTGCTGCTCTTGTATTCAGTAACATTGCTGCTCTTGTATTCGGTAACGTTGCTGCTCTTGAATTCTGTAACATTGCTGCTCTTGTATTCGGTAACGTTGCTGCTCTTGTATTCGGTATCATTGCTGCTGTTGTATTCGGTAACGTTGCTGCTCTTGTATTCGGTAACGTTGCTGCTCTTGTATTCAGTAACGTTGCTGCTCTTGTATTCGTTAACATTGCTGCTCTTGTATTCAGTAACTTTGCTGCTCTTGTATTCAGTAACATTGCTGCTCTTGTATTCAGTAACATTGCTGCTCTTGTCTTCGCTAACGTTGCTGCTCTTGTATTCGGTAACGTTGCTGCTCTTGTATTCGGTAACATTGCTGCTCTTGTATTCGGTAACGTTGCTGCTCTTGTATTCGCTAAAGTTGCTGCTCTTGTATTCGGTAACGTTGCTGCTCTTGTCTTCGGTAACGTTGCTGCTCTTGTATTCGGTAACCTTGCTGCTCTTGTATTCGGTAACCTTGCTTCTCTTGTATTCGGTAACGTTGCTGCTCTTGTATTCGGTAACATTGCTGCTCTTGTATTCAGTAACGTTGCTGCTCTTGTATTCGTTAACCTTGCTGCTCTTGTATTCGGTAACTCTCTGCTCTTGTATTCAGTAACGTTGCTGCTCTTGTATTCAGTAACGTTGCTGCTCTTGTATTCGGTAACGTTGCTGCTCTTGTATTCGGTAACGTTGCTGCTCTTGTATTCGGTAACGTTGCTGCTCTTGTATTCGGTAACGTTGCTGCTCTTGTATTCGGTAACCTTGCTGCTCTTGTATTCGGTAACGTTGCTGCTCTTGTATTCAGTAACGTTGCTGCTCTTGTATTCAGTAACGTTGCTGCTCTTGTATTCAGTAACATTGCTGCTCTTGTATTCGGTAACGTTGCTGCTCTTGTATTCGGTAACGTTGCTGCTCTTGTATTCGGTAACGTTGCTGCTCTTGTATTCGGTAACGTTGCTGCTCTTGTATTCCGTAACATTGCTGCTCTTGTATTCAGTAACATTGCTGCTCTTGTATTCGGTAACGTTGCTGCTCTTGTATTCGGTAACATTGCTGCTCTTGTATTCTGTAACGTTGCTGCTCTTGTATTCCGTAACATTACTGCTCTTGTATTCCGTAACATTACTGCTCTTGTATTCAGTAACATTGCTGCTCTTGTATTCGGTAACGTTGCTGCTCTTGTATTCAGTAACGTTGCTGCTCCTGTATTCAGTTACGTTGCTGCTCTTGTATTCCGTAACATTGCTGCTCTTGTATTCAGTAACATTGCTGCTCTTGTATTCGGTAACGTTGCTGCTCTTGTATTCGGTAACATTGCTGCTCTTGCATTCTGTAACGTTGCTGCTCTTGTATTCGGTAACGTTGCTGCTCTTGTATTCAGTAACATTGCTGCTCTTGCATTCTGTAACGTTGCTGCTCTTGTATTCGGTAACATTGCTGCTCTTGTATTCGGTAACGTTGCTGCTCTTGTATTCGGTAACGTTGCTGCTCTTGTATTCGGTAACATAGCCGCTCTTGTATTCGGTAACTTTGCTGCTCTTGTATTCTGTAACGTTGCTGCTCTTGTATTCGGTAACGTTGCTGCTCTTGTATTCAGTAACATTGCTGCTCTTGTATTCAGTAACGTTGCTGCTCTTGCATTCGGTAACGTTGCTGCTCTTGTATTCAGTAACGTTGCCGCTCTTGTATTCAGTAACGTTGCTGCTCTTGTATTCGGTAACGTTGCTGCTCTTATTCGGTAACATTGCTGCTCTTGTGTTCGGTAACGTTGCTGCTCTTGTATTCTGTAACATTGCTGCTCTTGTATTCGGTAACATTGCTGCTCTTGTATTCGGTAACATTGCTGCTCTTGTATTCTGTAACATTGCTGCTCTTGTATTCGGTAACATTGCTGCTCTTGTATTCAGTAACGTTGCTGCTCTTGTATTCGTTAACATTGCTGCTCTTGTATTCAGTAACGTTGCTGCTCTTGTATTCAGTAACGTTGCTGCTCTTGTATTCGGTAACATTGCTGCTCTTGTATTCAGTAACGTTGCTGCTCTTGTATTCGTTAACATTGCTGCTCTTGTATTCAGTAACGTTGCTGCTCTTGTATTCAGTAACATTGCTGCTCTTGTATTCGGTAACGTTGCTGCTCTTGTATTCGGTAACCTTGCTGCTCTTGTATTCGGTAACGTTGCTGCTCTTGTATTCAGTAACGTTGCTGCTCTTGTATTCAGTAACATTGCTGCTCTTGTATTCGGTAACGTTGCTGCTCTTGTATTCAGTAACATTGCTGCTCTTGTATTCGGTAACGTTGCTGCTCTTGTATTTGGTAACCTTGCTGCTCTTGTATTCGGTAACATTGCTGCTCTTGTATTCGGTAACGTTGCTGCTCTTGTATTCGGTAACATTGCTGCTCTTGTATTCAGTAACATTGCTGCTCTTGTATTCGGTAACTTTGATGCTCTTGTATTCGGTAACGTTGCTGCTCTTGTATTCAGTGACGTTGCTGCACTTGTATTCAGTAACATTGCTGCTCTTGTATTCGGTAACGTTGCTGCTCTTGTATTCAGTAACATTGCTGCTCCTGTATTCGGTAACATTGCTGCTCTTGTATTCGGTAACGTTGCTGCTCTTGTATTCGTTAACGTTGCTGCTCTTGTATTCGGTAACGTTGCTGCTCTTGTATTCAGTAACATTGCTGCTCTTGTATTCGGTAACGTTGCTGCTCTTGTATTCGGTAACATTGCTGCTCTTGTATTCGGTAATGTTGCTGCTTTTGTATTCAGTAACGTTGTTGCTCTTGTATTCAGTAACATTGCTGCTCTTGTATTCAGTAACATTGCTGCTCTTGTATTCAGTAACGTTGCTGCTCTTGTATTCGTTAACATTGCTGCTCTCGTATTCAGTAACATTGCTACTCTTGTATTCAGTAACGTTGCTGCTCTTGTATTCGGTAACATTGCTGCTCTTGTATTCAGTAACATTGCTGCTCTTGTATTCGGTAACATTGCTGCTCTTGTATTCAGTAACGTTGCTACTCTTGTATTCAGTAACATTGCTGCTCCTGTATTCGGTAACATTGCTGCTCTTGTATTCGGTAACGTTGCTGCTCTTGTATTCGTTAACGTTGCTGCTCTTGTATTCGGTAACGTTGCTGCTCTTGTATTCGGTAACGTTGCTGCTCTTGTATTCGGTAAGGTTGCTGCTCTTGTATTCGGTAACGTTGCTGCTCTTGTATTCGGTAATGTTGCTGAATTGTATTCGGTAACATTGCTGCTCTTGTATTCAGTAACGTTGCTGCTCTTGTATTCAGTAATGTTGCTGCTCTTGTATTCGGTAACGTTGCTGCTCTTGTATTCGGTAATGTTGCTGCTCTTGTATTCGTTAACGTTGCTGCTCTTGTATTCAGTAACGTTGCTGCTCTTGTATTCGGTAACGTTGCTGCTTTTGTATTCGGTAACGTTGCTGCTTTTGTATTCGGTAACATTGCTGCTCTTGTATTCGGTAACGTTGCTGCTCTTGTATTCGGTAACATTGCTGCTCTTGTATTCGGTAACGTTGCTGCACTTGTTTTCAGGAACATTGCTGCACTTGTATTCGGTAACATTGCTGCTCCTGTATTCGGTAACGTTGCTGCTCTTGTATTCAGTAACGTTGCTGCTCTTGTATTCGGTAACGTTGCTGCTTTTGTATTCGGTAACGTTGCTGCTTTTGTATTCGGTAACATTGCTGCTCTTGTATTCGGTAACGTTGCTGCTCTTGTATTCGGTAACATTGCTGCTCTTGTATTCGGTAACGTTGCTGCACTTGTTTTCAGTAACATTGCTGCACTTGTATTCGGTAACATTGCTGCTCTTGTATTCGGTAACGTTGCTGCTCTTGTATTCGGTAACGTTGCTGCTCTTGTGTTCGGTAACGTTGCTGCTCTTGTATTCGCTAACGTTGCTGCTCTTGTATTCGGTAACGTTGCTGCTCTTGTATTCGGTAACGTTGCTGCTCTTGTATTCGGTAACATTGCTGCTCTTGTATTCGGTAACATTGCTGCTCTTGTATTCGGTAACGTTGCTGCTCTTGTATTCGGTAACATTGCTGCTCTTGTATTCGGTAACTTTGCTGCTCTTGTATTCGGTAACGTTGCTGCTCTTGTATTCGGTAACATTGCTGCTCTTGTATTCGGTAACGTTGCTGCTTTTGTATTCGGTAACGTTGCTGCTCTTGTATTCGGTAACGTTGCTGGTCTTGTATTCGGTAACATTGCTGCTTTTGTATTCAGTAACGTTGTTGCTCTTGTATTCAGTAACATTGCTGCTCTTGTATTCAGTAACGTTGCTGCTCTTGTATTCAGTAACATTGCTGCTCTTGTATTCAGTAACATTGCTGCTCTTGTATTCGGTAACGTTGCTGCTCTTGTATTCGGTAACGTTGCTGCTCTTGTATTCGGTAACGTTGCTGCTCTTGTATTCGGTAACGTTGCTGCTCTTGTATTCGGTAACATTGCTGCTCTTGTATTCGGTAACATTGCTGCTCTTGTATTCAGTAACGTTGCTGCTCTTGTATTCGGTAACATTGCTGCTCTTGTATTCAGTAACATTGCTGCTCTTGTATTCGGTAACGTTGCTGCTCTTGTATTCGGTAACATTGCTGCTCTTGTATTCGGTAACATTGCTGCTCTTGTATTCAGTAACGTTGCTGCTCTTGTATTCGGTAACATTGCTGCTCTTGTATTCAGTAACGTTGCTGCTCTTGTATTCGGTAACATTGCTGCTCTTGTATTCGGTAACATTGCTGCTCTTGTATTCGGTAACATTGCTGCTCTTGTATTCAGTAACGTTGCTGCTCTTGTATTCGGTAACATTGCTGCTCTTGTATTCAGTAATGTTGCTGCTCTTGTATTCGGTAACATTGCTGCTCTTGTATTCAGTAACATTGCTGCTCTTGTATTCAGTAACATTGCTGCTCTTGTATTCTGTAACGTTGCTGCTCTTGTATTCGGTAACGTTGCTGCTCTTGTATTCGGTAACATTGCTGCTCTTGTATTCGGTAACATTGCTGCTTTTGTATTCAGTAACGTTGTTGCTCTTGTATTCAGTAACATTGCTGGTCTTGTATTCAGTAACATTGCTGCTCTTGTATTCGGTAACATTGCTGCTCTTGTATTCGGTAACGTTGCTGCTCTTGTATTCGGTAACGTTGCTGCTCTTGTATTCGGTAACATTGCTGCTCTTGTATTCGGTAACTTTGCTGCTCTTGTATTCGGTAACGTTGCTGCTCTTGTATTCGGTAACATTGCTGCTCTTGTATTCGGTAACGTTGCTGCTTTTGTATTCGGTAACGTTGCTGCTCTTGTATTCGGTAACGTTGCTGGTCTTGTATTCGGTAACATTGCTGCTTTTGTATTCAGTAACGTTGTTGCTTTTGTATTCAGTAACGTTGTTGCTCTTGTATTCAGTAACATTGCTGGTCTTGTATTCAGTAACATTGCTGCTTTTGTATTCAGGAACGTTGTTGCTCTTGTATTCAGTAACATTGCTGGTCTTGTATTCAGTAACGTTGTTGCTCTTGTATTCAGTAAAATTGCTGGTCTTGTATTCAGTAACGTTGTTGCTCTTGTATTCACGAACGTTGCTGCTCTTGTATTCAGTAACATTGCTGCTCTTGTATTCACTAACGTTGCTGCTCTTGTATTCAGTAACATTGCTGCTCTTGTATTCAGTAACGTTGCTGCTCTTGTATTCGGTAACGTTGCTGCTCTTGTATTCGGTAACGTTGCTGCTCTTGTATTCGGTAACGTTGCTGCTCTTGTATTCAGTAACATTGCTGCTCTTGTATTCGGTAACGTTGCTGCTCTTGTATTCGGTAACGTTGCTGCTCTTGTATTCTGTAACATTGCTGCTCTTTTATTCGGTAACATTGCTGCTCTTGTATTCAGTAACGTTGCTGCTCTTGTATTCGTTAACATTGCTGCTCTCGTATTCAGTAACGTTGCTGCTCTTGTATTCAGTAACGTTGCTGATCTTGTATTCAGTAACATTGCTGCTCTTGTATTCAGTAACATTGCTGGTCTTGTATTCGGTAACGTTGCTGCTCTTGTATTCGGTAACGTTGCTGCTCTTTTATTCGGTAACATTGCTGCTCCTGTATTCGGTAACATTGCTGCTCTTGTATTCGGTAACGTTGCTGCTCTTGTACTCGTTAACGTTGCTGCTCTTGTACTCGTTAACGTTGCTGCTCTTGCATTCGGTAACGTTGCTGCTCTTGTATTCAGTAACATTGCTGCTGTTGTATTCGGGAACGTAGCTGCTCTTGTATTCAGTAACGTTGCTGCTCTTGTATTCGGTAACGTTGCTGCTTTTGTATTCGGTAACGTTGCTGCTCTTTTATTCGGTAACATTGCTGCTCCTGTATTCGGTAACATTGCTGCTCTTGTATTCGGTAACGTTGCTGCTCTTGTACTCGTTAACGTTGCTGCTCTTGTATTCGGTAACGTAGCTGCTCTTGTATTCGGTAACGTTGCTGCTCTTGTATTCAGTAACGTTGCTGCTCTTGTATTCGGTAACATTGCTGCTCTTGTATTCAGTCACGTTGCTGCTCTTGTATTCGGTAACGTTGCTGCTTTTGTATTCAGTCACGTTGCTGCTCTTGTATTCGGTAATGTTGCTGCTTTTGTATTCGGTAACGTTGCTGCGCTTGTATTCGGTAACGTTGCTGCTCTTGTATTCTGTAACGTTGCTGCTCTTGTATTCTGTAACGTTGCTGCTCTTGTATTCGGTAACGTTGCTGCTCTTGTATTCTGTAACATTGCTGCTCTTGTATTCGGTAACGTTGCTGCTCTTGTATTCGGTAACGTTGCTGCTCTTGTACTCGTTAACGTTGCTGCTCTTGTATTCGGTAACGTAGCTGCTCTTGTATTCAGTAACGTTGCTGCTCTTGTATTCGGTAACATTGCTGCTCTTGTATTCAGTAACGTTTCTGCTCTTGTATTCGGTTACGTTGCTGCTCTTGTATTCAGAAACATTGCTGCTCTTCTATTCAGTAACATTGCTGCTCTTGTATTCGGTAACATTGCTGCTCTTGTATTCGGTAACATTGCTGCTCGTGTATTCAGTAACGTTGCTGCTCTTGTATTCGGTAAAGTTGCTGCTCATGTATTCAGTAACATTGCTGCTCTTGTATTCAGTAACGTTGCTGCTCTTGTATTCAGTAACGTTGCTGCTCTTGTATTCGGTAACATTGCTGCTCTTGTATTCAGTAACATTGCTGCTCTTGTATTCGGTAACGTTGCTGCTCTTGTATTCGGTAACATTGCTGCTCTTGTATTCAGTAACGTTGCTGCTCTTGTATTCGGTAACAATGCTGCTCTTGTATTCAGTAACGTTGCTGCTCTTGTATTCGTTAATATTGCTGCTCTTGTATTCGGTAACATTGCTGCTCATGTATTCAGTAACGTTGCTGCTCTTGTATTCAGTAACATTGCTGCTCTTGTATTCAGTAACGTTGCTGCTCTTGTATTCAGTAACATTGCTGCTCTTGTATTCAGTAACATTGCTGCTCTTGTATTTGGTAACACTGCTGCTCTTGTATTCGGTAACGTTGCTGCTCTTGTATTCGGTAACATTGCTGCTCTTGTATTCGGTAACGTTGCTGCTCTTGTATTCAGTAACATTGCTGCTCTTGTATTCGGTAACGTTGCTGCTCTTGTATTCGGTAACGTTGCTGCTCTTGTATTCGGTAAAGTTGCTGCTCTTGTATTCAGTAACATTGCTGCTCTTGTATTCGGTAACGTTGCTGCTCTTGTATCCGGTAACGTTGCTGCTCTTGTATTCGGTAACATTGCTGCTCTTGTATTCGGTAACATTGCTGCTCTTGTATTCGGTAACGTTGCTGCTCTTGTATTCAGTAACATTGCTGCTCTTGTATTCGGTAACGTTGCTGCTCTTGTATTCAGTAACATTGCTGCTCTTGTATTCGGTAACGTTGCTGCTCTTGTATTCAGTAACGTTGCTGCTCTTGTATTCAGTAACGTTGCTGCTCTTGTATTCGGTAACATTGCTGCTCTTGTATTCGGTAACGTTGCTGCTCTTGTATTCGGTAACATTGCTGCTCTTGTATTCGGTAACGTTGCTGCTCTTGTATTCGGTAACGTTGCTGCTCTTGTATTCGGTAACGTTGCTGCTCTTGTATTCAGTAACATTGCTGCTCTTGTATTCAGTAACGTTGCTGCTCTTGTATTCAGTAACGTTGCTGCTCTTGTGTTCGGTAACGTTGCTGCTCTTGTATTCAGTAACATTGCTGCTCTTGTATTCGGTAACGTTGCTGCTCTTGTATTCAGTAACATTGCTGCTCTTGTATTCAGTAACATTGCTGCTCTTGTATTCGGTAACGTTGCTGCTCTTGTATTCAGTAACATTGCTGCTCTTGTATTCGGTAACGTCGCTGCTCTTGTGTTCGGTAACGTTGCTGCTCTTGTATTCGGTAACGTTGCTGCTCTTGTATTCGGTAACGTTGCTGCTCTTGTATTCGGTAACATTGCTGCTCTTGTATTCAGTAACATTGCTGCTCTTGTATTCAGTAACGTTGCTGCTCTTGTGTTCGGTAACGTTGCTGCTCTTGTATTCGTTAACGTAGCTGCTCTTGTATTCGGTAACGTTGCTGCTCTTGTATTCAGTAACGTTGCTGCTCTTGTATTCGGTAACATTGCTGCTCTTGTATTCAGTCACGTTGCTGCTCTTGTATTCGGTAACGTTGCGGCTTTTGTATTCAGTCACGTTGCTGCTCTTGTATTCGGTAATGTTGCTGCTTTTGTATTCGGTAACGTTGCTGCGCTTGTATTCGGTAACGTTGCTGCTCTTGTATTCTGTAACGTTGCTGCTCTTGTATTCTGTAACGTTGCTGCTCTTGTATTCGGTAACGTTGCTGCTCTTGTATTCTGTAACATTGCTGCTCTTGTATTCGGTAACGTTGCTGCTCTTGTATTCGGTAACGTTGCTGCTCTTGTACTCGTTAACGTTGCTGCTCTTGTATTCGGTAACGTAGCTGCTCTTGTATTCAGTAACGTTGCTGCTCTTGTATTCGGTAACATTGCTGCTCTTGTATTCAGTAACGTTTCTGCTCTTGTATTCGGTTACGTTGCTGCTCCTGTATTCAGAAACGTTGCTGCTCTTCTATTCAGTAACATTGCTGCTCTTGTATTCGGTAACATTGCTGCTCTTGTATTCGGTAACATTGCTGCTCGTGTATTCAGTAACGTTGCTGCTCTTGTATTCGGTAACGTTGCTGCTCATGTATTCAGTAACATTGCTGCTCTTGTATTCAGTAACGTTGCTGCTCTTGTATTCAGTAACGTTGCTGCTCTTGTATTCGGTAACATTGCTGCTCTTGTATTCAGTAACATTGCTGCTCTTGTATTCGGTAACGTTGCTGCTCTTGTATTCGGTAACATTGCTGCTCTTGTATTCAGTAACGTTGCTGCTCTTGTATTCGGTAACATTGCTGCTCTTGTATTCAGTAACGTTGCTGCTCTTGTATTCGTTAATATTGCTGCTCTTGTATTCGGTAACATTGCTGCTCATGTATTCAGTAACGTTGCTGCTCTTGTATTCAGTAACATTGCTGCTCTTGTATTCAGTAACGTTGCTGCTCTTGTATTCAGTAACATTGCTGCTCTTGTATTCAGTAACATTGCTGCTCTTGTATTTGGTAACACGGCTGCTCTTGTATTCGGTAACGTTGCTGCTCTTGTATTCGGTAACATTGCTGCTCTTGTATTCGGTAACGTTGCTGCTCTTGTATTCAGTAACATTGCTGCTCTTGTATTCGGTAACGTTGCTGCTCTTGTATTCAGTAACGTTGCTGCTCTTGTATTCGGTAACGTTGCTGCTCTTGTATTCAGTAACATTGCTGCTCTTGTATTCGGTAACGTTGCTGCTCTTGTATTCGGTAACGTTGCTGCTCTTGTATTCGGTAACATTGCTGCTCTTATATTCGGTAACATTGCTGCTCTTGTATTCGGTAACGTTGCTGCTCTTGTATTCAGTAACATTGCTGCTCTTGTATTCGGTAACGTTGCTGCTCTTGTATTCAGTAACATTGCTGCTCTTGTATTCGGTAACGTTGCTGCTCTTGTATTCAGTAACGTTGCTGCTCTTGTATTCAGTAACGTTGCTGCTCTTGTATTCGGTAACATTGCTGCTCTTGTATTCAGTAACATTGCTGCTCTTGTATTTGGTAACACTGCTGCTCTTGTATTCGGTAACGTTGCTGCTCTTGTATTCGGTAACATTGCTGCTCTTGTATTCGGTAACGTTGCTGCTCTTGTATTCAGTAACATTGCTGCTCTTGTATTCGGTAACGTTGCTGCTCTTGTATTCGGTAACGTTGCTGCTCTTGTATTCGGTAACGTTGCTGCTCTTGTATTCAGTAACATTGCTGCTCTTGTATTCGTTAACGTTGTTGCTCTTGTATTCGGTAACGTTGCTGCTCTTGTATTCAGTAACATTGCTGCTCTTGTATTCAGTAACGTTGCTGCTCTTGTATTCAGTAACGTTGCTGCTCTTGTATTCAGTAACGATGCTGCTCTTGTGTTCGGTAACGTTGCTGCTCTTGTATTCAGTAACATTGCTGCTCTTGTATTCGGTAACGTTGCTGCTCTTGTATTCAGTAACATTGCTGCTCTTGTATTCAGTAACATTGCTGCTCTTGTATTCGGTAACGTTGCTGCTCTTGTATTCAGTAACATTGCTGCTCTTGTATTCGGTAACGTCGCTGCTCTTGTATTCGGTAACGTTGCTGCTCTTGTATTCAGTAACATTGCTGCTCTTGTATTCGTTAACGTTGTTGCTCTTGTATTCGGTAACGTTGCTGCTCTTGTATTCAGTAACATTGCTGCTCTTGTATTCAGTAACGTTGCTGCTCTTGTATTCAGTAACGTTGCTGCTCTTGTATTCAGTAACGATGCTGCTCTTGTGTTCGGTAACGTTGCTGCTCTTGTATTCGGTAACGTTGCTGCTCTTGTATTCGGTAACGTTGCTGCTCTTGTATTCGGTAACATTGCTGCTCTTGTATTCAGTAACGTTGCTGCTCTTGTATTCAGTAACGTTGCTGCTCTTGTGTTCGGTAACGTTGCTGCTCTTGTATTCGGTAACGTTGCTGCTCTTGTATTTGGTAACATTGCTGCTCTTGTATTCAGTAACGTTGCTGCTCTTGTATTCGGTAACGTTGCTGCTCTTGTATTCGATAACGTTGCTGCTCTTGTATTCAGTAACATTGCTGCTCTTGTATTCGGTAACTTTGCTGCTCTTTTATTCGGTAACATTGCTGCTCTTGTATTCGGTAACACTGCTGCTCTTGTATTCGGTAACGTTGCTGCTCTTGTATTCGGTAACGTTGCTGCTCTTGTATTCAGTAACGTTGCTGCTCTTGTATTCGGTAACGTTGTTGCTCTTGTATTCGGTGACGTTGCTGCTCTTGTATTCAGTAACGTTGCTGCTCTTGTATTCGGTAACATTGCTGCTCTTGTATTCGGTCACGTTGCTGCTCTTGTATTCAGTAACATTGCTGCTCTTGTATTCGGTAACGTTGCTGCTCTTGTTTTCGGTAACGTTGCTGCTCTTGTTTTCGGTAACATTGCTACTCTTGTATTCGGTAACATTGCTGCTCTTGTATTCGGTAACGTTGCTGCTCTTGCATTCGGTAACATTGCTGCTCTTGTATTCAGTAATGTTCCTGCTCTGGTATTCGGTAACGTTGCTGCTCTTGTATTCGGTAACATTGCTGCTCTTGTATTCGGTCACGTTGCTGCTCTTGTATTCAGTAACATTGCTGCTCTTGTATTCGGTAACGTTGCTGCTCTTGTTTTCGGTAACGTTGCTGCTCTTGTTTTCGGTAACATTGCTGCTCTTGTATTCGGTAACATTGCTGCTCTTGTATTCGGTAACGTTGCTGCTCTTGCATTCGGTAACATTGCTGCTCTTGTATTCAGTAATGTTGCTGCTCTGGTATTCGGTAACGTTGCTGCTCTTGTATTCGGTAACGTTGCTGCTCTTGTATTCAGTAACGTTGCTGCTCTTGTATTCGGTAAAGTTGCTGCTCTTGTATTCAGTAACGCTGCTGCTCTTGTATTCGGTAACGTTGCTGCTCTTGCATTCGGTAACATTGCTGCTCTTGTATTCAGTAACGTTGCTGCTCTTGTATTCAGTAACGTTGCTGCTCTTGTATTCAGTAACGTTGCTGCTCTTGTATTCTGTAACGTTGCTGCTCTTGTATTCAGTAACGTTGCTGCTCTTGTATTCGGTAACATTGCTGCTCTTGTATTCAGTAACGTTGCTGCTCTTGTATTCAGTAACGTTGCTGCTCTTGTATTCGGTAACGTTGCTGCTCTTGTATTCAGTAACGTTGCTGCTCTTGTATTCAGTAACGTTGCTGCTCTTGCATTCGGCAACATTGCTGCTCTTGTATTCAGTAACGTTGCTGCTCTTGTATTCAGTAACGTTGCTGCTCTTGTATTCGGTAACGTTGCTGCTCTTGTATTCGGTCACGTTGCTGCTCTGGTATTCGGTAACGTTGCTGCTCTTGTATTCGGTAACGTTGCTGCTCTTGTATTCAGTAACGTTGCTGCTCTTGTATTCGGTAACGTTGCTGCTCTTGTATTCAGTAACGTTGCTGCTCTTGTATTCGGTAACGTTGCTGCTCTTGCATTCGGTAACATTGCTGCTCTTGTATTCGGTAACATTGCTGCTCTTGTATTCAGTAACGTTGCTGCTCTTGTATTCAGTAACGTTGCTGCTCTTGTATTCTGTAACGTTGCTGCTCTTGTATTCAGTAACGTTGCTGCTGTTGTATTCGGTAACATTGCTGCTCTTGTATTCTGTAACGTTGCTGCTCTTGTATTCTGTAACGTTGCTGCTCTTGTATTCAGTAACATTGCTGCTCTTGTATTCGGTAACATTGCTGCTCTTGTATTCAGTAACGTTGCTGCTCTTGTATTCAGTAACGTTGCTGCTCTTGCATTCGGTAACATTGCTGCTCTTGTATTCGGTAACATTGCTGCTCTTGTATTCAGTAACGTTGCTGCTCTTGTATTCAGTAACGTTGCTGCTCTTGTATTCTGTAACGTTGCTGCTCTTGTATTCAGTAACGTTGCTGCTCTTGTATTCGGTAACATTGCTGCTCTTGTATTCTGTAACGTTGCTGCTCTTTTATTCTGTAACGTTGCTGCTCTTGTATTCGGTAACATTGCTGCTCTTGTATTCGGTAACATTGCTGCTCTTGTATTCAGTAACGTTGCTGCTCTTGTATTCAGTAACGTTGCTGCTCTTGCATTCGGTAACATTGCTGCTCTTGTATTCAGTAACGTTGCTGCTCTTGTATTCAGTAACGTTGCTGCTCTTGTATTCGGTAACGTTGCTGCTCTTGTATTCGGTCACGTTGCTGCTCTTGTATTCAGTAACGTTGCTGCTCTTGTATTCTGTAACGTTGCTGCTCTTGTATTCTGTAACGTTGCTGCTCTTGTATTCGGTAACATTGCTGCTCTTGTATTCAGTAACATTGCTGCTCTTGTATTCAGTAACGTTGCTGCTCTTGTATTCGGTAACGTTGCTGCTCTTGTATTCGGTCACGTTGCTGCTCTGGTATTCGGTAACGTTGCTGCTCTTGTTTTCGGTAATGTTGCTGCTCTTGTATTCAGTAACGTTGCTGCTCTTGTATTCGGTAACGTTGCTGCTCTTGTATTCAGTAACATTGCTGCTCTTGTATTCGGTAACGTTGCTGCTCTTGCATTCGGTAACGTTGCTGCTCTTGTATTCGGTAACATTGCTGCTCTTGTATTCAGTAACGTTGCTGCTCTTGTATTCAGTAACGTTGCTGCTCTTGTATTCTGTAACGTTGCTGCTCTTGTATTCAGTAACGTTGCTGCTCTTGTATTCGGTAACATTGCTGCTCTTGTATTCAGTAACGTTGCTGCTCTTGTATTCAGTAACATTGCTGCTCTTGTATTCGGTAACATTGCTGCTCTTGTATTCAGTAACGTTGCTGCTCTTGTATTCAGTAACGTTGCTGCTCTTGCATTCGGTAACATTGCTGCTCTTGTATTCAGTAACGTTGCTGCTCTTGTATTCAGTAACGTTGCTGCTCTTGTATTCGGTAACGTTGCTGCTCTTGTATTCGGTCACGTTGCTGCTCTTGTATTCAGTAACGTTGCTACTCTTGTATTCGGTAACGTTGCTGCTCTTGTATTCTGTAACGTTGCTGCTCTTGTATACTGTAACGTTGCTGCTCTTGTATTCGGTAACATTGCTGCTCTTGTATTCAGTAACATTGCTGCTCTTGTATTCAGTAACGTTGCTGCTCTTGTAATCGGTAACGTTGCTGCTCTTGTATTCTGTAACGTTGCTGCTCTTGTATTCTGTAACGTTGCTGCTCTTGTATTCTGTAACGTTGCTGCTCTTGTATTCGGTAACATTGCTGCTCTTGTATTCAGTAACATTGCTGCTCTTGTATTCAGTAACGTTGCTGCTCTTGTATTCTGTAACGTTGCTGCTCTTGTATTCGGTAACGTTGCTGCTCTTGTATTCAGTAACATTGCTGCTATTGTATTCGGTAATGTTGCTGCTCTTGTATTCAGTAACGTTGCTGCTCTTGTATTCAGTAACGTTGCTGCTCTTGTATTCGGTAACGTTGCTGCTCTTGTATTCAGTTACGTTGCTGCTCTTGTATTCGGTAACGTTGCTGCTCTTGTATTCGGTAACCTTGCTGCTCTTGTATTCGGTAACATTGCTGCTCTTGTATTCGGTAACGTTGCTGCTCTTGTATTCGGTAACATTGCTGCTCTTGTATTCAGTAACATTGCTGCTCTTGTATTCGGTAACTTTGATGCTCTTGTATTCGGTAACGTTGCTGCTCTTGTATTCAGTGACGTTGCTGCACTTGTATTCAGTAACATTGCTGCTCTTGTATTCGGTAACGTTGCTGCTCTTGTATTCAGTAACATTGCTGCTCCTGTATTCGGTAACATTGCTGCTCTTGTATTCGGTAACGTTGCTGCTCTTGTATTCGTTAACGTTGCTGCTCTTGTATTCGGTAACGTTGCTGCTCTTGTATTCAGTAACATTGCTGCTCTTGTATTCGGTAACGTTGCTGCTCTTGTATTCGGTAACATTGCTGCTCTTGTATTCGGTAATGTTGCTGCTTTTGTATTCAGTAACGTTGTTGCTCTTGTATTCAGTAACATTGCTGCTCTTGTATTCAGTAACATTGCTGCTCTTGTATTCAGTAACGTTGCTGCTCTTGTATTCGGTAACATTGCTGCTCTTGTATTCAGTAACATTGCTGCTCTTGTATTCGGTAACGTTGCTGCTCTTGTATTCGGTAACGTTGCTGCTCTTTTATTCAGTAACATTGCTGCTCTTGTATTCGGTAACATTGCTGCTCTTGTATTCAGTAACGTTGCTACTCTTGTATTCAGTAACATTGCTGCTCCTGTATTCGGTAACATTGCTGCTCTTGTATTCGGTAACGTTGCTGCTCTTGTATTCGTTAACGTTGCTGCTCTTGTATTCGGTAACGTTGCTGCTCTTGTATTCAGTAACGTTGCTGCTCTTGTATTCGGTAAGGTTGCTGCTCTTGTATTCGGTAACGTTGCTGCTCTTGTATTCGGTAATGTTGCTGAATTGTATTTGGTAACGTTGCTGCTCTTGTATTCGGTAAGGTTGCTGCTCTTGTATTCAGTAACGTTGCTGCTCTTGTATTCAGTAACGTTGCTGCTCTTGTATTCAGTAATGTTGCTGCTCTTGTATTTGGTAACGTTGCTGCGCTTGTATTCGGTAATGTTGCTGCTCTTGTATTCGTTAACGTTGCTGCTCTTGTATTCAGTAACGTTGCTGCTCTTGTATTCGGTAACGTTGCTGCTTTTGTATTCGGTAATGTTGCTGCTTTTGTATTCGGTAACATTGCTGCTCTTGTATTCGGTAACGTTGCTGCTCTTGTATTCGGTAACATTGCTGCTCTTGTATTCGGTAACGTTGCTGCACTTGTTTTCAGTAACATTGCTGCACTTGTATTCGGTAACATTGCTGCTCCTGTATTCGGTAACGTTGCTGCTCTTGTATTCAGTAACGTTGCTGCTCTTGTATTCGGTAACGTTGCTGCTTTTGTATTCGGTAACGTTGCTGCTTTTGTATTCGGTAACATTGCTGCTCTTGTATTCGGTAACGTTGCTGCTCTTGTATTCGGTAACATTGCTGCTCTTGTATTCGGTAACGTTGCTGCACTTGTTTTCAGTAACATTGCTGCTCTTGTATTCAGTAACGTTGCTGCTCTTGTATTCAGTAACATTGCTGCTCTTGTATTCAGTTACGTTGCTGCTCTTGTATTCGGTAACGTTGCTGCTCTTGTATTCGGTAACATTGCTGCTCTTGTATTCGGTAACATTGCTGCTCTTGTATTCGGTAACGTTGCTGCTCTTGTATTCAGTAACATTGCTGCTCTTGTATTCGGTAACGTTGCTGCTCTTGTATTCAGTAACATTGCTGCTCTTGTATTCAGTAACGTTGCTGCTCTTGTATTCAGTAACATTGCTGCTCTTGTATTCAGTAACATTGCTGCTCTTGTATTTGGTAACACTGCTGCTCTTGTATTCGGTAACGTTGCTGCTCTTGTATTCGGTAACATTGCTGCTCTTGTATTCGGTAACGTTGCTGCTCTTGTATTCAGTAACATTGCTGCTCTTGTATTCGGTAACGTTGCTGCTCTTGTATTCGGTAACGTTGCTGCTCTTGTATTCGGTAAAGTTGTTGCTCTTGTATTCAGTAACATTGCTGCTCTTGTATTCGGTAACGTTGCTGCTCTTGTATTCGGTAACGTTGCTGCTCTTGTATTCGGTAACATTGCTGCTCTTGTATTCGGTAACATTGCTGCTCTTGTATTCGGTAACGTTGCTGCTCTTGTATTCAGTAACATTGCTGCTCTTGTATTCGGTAACGTTGCTGCTCTTGTATTCAGTAACATTGCTGCTCTTGTATTCGGTAACGTTGCTGCTCTTGTATTCAGTAACGTTGCTGCTCTTGTATTCGGTAACATTGCTGCTCTTGTATTCGGTAACGTTGCTGCTCTTGTATTCAGTAACGTTGCTGCTCTTGTATTCGGTAACATTGCTGCTCTTGTATTCGGTAACGTTGCTGCTCTTGTATTCGGTAACGTTGCTGCTCTTGTATTCGGTAACGTTGCTGCTCTTGTATTCAGTAACATTGCTGCTCTTGTATTCAGTAACGTTGCTGCTCTTGTATTCAGTAACGTTGCTGCTCTTGTGTTCGGTAACGTTGCTGCTCTTGTATTCGGTAACATTGCTGCTCTTGTATTCGGTAACATTGCTGCTCTTGTATTCGGTAACGTTGCTGCTCTTGTATTCAGTAACATTGCTGCTCTTGTATTCGGTAACGTCGCTGCTCTTGTGTTCGGTAACGTTGCTGCTCTTGTATTCGGTAACGTTGCTGCTCTTGTATTCGGTAACGTTGCTGCTCTTGTATTCGGTAACATTGCTGCTCTTGTATTCAGTAACGTTGCTGCTCTTGTATTCAGTAACGTTGCTGCTCTTGTGTTCGGTAACGTTGCTGCTCTTGTATTCAGTAACGTTGCTGCTCTTGCATTCGGCAACATTGCTGCTCTTGTATTCAGTAACGTTGCTGCTCTTGTATTCAGTAACGTTGCTGCTCTTGTATTCGGTAACGTTGCTGCTCTTGTATTCGGTCACGTTGCTGCTCTGGTATTCGGTAACGTTGCTGCTCTTGTATTCGGTAACGTTGCTGCTCTTGTATTCAGTAACGTTGCTGCTCTTGTATTCGGTAACGTTGCTGCTCTTGTATTCAGTAACGTTGCTGCTCTTGTATTCGGTAACGTTGCTGCTCTTGCATTCGGTAACATTGCTGCTCTTGTATTCGGTAACATTGCTGCTCTTGTATTCAGTAACGTTGCTGCTCTTGTATTCAGTAACGTTGCTGCTCTTGTATTCTGTAACGTTGCTGCTCTTGTATTCAGTAACGTTGCTGCTGTTGTATTCGGTAACATTGCTGCTCTTGTATTCTGTAACGTTGCTGCTCTTGTATTCTGTAACGTTGCTGCTCTTGTATTCAGTAACATTGCTGCTCTTGTATTCGGTAACATTGCTGCTCTTGTATTCAGTAACGTTGCTGCTCTTGTATTCAGTAACGTTGCTGCTCTTGCATTCGGTAACATTGCTGCTCTTGTATTCGGTAACATTGCTGCTCTTGTATTCAGTAACGTTGCTGCTCTTGTATTCAGTAACGTTGCTGCTCTTGTATTCTGTAACGTTGCTGCTCTTGTATTCAGTAACGTTGCTGCTCTTGTATTCGGTAACATTGCTGCTCTTGTATTCTGTAACGTTGCTGCTCTTTTATTCTGTAACGTTGCTGCTCTTGTATTCGGTAACATTGCTGCTCTTGTATTCGGTAACATTGCTGCTCTTGTATTCAGTAACGTTGCTGCTCTTGTATTCAGTAACGTTGCTGCTCTTGCATTCGGTAACATTGCTGCTCTTGTATTCAGTAACGTTGCTGCTCTTGTATTCAGTAACGTTGCTGCTCTTGTATTCGGTAACGTTGCTGCTCTTGTATTCGGTCACGTTGCTGCTCTTGTATTCAGTAACGTTGCTGCTCTTGTATTCTGTAACGTTGCTGCTCTTGTATTCTGTAACGTTGCTGCTCTTGTATTCGGTAACATTGCTGCTCTTGTATTCAGTAACATTGCTGCTCTTGTATTCAGTAACGTTGCTGCTCTTGTATTCGGTAACGTTGCTGCTCTTGTATTCGGTCACGTTGCTGCTCTGGTATTCGGTAACGTTGCTGCTCTTGTTTTCGGTAATGTTGCTGCTCTTGTATTCAGTAACGTTGCTGCTCTTGTATTCGGTAACGTTGCTGCTCTTGTATTCAGTAACGTTGCTGCTCTTGTATTCGGTAACGTTGCTGCTCTTGCATTCGGTAACGTTGCTGCTCTTGTATTCGGTAACATTGCTGCTCTTGTATTCAGTAACGTTGCTGCTCTTGTATTCAGTAACGTTGCTGCTCTTGTATTCTGTAACGTTGCTGCTCTTGTATTCAGTAACGTTGCTGCTCTTGTATTCGGTAACATTGCTGCTCTTGTATTCAGTAACGTTGCTGCTCTTGTATTCAGTAACATTGCTGCTCTTGTATTCGGTAACATTGCTGCTCTTGTATTCAGTAACGTTGCTGCTCTTGTATTCAGTAACGTTGCTGCTCTTGCATTCGGTAACATTGCTGCTCTTGTATTCAGTAACGTTGCTGCTCTTGTATTCAGTAACGTTGCTGCTCTTGTATTCGGTAACGTTGCTGCTCTTGTATTCGGTCACGTTGCTGCTCTTGTATTCAGTAACGTTGCTGCTCTTGTATTCGGTAACGTTGCTGCTCTTGTATTCTGTAACGTTGCTGCTCTTGTATACTGTAACGTTGCTGCTCTTGTATTCGGTAACATTGCTGCTCTTGTATTCAGTAACATTGCTGCTCTTGTATTCAGTAACGTTGCTGCTCTTGTAATCGGTAACGTTGCTGCTCTTGTATTCTGTAACGTTGCTGCTCTTGTATTCTGTAACGTTGCTGCTCTTGTATTCTGTAACGTTGCTGCTCTTGTATTCGGTAACATTGCTGCTCTTGTATTCAGTAACATTGCTGCTCTTGTATTCAGTAACGTTGCTGCTCTTGTATTCTGTAACGTTGCTGCTCTTGTATTCGGTAACGTTGCTGCTCTTGTATTCAGTAACATTGCTGCTATTGTATTCGGTAATGTTGCTGCTCTTGTATTCAGTAACGTTGCTGCTCTTGTATTCAGTAACGTTGCTGCTCTTGTATTCGGTAACGTTGCTGCTCTTGTATTCAGTTACGTTGCTGCTCTTGTATTCGGTAACGTTGCTGCTCTTGTATTCGGTAACCTTGCTGCTCTTGTATTCGGTAACATTGCTGCTCTTGTATTCGGTAACGTTGCTGCTCTTGTATTCGGTAACATTGCTGCTCTTGTATTCAGTAACATTGCTGCTCTTGTATTCGGTAACTTTGATGCTCTTGTATTCGGTAACGTTGCTGCTCTTGTATTCAGTGACGTTGCTGCACTTGTATTCAGTAACATTGCTGCTCTTGTATTCGGTAACGTTGCTGCTCTTGTATTCAGTAACATTGCTGCTCCTGTATTCGGTAACATTGCTGCTCTTGTATTCGGTAACGTTGCTGCTCTTGTATTCGTTAACGTTGCTGCTCTTGTATTCGGTAACGTTGCTGCTCTTGTATTCAGTAACATTGCTGCTCTTGTATTCGGTAACGTTGCTGCTCTTGTATTCGGTAACATTGCTGCTCTTGTATTCGGTAATGTTGCTGCTTTTGTATTCAGTAACGTTGTTGCTCTTGTATTCAGTAACATTGCTGCTCTTGTATTCAGTAACATTGCTGCTCTTGTATTCAGTAACGTTGCTGCTCTTGTATTCGGTAACATTGCTGCTCTTGTATTCAGTAACATTGCTGCTCTTGTATTCGGTAACGTTGCTGCTCTTGTATTCGGTAACGTTGCTGCTCTTTTATTCAGTAACATTGCTGCTCTTGTATTCGGTAACATTGCTGCTCTTGTATTCAGTAACGTTGCTACTCTTGTATTCAGTAACATTGCTGCTCCTGTATTCGGTAACATTGCTGCTCTTGTATTCGGTAACGTTGCTGCTCTTGTATTCCTTAACGTTGCTGCTCTTGTATTCGGTAACGTTGCTGCTCTTGTATTCAGTAACGTTGCTGCTCTTGTATTCGGTAAGGTTGCTGCTCTTGTATTCGGTAACGTTGCTGCTCTTGTATTCGGTAATGTTGCTGAATTGTATTTGGTAACGTTGCTGCTCTTGTATTCGGTAAGGTTGCTGCTCTTGTATTCAGTAACGTTGCTGCTCTTGTATTCAGTAACGTTGCTGCTCTTGTATTCAGTAATGTTGCTGCTCTTGTATTTGGTAACGTTGCTGCTCTTGTATTCGGTAATGTTGCTGCTCTTGTATTCGTTAACGTTGCTGCTCTTGTATTCAGTAACGTTGCTGCTCTTGTATTCGGTAACGTTGCTGCTTTTGTATTCGGTAACGTTGCTGCTTTTGTATTCGGTAACATTGCTGCTCTTGTATTCGGTAACGTTGCTGCTCTTGTATTCGGTAACATTGCTGCTCTTGTATTCGGTAACGTTGCTGCACTTGTTTTCAGTAACATTGCTGCACTTGTATTCGGTAACATTGCTGCTCCTGTATTCGGTAACGTTGCTGCTCTTGTATTCAGTAACGTTGCTGCTCTTGTATTCGGTAACGTTGCTGCTCTTGTATTCGGTAACATTGCTGCTCTTGTATTCGGTAACGTTGCTGCACTTGTTTTCAGTAACATTGCTGCACTTGTATTCGGTAACATTGCTGCTCCTGTATTCGGTAACGTTGCTGCTCTTGTATTCAGTAACGTTGCTGCTCTTGTATTCGGTAACGTTGCTGCTTTTGTATTCGGTAACGTTGCTGCTTTTGTATTCGGTAACATTGCTGCTCTTGTATTCGGTAACGTTGCTGCTCTTGTATTCGGTAACATTGCTGCTCTTGTATTCGGTAACGTTGCTGCACTTGTTTTCAGTAACATTGCTGCTCTTGTATTCAGTAACGTTGCTGCTCTTGTATTCAGTAACATTGCTGCTCTTGTATTCAGTTACGTTGCTGCTCTTGTATTCGGTAACGTTGCTGCTCTTGTATTCGGTAACATTGCTGCTCTTGTATTCGGTAACATTGCTGCTCTTGTATTCGGTAACATTGCTGCTCTTGTATTCAGTAACATTGCTGCTCTTGTATTCGGTAACGTTGCTGCTCTTGTATTCAGTAACATTGCTGCTCTTGTATTCAGTAACGTTGCTGCTCTTGTATTCAGTAACATTGCTGCTCTTGTATTCAGTAACATTGCTGCTCTTGTATTTGGTAACACTGCTGCTCTTGTATTCGGTAACGTTGCTGCTCTTGTATTCGGTAACATTGCTGCTCTTGTATTCGGTAACGTTGCTGCTCTTGTATTCAGTAACATTGCTGCTCTTGTATTCGGTAACGTTGCTGCTCTTGTATTCGGTAACGTTGCTGCTCTTGTATTCGGTAAAGTTGTTGCTCTTGTATTCAGTAACATTGCTGCTCTTGTATTCGGTAACGTTGCTGCTCTTGTATTCGGTAACGTTGCTGCTCTTGTATTCGGTAACATTGCTGCTCTTGTATTCGGTAACATTGCTGCTCTTGTATTCGGTAACGTTGCTGCTCTTGTATTCAGTAACATTGCTGCTCTTGTATTCGGTAACGTTGCTGCTCTTGTATTCAGTAACATTGCTGCTCTTGTATTCGGTAACGTTGCTGCTCTTGTATTCAGTAACGTTGCTGCTCTTGTATTCGGTAACATTGCTGCTCTTGTATTCGGTAACGTTGCTGCTCTTGTATTCAGTAACGTTGCTGCTCTTGTATTCGGTAACATTGCTGCTCTTGTATTCAGTAACGTTGCTGCTCTTGTATTCGGTAACGTTGCTGCTCTTGTATTCGGTAACGTTGCTGCTCTTGTATTCAGTAACATTGCTGCTCTTGTATTCAGTAACGTTGCTGCTCTTGTATTCAGTAACGTTGCTGCTCTTGTGTTCGGTAACGTTGCTGCTCTTGTATTCGGTAACATTGCTGCTCTTGTATTCGGTAACATTGCTGCTCTTGTATTCGGTAACGTTGCTGCTCTTGTATTCAGTAACATTGCTGCTCTTGTATTCGGTAACGTCGCTGCTCTTGTGTTCGGTAACGTTGCTGCTCTTGTATTCGGTAACGTTGCTGCTCTTGTATTCGGTAACGTTGCTGCTCTTGTATTCGGTAACATTGCTGCTCTTGTATTCAGTAACGTTGCTGCTCTTGTATTCAGTAACGTTGCTGCTCTTGTGTTCGGTAACGTTGCTGCTCTTGTATTCGGTAACGTAGCTGCTCTTGTATTCGGTAACGTTGCTGCTCTTGTATTCAGTAACGTTGCTGCTCTTGTATTCGGTAACATTGCTGCTCTTGTATTCAGTCACGTTGCTGCTCTTGTATTCGGTAACGTTGCGGCTTTTGTATTCAGTCACGTTGCTGCTCTTGTATTCGGTAATGTTGCTGCTTTTGTATTCGGTAACGTTGCTGCGCTTGTATTCGGTAACGTTGCTGCTCTTGTATTCTGTAACGTTGCTGCTCTTGTATTCTGTAACGTTGCTGCTCTTGTATTCGGTAACGTTGCTGCTCTTGTATTCTGTAACATTGCTGCTCTTGTATTCGGTAACGTTGCTGCTCTTGTATTCGGTAACGTTGCTGCTCTTGTACTCGTTAACGTTGCTGCTCTTGTATTCGGTAACGTAGCTGCTCTTGTATTCAGTAACGTTGCTGCTCTTGTATTCGGTAACATTGCTGCTCTTGTATTCAGTAACGTTTCTGCTCTTGTATTCGGTTACGTTGCTGCTCTTGTATTCAGAAACGTTGCTGCTCTTCTATTCAGTAACATTGCTGCTCTTGTATTCGGTAACATTGCTGCTCTTGTATTCGGTAACATTGCTGCTCGTGTATTCAGTAACGTTGCTGCTCTTGTATTCGGTAACGTTGATGCTCATGTATTCAGTAACATTGCTGCTCTTGTATTCAGTAACGTTGCTGCTCTTGTATTCAGTAACGTTGCTGCTCTTGTATTCGGTAACATTGCTGCTCTTGTATTCAGTAACATTGCTGCTCTTGTATTCGGTAACGTTGCTGCTCTTGTATTCGGTAACATTGCAGCTCTTGTATTCAGTAACGTTGCTGCTCTTGTATTCGGTAACATTGCTGCTCTTGTATTCAGTAACGTTGCTGCTCTTGTATTCGTTAATATTGCTGCTCTTGTATTCGGTAACATTGCTGCTCATGTATTCAGTAACGTTGCTGCTCTTGTATTCAGTAACATTGCTGCTCTTGTATTCAGTAACGTTGCTGCTCTTGTATTCAGTAACATTGCTGCTCTTGTATTCAGTAACATTGCTGCTCTTGTATTTGGTAACACTGCTGCTCTTGTATTCGGTAACGTTGCTGCTCTTGTATTCGGTAACATTGCTGCTCTTGTATTCAGTAACATTGCTGCTCTTGTATTCGGTAACGTTGCTGCTCTTGTATTCGGTAACGTTGCTGCTCTTGTATTCGGTAACGTTGCTGCTCTTGTATTCAGTAACATTGCTGCTCTTGTATTCGGTAACGTTGCTGCTCTTGTATTCGGTAACGTTGCTGCTCTTGTATTCGGTAACATTGCTGCTCTTGTATTCGGTAACATTGCTGCTCTTGTATTCGGTAACGTTGCTGCTCTTGTATTCAGAAACATTGCTGCTCTTGTATTCGGTAACGTTGCTGCTCTTGTATTCAGTAACATTGCTGCTCTTGTATTCGGTAACGTTGCTGCTCTTGTATTCAGTAACGTTGCTGCTCTTGTATTCAGTAACGTTGCTGCTCTTGTATTCGGTAACATTGCTGCTCTTGTATTCAGTAACATTGCTGCTCTTGTATTTGGTAACACTGCTGCTCTTGTATTCGGTAACGTTGCTGCTCTTGTATTCGGTAACATTGCTGCTCTTGTATTCGGTAACGTTGCTGCTCTTGTATTCAGTAACATTGCTGCTCTTGTATTCGGTAACGTTGCTGCTCTTGTATTCGGTAACGTTGCTGCTCTTGTATTCGGTAACATTGCTGCTCTTGTATTCGGTAACGTTGTTGCTCTTGTATTCGGTAACGTTGCTGCTCTTGTATTCAGTAACATTGCTGCTCTTGTATTCAGTAACGTTGCTGCTCTTGTATTCAGTAACGTTGCTGCTCTTGTATTCAGTAACGTTGCTGCTCTTGTATTCAGTAACGTTGCTGCTCTTGTGTTCGGTAACGTTGCTGCTCTTGTATTCAGTAACATTGCTGCTCTTGTATTCGGTAACGTTGCTGCTCTTGTATTCAGTAACATTGCTGCTCTTGTATTCAGTAACATTGCTGCTCTTGTATTCGGTAACGTTGCTGCTCTTGTATTCAGTAACATTGCTGCTCTTGTATTCGGTAACGTCGCTGCTCTTGTGTTCGGTAACGTCGCTGCTCTTGTATTCGGTAACGTTGCTGCTCTTGTATTCGGTAACGTTGCTGCTCTTGTATTCGGTAACATTGCTGCTCTTGTATTCGGTAACGTTGCTGCTCTTGTATTCAGTAACGTTGCTGCTCTTGTGTTCGGTAACGTTGCTGCTCTTGTATTCGGTAACGTTGCTGCTCTTGTATTCGGTAACGTTGCTGCTCTTGTATTCAGTAACGTTGCTGCTCTTGTATTCGGTAACGTTGCTGCTCTTGTATTCGATAACGTTGCTGCTCTTGTATTCAGTAACATTGCTGCTCTTGTATTCGGTAACTTTGCTGCTCTTTTATTCGGTAACATTGCTGCTCTTGTATTCGGTAACACTGCTGCTCTTGTATTCGGTAACGTTGCTGCTCTTGTATTCGGTAACGTTGCTGCTCTTGTATTCAGTAACATTGCTGCTCTTGTATTCGGTAACTTTGCTGCTCTTTTATTCGGTAACATTGCTGCTCTTGTATTCGGTAACACTGCTGCTCTTGTATTCGGTAACGTTGCTGCTCTTGTATTCGGTAACGTTGCTGCTCTTGTATTCAGTAACGTTGCTGCTCTTGTATTCGGTAACGTTGTTGCTCTTGTATTCGGTAACGTTGCTGCTCTTGTATTCAGTAACGTTGCTGCTCTTGTATTCGGTAACATTGCTGCTCTTGTATTCGGTCACGTTGCTGCTCTTGTATTCAGTAACATTGCTGCTCTTGTATTCGGTAACGTTGCTGCTCTTGTTTTCGGTAACGTTGCTGCTCTTGTTTTCGGTAACATTGCTACTCTTGTATTCGGTAACATTGCTGCTCTTGTATTCGGTAACGTTGCTGCTCTTGCATTCGGTAACATTGCTGCTCTTGTATTCAGTAATGTTGCTGCTCTGGTATTCGGTAACGTTGCTACTCTTGTATTCGGTAACATTGCTGCTCTTGTATTCGGTCACGTTGCTGCTCTTGTATTCAGTAACATTGCTGCTCTTGTATTCGGTAACGTTGCTGCTCTTGTTTTCGGTAACGTTGCTGCTCTTGTTTTCGGTAACATTGCTGCTCTTGTATTCGGTAACATTGCTGCTCTTGTATTCGGTAACGTTGCTGCTCTTGCATTCGGTAACATTGCTGCTCTTGTATTCAGTAATGTTGCTGCTCTGGTATTCGGTAACGTTGCTGCTCTTGTATTCGGTAACGTTGCTGCTCTTGTATTCAGTAACGTTGCTGCTCTTGTATTCGGTAAAGTTGCTGCTCTTGTATTCAGTAACGCTGCTGCTCTTGTATTCGGTAACGTTGCTGCTCTTGCATTCGGTAACATTGCTGCTCTTGTATTCGGTAACATTGCTGCTCTTGTATTCAGTAACGTTGCTGCTCTTGTATTCAGTAACGTTGCTGCTCTTGTATTCTGTAACGTTGCTGCTCTTGTATTCAGTCACGTTGCTGCTCTTGTATTCGGTAACATTGCTGCTCTTGTATTCAGTAACGTTGCTGCTCTTGTATTCAGTAACGTTGCTGCTCTTGTATTCGGTAACGTTACTGCTCTTGTATTCAGTAACGTTGCTTCTCTTGTATTCAGTAACGTTGCTGCTCTTGCATTCGGCAACATTGCTGCTCTTGTATTCAGTAACGTTGCTGCTCTTGTATTCAGTAACGTTGCTGCTCTTGTATTCGGTAACGTTGCTGCTCTTGTATTCGGTCACGTTGCTGCTCTGGTATTCGGTAACGTTGCTGCTCTTGTATTCGGTAACGTTGCTGCTCTTGTATTCAGTAACGTTGCTGCTCTTGTATTCGGTAACGTTGCTGCTCTTGTATTCAGTAACGTTGCTGCTCTTGTATTCGGTAACGTTGCTGCTCTTGCATTCGGTAACATTGCTGCTCTTGTATTCGGTAACATTGCTGCTCTTGTATTCAGTAACGTTGCTGCTCTTGTATTCAGTAACGTTGCTGCTCTTGTATTCTGTAACGTTGCTGCTCTTGTATTCAGTAACGTTGCTGCTGTTGTATTCGGTAACATTGCTGCTGTTGTATTCTGTAACGTTGCTGCTCTTGTATTCTGTAACGTTGCTGCTCTTGTATTCGGTAACGTTGCTGCTCTTGTATTCAGTAACGTTGCTGCTCTTGTATTCAGTAACGTTGCTGCTCTTGCATTCGGCAACATTGCTGCTCTTGTATTCAGTAACGTTGCTGCTCTTGTATTCAGTAACGTTGCTGCTCTTGTATTCGGTAACGTTGCTGCTCTTGTATTCGGTCACGTTGCTGCTCTGGTATTCGGTAACGTTGCTGCTCTTGTATTCGGTAACGTTGCTGCTCTTGTATTCAGTAACGTTGCTGCTCTTGTATTCGGTAACGTTGCTGCTCTTGTATTCAGTAACGTTGCTGCTCTTGTATTCGGTAACGTTGCTGCTCTTGCATTCGGTAACATTGCTGCTCTTGTATTCGGTAACATTGCTGCTCTTGTATTCAGTAACGTTGCTGCTCTTGTATTCAGTAACGTTGCTGCTCTTGTATTCTGTAACGTTGCTGCTCTTGTATTCAGTAACGTTGCTGCTGTTGTATTCGGTAACATTGCTGCTGTTGTATTCTGTAACGTTGCTGCTCTTGTATTCTGTAACGTTGCTGCTCTTGTATTCAGTAACATTGCTGCTCTTGTATTCGGTAACATTGCTGCTCTTGTATTCAGTAACGTTGCTGCTCTTGTATTCAGTAACGTTGCTGCTCTTGCATTCGGTAACATTGCTGCTCTTGTATTCGGTAACATTGCTGCTCTTGTATTCAGTAACGTTGCTGCTCTTGTATTCAGTAACGTTGCTGCTCTTGTATTCTGTAACGTTGCTGCTCTTGTATTCAGTAACGTTGCTGCTCTTGTATTCGGTAACATTGCTGCTCTTGTATTCTGTAACGTTGCTGCTCTTGTATTCTGTAACGTTGCTGCTCTTGTATTCAGTAACATTGCTGCTCTTGTATTCGGTAACATTTCTGCTCTTGTATTCAGTAACGTTGCTGCTCTTGTATTCAGTAACGTTGCTGCTCTTGCATTCGGTAACATTGCTGCTCTTGTATTCAGTAACGTTGCTGCTCTTGTATTCAGTAACGTTGCTGCTCTTGTATTCGGTAACGTTGCTGCTCTTGTATTCGGTCACGTTGCTGCTCTTGTATTCAGTAACGTTGCTGCTCTTGTATTCGGTAACGTTGCTGCTCTTGTATTCTGTAACGTTGCTGCTCTTGTATTCTGTAACGTTGCTGCTCTTGTATTCGGTAACATTGCTGCTCTTGTATTCAGTAACATTGCTGCTCTTGTATTCAGTAACGTTGCTGCTCTTGTATTCGGTAACGTTGCTGCTCTTGTATTCGGTCACGTTGCTGCTCTGGTATTCGGTAACGTTGCTGCTCTTGTTTTCGGTAATGTTGCTGCTCTTGTATTCAGTAACGTTGCTGCTCTTGTATTCGGTAACGTTGCTGCTCTTGTATTCAGTAACGTTGCTGCTCTTGTATTCGGTAACGTTGCTGCTCTTGCATTCGGTAACATTGCTGCTCTTGTATTCTGTAACGTTGCTGCTCTTGTACTCAGTAACGTTGCTGCTCTTGTATTCAGTAACGTTGCTGCTCTTGTATTCTGTAACGTTGCTGCTCTTGTATTCAGTAACGTTGCTGCTCTTGTATTCGGTAACATTGCTGCTCTTGTATTCAGTAACGTTGCTGCTCTTGTATTCAGTAACATTGCTGCTCTTGTATTCGGTAACATTGCTGCTCTTGTATTCAGTAACGTTGCTGCTCTTGTATTCAGTAACGTTGCTGCTCTTGCATTCGGTAACATTGCTGCTCTTGTATTCAGTAACGTTGCTGCTCTTGTATTTAGTAACGTTGCTGCTCTTGTATTCGGTAACGTTGCTGCTCTTGTATTCGGTCACGTTGCTGCTCTTGTATTCAGTAACGTTGCTGCTCTTGTATTCGGTAACGTTGCTGCTCTTGTATTCTGTAACGTTGCTGCTCTTGTATACTGTAACGTTGCTGCTCTTGTATTCGGTAACATTGCTGCTCTTGTATTCAGTAACATTGCTGCTCTTGTATTCAGTAACGTTGCTGCTCTTGTAATCGGTAACGTTGCTGCTCTTGTATTCTGTAACGTTGCTGCTCTTGTATTCTGTAACGTTGCTGCTCTTGTATTCGGTAACATTGCTGCTCTTGTATTCAGTAACATTGCTGCTCTTGTATTCAGTAACGTTGCTGCTCTTGTATTCTGTAACGTTGCTGCTCTTGTATTCGGTAACGTTGCTGCTCTTGTATTCAGTAACATTGCTGCTATTGTATTCGGTAATGTTGCTGCTCTTGTATTCAGTAACGTTGCTGCTCTTGTATTCAGTAACGTTGCTGCTCTTGTATTCGGTAACGTTGCTGCTCTTGTATTCAGTTACGTTGCTGCTCTTGTATTCGGTAACGTTGCTGCTCTTGTATTTGGTAACCTTGCTGCTCTTGTATTCGGTAACATTGCTGCTCTTGTATTCGGTAACGTTGCTGCTCTTGTATTCGGTAACATTGCTGCTCTTGTATTCAGTAACATTGCTGCTCTTGTATTCGGTAACTTTGATGCTCTTGTATTCGGTAACGTTGCTGCTCTTGTATTCAGTGACGTTGCTGCACTTGTATTCAGGAACATTGCTGCTCTTGTATTCGGTAACGTTGCTGCTCTTGTATTCAGTAACATTGCTGCTCCTGTATTCGGTAACATTGCTGCTCTTGTATTCGGTAACGTTGCTGCTCTTGTATTCGTTAACGTTGCTGCTCTTGTATTCGGTAACGTTGCTGCTCTTGTATTCAGTAACATTGCTGCTCTTGTATTCGGTAACGTTGCTGCTCTTGTATTCGGTAACATTGCTGCTCTTGTATTCGGTAATGTTGCTGCTTTTGTATTCAGTAACGTTGTTGCTCTTGTATTCAGTAACATTGCTGCTCTTGTATTCAGTAACATTGCTGCTCTTGTATTCAGTAACGTTGCTGCTCTTGTATTCGTTAACATTGCTGCTCTCGTATTCAGTAACATTGCTACTCTTGTATTCAGTAACGTTGCTGCTCTTGTATTCGGTAACATTGCTGCTCTTGTATTCAGTAACATTGCTGCTCTTGTATTCGGTAACGTTGCTGCTCTTGTATTCGGTAACGTTGCTGCTTTTGTATTCGGTAACGTTGCTGCTTTTGTATTCGGTAACATTGCTGCTCTTGTATTCGGTAACGTTGCTGCTCTTGTATTCGGTAACATTGCTGCTCTTGTATTCGGTAACGTTGCTGCACTTGTTTTCAGTAACATTGCTGCACTTGTATTCGGTAACATTGCTGCTCCTGTATTCGGTAACGTTGCTGCTCTTGTATTCAGTAACGTTGCTGCTCTTGTATTCGGTAACGTTGCTGCTTTTGTATTCGGTAACGTTGCTGCTTTTGTATTCGGTAACATTGCTGCTCTTGTATTCGGTAACGTTGCTGCTCTTGTATTCGGTAACATTGCTGCTCTTGTATTCGGTAACGTTGCTGCACTTGTTTTCAGTAACATTGCTGCACTTGTATTCGGTAACATTGCTGCTCTTGTATTCGGTAACGTTGCTGCTCTTGTATTCAGTAACATTGCTGCTCTTGTATTCAGTAACGTTGCTGCTCTTGTATTCGGTAACGTTGCTGCTCTTGTATTCGCTAACGTTGCTGCTCTTGTATTCGGTAACGTTGCTGCTCTTGTATTCGGTAACGTTGCTGCTCTTGTATTCGGTAACATTTCTGCTCTTGTATTCGGTAACATTGCTGCTCTTGTATTCGGTAACGTTGCTGCTCTTGTATTCGGTAACATTCCTGCTCTTGTATTCGGTAACTTTGCTGCTCTTGTATTCGGTAACGTTGCTGCTCTTGTATTCGGTAACATTGCTGCTCTTGTATCCGGTAACGTTGCTGCTTTTGTATTCGGTAACGTTGCTGCTCTTGTATTCGGTAACGTTGCTGGTCTTGTATTCGGTAACATTGCTGCTTTTGTATTCAGTAACGTTGTTGCTCTTGTATTCAGTAACATTGCTGCTCTTGTATTCAGTAACGTTGCTGCTCTTGTATTCAGTAACATTGCTGCTCTTGTATTCAGTAACATTGCTGCTCTTGTATTCGGTAACGTTGCTGCTCTTGTATTCGGTAACGTTGCTGCTCTTGTATTCGGTAACGTTGCTGCTCTTGTATTCGGTAACGTTGCTGCTCTTGTATTCGGTAACATTGCTGCTCTTGTATTCGGTAACATTGCTGCTCTTGTATTCAGTAACGTTGCTGCTCTTGTATTCGGTAACATTGCTGCTCTTGTATTCAGTAACATTGCTGCTCTTGTATTCGGTAACGTTGCTGCTCTTGTATTCGGTAACATTGCTGCTCTTGTATTCAGTAACGTTGCTGCTCTTGTATTCGGTAACATTGCTGCTCTTGTATTCGGTAACGTTGCTGCTCTTGTATTCGTTAACGTTGCTGCTCTTGTATTCGGTAACGTTGCTGCTCTTGTATTCAGTAACGTTGCTGCTCTTGTATTCGGTAAGGTTGCTGCTCTTGTATTCGGTAACGTTGCTGCTCTTGTATTCGGTAATGTTGCTGAATTGTATTCGGTAACATTGCTGCTCTTGTATTCAGTAACGTTGCTGCTCTTGTATTCAGTAATGTTGCTGCTCTTGTATTCGGTAACGTTGCTGCTCTTGTATTCGGTAATGTTGCTGCTCTTGTATTCGTTAACGTTGCTGCTCTTGTATTCAGTAACGTTGCTGCTCTTGTATTCGGTAACGTTGCTGCTTTTGTATTCGGTAACGTTGCTGCTTTTGTATTCGGTAACATTGCTGCTCTTGTATTCGGTAACGTTGCTGCTCTTGTATTCGGTAACATTGCTGCTCTTGTATTCGGTAACGTTGCTGCACTTGTTTTCAGTAACATTGCTGCACTTGTATTCGGTAACATTGCTGCTCCTGTATTCGGTAACGTTGCTGCTCTTGTATTCAGTAACGTTGCTGCTCTTGTATTCGGTAACGTTGCTGCTTTTGTATTCGGTAACGTTGCTGCTTTTGTATTCGGTAACATTGCTGCTCTTGTATTCGGTAACGTTGCTGCTCTTGTATTCGGTAACATTGCTGCTCTTGTATTCGGTAACGTTGCTGCACTTGTTTTCAGTAACATTGCTGCACTTGTATTCGGTAACATTGCTGCTCTTGTATTCGGTAACGTTGCTGCTCTTGTATTCAGTAACATTGCTGCTCTTGTATTCAGTAACGTTGCTGCTCTTGTATTCGGTAACGTTGCTGCTCTTGTATTCGCTAACGTTGCTGCTCTTGTATTCGGTAACGTTGCTGCTCTTGTATTCGGTAACGTTGCTGCTCTTGTATTCGGTAACATTTCTGCTCTTGTATTCGGTAACATTGCTGCTCTTGTATTCGGTAACGTTGCTGCTCTTGTATTCGGTAACTTTGCTGCTCTTGTATTCGGTAACGTTGCTGCTCTTGTATTCGGTAACGTTGCTGCTCTTGTATTCGGTAACGTTGCTGCTTTTGTATTCGGTAACGTTGCTGCTCTTGTATTCGGTAACGTTGCTGGTCTTGTATTCGGTAACATTGCTGCTTTTGTATTCAGTAACGTTGTTGCTCTTGTATTCAGTAACATTGCTGCTCTTGTATTCAGTAACGTTGCTGCTCTTGTATTCAGTAACATTGCTGCTCTTGTATTCAGTAACATTGCTGCTCTTGTATTCGGTAACGTTGCTGCTCTTGTATTCGGTAACGTTGCTGCTCTTGTATTCGGTAACGTTGCTGCTCTTGTATTCGGTAACGTTGCTGCTCTTGTATTCGGTAACGTTGCTGCTCTTGTATTCGGTAACATTGCTGCTCTTGTATTCGGTAACATTGCTGCTCTTGTATTCAGTAACGTTGCTGCTCTTGTATTCGGTAACATTGCTGCTCTTGTATTCAGTAACATTGCTGCTCTTGTATTCGGTAACGTTGCTGCTCTTGTATTCGGTAACATTGCTGCTCTTGTATTCAGTAACGTTGCTGCTCTTGTATTCGGTAACATTGCTGCTCTTGTATTCAGTAACGTTGCTGCTCTTGTATTCGGTAACATTGCTGCTCTTGTATTCGGTAACATTGCTGCTCTTGTATTCGGTAACATTGCTGCTCTTGTATTCAGTAACGTTGCTGCTCTTGTATTCGGTAACATTGCTGCTCTTGTATTCAGTAATGTTGCTGCTCTTGTATTCGGTAACATTGCTGCTCTTGTATTCAGTAACATTGCTGCTCTTGTATTCTGTAACGTTGCTGCTCTTGTATTCGGTAACGTTGCTGCTCTTGTATTCGGTAACATTGCTGCTCTTGTATTCGGTAACATTGCTGCTTTTGTATTCTGTAACGTTGTTGCTCTTGTATTCAGTAACATTGCTGGTCTTGTATTCAGTAACATTGCTGCTCTTGTATTCGGTAACATTGCTGCTCTTGTATTCGGTAACATTGCTGCTCTTGTATTCGGTAACGTTGCTGCTCTTGTATTCGGTAACATTGCTGCTCTTGTATTCGGTAACTTTGCTGCTCTTGTATTCGGTAACGTTGCTGCTCTTGTATTCGGTAACATTGCTGCTCTTGTATTCGGTAACGTTGCTGCTTTTGTATTCGGTAACGTTGCTGCTCTTGTATTCGGTAACGTTGCTGCTCTTGCATTCGGTAACATTGCTGCTCTTGTATTCAGTAATGTTGCTGCTCTGGTATTCGGTAACGTTGCTACTCTTGTATTCGGTAACATTGCTGCTCTTGTATTCAGTAACGTTGCTGCTCTTGTATTCAGTAACATTGCTGCTCTTGTATTCAGTAACATTGCTGCTCTTGTATTCGGTAACGTTGCTGCTCTTGTATTCGGTAACGTTGCTGCTCTTGTATTCGGTAACGTTGCTGCTCTTGTATTCGGTAACGTTGCTGCTCTTGTATTCGGTAACGTTGCTGCTCTTGTATTCGGTAACATTGCTGCTCTTGTATTCGGTAACGTTGCTGCTCTTGTATTCAGTAACGTTGCTGCTCTTGTATTCGGTAACATTGCTGCTCTTGTATTCAGTAACATTGCTGCTCTTGTATTCGGTAACGTTGCTGCTCTTGTATTCGGTAACATTGCTGCTCTTGTATTCAGTAACGTTGCTGCTCTTGTATTCGGTAACATTGCTGCTCTTGTATTCAGTAACGTTGCTGCTCTTGTATTCGTTAATATTGCTGCTCTTGTATTCAGTAACGTTGCTGCTCTTGTATTCGGTAACATTGCTGCTCTTGTATTCAGTAACGTTGCTGCTCTTGTATTCGGTAACATTGCTGCTCTTGTATTCGGTAACATTGCTGCTCTTGTATTCGGTAACATTGCTGCTCTTGTATTCAGTAACGTTGCTGCTCTTGTATTCGGTAACATTGCTGCTCTTGTATTCAGTAATGTTGCTGCTCTTGTATTCGGTAACATTGCTGCTCTTGTATTCAGTAACATTGCTGCTCTTGTATTCTGTAACGTTGCTGCTCTTGTATTCGGTAACGTTGCTGCTCTTGTATTCGGTAACATTGCTGCTCTTGTATTCGGTAACATTGCTGCTTTTGTATTCAGTAACGTTGTTGCTCTTGTATTCAGTAACATTGCTGGTCTTGTATTCAGTAACATTGCTGCTCTTGTATTCGGTAACATTGCTGCTCTTGTATTCGGTAACGTTGCTGCTCTTGTATTCGGTAACGTTGCTGCTCTTGTATTCGGTAACATTGCTGCTCTTGTATTCGGTAACTTTGCTGCTCTTGTATTCGGTAACGTTGCTGCTCTTGTATTCGGTAACATTGCTGCTCTTGTATTCGGTAACGTTGCTGCTTTTGTATTCGTTAACGTTGCTGCTCTTGTATTCGGTAACGTTGCTGGTCTTGTATTCGGTAACATTGCTGCTTTTGTATTCAGTAACGTTGTTGCTTTTGTATTCAGTAACGTTGTTGCTCTTGTATTCAGTAACATTGCTGGTCTTGTATTCAGTAACATTGCTGCTTTTGTATTCAGGAACGTTGTTGCTCTTGTATTCAGTAACATTGCTGGTCTTGTATTCAGTAACGTTGTTGCTCTTGTATTCAGTAAAATTGCTGGTCTTGTATTCAGTAACGTTGTTGCTCTTGTATTCACGAACGTTGCTGCTCTTGTATTCAGTAACATTGCTGCTCTTGTATTCACTAACGTTGCTGCTCTTGTATTCAGTAACATTGCTGCTCTTGTATTCAGTAACGTTGCTGCTCTTGTATTCGGTAACGTTGCTGCTCTTGTATTCGGTAACGTTGCTGCTCTTGTATTCGGTAACGTTGCTGCTCTTGTATTCAGTAACATTGCTGCTCTTGTATTCAGTAACGTTACTGCTCTTGTATTCGGTAACGTTGCTGCTCTTGTATTCGGTAACGTTGCTGCTCTTGTATTCGGTAACGTTGCTGCTCTTGTATTCGGTAACGTTGCTGCTCTTGTATTCTGTAACATTGCTGCTCTTTTATTCGGTAACATTGCTGCTCTTGTATTCAGTAACGTTGCTGCTCTTGTATTCGTTAACATTGCTGCTCTCGTATTCAGTAACGTTGCTGCTCTTGTATTCAGTAACGTTGCTGATCTTGTATTCAGTAACATTGCTGCTCTTGTATTCGGTAACATTGCTGGTCTTGTATTCGGTAACGTTGCTGCTCTTGTATTCGGTAACGTTGCTGCTCTTTTATTCGGTAACATTGCTGCTCCTGTATTCGGTAACATTGCTGCTCTTGTATTCGGTAACGTTGCTGCTCTTGTACTCGTTAACGTTGCTGCTCTTGTACTCGTTAACGTTGCTGCTCTTGCATTCGGTAACGTTGCTGCTCTTGTATTCAGTAACATTGCTGCTGTTGTATTCGGGAACGTAGCTGCTCTTGTATTCAGTAACGTTGCTGCTCTTGTATTCGGTAACGTTGCTGCTTTTGTATTCGGTACCGTTGCAGCTCTTTTATTCGGTAACATTGCTGCTCCTGTATTCGGTAACATTGCTGCTCTTGTATTCGGTAACGTTGCTGCTCTTGTACTCGTTAACGTTGCTGCTCTTGTATTCGGTAACGTAGCTGCTCTTGTATTCGGTAACGTTGCTGCTCTTGTATTCAGTAACGTTGCTGCTCTTGTATTCGGTAACATTGCTGCTCTTGTATTCAGTCATGTTGCTGCTCTTGTATTCGGTAACGTTGCTGCTTTTGTATTCAGTCACGTTGCTGCTCTTGTATTCGGTAATGTTGCTGCTTTTGTATTCGGTAACGTTGCTGCGCTTGTATTCGGTAACGTTGCTGCTCTTGTATTCTGTAACGTTGCTGCTCTTGTATTCTGTAACGTTGCTGCTCTTGTATTCGGTAACGTTGCTGCTCTTGTATTCTGTAACATTGCTGCTCTTGTATTCGGTAACGTTGCTGCTCTTGTATTCGGTAACGTTGCTGCTCTTGTACTCGTTAACGTTGCTGCTCTTGTATTCGGTAACGTAGCTGCTCTTGTATTCAGTAACGTTGCTGCTCTTGTATTCGGTAACATTGCTGCTCTTGTATTCAGTAACGTTTCTGCTCTTGTATTCGGTTACGTTGCTGCTCTTGTATTCAGAAACGTTGCTGCTCTTCTATTCAGTAACATTGCTGCTCTTGTATTCGGTAACATTGCTGCTCTTGTATTCGGTAACATTGCTGCTCGTGTATTCAGTAACGTTGCTGCTCTTGTATTCGGTAACGTTGCTGCTCATGTATTCAGTAACATTGCTGCTCTTGTATTCAGTAACGTTGCTGCTCTTGTATTCAGTTACGTTGCTGCTCTTGTATTCGGTAACATTGCTGCTCTTGTATTCAGTAACATTGCTGCTCTTGTATTCGGTAACGTTGCTGCTCTTGTATTCGGTAACATTGCTGCTCTTGTATTCAGTAACGTTGCTGCTCTTGTATTCGGTAACATTGCTGCTCTTGTATTCAGTAACGTTGCTGCTCTTGTATTCGTTAATATTGCTGCTCTTGTATTCGGTAACATTGCTGCTCATGTATTCAGTAACGTTGCTGCTCTTGTATTCAGGAACATTGCTGCTCTTGTATTCAGTAACGTTGCTGCTCTTGTATTCAGTAACATTGCTGCTCTTGTATTCAGTAACATTGCTGCTCTTGTATTTGGTAACACTGCTGCTCTTGTATTCGGTAACGTTGCTGCTCTTGTATTCGGTAACATTGCTGCTCTTGTATTCGGTAACGTTGCTGCTCTTGTATTCAGTAACATTGCTGCTCTTGTATTCGGTAACGTTGCTGCTCTTGTATTCGGTAACGTTGCTGCTCTTGTATTCGGTAACATTGCTGCTCTTGTATTCGGTAACATTGCTGCTCTTGTATTCGGTAACGTTGCTGCTCTTGTATTCAGTAACATTGCTGCTCTTGTATTCGGTAACGTTGCTGCTCTTGTATTCAGTAACATTGCTGCTCTTGTATTCGGTAACGTTGCTGCTCTTGTATTCAGTAACGTTGCTGCTCTTGTATTCAGTAACGTTGCTGCTCTTGTATTCGGTAACATTGCTGCTCTTGTATTCGGTAACGTTGCTGCTCTTGTATTCGGTAACGTTGCTGCTCTTGTATTCGGTAACGTTGCTGCTCTTGTATTCAGTAACATTGCTGCTCTTGTATTCAGTAACGTTGCTGCTCTTGTATTCAGTAACGTTGCTGCTCTTGTGTTCGGTAACGTTGCTGCTCTTGTATTCAGTAACATTGCTGCTCTTGTATTCGGTAACGTTGCTGCTCTTGTATTCAGTAACATTGCTGCTCTTGTATTCAGTAACATTGCTGCTCTTGTATTCGGTAACGTTGCTGCTCTTGTATTCAGTAACATTGCTGCTCTTGTATTCGGTAACGTCGCTGCTCTTGTGTTCGGTAACGTTGCTGCTCTTGTATTCGGTAACGTTGCTGCTCTTGTATTCGGTAACGTTGCTGCTCTTGTATTCAGTAACGTTGCTGCTCTTGTATTCAGTAACGTTGCTGCTCTTGTGTTCGGTAACGTTGCTGCTCTTGTATTCGGTAACGTAGCTGCTCTTGTATTCGGTAACGTTGCTGCTCTTGTATTCAGTAACGTTGCTGCTCTTGTATTCGGTAACATTGCTGCTCTTGTATTCAGTCACGTTGCTGCTCTTGTATTCGGTAACGTTGCTGCTTTTGTATTCAGTCACGTTGCTGCTCTTGTATTCGGTAATGTTGCTGCTTTTGTATTCGGTAACGTTGCTGCGCTTGTATTCGGTAACGTTGCTGCTCTTGTATTCTGTAACGTTGCTGCTCTTGTATTCTGTAACGTTGCTGCTCTTGTATTCGGTAACGTTGCTGCGCTTGTATTCGGTAACGTTGCTGCTCTTGTATTCTGTAACGTTGCTGCTCTTGTATTCTGTAACATTGCTGCTCTTGTATTCGGTAACGTTGCTGCTCTTGTATTCGGTAACGTTGCTGCTCTTGTACTCGTTAACGTTGCTGCTCTTGTATTCGGTAACGTAGCTGCTCTTGTATTCGGTAACATTGCTGCTCTTGTATTCAGTAACGTTTCTGCTCTTGTATTCGGTTACGTTGCTGCTCTTGTATTCAGAAACGTTGCTGCTCTTCTATTCAGTAACATTGCTGCTCTTGTATTCGGTAACATTGCTGCTTTTGTATTCGGTAACATTGCTGCTCGTGTATTCAGTAACGTTGCTGCTCTTGTATTCGGTAACGTTGCTGCTCATGTATTCAGTAACATTGCTGCTCTTGTATTCAGTAACGTTGCTGCTCTTGTATTCAGTAACGTTGCTGCTCTTGTATTCGGTAACATTGCTGCTCTTGTATTCAGTAACATTGCTGCTCTTGTATTCGGTAACGTTGCTGCTCTTGTATTCGGTAACATTGCTGCTCTTGTATTCAGTAACGTTGCTGCTCTTGTATTCGGTAACATTGCTGCTCTTGTATTCAGTAACGTTGCTGCTCTTGTATTCGTTAATATTGCTGCTCTTGTATTCGGTAACATTGCTGCTCATGTATTCAGTAACGTTGCTGCTCTTGTATTCAGTAACATTGCTGCTCTTGTATTCAGTAACGTTGCTGCTCTTGTATTCGGTAACATTGCTGCTCTTGTATTCAGTAACATTGCTGCTCTTGTATTTGGTAACACTGCTGCTCTTGTATTCGGTAACGTTGCTGCTCTTGTATTCGGTAACATTGCTGCTCTTGTATTCGGTAACGTTGCTGCTCTTGTATTCAGTAACATTGCTGCTCTTGTATTCGGTAACGTTGCTGCTCTTGTATTCGGTAACGTTGCTGCTCTTGTATTCGGTAACGTTGCTGCTCTTGTATTCAGTAACATTGCTGCTCTTGTATTCGGTAACGTTGCTGCTCTTGTATTCGGTAACGTTGCTGCTCTTGTATTCGGTAACATTGCTGCTCTTGTATTCGGTAACATTGCTGCTCTTGTATTCGGTAACGTTGCTGCTCTTGTATTCAGTAACATTGCTGCTCTTGTATTCGGTAACGTTGCTGCTCTTGTATTCGGTAACGTTGCTGCTCTTGTATTCAGTAACATTGCTGCTCTTGTATTCGGTAACGTTGCTGCTCTTGTATTCAGTAACGTTGCTGCTCTTGTATTCAGTAACGTTGCTGCTCTTGTATTCGGTAACATTGCTGCTCTTGTATTCAGTAACATTGCTGCTCTTGTATTTGGTAACACTGCTGCTCTTGTATTCGGTAACGTTGCTGCTCTTGTATTCGGTAACATTGCTGCTCTTGTATTCGGTAACGTTGCTGCTCTTGTATTCAGTAACATTGCTGCTCTTGTATTCGGTAACGTTGCTGCTCTTGTATTCGGTAACGTTGCTGCTCTTGTATTCGGTAACATTGCTGCTCTTGTATTCAGTAACATTGCTGCTCTTGTATTCGGTAACGTTGTTGCTCTTGTATTCGGTAACGTTGCTGCTCTTCTATTCAGTAACATTGCTGCTCTTGTATTCAGTAACGTTGCTGCTCTTGTATTCAGTAACGTTGCTGCTCTTGTATTCAGTAACATTGCTGCTCTTGTATTCAGTAACATTGCTGCTCTTGTATTCGTTAATATTGCTGCTCTTGTATTCAGTAACGTTGCTGCTCTTGTATTCGGTAACATTGCTGCTCTTGTATTCGGTAACGTTGCTGCTCTTGTATTCAGTAACATTGCTGCTCTTGTATTCGGTAACGTCGCTGCTCTTCTGTTCGGTAACGTTGCTGCTCTTGTATTCGGTAACGTTGCTGCTCTTGTATTCGGTAACGTTGCTGCTCTTGTATTCGGTAACATTGCTGCTCTTGTATTCAGTAACGTTGCTGCTCTTGTATTCAGTAACGTTGCTGCTCTTGTGTTCGGTAACGTTGCTGCTCTTGTATTCGGTAACGTTGCTGCTCCTGTATTTGGTAACATTGCTGCTCTTGTATTCAGTAACGTTGCTGCTCTTGTATTCGGTAACGTTGCTGCTCTTGTATTCGATAACGTTGCTGCTCTTGTATTCAGTAACATTGCTGCTCTTGTATTCGGTAACTTTGCTGCTCTTTTATTCGGTAACATTGCTGCTCTTGTATTCGGTAACACTGCTGCTCTTGTATTCGGTAACGTTGCTGCTCTTGTATTCGGTAACGTTGCTGCTCTTGTATTCAGTAACGTTGCTGCTCTTGTATTCGGTAACGTTGTTGCTCTTGTATTCGGTAACGTTGCTGCTCTTGTATTCAGTAACGTTGCTGCTCTTGTATTCGGTAACATTGCTGCTCTTGTATTCGGTCACGTTGCTGCTCTTGTATTCAGTAACATTGCTGCTCTTGTATTCGGTAACGTTGCTGCTCTTGTTTTCGGTAACGTTGCTGCTCTTGTTTTCGGTAACATTGCTGCTCTCGTATTCGGTAACATTGCTGCTCTTGTATTCGGTAACGTTGCTGCTCTTGCATTCGGTAACATTGCTGCTCTTGTATTCAGTAATGTTGCTGCTCTGGTATTCGGTAACGTTGCTGCTCTTGTATTCGGTAACATTGCTGCTCTTGTATTCGGTCACGTTGCTGCTCTTGTATTCAGTAACATTGCTGCTCTTGTATTCGGTAACGTTGCTGCTCTTGTTTTCGGTAACGTTGCTGCTCTTGTTTTCGGTAACATTGCTGCTCTTGTATTCGGTAACTTTGCTGCTCTTGTATTCGGTAACGTTGCTGCTCTTGCATTCGGTAACATTGCTGCTCTTGTATTCAGTAATGTTGCTGCTCTGGTATTCGGTAACGTTGCTGCTCTTGTATTCGGTAACGTTGCTGCTCTTGTATTCAGTAACGTTGCTGCTCTTGTATTCGGTAAAGTTGCTGCTCTTGTATTCAGTAACGCTGCTGCTCTTGTATTCGGTAACGCTGCTGCTCTTGTATTCGGTAACGTTGCTGCTCTTGCATTCGGTAACATTGCTGCTCTTGTATTCGGTAACATTGCTGCTCTTGTATTCAGTAACGTTGCTGCTCTTGTATTCAGTAACGTTGCTGCTCTTGTATTCTGTAACGTTGCTGCTCTTGTATTCAGTAACGTTGCTGCTCTTGTATTCGGTAACATTGCTGCTCTTGTATTCAGTAACGTTGCTGCTCTTGTATTCAGTAACGTTGCTGCTCTTGTATTCGGTAACGTTGCTGCTCTTGTATTCAGTAACGTTGCTGCTCTTGTATTCAGTAACGTTGCTGCTCTTGCATTCGGCAACATTGCTGCTCTTGTATTCAGTAACGTTGCTGCTCTTGTATTCAGTAACATTGCTGCTCTTGTATTTGGTAACATTGCTGCTCTTGTATTCGGTAACATTGCTGCTCTTGTATTCGGTAACGTTGCTGCTCTTGTATTCAGTAACGTTGCTGCTCTTGTATTCGGTAACATTGCTGCTCTTGTATTCAGTAACATTGCTGCTCTTGTATTCGGTAACGTTGCTGCTCTTGTATTCGGTAACATTGCTGCTCTTGTATTCAGTAACGTTGCTGCTCTTGTATTCGGTAACATTGCTGCTCTTGTATTCAGTAACGTTGCTGCTCTTGTATTCGTTAATATTGCTGCTCTTGTATTCAGTAACGTTGCTGCTCTTGTATTCGGTAACATTGCTGCTCTTGTATTCAGTAACGTTGCTGCTCTTGTATTCGGTAACATTGCTGCTCTTGTATTCGGTAACATTGCTGCTCTTGTATTCGGTAACATTGCTGCTCTTGTATTCAGTAACGTTGCTGCTCTTGTATTCGGTAACATTGCTGCTCTTGTATTCAGTAATGTTGCTGCTCTTGTATTCGGTAACATTGCTGCTCTTGTATTCAGTAACATTGCTGCTCTTGTATTCTGTAACGTTGCTGCTCTTGTATTCGGTAACGTTGCTGCTCTTGTATTCGGTAACATTGCTGCTCTTGTATTCGGTAACATTGCTGCTTTTGTATTCAGTAACGTTGTTGCTCTTGTATTCAGTAACATTGCTGGTCTTGTATTCAGTAACATTGCTGCTCTTGTATTCGGTAACATTGCTGCTCTTGTATTCGGTAACGTTGCTGCTCTTGTATTCGGTAACGTTGCTGCTCTTGTATTCGGTAACATTGCTGCTCTTGTATTCGGTAACTTTGCTGCTCTTGTATTCGGTAACGTTGCTGCTCTTGTATTCGGTAACATTGCTGCTCTTGTATTCGGTAACGTTGCTGCTTTTGTATTCGTTAACGTTGCTGCTCTTGTATTCGGTAACATTGCTGCTCATGTATTCAGTAACGTTGCTGCTCTTGTATTCAGTAACATTGCTGCTCTTGTATTCAGTAACGTTGCTGCTCTTGTATTCGGTAACATTGCTGCTCTTGTATTCAGTAACATTGCTGCTCTTGTATTTGGTAACACTGCTGCTCTTGTATTCGGTAACGTTGCTGCTCTTGTATTCGGTAACATTGCTGCTCTTGTATTCGGTAACGTTGCTGCTCTTGTATTCAGTAACATTGCTGCTCTTGTATTCGGTAACGTTGCTGCTCTTGTATTCGGTAACGTTGCTGCTCTTGTATTCGGTAACGTTGCTGCTCTTGTATTCAGTAACATTGCTGCTCTTGTATTCGGTAACGTTGCTGCTCTTGTATTCGGTAACGTTGCTGCTCTTGTATTCGGTAACATTGCTGCTCTTGTATTCGGTAACATTGCTGCTCTTGTATTCGGTAACGTTGCTGCTCTTGTATTCAGTAACATTGCTGCTCTTGTATTCGGTAACGTTGCTGCTCTTGTATTCGGTAACGTTGCTGCTCTTGTATTCAGTAACATTGCTGCTCTTGTATTCGGTAACGTTGCTGCTCTTGTATTCAGTAACGTTGCTGCTCTTGTATTCAGTAACGTTGCTGCTCTTGTATTCGGTAACATTGCTGCTCTTGTATTCAGTAACATTGCTGCTCTTGTATTTGGTAACACTGCTGCTCTTGTATTCGGTAACGTTGCTGCTCTTGTATTCGGTAACATTGCTGCTCTTGTATTCGGTAACGTTGCTGCTCTTGTATTCAGTAACATTGCTGCTCTTGTATTCGGTAACGTTGCTGCTCTTGTATTCGGTAACGTTGCTGCTCTTGTATTCGGTAACATTGCTGCTCTTGTATTCAGTAACATTGCTGCTCTTGTATTCGGTAACGTTGTTGCTCTTGTATTCGGTAACGTTGCTGCTCTTCTATTCAGTAACATTGCTGCTCTTGTATTCAGTAACGTTGCTGCTCTTGTATTCAGTAACGTTGCTGCTCTTGTATTCAGTAACATTGCTGCTCTTGTATTCAGTAACATTGCTGCTCTTGTATTCGTTAATATTGCTGCTCTTGTATTCAGTAACGTTGCTGCTCTTGTATTCGGTAACATTGCTGCTCTTGTATTCGGTAACGTTGCTGCTCTTGTATTCAGTAACATTGCTGCTCTTGTATTCGGTAACGTCGCTGCTCTTCTGTTCGGTAACGTTGCTGCTCTTGTATTCGGTAACGTTGCTGCTCTTGTATTCGGTAACGTTGCTGCTCTTGTATTCGGTAACATTGCTGCTCTTGTATTCAGTAACGTTGCTGCTCTTGTATTCAGTAACGTTGCTGCTCTTGTGTTCGGTAACGTTGCTGCTCTTGTATTCGGTAACGTTGCTGCTCCTGTATTTGGTAACATTGCTGCTCTTGTATTCAGTAACGTTGCTGCTCTTGTATTCGGTAACGTTGCTGCTCTTGTATTCGATAACGTTGCTGCTCTTGTATTCAGTAACATTGCTGCTCTTGTATTCGGTAACTTTGCTGCTCTTTTATTCGGTAACATTGCTGCTCTTGTATTCGGTAACACTGCTGCTCTTGTATTCGGTAACGTTGCTGCTCTTGTATTCGGTAACGTTGCTGCTCTTGTATTCAGTAACGTTGCTGCTCTTGTATTCGGTAACGTTGTTGCTCTTGTATTCGGTAACGTTGCTGCTCTTGTATTCAGTAACGTTGCTGCTCTTGTATTCGGTAACATTGCTGCTCTTGTATTCGGTCACGTTGCTGCTCTTGTATTCAGTAACATTGCTGCTCTTGTATTCGGTAACGTTGCTGCTCTTGTTTTCGGTAACGTTGCTGCTCTTGTTTTCGGTAACATTGCTGCTCTCGTATTCGGTAACATTGCTGCTCTTGTATTCGGTAACGTTGCTGCTCTTGCATTCGGTAACATTGCTGCTCTTGTATTCAGTAATGTTGCTGCTCTGGTATTCGGTAACGTTGCTGCTCTTGTATTCGGTAACATTGCTGCTCTTGTATTCGGTCACGTTGCTGCTCTTGTATTCAGTAACATTGCTGCTCTTGTATTCGGTAACGTTGCTGCTCTTGTTTTCGGTAACGTTGCTGCTCTTGTTTTCGGTAACATTGCTGCTCTTGTATTCGGTAACTTTGCTGCTCTTGTATTCGGTAACGTTGCTGCTCTTGCATTCGGTAACATTGCTGCTCTTGTATTCAGTAATGTTGCTGCTCTGGTATTCGGTAACGTTGCTGCTCTTGTATTCGGTAACGTTGCTGCTCTTGTATTCAGTAACGTTGCTGCTCTTGTATTCGGTAAAGTTGCTGCTCTTGTATTCAGTAACGCTGCTGCTCTTGTATTCGGTAACGCTGCTGCTCTTGTATTCGGTAACGTTGCTGCTCTTGCATTCGGTAACATTGCTGCTCTTGTATTCGGTAACATTGCTGCTCTTGTATTCAGTAACGTTGCTGCTCTTGTATTCAGTAACGTTGCTGCTCTTGTATTCTGTAACGTTGCTGCTCTTGTATTCAGTAACGTTGCTGCTCTTGTATTCGGTAACATTGCTGCTCTTGTATTCAGTAACGTTGCTGCTCTTGTATTCAGTAACGTTGCTGCTCTTGTATTCGGTAACGTTGCTGCTCTTGTATTCAGTAACGTTGCTGCTCTTGTATTCAGTAACGTTGCTGCTCTTGCATTCGGCAACATTGCTGCTCTTGTATTCAGTAACGTTGCTGCTCTTGTATTCAGTAACATTGCTGCTCTTGTATTTGGTAACATTGCTGCTCTTGTATTCGGTAACATTGCTGCTCTTGTATTCGGTAACGTTGCTGCTCTTGTATTCAGTAACGTTGCTGCTCTTGTATTCGGTAACATTGCTGCTCTTGTATTCAGTAACATTGCTGCTCTTGTATTCGGTAACGTTGCTGCTCTTGTATTCGGTAACATTGCTGCTCTTGTATTCAGTAACGTTGCTGCTCTTGTATTCGGTAACATTGCTGCTCTTGTATTCAGTAACGTTGCTGCTCTTGTATTCGTTAATATTGCTGCTCTTGTATTCAGTAACGTTGCTGCTCTTGTATTCGGTAACATTGCTGCTCTTGTATTCAGTAACGTTGCTGCTCTTGTATTCGGTAACATTGCTGCTCTTGTATTCGGTAACATTGCTGCTCTTGTATTCGGTAACATTGCTGCTCTTGTATTCAGTAACGTTGCTGCTCTTGTATTCGGTAACATTGCTGCTCTTGTATTCAGTAATGTTGCTGCTCTTGTATTCGGTAACATTGCTGCTCTTGTATTCAGTAACATTGCTGCTCTTGTATTCTGTAACGTTGCTGCTCTTGTATTCGGTAACGTTGCTGCTCTTGTATTCGGTAACATTGCTGCTCTTGTATTCGGTAACATTGCTGCTTTTGTATTCAGTAACGTTGTTGCTCTTGTATTCAGTAACATTGCTGGTCTTGTATTCAGTAACATTGCTGCTCTTGTATTCGGTAACATTGCTGCTCTTGTATTCGGTAACGTTGCTGCTCTTGTATTCGGTAACGTTGCTGCTCTTGTATTCGGTAACATTGCTGCTCTTGTATTCGGTAACTTTGCTGCTCTTGTATTCGGTAACGTTGCTGCTCTTGTATTCGGTAACATTGCTGCTCTTGTATTCGGTAACGTTGCTGCTTTTGTATTCGTTAACGTTGCTGCTCTTGTATTCGGTAACGTTGCTGGTCTTGTATTCGGTAACATTGCTGCTTTTGTATTCAGTAACGTTGTTGCTTTTGTATTCAGTAACGTTGTTGCTCTTGTATTCAGTAACATTGCTGGTCTTGTATTCAGTAACATTGCTGCTTTTGTATTCAGGAACGTTGTTGCTCTTGTATTCAGTAACATTGCTGGTCTTGTATTCAGTAACGTTGTTGCTCTTGTATTCAGTAAAATTGCTGGTCTTGTATTCAGTAACGTTGTTGCTCTTGTATTCACGAACGTTGCTGCTCTTGTATTCAGTAACATTGCTGCTCTTGTATTCACTAACGTTGCTGCTCTTGTATTCAGTAACATTGCTGCTCTTGTATTCAGTAACGTTGCTGCTCTTGTATTCGGTAACGTTGCTGCTCTTGTATTCGGTAACGTTGCTGCTCTTGTATTCGGTAACGTTGCTGCTCTTGTATTCAGTAACATTGCTGCTCTTGTATTCAGTAACGTTACTGCTCTTGTATTCGGTAACGTTGCTGCTCTTGTATTCGGTAACGTTGCTGCTCTTGTATTCGGTAACGTTGCTGCTCTTGTATTCGGTAACGTTGCTGCTCTTGTATTCTGTAACATTGCTGCTCTTTTATTCGGTAACATTGCTGCTCTTGTATTCAGTAACGTTGCTGCTCTTGTATTCGTTAACATTGCTGCTCTCGTATTCAGTAACGTTGCTGCTCTTGTATTCAGTAACATTGCTGATCTTGTATTCAGTAACATTGCTGCTCTTGTATTCGGTAACATTGCTGGTCTTGTATTCGGTAACGTTGCTGCTCTTGTATTCGGTAACGTTGCTGCTCTTTTATTCGGTAACATTGCTGCTCCTGTATTCGGTAACATTGCTGCTCTTGTATTCGGTAACGTTGCTGCTCTTGTACTCGTTAACGTTGCTGCTCTTGTACTCGTTAACGTTGCTGCTCTTGCATTCGGTAACGTTGCTGCTCTTGTATTCAGTAACATTGCTGCTGTTGTATTCGGGAACGTAGCTGCTCTTGTATTCAGTAACGTTGCTGCTCTTGTATTCGGTAACGTTGCTGCTTTTGTATTCGGTACCGTTGCAGCTCTTTTATTCGGTAACATTGCTGCTCCTGTATTCGGTAACATTGCTGCTCTTGTATTCGGTAACGTTGCTGCTCTTGTACTCGTTAACGTTGCTGCTCTTGTATTCGGTAACGTAGCTGCTCTTGTATTCGGTAACGTTGCTGCTCTTGTATTCAGTAACGTTGCTGCTCTTGTATTCGGTAACATTGCTGCTCTTGTATTCAGTCATGTTGCTGCTCTTGTATTCGGTAACGTTGCTGCTTTTGTATTCAGTCACGTTGCTGCTCTTGTATTCGGTAATGTTGCTGCTTTTGTATTCGGTAACGTTGCTGCGCTTGTATTCGGTAACGTTGCTGCTCTTGTATTCTGTAACGTTGCTGCTCTTGTATTCTGTAACGTTGCTGCTCTTGTATTCGGTAACGTTGCTGCTCTTGTATTCTGTAACATTGCTGCTCTTGTATTCGGTAACGTTGCTGCTCTTGTATTCGGTAACGTTGCTGCTCTTGTACTCGTTAACGTTGCTGCTCTTGTATTCGGTAACGTAGCTGCTCTTGTATTCAGTAACGTTGCTGCTCTTGTATTCGGTAACATTGCTGCTCTTGTATTCAGTAACGTTTCTGCTCTTGTATTCGGTTACGTTGCTGCTCTTGTATTCAGAAACGTTGCTGCTCTTCTATTCAGTAACATTGCTGCTCTTGTATTCGGTAACATTGCTGCTCTTGTATTCGGTAACATTGCTGCTCGTGTATTCAGTAACGTTGCTGCTCTTGTATTCGGTAACGTTGCTGCTCATGTATTCAGTAACATTGCTGCTCTTGTATTCAGTAACGTTGCTGCTCTTGTATTCAGTTACGTTGCTGCTCTTGTATTCGGTAACATTGCTGCTCTTGTATTCAGTAACATTGCTGCTCTTGTATTCGGTAACGTTGCTGCTCTTGTATTCGGTAACATTGCTGCTCTTGTATTCAGTAACGTTGCTGCTCTTGTATTCGGTAACATTGCTGCTCTTGTATTCAGTAACGTTGCTGCTCTTGTATTCGTTAATATTGCTGCTCTTGTATTCGGTAACATTGCTGCTCATGTATTCAGTAACGTTGCTGCTCTTGTATTCAGGAACATTGCTGCTCTTGTATTCAGTAACGTTGCTGCTCTTGTATTCAGTAACATTGCTGCTCTTGTATTCAGTAACATTGCTGCTCTTGTATTTGGTAACACTGCTGCTCTTGTATTCGGTAACGTTGCTGCTCTTGTATTCGGTAACATTGCTGCTCTTGTATTCGGTAACGTTGCTGCTCTTGTATTCAGTAACATTGCTGCTCTTGTATTCGGTAACGTTGCTGCTCTTGTATTCGGTAACGTTGCTGCTCTTGTATTCGGTAACATTGCTGCTCTTGTATTCGGTAACATTGCTGCTCTTGTATTCGGTAACGTTGCTGCTCTTGTATTCAGTAACATTGCTGCTCTTGTATTCGGTAACGTTGCTGCTCTTGTATTCAGTAACATTGCTGCTCTTGTATTCGGTAACGTTGCTGCTCTTGTATTCAGTAACGTTGCTGCTCTTGTATTCAGTAACGTTGCTGCTCTTGTATTCGGTAACATTGCTGCTCTTGTATTCGGTAACGTTGCTGCTCTTGTATTCGGTAACGTTGCTGCTCTTGTATTCGGTAACGTTGCTGCTCTTGTATTCAGTAACATTGCTGCTCTTGTATTCAGTAACGTTGCTGCTCTTGTATTCAGTAACGTTGCTGCTCTTGTGTTCGGTAACGTTGCTGCTCTTGTATTCAGTAACATTGCTGCTCTTGTATTCGGTAACGTTGCTGCTCTTGTATTCAGTAACATTGCTGCTCTTGTATTCAGTAACATTGCTGCTCTTGTATTCGGTAACGTTGCTGCTCTTGTATTCAGTAACATTGCTGCTCTTGTATTCGGTAACGTCGCTGCTCTTGTGTTCGGTAACGTTGCTGCTCTTGTATTCGGTAACGTTGCTGCTCTTGTATTCGGTAACGTTGCTGCTCTTGTATTCAGTAACGTTGCTGCTCTTGTATTCAGTAACGTTGCTGCTCTTGTGTTCGGTAACGTTGCTGCTCTTGTATTCGGTAACGTAGCTGCTCTTGTATTCGGTAACGTTGCTGCTCTTGTATTCAGTAACGTTGCTGCTCTTGTATTCGGTAACATTGCTGCTCTTGTATTCAGTCACGTTGCTGCTCTTGTATTCGGTAACGTTGCTGCTTTTGTATTCAGTCACGTTGCTGCTCTTGTATTCGGTAATGTTGCTGCTTTTGTATTCGGTAACGTTGCTGCGCTTGTATTCGGTAACGTTGCTGCTCTTGTATTCTGTAACGTTGCTGCTCTTGTATTCTGTAACGTTGCTGCTCTTGTATTCGGTAACGTTGCTGCGCTTGTATTCGGTAACGTTGCTGCTCTTGTATTCTGTAACGTTGCTGCTCTTGTATTCTGTAACATTGCTGCTCTTGTATTCGGTAACGTTGCTGCTCTTGTATTCGGTAACGTTGCTGCTCTTGTACTCGTTAACGTTGCTGCTCTTGTATTCGGTAACGTAGCTGCTCTTGTATTCGGTAACATTGCTGCTCTTGTATTCAGTAACGTTTCTGCTCTTGTATTCGGTTACGTTGCTGCTCTTGTATTCAGAAACGTTGCTGCTCTTCTATTCAGTAACATTGCTGCTCTTGTATTCGGTAACATTGCTGCTTTTGTATTCGGTAACATTGCTGCTCGTGTATTCAGTAACGTTGCTGCTCTTGTATTCGGTAACGTTGCTGCTCATGTATTCAGTAACATTGCTGCTCTTGTATTCAGTAACGTTGCTGCTCTTGTATTCAGTAACGTTGCTGCTCTTGTATTCGGTAACATTGCTGCTCTTGTATTCAGTAACATTGCTGCTCTTGTATTCGGTAACGTTGCTGCTCTTGTATTCGGTAACATTGCTGCTCTTGTATTCAGTAACGTTGCTGCTCTTGTATTCGGTAACATTGCTGCTCTTGTATTCAGTAACGTTGCTGCTCTTGTATTCGTTAATATTGCTGCTCTTGTATTCGGTAACATTGCTGCTCATGTATTCAGTAACGTTGCTGCTCTTGTATTCAGTAACATTGCTGCTCTTGTATTCAGTAACGTTGCTGCTCTTGTATTCAGTAACATTGCTGCTCTTGTATTCAGTAACATTGCTGCTCTTGTATTTGGTAACACTGCTGCTCTTGTATTCGGTAACGTTGCTGCTCTTGTATTCGGTAACATTGCTGCTCTTGTATTCGGTAACGTTGCTGCTCTTGTATTCAGTAACATTGCTGCTCTTGTATTCGGTAACGTTGCTGCTCTTGTATTCGGTAACGTTGCTGCTCTTGTATTCGGTAACGTTGCTGCTCTTGTATTCAGTAACATTGCTGCTCTTGTATTCGGTAACGTTGCTGCTCTTGTATTCGGTAACGTTGCTGCTCTTGTATTCGGTAACATTGCTGCTCTTGTATTCGGTAACATTGCTGCTCTTGTATTCGGTAACGTTGCTGCTCTTGTATTCAGTAACATTGCTGCTCTTGTATTCGGTAACGTTGCTGCTCTTGTATTCGGTAACGTTGCTGCTCTTGTATTCAGTAACATTGCTGCTCTTGTATTCGGTAACGTTGCTGCTCTTGTATTCAGTAACGTTGCTGCTCTTGTATTCAGTAACGTTGCTGCTCTTGTATTCGGTAACATTGCTGCTCTTGTATTCAGTAACATTGCTGCTCTTGTATTTGGTAACACTGCTGCTCTTGTATTCGGTAACGTTGCTGCTCTTGTATTCGGTAACATTGCTGCTCTTGTATTCGGTAACGTTGCTGCTCTTGTATTCAGTAACATTGCTGCTCTTGTATTCGGTAACGTTGCTGCTCTTGTATTCGGTAACGTTGCTGCTCTTGTATTCGGTAACATTGCTGCTCTTGTATTCAGTAACATTGCTGCTCTTGTATTCGGTAACGTTGTTGCTCTTGTATTCGGTAACGTTGCTGCTCTTCTATTCAGTAACATTGCTGCTCTTGTATTCAGTAACGTTGCTGCTCTTGTATTCAGTAACGTTGCTGCTCTTGTATTCAGTAACATTGCTGCTCTTGTATTCAGTAACATTGCTGCTCTTGTATTCGTTAATATTGCTGCTCTTGTATTCAGTAACGTTGCTGCTCTTGTATTCGGTAACATTGCTGCTCTTGTATTCGGTAACGTTGCTGCTCTTGTATTCAGTAACATTGCTGCTCTTGTATTCGGTAACGTCGCTGCTCTTCTGTTCGGTAACGTTGCTGCTCTTGTATTCGGTAACGTTGCTGCTCTTGTATTCGGTAACGTTGCTGCTCTTGTATTCGGTAACATTGCTGCTCTTGTATTCAGTAACGTTGCTGCTCTTGTATTCAGTAACGTTGCTGCTCTTGTGTTCGGTAACGTTGCTGCTCTTGTATTCGGTAACGTTGCTGCTCCTGTATTTGGTAACATTGCTGCTCTTGTATTCAGTAACGTTGCTGCTCTTGTATTCGGTAACGTTGCTGCTCTTGTATTCGATAACGTTGCTGCTCTTGTATTCAGTAACATTGCTGCTCTTGTATTCGGTAACTTTGCTGCTCTTTTATTCGGTAACATTGCTGCTCTTGTATTCGGTAACACTGCTGCTCTTGTATTCGGTAACGTTGCTGCTCTTGTATTCGGTAACGTTGCTGCTCTTGTATTCAGTAACGTTGCTGCTCTTGTATTCGGTAACGTTGTTGCTCTTGTATTCGGTAACGTTGCTGCTCTTGTATTCAGTAACGTTGCTGCTCTTGTATTCGGTAACATTGCTGCTCTTGTATTCGGTCACGTTGCTGCTCTTGTATTCAGTAACATTGCTGCTCTTGTATTCGGTAACGTTGCTGCTCTTGTTTTCGGTAACGTTGCTGCTCTTGTTTTCGGTAACATTGCTGCTCTCGTATTCGGTAACATTGCTGCTCTTGTATTCGGTAACGTTGCTGCTCTTGCATTCGGTAACATTGCTGCTCTTGTATTCAGTAATGTTGCTGCTCTGGTATTCGGTAACGTTGCTGCTCTTGTATTCGGTAACATTGCTGCTCTTGTATTCGGTCACGTTGCTGCTCTTGTATTCAGTAACATTGCTGCTCTTGTATTCGGTAACGTTGCTGCTCTTGTTTTCGGTAACGTTGCTGCTCTTGTTTTCGGTAACATTGCTGCTCTTGTATTCGGTAACTTTGCTGCTCTTGTATTCGGTAACGTTGCTGCTCTTGCATTCGGTAACATTGCTGCTCTTGTATTCAGTAATGTTGCTGCTCTGGTATTCGGTAACGTTGCTGCTCTTGTATTCGGTAACGTTGCTGCTCTTGTATTCAGTAACGTTGCTGCTCTTGTATTCGGTAAAGTTGCTGCTCTTGTATTCAGTAACGCTGCTGCTCTTGTATTCGGTAACGCTGCTGCTCTTGTATTCGGTAACGTTGCTGCTCTTGCATTCGGTAACATTGCTGCTCTTGTATTCGGTAACATTGCTGCTCTTGTATTCAGTAACGTTGCTGCTCTTGTATTCAGTAACGTTGCTGCTCTTGTATTCTGTAACGTTGCTGCTCTTGTATTCAGTAACGTTGCTGCTCTTGTATTCGGTAACATTGCTGCTCTTGTATTCAGTAACGTTGCTGCTCTTGTATTCAGTAACGTTGCTGCTCTTGTATTCGGTAACGTTGCTGCTCTTGTATTCAGTAACGTTGCTGCTCTTGTATTCAGTAACGTTGCTGCTCTTGCATTCGGCAACATTGCTGCTCTTGTATTCAGTAACGTTGCTGCTCTTGTATTCAGTAACGTTGCTGCTCTTGTATTCGGTAACGTTGCTGCTCTTGTATTCGGTCACGTTGCTGCTCTGGTATTCGGTAACGTTGCTGCTCTTGTATTCGGTAACGTTGCTGCTCTTGTATTCAGTAACGTTGCTGCTCTTGTATTCGGTAACGTTGCTGCTCTTGTATTCAGTAACGTTGCTGCTCTTGTATTCGGTAACGTTGCTGCTCTTGCATTCGGTAACATTGCTGCTCTTGTATTCGGTAACATTGCTGCTCTTGTATTCAGTAACATTGCTGCTCTTGTATTCAGTAACGTTGCTGCTCTTGTATTCTGTAACGTTGCTGCTCTTGTATTCAGTAACGTTGCTGCTGTTGTATTCGGTAACATTGCTGCTCTTGTATTCTGTAACGTTGCTGCTCTTGTATTCTGTAACGTTGCTGCTCTTGTATTCAGTAACATTGCTGCTCTTGTATTCGGTAACATTGCTGCTCTTGTATTCAGTAACGTTGCTGCTCTTGTATTCAGTAACGTTGCTGCTCTTGCATTCGGTAACATTGCTGCTCTTGTATTCGGTAACATTGCTGCTCTTGTATTCAGTAACGTTGCTGCTCTTGTATTCAGTAACGTTGCTGCTCTTGTATTCTGTAACGTTGCTGCTCTTGTATTCAGTAACGTTGCTGCTCTTGTATTCGGTAACATTGCTGCTCTTGTATTCTGTAACGTTGCTGCTCTTGTATTCTGTAACGTTGCTGCTCTTGTATTCTGTAACGTTGCTGCTCTTGTATTCAGTAACATTGCTGCTCTTGTATTCGGTAACATTGCTGCTCTTGTATTCAGTAACATTGCTGCTCTTGTATTCAGTAACGTTGCTGCTCTTGCATTCGGTAACATTGCTGCTCTTGTATTCAGTAACGTTGCTGCTCTTGTATTCGGTAACGTTGCTGCTCTTGTATTCGGTAACGTTGCTGCTCTTGTATTCGGTCACGTTGCTGCTCTTGTATTCAGTAACGTTGCTGCTCTTGTATTCGGTAACGTTGCTGCTCTTGTATTCTGTAACGTTGCTGCTCTTGTATTCTGTAACGTTGCTGCTCTTGTATTCGGTAACATTGCTGCTCTTGTATTCAGTAACGTTGCTGCTCTTGTATTCGGTAACGTTGCTGCTCTTGTATTCGGTCACGTTGCTGCTCTGGTATTCGGTAACGTTGCTGCTCTTGTTTTCGGTAATGTTGCTGCTCTTGTATTCAGTAACGTTGCTGCTCTTGTATTCGGTAACGTTGCTGCTCTTGTATTCAGTAACGTTGCTGCTCTTGTATTCGGTAACGTTGCTGCTCTTGCATTCGGTAACATTGCTGCTCTTGTATTCGGTAACATTGCTGCTCTTGTATTCAGTAACGTTGCTGCTCTTGTATTCAGTAACGTTGCTGCTCTTGTATTCTGTAACGTTGCTGCTCTTGTATTCAGTAATGTTGCTGCTCTTGTATTCGGTAACATTGCTGCTCTTGTATTCAGTAACGTTGCTGCTCTTGTATTCAGTAACATTGCTGCTCTTGTATTCGGTAACATTGCTGCTCTTGTATTCAGTAACGTTGCTGCTCTTGTATTCAGTAACGTTGCTGCTCTTGTATTCGGTAACATTGCTGCTCTTGTATTCAGTAACGTTGCTGCTCTTGTATTCAGTAACGTTGCTGCTCTTGTATTCGGTAACGTTGCTGCTCTTGTATTCGGTCACGTTGCTGCTCTTGTATTCAGTAACGTTGCTGCTCTTGTATTCGGTAACGTTGCTGCTCTTGTATTCTGTAACGTTGCTGCTCTTGTATACTGTAACGTTGCTGCTCTTGTATTCGGTAACATTGCTGCTCTTGTATTCAGTAACATTGCTGCTCTTGTATTCAGTAACGTTGCTGCTCTTGTAATCGGTAACGTTGCTGCTCTTGTATTCTGTAACGTTGCTGCTCTTGTATTCTGTAACGTTGCTGCTCTTGTATTCGGTAACATTGCTGCTCTTGTATTCAGTAACATTGCTGCTCTTGTATTCAGTAACGTTGCTGCTCTTGTATTCTGTAACGTTGCTGCTCTTGTATTCGGTAACGTTGCTGCTCTTGTATTCAGTAACATTGCTGCTATTGTATTCGGGAATGTTGCTGCTCTTGTATTCAGTAACGTTGCTGCTCTTGTATTCAGTAACGTTGCTGCTCTTGTATTCGGTAACGTTGCTGCTCTTGTATTCAGTTACGTTGCTGCTCTTGTATTCGGTAACGTTGCTGCTCTTGTATTCAGTAACATTGCTGCTATTGTATTCGGTAATGTTGCTGCTCTTGTATTCAGTAACGTTGCTGCTCTTGTATTCAGTAACGTTGCTGCTCTTGTATTCGGTAACGTTGCTGCTCTTGTATTCATTAACATTGCTGCTATTGTATTCGGTAATGTTGCTGCTCTTGTATTCAGTAACGTTGCTGCTCTTGTATTCAGTAACATTGCTGCTCTTGTATTCGGTAACATTGCTGCTCTTGTATTCAGTAACATTGCTGCTCTTGTATTCGGTAACATTGCTGCTATTGTATTCGGTAATGTTGCTGCTCTTGTATTCAGTAACGTTGCTGCTCTTGTATTCGGTAACGTTGCTGCTCTTGTATTCAGTAACATTGCTGCTCTTGTATTCGGTAACATTGCTGCTCTTGTATTCAGTAACGTTGCTGCTCTTGTATTCAGTAACGTTGCTGCTCTTGCATTCGGTAACATTGCTGCTCTTGTATTCAGTAACGTTGCTGCTCTTGTATTCAGTAACGTTGCTGCTCTTGTATTCGGTAACGTTGCTGCTCTTGTATTCGGTCACGTTGCTGCACTGGTATTCGGTAACGTTGCTGCTCTTGTATTCGGTAACGTTGCTGCTCTTGTATTCAGTAACGTTGCTGCTCTTGTATTCGGTAACGTTGCTGCTCTTGTATTCAGTAACGTTGCTGCTCTTGTATTCGGTAACGTTGCTGCTCTTTCATTCGGTAACATTGCTGCTCTTGTATTCGGTAACATTGCTGCTCTTGTATTCAGTAACGTTGCTGCTCTTGTATTCAGTAACGTTGCTGCTCTTGTATTCTGTAACGTTGCTGCTCTTGTATTCAGTAACGTTGCTGCTCTTGTATTCAGTAACGTTGCTGCTCTTGTATTCGGTAACGTTGCTGCTCTTGTATTCTGTAACGTTGCTGCTCTTGTATTCAGTAACATTGCTGCTCTTGTATTCAGTAACGTTGCTGCTCTTGTATTCGGTAACGTTGCTGCTCTTGTATTCGGTCACGTTGCTGCTCTGGTATTCGGTAACGTTGCTGCTCTTGTTTTCGGTAATGTTGCTGCTCTTGTATTCAGTAACGTTGCTGCTCTTGTATTCGGTAACGTTGCTGCTCTTGTATTCAGTAACGTTGCTGCTCTTGTATTCGGTAACGTTGCTGCTCTTGCATTCGGTAACATTGCTGCTCTTGTATTCGGTAACATTGCTGCTCTTGTATTCAGTAACGTTGCTGCTCTTGTATTCAGTAACGTTGCTGCTCTTGTATTCTGTAACGTTGCTGCTCTTGTATTCAGTAATGTTGCTGCTCTTGTATTCGGTAACATTGCTGCTCTTGTATTCAGTAACGTTGCTGCTCTTGTATTCAGTAACATTGCTGCTCTTGTATTCGGTAACATTGCTGCTCTTGTATTCAGTAACGTTGCTGCTCTTGTATTCAGTAACGTTGCTGCTCTTGCATTCGGTAACATTGCTGCTCTTGTATTCAGTAACGTTGCTGCTCTTGTATTCAGTAACGTTGCTGCTCTTGTATTCGGTAACGTTGCTGCTCTTGTATTCGGTCACGTTGCTGCTCTTGTATTCAGTAACGTTGCTGCTCTTGTATTCGGTAACGTTGCTGCTCTTGTATTCTGTAACGTTGCTGCTCTTGTATACTGTAACGTTGCTGCTCTTGTATTCGGTAACATTGCTGCTCTTGTATTCAGTAACATTGCTGCTCTTGTATTCAGTAACGTTGCTGCTCTTGTAATCGGTAACGTTGCTGCTCTTGTATTCTGTAACGTTGCTGCTCTTGTATTCTGTAACGTTGCTGCTCTTGTATTCGGTAACATTGCTGCTCTTGTATTCAGTAACATTGCTGCTCTTGTATTCAGTAACGTTGCTGCTCTTGTATTCTGTAACGTTGCTGCTCTTGTATTCGGTAACGTTGCTGCTCTTGTATTCAGTAACATTGCTGCTATTGTATTCGGTAATGTTGCTGCTCTTGTATTCAGTAACGTTGCTGCTCTTGTATTCAGTAACGTTGCTGCTCTTGTATTCGGTAACGTTGCTGCTCTTGTATTCAGTTACGTTGCTGCTCTTGTATTCGGTAACGTTGCTGCTCTTGTATTCAGTAACATTGCTGCTATTGTATTCGGTAATGTTGCTGCTCTTGTATTCAGTAACGTTGCTGCTCTTGTATTCAGTAACGTTGCTGCTCTTGTATTCGGTAACGTTGCTGCTCTTGTATTCAGTAACATTGCTGCTATTGTATTCGGTAATGTTGCTGCTCTTGTATTCAGTAACGTTGCTGCTCTTGTATTCAGTAACATTGCTGCTCTTGTATTCGGTAACATTGCTGCTCTTGTATTCAGTAACATTGCTGCTCTTGTATTCGGTAACATTGCTGCTATTGTATTCGGTAATGTTGCTGCTCTTGTATTCAGTAACGTTGCTGCTCTTGTATTCGGTAACGTTGCTGCTCTTGTATTCGGTAATGTTGCTGCTCTTGTATTCAGTAACGTTGCTGCTCTTGTATTCAGTAACGTTGCTGCTCTTGTATTCGGTAACGTTGCTGCTCTTGTATTCAGTAACATTGCTGCTCTTGTATTCAGTAACATTGCTGCTATTGTATTCGGTAATGTTGCTGCTCTTGTATTCAGTAACGTTGCTGCACTTGTATTCAGTAACATTGCTGCTCTTGTATTCGGTAACGTTGCTGCTCTTGTATTCAGTAACGTTGCTGCTCTTGTATTCAGTAACATTGCTGCTATTGTATTCGGTAATGTTGCGGCTCTTGTATTCAGTAACGTTGCTGCTCTTGTATTCAGTAACATTGCTGCTCTTGTATTCGGTAACGTTGCTGCTCTTGTATTCAGTAACGTTGCTGCTCTTGTATTCGGTAACATTGCTGCTCTTGTATTCAGTAACGTTGCTGCTCTTGTATTCAGTAACATTGCTGCTCTTGTATTCGGTAACATTGCTGCTCTTGTGTTCAGTAACGTTGCTGCTCTTGTATTCAGTAACGTTGCTGCTCTTGCATTCGGTAACATTGCTGCTCTTGTATTCAGTAACGTTGCTGCTCTTGTATTCAGTAACGTTGCTGCTCTTGTATTCGGTAACGTTGCTGCTCTTGTATTCGGTCACGTTGCTGCACTGGTATTCGGTAACGTTGCTGCTCTTGTATTCGGTAACGTTGCTGCTCTTGTATTCAGTAACGTTGCTGCTCTTGTATTCGGTAACGTTGCTGCTCTTGTATTCAGTAACGTTGCTGCTCTTGTATTCGGTAACGTTGCTGCTCTTGCATTCGGTAACATTGCTGCTCTTGTATTCGGTAACATTGCTGCTCTTGTATTCAGTAACGTTGCTGCTCTTGTATTCAGTAACGTTGCTGCTCTTGTATTCTGTAACGTTGCTGCTCTTGTATTCAGTAACGTTGCTGCTCTTGTATTCAGTAACGTTGCTGCTCTTGTATTCGGTAACGTTGCTGCTCTTGTATTCTGTAACGTTGCTGCTCTTGTATTCGGTAACATTGCTGCTCTTGTATTCAGTAACATTGCTGCTCTTGTATTCAGTAACGTTGCTGCTCTTGTATTCTGTAACGTTGCTGCTCTTGTATTCGGTAACGTTGCTGCTCTTGTATTCAGTAACGTTGCTGCTCTTGTATTCAGTAACGTTGCTGCTCTTGTATTCGGTAACGTTGCTGCTCTTGTATTCAGTTACGTTGCTGCTCTTGTATTCGGTAACGTTGCTGCTCTTGTATTCAGTAACATTGCTGCTATTGTATTCGGTAATGTTGCTGCTCTTGTATTCAGTAACGTTGCTGCTCTTGTATTCAGTAACGTTGCTGCTCTTGTATTCGGTAACGTTGCTGCTCTTGTATTCAGTAACATTGCTGCTATTGTATTCGGTAATGTTGCTGCTCTTGTATTCAGTAACATTGCTGCTCTTGTATTCGGTAACATTGCTGGTCTTGTATTCAGTAACATTGCTGCTCTTGTATTCGGTAACATTGCTGCTCTTGTATTCAGTAACGTTGCTGCTCTTGTATTCGGTAACGTTGCTGCTCTTGTATTCAGTAACATTGCTGCTATTGTATTCAGTAACGTTGCTGCTCTTGTATTCAGTAACATTGCTGCTCTTGTATTCGGTAACATTGCTGGTCTTGTATTCAGTAACATTGCTGCTCTTGTATTCGGTAACATTGCTGCTCTTGTATTCGGTAACGTTGCTGCTCTTGTATTCAGTAACGTTGCTGCTCTTCTATTCAGTAACATTGCTGCTATTGTATTCGGTAATGTTGCTGCTCTTGTATTCAGTAACGTTGCTGCTCTTGTATTCAGTAACATTGCTGCTCTTGTATTCGGTAACATTGCTGCTCTTGCATTCAGTAACATTGCTGCTCTTGTATTCAGTAACATTGCTGCTATTGTATTCGGTAATGTTGCTGCTCTTGTATTCAGTAACATTGCTGCTCTTGTATTCAGTAACATTGCTGCTCTTGTATTCAGTAACGTTGCTGCTCTTGTATTCGGTAACGTTGCTGCTCTTGTATTCAGTAACATTGCTGCTCTTGTATTCAGTAACATTGCTGCTCTTGTATTCAGTCACGTTGCTGCTCTTGTATTCGGTAACGTTGCTGCTCTTGTATTCAGTAACATTGCTGCTCTTGTATTCAGTAACATTGCTGCTCTTGTATTCAGTAACGTTGCTGCTCTTGTATTCGGTAACATTGCTGCTCTTGTATTCGGTAACATTGCTGCTCTTGTATTCAGTAACGTTGCTGCTCTTGTATTCGGTAACGTTGCTGCTCTTGTATTCAATAACATTGCTGCTCTTGTATTCAGTAACATTGCTGCTCTTGTATTCGGTAACGTTGCTGCTCTTGTATTCGGTAACGTTGCTGCTCTTGTATTCAGTAACGTTGCTGCTCTTGTATTCAGTAACATTGCTGCTCTTGTATTCGGTAACGTTGCTGCTCTTGTATTCAGTAACGTTGCTGCTCTTGTATTCAGTAACATTGCTGCTATTATATTCGGTAATGTTGCTGCTCTTGTATTCAGTAACGTTGCTGCTCTTGTATTCAGTAACATTGCTGCTCTTGTATTCGGTAACGTTGCTGCTCTTGTATTCGGTAACATTGCTGCTCTTGTATTCAGTAAGGTTGCTGCTCTTGTATTCGGTAACGTTGCTGCTCTTGTATTCGGTAACATTGCTGCTCTTGTATTCAGTAACATTGCTGCTCTTGTATTCAGTAACGTTGCTGCTCTTGTATTCGGTAACGTTGCTGCTCTTGTATTCGGTAACGTTGCTGCTCTTGTATTCAGTAACATTGCTGCTCTTGTATTCAGTAACATTGCTGCTCTTGTATTCGGTAACGTTGCTGCTCTTGTATTCGGTAACATTGCTGCTCTTGTATTCAGTAACATTGCTGCTCTTGTATTCAGTAACGTTGCTGCTCTTGTATTCGGTAACATTGCTGCTCTTGTATTCAGTAACATTGCTGCTCTTGTATTCAGTAACGTTGCTGCTATTGCATTCGGTAATGTTGCTGCTCTTGTATTCAGTAACTTTGCTGCTCTTGTATTCAGTAACATTGCTGCTCTTGTATTCGGTAACGTTGCTGCTCTTGTATTCGGTAACATTGCTGCTCTTGTATTCGGTAACGTTGCTGCTCTTGTATTCGGTAACATTGCTGCTCTTGTATTCGGTAACGTTGCTGCTCTTGTATTCGGTAACATTGCTGCTCTTGTATTCAGTAACATTGCTGCTCTTGTGTTCAGTAACGTTGCTGCTATTGTATTCGGTAATGTTGCTGCTCTTGTATTCAGTAACTTTGCTGCTCTTGTATTCAGTAACATTGCTGCTCTTGTATTCGGTAACGTTGCTGCTCTTGTATTCGGTAACATTGCTGCTCTTGTATTCGGTAACATTGCTGCTCTTGTATTCGGTAACGTTGCTGCTCTTGTATTCGGTAACATTGCTGCTCTTGTATTCGGTAACATTGCTGCTCTTGTATTCGGTAACGTTGCTGCTCTTGTATTCGGTAACGTTGCTGCTCTTGTATTCGGTAACATTGCTGCTCTTGTATTCGGTAACGTTGCTGCTCTTGTATTCGGTAACGTTGCTGCTCTTGTATTCAGTAACGTTGCTGCTCTTGTATTCAGTAACGTTGCTGCTCTTGTATTCAGTAACGTTGCTGCTCTTGTATTCGGTAAGGTTGCTGCTCTTGTATTCGGTAACGTTGCTGCTCTTGTATTCGGTAACATTGCTGCTCTTGTATTCAGTAACGTTGCTGCTCTTGTATTCGGTAACGTTGCTGCTCTTGTATTCAGTAACATTGCTGCTCTTGTATTCGGTAACGTTGCTGCTCTTGTATTCAGTAACGTTGCTGCTCTTGTATTCGGTAACGTTGCTGCTCTTGTATTCAGTAACGTTGCTGCTCTTGTATTCAGTAACGTTGCTGCTCTTGTATTCAGTAACGTTGCTGCTCTTGTATTCGGTAACATTGCTGCTCTTGTATTCGGTAACGTTGCTGCTCTTGTATTCGGTAACATTGCTGCTCTTGTATTCAGTAACGTTGCTGCTCTTGTATTCGGTAACATTGCTGCTCTTGTATTCTGTAACGCTGCTCCTCTTGTATTCAGTAACGTTGCTGCTCTTGTATTCAGTAACATTGCTGCTCTTGTATTCGGTAACATTGCTGCTCTTGTATTCAGTAACGTTGCTGCTCTTGTATTCAGTAACGTTGCTGCTCTTGTATTCAGTAACATTGCTGCTCTTGTATTCGGTCACGTTGCTGCTCTTGTATTCGGTAACATTGCTGCTCTTGTATTCGGTCACGTTGCTGCTCTTGTATTCGGTAACATTGCTGCTCTTGTATTCTGTAACGTTGCTCCTCTTGTATTCAGTAACGTTGCTGCTCTTGTATTCAGTAACATTGCTGCTCTTGTATTCGGTAACATTGCTGCTCTTGTATTCAGTAACGTTGCTGCTCTTGTATTCAGTAACGTTGCTGCTCTTGTATTCAGTAACATTGCTGCTCTTGTATTCGGTCACGTTGCTGCTCTTGTATTCGGTAACATTGCTGCTCTTGTATTCGGTCACGTTGCTGCTCTTGTATTCGGTAACGTTGCTGCTCTTGTATTCGGTAACGTTGCTGCTCTTGTGTTCAGTAACGTTGCTGCTCTTGTATTCGGTCACGTTGCTGCTCTTGTATTCAGTAACGTTGCTGCTCTTGTATTCAGTAACATTGCTGCTCTTGTATTCGGTAACGTTGCTGCTCTTGTATTCGGTAACGTTGCTGCTCTTGTATTCAGTAACATTGATGCTCTTGTATTCGGTAACGTTGCTGCTCTTGTATTCGGTAACGTTGCTGCTCTTGTATTCAGTAACATTGATGCTCTTGTATTCGGTATCACCATGAAAGAAGGAGGTTGTTGCATTGGAAACAGTTTGCTCTTATACCTGGAATGAATGGATTGGCTTGTGTCTGGGCAGGCTGAAGTTTAGAGGGGTAAGAGACAACTTGACAGGGTGGGTCTTGCCAGGATCGGTTTGGAGAAGATGTTTCCCCTGAGAGTCAAATCTGAACATCAAGCTTACTATTTAAAAACAGCAGGTTCCCATTTAAAACAGAAATGGGGCTCAACTTCTTCTCTCTGAACGTGATGCGTCTGTGGAATGGTCTTTCTGAAAAGCTGATGGAAATAGGTGTTGAAATAGTTTTAAGGCAGTGGTAGGTAACAAAGAGGTGAAAGGTTATCAGAGTCGGCAGGAATGTGGATTTGAGGTTAGAATCACATCGGCCTTACTGAATTGCAGAGCTGGAGCAAGAGGCTGGCTGACCCACTCCTGCTCCTTGTTTGTTTCTTTAATGAGATGGTGGCTGATCCACTCCAGTGTTTGTTTAGAATGGCATGTCACCCTGTCCCTAAAGACAGAGCCCAGATCCCAGCTCAGCCTGCCCTGGGAAACCTTGCCAATGCAGACATGAGAAATGAGCTGTGGCAGCCAATGGGGTGGAAGATGTATCCCTAAAACAGTGCAGATAAGGAAGCTACAGTAAACAGTGTGTTGAGCTAATGCCAATATAGGGGCATCAGACACTTGCAGTTCTTCAGCTAGTGTCTGGGTGCATGTGTAATTTAGCAAAGTGGTTATTCAACTGCAATAATGTCACATTCAAAACTCAGGTCCATAGTTACCAGCAGTAGTGACTAGATAATTCTGTACAGAATGAGTATGTAGGCGAGACCCCTATGTCTATATTGATGAACTACCCAATGATTAACTTATTGAACCATTCTGTCACATATTGATGTGTTTTTCTTTTTAATGCGATTTGTTTATCAATATATCCAACTGTCCAACAATCCCTCTGTCTGTTTATCAGAGAGTATGGCTCTCTGTGGGGGTTGGTTCGTTCTGTTGACTCGATGGCTGGGTTGTGATATCAAATGTGTGGGTTCAATTCCCGCATCAGCCGAAGTGACCAGAAAGGACTCTCCCTCTCAATCTCTCCCCTCGGCTGAGGTGCAATGACCCTCAGGTTAAACTGTCACCAGTCATCCCTCTGTAATCGATGGTGACTCTGCCTTGATGTCTATCATTTGTGATAAATACATAAATAGCACTATCTCTGAAATATTTGTAAAGTTGATGCTGAGTTTTCCGATTGTTTTTATTGTGTTTCTGCACTTTCTTGCAGATATAAATGGTAAGACTGATTTCTTTTCTTGCCAATATTTCTCCTTCTCACCCACTTGGCTAATTTTCTTGACTGAGTTCATAACAGTTAGGGCGAACAGATTTTTCTACATGGCAGGCTTCTTATCCACCTATTTTTGTCCTCAATAGCAACATCTATAATGTCTTTAATGTAGTCAAATGTTCCAATTCTCTCCCAAAATGAACATATCCCACACTGATTGTCCAATCACCAACAGTAGAGTTACTGAGCAGTGTCAATTCAGATCCGAGCCAGTTCACGGGACAAAAACCAAGCCCCCTTTTCCTCTGTGGATCAAGTTTATTAACTATTCAGTCCCACAACTCTTTCCCCTCTCCAGTTCCAACTGTTCTTCCTTGATATCAACCTCATCACTTAATTTACCAATTAGCCCCACCACTTGCTTGCTTTATTAACAGTATTAACACTCCTTTAGGGTTTTTGTGATACAGTAATAGTGTCCTTACCTCTGAGCCAGGAGGCCTAGGTTTAACTCACACCTGCTCCAGAGGTGTGTCATAATATCCCTGAACAGGTGGATCAGAAAATATCTTCCCCCTCCCTAACCCAGGGTGCTGAGGTCTGTGAACATATCCCTTCACATAATCTTGCCAAGAGGAACTAAGCATTAACTGTGAATTGGCAATTTCCTTGCAGTGAATTCAGTAAATCATTAGTGAACCAATGCTTCAATGACCAGAACACCTTTGAGTGCAGCCAAGAACAATGACCTTGCTGTGTTCTATCCCTTTGACTATAAAAGCCCTGACCATGATCTATTAGCTAGCAGCCAGGGAGATTTGTGCACCGTTAGCAGCTTATTGAGTTATAGAGAAGTTGACTGGTGAATGTAAACTGAGTACAGTGTGACCCCATTTTAACCAAGAATCAACTTACAATGGCTTGTACTACACAGGATCAGGGAGAAAGACAGAGGAGAAACTGGAAGGAGAGACGGCAAGACAGAAGGAGAGGAAACTGACCAACTTCTCTTTATATGGTACCTTTAGAAAACAAGTTATCACCTTCATCGTGTTCCACTTGGTAGGTCTTGCTGTTATTTGGCTGCTGCATTCCCTACCTTACAGCAGTGCCTACACTATAAGCTGGCCATAGAGCACCCTGGGATGTCCTGAGGTTGTGAGTGGGGCTATAGGAATGTAAAGTTGCCATAATCTCACCACACCATCAGGCTGCTTTCTCATTCGAGGGGTGGTGGTTTAACCTGAGGGTCACCAAGCCTCAGGCGAGGGGAGAGATTGAGAAGGAGAGTCCTTCAGGATAACAGCACATTACTGCAGAGGCTGGAATCTGTCTTGAAAGCAAATGATCCTGGAGTTCATAGTGGGTCAGGCAGCAACTGTGGAGGGAGAGCAAGCTAACGTTTCAAGTCGAGATGTTAGCTTGCTGTCTCTCCACGGAAGCTGCCTGACCTGCTGTGATCTCCAGCATTTTCTGTTTTCAATTCGGTGCGGGAATTGAACCCACACTGTTGGCATCAGTCTGGATCATAGCTCCCACTGTCTGCTCTGAAATACAAACTGCCATTACCTTTTTGGAAGGGAGAAAATTAGAGGGAGGGATAAAAGATCGGTGTTCACCTTTTCCCAGAAGAAATCTAATCGCCAACTCAGTAAACAGGAATGGTTCTATAATGAGATGCAGTGATTGTCTGGGAGCTGCATGGGATTGGCAGGGGGTGATGGCTGGTGTGTGTGTGTGTGTGTGTGTGTGTGTGTGTGTGTGTGTGTGTGTGTGTGTGTGTGTGTGTGTGTGTGTGTGTGTGTGTGTGTGTGTGTGTGTGTGTGTGTGTGTGTGTGTGAGAAGGTGTGTGGGTGTGTGTGTGTGTGTGTGAGAAGGTGTGTGGGTGTGTGTGTGTGTGTGAAGGTGTGTGGGTGTGTGTGTGTGTGTGAAGGTGTGTGTGTGTGTGTGTGTGTGAGAGGGTGTGTGTGTGTTGGGGGAGGGGGGGGCCCTCCATCTGAATCGCCCCCTTTCCTCCTCCATCTCTCCCTCTCTCTCTCCCCCTCTCTCTCTCCCTCCGCTCAGTCCTGCCTCACTGACAGGGAAGAGGACTTTAATCTCCCTCTCTGAGATGGGTTACCTCACAGCTAAAAGATAATTGCCTGCCTTGACTTCTCAATTGATATGAAAATAGGATTTGAATTATTCACTTCAGTTGAAAGGTCAGTTGAAGGTTATTACACAAAAATTGTTATTCATGCATTTTTCCATGCTCTTGGATAACCTGACAGATTAAATTCACTGGCTACATAATGACCCATCACAACGGACAATGCATGGGAATAAGCTCAAGGGACCTGAGCTGAAAGGAGTGGGATATCTTTGCATTATTCATGTTTAGCAGAAAGCTTCAGCCAGTGGTGGAATCACATTTAGACCTGTCATTAGGATAGCAATGATTTTAATAGCTTTATAATAACTAATATTTCATCACCAAGGATGTAGAATCATCATAAGCAGTTTGCAATGCTCTTTCACCTCTTAACAAAGGGGTCCCAAACTATTGACCACTCAAATCAAACATGGACATAATTCTTCAGAAACCTACCTCTCTCACCCTACACTATCCCCTGCTCTCCCCCTGTGGCTGACCTGCCCCAGTTGAAATTGTCTCTTAACCTTACCAAATGACCCACGTGCTCTGTTACTGGTCACTGTCCTGTCTGAGTCCTAATCCAGAGTCATATTAATGCATGCATAACTTGAAGAAGTTTAGGAGCTATCTGGTGTGTGAGAGGAATTCTTTTTTGAAGGCAAAACACTGAGAGTGAAATTGTTCTAGTATTCTGGTCAGGGACAATGCCACTATATTGTATAGGCCCAGTGGCTAGTTATAATGGGCTCTGTTAAAGGAACAATGTACGCTTAGTGAAGCAAATGATGGATTCTGTTCCTGGTGTGTGACTCATGACATTGTAAATGCTGCATCTTTGTTCTTTATTTGTGCGCATGAGCTTTATGTTCACTGATCTATTTGATGCTCCTTAAAAAGCATTCTATACCACTGCACTTTCAGTCCTCTCCACTGTCGTCGGTCAGCAGCTTTCTCTCCTCCTTTGTGTACAGTGCCCTGCGACACTTCTTGCGGGTTTGTGTCACCATGTTATAAGGAGAGAACTGTCCCCCAGCCAAAGACTCCCATAATGCCCTCACCCTCCCTGGGCTACTCTTCCTCCACTGTCAGATTTGCCAATATAGCTGTGACTGTCTGAACTCAAGGAGGTGAACATGATGAGTTGTCAGAGCTAACATTTCCCCAAACCACACCTCCCACTCCTGACTTGCACACACACCACACACACATGCACAAACACACACCACACGCACACACACATGCACAAACACACACCACACACACATGCACAAACACACGCATACACCAACACACAGACACCATACACACACGTACAAACACACACACCACGCAGACACACACACAAATAAACACACTCACACACTCACAAAAATGCTCACATACACATGCATGCTCACACGCACATGCATGCTCATAGACATACACACGCAGACACGCTCACACATAGACACACTCAAACATACACGCTACACACACACATGCTCACAAACACACACATTCACATGCTCATACGCATTCACACATATATACGCACACGCTCACACATACACACACATACATATGGTCATGCAAACACACATTCACACACACATGCTCACACACATATGTTCACACATGCACATATAAACAAACACGCACACATACATATATGCATACACACATGCAGACACACAAAAGCACCCACTTGCATATATGCTCACACAGACACACACTCATATACACACACACACACACACACGCAGCCGCACACAACATGCAATTTTCAGTACACGTGGAGACTGAAATTTTCAGAAACAATTGCAGGTTATTTACAACAACAACACGAAGGCTGCGAGGGAAAACGTGGCAGTGGGTGGCAGTAGTGAGATATTGAGAGAAACAAAAAGACAATGGGGAAGCGCGAGGTCATGTTAAACACATTAATAAATTTCCAGTTGGTAAACCAAGTACATTTTAAATATCCACAAAATTACAAGAGTTGTTGAAGTATTTTCTCTGTTTTGCCACCTGCTGAGTTGTGTGTAATATTTTGTGCGGCTTGTGTTGAAATGTTGAAGGTAATCAGTATAATGACTGTTGAACTGTTAGAAGAGGCATCTGTTGTTTCCTCTGACTTTCGTGTTTTCAAAGGAAGGATTTTGTTTTCCACTAACTCGAGATTGTTACTGGTTTCCATTTCAGATTGTCCACCAATGATTGGACAACTTCAACAACTTTCCAGAATATTCTTTTCATGTAATGTGGCACCGGCAGCATTTATTGCCTGTCCCTAGTTACTCTTTGAGAAAGTGGTGATGAGCCAGGTTCATGAACCACTGCCGTCTATGTGCTACAGTAGTCCCACAATGCAAAGAGGGAGCGAGAATTAATTGCCACGTCTTAATTTCCTTTCAAGTAACAATGCGAAAATAATTTTTCTTCCTGCAATGTTCCTGTCACCTCACTCTTTTTTTCCCCACAAAGACTAATTCCACCTTCGCACTCCCTCTTGAAGATAATATCTTCTGTCCAGACCTCCTCATTACTGCATAAGCCAACTGTCCTGCTCCTCAGACACTGTCTGACCGGCTGTGCTGAGGTAACACTGCACAGGTGACAGCACCTGTGCAGTGTTACCTCAAGTGTTGTGAGTCCTGTGTCAGCTTCAGGCTCACATTTGACCCTATTGTCGAAGTAACCTCTTGGCTTGAAACAGATGTAAGTCTGGACAATGACTACAAAGCTAAACCATGCCAACAGGGGACAAAAGGGCAAGACCAACTTGTTGGGGAACCCTTTGCACTGTAGAGTCTTAGAGATAACATGCCACAGAATGAAGATATTCAGCCCTTTAAATCCATGTGGGCTCTGGTGGAGCAATTTAATCACTCCCATTCTCCCGCTTCAACCCTATAAGCTTTATCCTTGGGACTTATAGCCCAGTAGGTCTGAAACCTTTAGAATCTTTGTAACCGTATAGTCTGTAGTCCTGTTGACCTGTAGCCTGTTATTACCTACTCCTTCACATCCCCCACTGCAAGACCTTCAATCTATAACTTCTCATTGTTGTGGTATCGGAATAGCAGAAAGGAAATAGCAGCTTGATGGGATTTGAGCTCACACACTTGGAGCATTAGTTCAGGACTTTGCATCATTCAGAGAAACTGAGGACTGCAGATGCACAAAAAGTGTGGTGCTGGAAAAGCACAGTCGGTCAGACAGTGTCTGAGCAGCAGGACAGTTGGTTTATGCTCGAAACATCGACTCTCCTGCTACTCGGATGCTGCCTGACCTGCTGTGCTTTTCCAGCGCCACATGCTTTGGCTTTGCATCATTAGTCTAGCAGTATTACCATTGTGCTCTGTGACACTCAACAGAGTAAGGTAACAGAAACAGAAACCATTGAAGACATGGTTGAGTGTTATGACCAGGGACTGTAAGCTCTTGGATGGGCCAAACATTCTCCCTCAGCCATTTCCATCTTGTGACATTCATAACACTAGGGTGGGTTGCAGCGAGTGGAGTGGAAGGGTCACATCGTAACGGTTGAGAAACATAACTGGTCTCTTTCTGCCAGCCTCAGCTGTTATTCCAGAATTAACCTCGGCAGACTCACCGCTGAGGTTAGCTGATTCTGAGCAGGTTGTGGAGAGGGGAAGACACCAGTGTGTCAGTGAAAAGGCCTCTGCTCCATCCAACAGTCGCTGCTGTACTTCCCATTCTGCAGGGTCACAGGTCAATGCCTGAAGTTCAGAGGTCACGATTAAACGACGCTGTTGAGACTGGAGAACAGAATGACACGGAAGGCTTGAGCAAACCATTAGAGTGGGCAAAAAAAACCAATAATATAAACACAAGAATCAATAGTCATGAAAAGTGGCTTTATCATCATAGAGACTGAAATCGATTATTGTGCTTTTTTTTCAAATGCTTTGTGACTTTACCCTGGAGAAAGTCATTAAAGAGCAAATCTGAATTTATCCTTTGGCCTGCTCACTGACTCATGTTACATTCACAAAATGACCCGGGTTCCCCCACTGAGAATGAGCTAAGAGATAGTGAGAGGCACAATGTTACCCTGATATTTACATCTTTTAGATTTCAGGATCTGTCTGTGTGTGAATTGTGTCTGCACTGTCATTAACCATTGGCAGTGAAGATAGGAATAGAGGGGAACGAGAGGCAATCTGATTGATTTATACAGGATTGTTAGGGGACGTGACAGGGTACATGTGGACAGGATGTTTCTGCTTGTGGGGAACTCTAGGACTAGAAGGTATCATCTCAGGGTAAGGGGTTACAAATTTAAGACAGAGATGAGGAGAAATGTCCTCTCTCAGAGGGGAGTGAATCTGTGGAATCCCTTGCCCAGAGGACTGTTGAGGTTGGACTATTAAGTGTATTCAAGGCTGAGATAGACAGAGTTTTAATCAATCAGGGAATCAAGAATTATTAGGGAAAAGGAGGAAAGTGGAGATGAGGGTTATCAGATCAGCCATGATCTCAGTAAATGGCAGAGCTGACTCAATGGGCTGAATGGCCTAAATCTACTCCTACATCTTATGGATTTATCCCGGTCAATCGAGCATCAGTCCTTCAAGCCCCCTCCTCCATTCAATAAAGTCATGGCTGATCTTAATTTAACCTCCTCTTTACATTTCTGTATATTCTCGATGATCTTTCATCCCTCCTTGGTAATTAAGACTATCTACTTCAGCCTTAAAAATGTACCCCGGGATGTCACTTCCTGCTAAAGCACATGGGATTCACCAATCATGTCAGCCTTGGTTTAAGATGCTCCTTTAAACCTACCTTAGTGAGTAAGCAGTTTGTCACTTGTCATGTTATCTTCTCAAGTGGCTTAGTTTCAAATCGTAGTCCGAAAACTCTCCAGTTCACTGCCATCGGAAGGTTTTCCAACGTGAAAGGTTCCACGTAAATGTAAGTTGTTTTTCTAATACTAGAGTCCTCTCTCAAGGTTTGGGTATGATTTGGAGATGCCGGTGTTGGACTGGGGTGTACAAAGTTAAAAATCACACCACACCAGGTTATAGTCCAACAGGTTTCATTGGAAGCACTAGCTTTCGGAGCGACGCTCCTTCATCAGGTGGTTGTGTCACATGATGAAGGAGCGGCGCTCCGAAAGCTAGTGTGCTTCCAATTAAATCTGTTGGATTATAACCTGGTGTTGTGTGAGGTTTGGGTAAGTAATCCAGGCCCTTCCCTGGTGCATCACTGAGAGAGTACTTTCATCTCAACATCATTTATAAGCTGAGACATTAAACCTTTTGCCCTCTCTGATGGAGGTGAAAAGTCCCATGGCAGCATTTCGACAAACAGCAGGATACTTCACTCAGAATCATCTCAAAATCAGCAACACGAAAACATAGGACACTACAGCACAGGAACAGGCCCTTCGGCCCACGATGCTGTGCTGAACACGATGCCAAATGACACTAATCCCTCTCTGCCTGCCCCTTATCCACATCCCTCCATCCCTTACTTCCACTTGTGCTGTTCAAAAACACTGTTGTCATTGACCTTAGTGATGTTTGAGAGAGCTTCTGTTTGCAAGTGGAGGGTGTGGCCTTCCCTATAAAAGGTAAAGTCACAATAGTCTTAGCAGATTTCAGGGCTGCTCTCTCATTAGAGAAAGACAAGTGGTGATAATCTAACCTGAAGGCCACCATTCCTCAGCTGAGCGGCACGCTGTAAAGGAAAGCCATTGTGGCAACCATGATAATTAAGTGAAGGGTTTGTAGCTTAGTTTGATCTTAGAGTAGGATAAAAGGTAGGCACAACATTGAGGGCTGAAGGGTTTGTACTGTACTGTTCTAAGTTCTGACCTCAGCTGGTGTAGGAATTGAACCCTCACTACTGGTATCACTCAGCATTGAAACCAACTGAGCTAACTGACCCCCTACGCTGTAGTTCTATGGAGAGGTGATGATCCAGTGATATTATCTCTAGGCTATTAATCTAGATACCCAATGTTCTGGAGACTGGGGCGGGTATAAAATCCTGCCATGACAAATGGTGGAATTTAAATTCAATAAAATATCTGGAGTTAGGAGTCTGATGATGACCATGAAGCCACTGTCAATTGTCGAGAAAAACCCATCTGGTTCACTAATGTCTTTTAGGGAAGGAAACAGCCATCCTTACATGGTCTGGCCTACATGGGACTCCAGACCCATAGCAATGTGATTAACACAAAATACCCTCTGGGCAATTAGGGATGGGCAATAAATGCTGACCCAGCCGATGATGCCCACATCCCATGAGTGAACAATTTTTAAAAAATGATTGGCTGTAGAGTATTTTGGGACATGTCGAAGTGAAAGAGCATGTAACATCCTGTGATTCCAGGTGGGGAATCTATTTGAGATTTTTACGTGAAGAACAGATCACAGCCCACTGAGATATCTGCTCAAGGTGAAAAGCTACTGACCACTTATTTCCACCATGATTAACAACAATGTTCATTTGATTTCCTGGATTTATCTGGGCTTATCCTGGATTTTGAATTTTACAGGTCCCTCAACGTCCAGGATTATCTGGCAGGAAATGATCCATTTCTAATCATCATGCGAAGTGTCATGAAAAACATAATTAGGAACAAAAAAAATTTAATGGTCTTTTTTTTTCTGTAGGATGTACCACAGCCTGACAAACAGCTTCTCTCTGGTGACTTAATTAAAGTCAGAATCTGTCCTGCAGATATCTTCAAAAATATCAAGATCTGATAAAGAATGATGATGCTCACTTCCTGATCCTCCCACTGACTCCAAATGCTGCCCCCTGCCTCCCTTCATCTTTAATTACTAATCCATTCCTCTCTCTTGCTTTTGTTGAGAGCCCCTCAAGAAGCCCCCTCCATGTTGAAGTCCACTGACGGTCATGAAGGCAAAACAAAAACCCAAAACATCTTTACATACACAGTAATGTCCCAAACAACCACCAGAAAAATGAGCATTTCATTTGATAAAACAAAGAATAACAGACGCTGAAGACACAAAACAAAAACAGAAATTTCTGGAGAAACTCAGCAGGTCTGGCAGCATCTGTGGAGAGAGAAATAGGGTTAACGCTTCGAGTCCCGGCTATGCAAAAGATGCTGTGAAACTTGAAAGGGTTCAGCAAAGATTTACCAGGATGTTGCCAGGGTTGGAGGGTTTGAGCTATGGGGAGAGGCTAAATAGGCTGGGCCTGTTTTCCCCGAAGTGTCAGAAGCTTATGAGCGATTTTGTAGAGGTTTCTAAAATCATGAGGGGATGGACAGGATAAATAGACAAGATCTTTTTCCGAGGGTACAGGAGTTCAAAACTAGAGGACATAGGTTTAAGATGAGAGGAGAAAGATTTAAAAAGGACCCGAGGGGCAACTTTTTCACGTAGAGGGTGATGCGTGTATGGAATGAGCTGCCGGAGGAAATGTCGAAGGCTGGTACAATTACAGCATTTAAAAGGCATCTGGATGGATATATGAACAGGAAGGGTTTAGGGGGATATGGGCCAAGTGCTGGCAAATGGAACTAGACTAAATTAGGATATCTGGTCGGCATGGATGAGTAGGAGAGAAGCATTTGTTTCTGTGCTGTGTGCCTCTATAACTCCATGAGTCTGACATCACTGCCTTCACAACACTACAGAAGGGTCAGTAGACTTGAAACATGGACATTTTATTTACTTTGGTGGTGTCCATTGAAGGTCCACCTCATACTGCATCTTAGAGATTTTGATATCATCAGAACCATCGTGACAGGAAAATAAGGCCATTATTTTCTATTGAATCCCAAGAATAGTCTCTCCTGCTGTGTGCCTTCTATGAGGACCACCCGCTGATGTTATCACTGGGCCAGTCCGATCCCAGGCAGGCCACTCAATCTATGGTGGTGGCTCAGTGGTTAGCACTGCTGCCTCACAGTGCCAGGGACCTGTGTTCAATTCCCGCCTTGGGCAACTGTCTGTGTGGAGTTTGCACATTCTCCCTGTGTCTGCGTGGGTTTGTTCCGGGTGCTCCGGTTTCCTCCCACAGTCCAAAGATGCGCAGGTCAGGTGAATTGGCCATCTTAAAGTGTTAGGAGTAAATGTAGGGGAATGGGTCTGGGTGGGTTACTCTTCAGAGGGTCGGTGTGGACTTGGTGGGCCGAAGGACCTGTTTTCACACTGTAGGGAATCTAATCTAATAGGCATCTTACTGCATGCTAATGAAAACCTCATCTCATTGTCCAGAACGTGGTTGGAAAATGATCTCGGCAGTCTCAATATTGTAAAGGGCCTCTCTCGTTGTCTCCCTGAATTCTCAACATGGCCCACGGGGTTCAGGACCTGGGAAAATTCGCCCCATCATCTCCGTGTTTCCTTCCACAGATGCTGCCTGACCCGCTGAGTATTTCCAGCATTTTCCTGGTTTCATTTGAGATTTCCAGCTCTGTCAGTATCTTGCTTTTGGAAATAAACGCACGGCAGCTTTCGAAGAGAAAGGGACACTTTGAAAGGAAGGTGCAAAATCAGATGATTCATGTTATGTGTTCGGCTGGTGAGGCCCACTCTCCTCCAGAATGTTCCAAATGGATTAGTATCACAATGCCTGTCTTCACCCATCATGGCTCCTCACAAGTAGTGTGTGTACTTTGTTTAATCTTATGAGTAACATTCTGCTTTTGAATATTTCAGAGACAATTTCACACAGCAATACAGGAAATCTGACAACCAGAGAGGCTTTGAGGAGAATGAATATTCTCATGATGATACGTCACTTCATTTCTTGAATCCAATGCTCCATTATCCTACATTCACATCGAATTTATATGCAGGACAATTTTAAAGATTGTGTCTGTTGTTATAAATCCTTTATAACTTCAAAATATTACAAGAAATGAACAAAACTATGCGTTTTTTAAAAACAGTTGTGCATCAAGATTGTTTTGTTGAAAGTTATGGATCACTAAAGATGTGCTGGACTTACAGAATTCAAGTTAGTGAGAGACATTACAGGACATAATATGGTGGCTCAGTGCCTCACAGCGCCAGGTACCCTGGTTTGATTCCAGCCTTGGGCGACTGTCTGTGTGGAGTTTATACATTCTTCCCATGTCTGCGTGGGTTTCCTCTGGATGCTCCGGTTTCCTTCCACAGTCCAAAGATGGGCAGGTTATGGTTGATTGGCCATGCTAAATTGTCCATAGTGTGCAGGTTAAGTGGATGAGCCATGAGATACATGCAGGATTTTAAGGGGCTGGGTCACTCTTCAATGGGTTGGTGTTGACTTGATGGGCCAAATGGCCTGTTTCTGTACTGTAGGACGTCTTAGGTATTGACTTCGCTACCTCTACATTTTTGTTTACGTTGCTCCGTGAGCATGCTACAATCATCACTCAATGTGGTCAAAGCATTAATGATGTGGTCAAATATGCACCTATAAGGACCTTTGAGATTTTTAGCCATATTGAATGATTTATACAGTGGTGTAGTGGCAAGGTCCCTGACCAGTCATCCAGAAATCTAGAGGGATGCCTAAGGGACAAGGGCTCACATTCTATCAAGGCAGCTGGCAAAGTCTGAATAGAAAATGTAGAGTTTGTAGTGATTGTAATGAGGTCAGCCCGGTGGACCTCATAGAATATGAGTTCCCTGATTGGGGCTGTTAACCTGATCCAATCAGGGAGCCCTGGCTGACAGATAGAAAGAGGAGTGTGAGAGATTCTGTTCACTCTGAATCAGTGTCAAGGCCTCTCTATGTGTAAATACAGAGCGACTTGGTTTAGATTAGAGTCCCTACAGTGTGGAAAGAGGCCCTTCGGCCCAAACAAGTCCACACCGACCCTCCAAAGAGAAACCCACCCCCTTATATTTACCCCTGACTAATACACCTAACACTATGGGCAATGTATCATAGCCAATTCACCTGACCTCCACATCTTTGGACTGTGGGAGGAAACCGGAGCACCCGGAGGAAACCCACTCAGACACAGGGAGAATGTGCAAACTCCACACAGACAGTCGCCCGAGGTGGGACTTGAACCCGGGTCCCTGGCGCTGTGAGGCAGCAGTGCTAACCACTGAGCCACCGTGCCGCCCATATGATGGGACATTGGCTTCTGTGGAGTTATTGTCTAATTAATGATTTTTTTCAATGACTATAACATTGTTCGTTATTTTATAAAAACCCATCTGGTTCACTAAAGTCCTTAAGGAAGGAAATCTACCATCTTTACCTCGCCTACACGTGACTCCAGATCGACAGCGATATGATTGACTCTTGACGATTCTGCAAAGCATCCCAGCAGTTCAAGAACAGTTACGGCTGGACAACAAATGTCAGTGTCAGCGTCACCAACATCCCATAAAAGAATGAAAAACTATAGGAAGATGATAGTAATGTCACTGTTCTAGTTACCCTGTGGCGAAGCTTAATACAGTGTGGACATGGGTTCAAATCCCACAAGAGCAGCTAGTGAACTTTAAATTGAATGAATATGTCTGATTCGATAACATCCAAAAACTATTCACCCTAAGTGTCCATTCCATTTAAAAATGAATGCACTGTGGGAAATACTGTCTGAAATGAGCTGGTGGCTGTGGTATTCGGAGGGCAGGGGGAACATCACAGCAAACATCCAGAGAGTAGAGGAAAAACACTGATCAAAATCAAAGGATTCCATGTCCCATCAATCAATAAAACATTGTACAAATGTGCAAATTACAAATCACATTATACAATGACCCTTACTTTATACTTGTTTATCTTTATTGTTCTTCAATTCTCTGAGATATTACATTTCTGACCATCAGGCATCACTCGCTTATTGTCTTATTTAATGAGCTGAAGTCCGGCTTGATTGAACAGGAGTTATGATAATATTGGTTTTGGACATCATTAACCTTCTTGGTTTCCTGGCTTATTCTAAGGAATCAATTAATTGTTAACCCTAATGGAATAGATTGTAATGAGACCGTGCAAAGTGTTCACACAAAAATGCCTCCACCATTAACTTTGTCACAGACATAGACACAGACACACACAAACAACACACACACACATACATACACACACATGCACACACACATATGCATGCTCACACTTACACAGACACATAGAAGAGCACACATGCATGCTCAAACATGCATAGAAAGGAATGCACACATACACACACTCACATGTACACACACATGCACACAATCTGGTCAAAGCTAGTCAAAAGTTTGATGTGAACATTAATGCTTGGCCACGATGACAGTATGACAGGTGATACATGTAAGGCTGCAGGAAGTGCATGCAGCACACGAGACTATTTATGTTCTCACACAATCACAGAACTGCTGCAGAACAGAAGGAGGCCATTTGGTGCATTGTTCTGGTTCTATTTCCTCGTGTTAATGTCTTGCCTTTCCCCATACCCCTACACACTATTCATGTTCATAACCATCCAAAGCCCCTTCTTAAATGTCTCAGTTGAAGCTGCCCCCACCACATTACCAGGCAGTGCATTCCAGACCCTAACTACTCACTGAGAGTGAAGAAGTTATTTCTCACTTACATTTGCTTCTTTTGCAAATCACTTTCAATTTATACCCTCTCATTCTTGTTCCTTTTTCCAGTGGGAACAGATTGTCCCTATCTACACTATCCAGCCCTGTTATGATTTCAAACACTTGTATCAGCTCTCCCTCTCAGCTTTCTTCTCTTCAACAAGAAAGTCCCAACTTCTTCAATGTATCCTCGGCACTGAAGTTCCTCATCCCTGGAATCATTCGTTTCTGGACTCTCTCCAATACCTTCACCTCCTTCCAATATTATAGCGCCTGCATGTCTACACAATATTCCAGTTGTACAGATGCAGAGGTCCACACTGTGTCCCCATGATGACTCAATGAATTTCTTCAATAACCAGAGCAGAGGGAAGGTCCTGAGTTATAGATTCATAAAGTTCTACAGCACAGAAACAGACTCTTCGGTCCAACCAGTCCATGCCGAACACAATCCCAAGCTAAACTAGTCCCAACCTGCCTGCTCCTGGCTCATATCCCTCCAAACTTTCCTATTCATGAACTTATCCAAATGTCTTTTAAACATTGTAACTGTACCCACATTCACCTCTTCCTTTGCAAGTTTATTTTACATATGAACCACTCCCTGTGTAAAAGAGTTGCTTGTCCTTATTAATTCTTTCTCCTCTCACCTTAAAAATATAGAACATAGAACATTACAGCACAGTACAGGCCCTTCGACCCTCGATGTTCCACCAACCTGTGGAACCAATCTGAAGGCATTCTAACCTACACTATTCTATTCCTGTCCATATGCCTATAATGACCATTTAAATGCCCTTAAAGTTGGCGAGTCAACTACTGTTGCAGGCAGTACGTTCTACACCCCTACTACTCTCTGAGTAAAGAAACTACCTCTGACATCTGTCCTATATCTATCACTCCTCAATTTAAATCTATGCCCTCATGCTAACCATCACCATCTGAGGAAAAAAGCTCTCACTGTCCACCCAATCTAACCCTCTGATTATCTTATATGTCTCAATCAAGCCACCTCTCAACCTTCTTCTCTCTAACAAAAACAGTTTAAAGTCCCTCAGCCTTTCCTCGTAAGACCTTCCCTCCATACCAGGCAACATCCCAGTAAATCTCCTCTGAACCCTTTCCAAAGCTTCCACATCCTTCCTATAATGCAGTGTCCAGAAATGTACACAATACTCCAAATGTGGCCGCACCAGAGTTTTGTATAGTTGCAGCATAACTCAATTCCTCTTCCAATAAAAGCTAACACACTGTATGCCTTCTTAACAACCCTATCAACCTGGGTGGCAACTTTCAAGGATCTATGCACCTGGACACCGAGATCTCTTTGCTCATCTACATTACCAAGAATCTTACCATTAGCCCTGTACTCTGCATTCCTGTTGCTCCTTTCAAAGTGAATCACCTCACATTTTTCCGCATTAAACTCCATTTGCAACCTCTCAGCTTAGCTCTGCAGCTTATCTATGTCCCCCTGTAACCTACAACATCCTTCAGCACTATCCACATGACCTTAGTGTCATCTGCAAATTTACTAACCCATCCTTCTATGCCCTCATCCAGGTCATTTATAAAAATGACAAACAAAAGTGTACCCAAAACAGATCTTTGCGGTACACCACTAGTAACTAAACTCCAGGATAAATATTCCTATCAACCACTACCCTCTGTCTTCTTTCAGCTAGCCAATTTCTGATCCAAACAGCTAAATCACCCTCAATCCCATGCCTCCATATTTTGTGCAATAGCCTACTGTAGGGAACCTTATCAAATGCCTTACTGAAATCCATATACACCACATCAACCACTTTACCCTCATTCACCTGTTTGGTCACCATCTCAAAGAACTCAAGAAAGGTTTGTGAGGCATGACCTATCCATCATAAAACCGTGTTGATTATCCCTAATCAACTTATTCCTCTCTAGATGATTATGAATCCTATCTCTTATAACCTTTTCCAACACTTTACACAACTGAAGTAAGGCTCACTGGTCTATAATTTCCAGGGTTGTCTTTATTCCTCTTCTTGAACAAGGGAACAACATTGCGATCCTCCAGTCTTCTGGCACTATTCCTGTCAACAATGACGAAATATGCCACCTAGTTTTGAACTCTCCCACGCTAGGGAAAAGACCCTTGGCTATTCAGCTTATCTGTGCCCCTCATGATTTTATAAACCTCAATAATTTCACCCCTCAACCTCCTACACTCCAGTGAAAAAAGTTCCCACCTTTTCCAGTCAATTGCTGGTCTCAGCCGTGGCCTTAGTGGGCAGAGGGCAGGGGTTTCCAGATCACCTCGCTAAGACGGCAGGGGCTGTCACAGCAGCACCTGTACACTGTGCCACCCCCACCCCCTTCCCCAGCGAGTTACTCCATTTCTCAACTGAAAGCCTCAATTGGGGCAAGGAGGGGTTGAGATGCCTTAGGGCTTGCTCCCCACCTTGTACAAATCCAGGCAGATCAGGACAGGAAAATCACTCCCAAACACTTATAGGGCTCTCCTGCCAGACCTCTTACCCTTGAAACCATAAAGACCTGCCCAAAGAGTTGCTGGGAAACCCATTTTGACTTGTTCATCTCTTTTGGGGTGAGGGGGGTACATGAGGTTTCCATCTCTATGTTTTTGGTGGGACCTTGTCTGAAGTCTACCTTGATCACTCTTGCTGGTCCATTCTATAGTCAATGACTCCTACCCATGACTGACCTACCCACCACCCCCACCCCTCACGTTACCCACCCCTCCCCCATCACTCATGTCTCCGGATGTGTGGTTGAAGAAATGAAGAGAGGTGTGGAGTGCTTCCCCTACCAGAGATCACTTCTCAGGGAGCAGGGATGCAATAGTCCAGGCCTTCCCCAGGTCGGAAGAGATGAGGAGGAGAAAGCAACAGGAGCAGGCACCTTGTTGTGTTAGGAGCTGAGAGTCTCCACACCAATAACTTCAGGCATGAACTACACACAGCTAAGCACGGACTGGTCAAAAAAAAAGCCAACCAGCAGAAAACTCAGGGTAACCATACAATACATTTTCTTCTTTCTATCTATAATTAATTTAGAAAATCTCGAGCAAATGTAGCCCAGAAAATGCAGGAAATTAGAAATAAATTCAGCTTGATAATATTTTTTTCCCAACCTTGGGACTCCTTCCCTTTCGAAGTTATATTTGTGAATAGATGTCCCTGATTGGTGGGAGTGTGTATATGTGCGCGTGTGTGTGTGTGTGAGACACTCCCACTGAAACTCACATTATCACATCCCTGACTCACTCACCAGACCTGATTCAACATAAAGCCTTTTACCAGCAGCATCATGAATCCCTTAGGACCCATTTTCTCTGCCTCCAGGTAGCCGTGGGTGGTTATTGTCCATTTTTGTGTTTGCTGGCCTTACATATGCTCCCTCTCAGATTTAGTCCATCATTTCATTGTCTCAGCCTCATGTATCAGTTGTTACTCAGTGTGTAACATTGTCCCCTCTGTGCGAGGACAGAATTAGTCCAGGTCGTATTCTGGAGACTTGGGAACTAAGTGTGTCGCTGAAAGGAGCATAAAACACCAGCAACAGAATCACTAAGACATAGAGCAGGCAACTCAGCCCATTAATACATACCAACTCTCTACAACATAGAGCATTACAGCACAATACGGCCCATTTGACTCTCAATGTTGTACCGGCCTTTTATCCTACTCTCTGTGATGGAGTTGGTCCCATTTCCTTGCTCTGTCTCCTATAGCCCTCAGCATTTATTTCCTCAGGTCTTCCTTCAATGTCCTTTTGAACTCATTGAATGTCTTTTCCAAGACCCTCCCCACTTACTCCAGCAGCACATTCCAGCTCATTACCACTCGTTGGGTAAAAGCGTTCTCCCTTATGTTCTTCCTGTGTTTCTTTCCTGGAAACCTTGGATCCAAGCACCCAGTCCCTGCTCCATTAACAAATGAGAGCAGGTGATTTTTGCCAACACTGCCTAAGCCTCTCACTGTGTTGTACCCTGATCGAATCAATCCTCAATCTGTTCTTTTTACAAGTAGCAGAACCACAAGTGGGAAACCCCCAAATCCTGGATCAGTTCTGCTGAATCTCCTCTGTATCTTCTCAAGGACTGGCACATCATTCCTAAAGTCTGGTGAGTGGAACTGTACAATGATGACTGAACCAGAGATTTGCAAAGGGTCAGGGTAATGTTGCTGCTTTTGTACTCAGTATCTCTATTGATTATCCCTGTGTTTTATACTCAGTTCATTGAAATGGTAGGTTGCACCCCTTTATAAATTTCTATGGAGAGAGGATTGCAGAAGGGAAGGTAGGGAGGAAATATTTCCCCTCAGGGAGAGAAAGAAAGGACTTTGACAAGCCTCTATGATGTGGTCTGTACCTTGGAGGAGTCTTGAATATTGTAATGTGACCACTCTGTCATTGCAGGGGTCCACATTGTCCTCCAATCGCAAGTCTACGTCCTTCCCCAATCATAGGTCAAAATCCTGGACTTCCCTCTCTAAGGACATTGTGGGTCTACTCACAGCACATGGACTACAGTGGTTCAAGAAGGCAGCTCACCCCCACCTTCTCAAGGGGCAACTAGGGACGAGGAATTATTGCTGGCTCAGCCAGGAACACCTACATCCCACAAGTTAATAAAAAGAGGGCAGGAGTGGAGGCAAAGACCGAGAGAGGGGGGAAAGGTCAAGAGAGGGGAAAAGGCCAAGAGAAGGGAATAGGCCAAGAGAGGGGGCAAAGTCTGAGAAGGGGACAAAGTCCGAGAGGGGGGCAAAGGCCAAGAGAGGGGGCAAAGGCCAAGAGAGGGGAAAAGGCCAAGAGAGGGGGCAAAGACTTGAAGTGCATGCAAAGGCCAAGAAAGGGAATAAAGATCAGGAGCAGGGTAAAGGTCAGGAGCAGGGTAAAGGTCAGGGGCAGGGCAAAGGTCAGGCACAGGGCAAAGACCAGCAGCAGGGCAAAGGCAGTACAGTAATGCAGGACATTGAGCAGTGCAGCCTAGGCAACTGCTTGCAGTTAGAAAGAGAGAGATAGAAACTCAATTCAGACATGTGGGGATTGCAGGCATTCTCAAATACATTATAACTGAACCCACGTGATTATGTGATAACCAATCCCTTGTGTACAGTGGGTGCCTTGATGCTTTTCAACTAAATAAACACACAGAGAAGGGAAATGTACCTGCCTGATGATCACAAACTCCCCTCCATTCCTACCCAATCCCAGCTGGATTCATTCCCGGCCCGGGAAGCTTGACTGGGAATTTGAACTGGGAGGAAACGGTAACCACAAAGCCCTGGGGTTGGCCTATTAAATAGTGACACTCTGGAGCAATGATACCATTGGGCACGACCTGCATTTTGAAAGGGGAATCCACAACCTCTCCAAGATGTCCCATTCATCTGCTCAAAAAAATCCGATTGACACCAGAGCCCACGGCTAGAACAGAGAGAGTGAGACTTGGGCTCCCAGCTTAAACACTACAACCAGTCTCTGTTTGCTCCCTGCCAGGGCAGGTTAAAATTAGACAAATCATGATTTTGTCAGCTCAGACATTTCTATGTGTTGGACAGTAAAACACCAACGTCCTAAAAATATGCAGGGATGGCCTTGTTTTATCTCAGCGTCCATAGTTTGCCTTGATGTTCTGATGTCAGGGAATTGTCTGGACACACCAGATTCCATGGAGTCCCTGTGAATGTCACATTTGAAATAGCAAAGCTAGTGATGTTTGGAATGATGGATGTAAGACGCACTGGGGGGAGTGAGACTATCCCCTCCAGCTGTGAGTCTGCACTTAGAAACTAATTGGATCGCACTGCTGAGAGAATATCAATAGAAGTGGCGACAAATCTTCTGTTTAGCTGGAGAAGGCCACCTTTCAGCAAGCCACCTGATTTGTGAAAGAACGTAAAACTCAAAAGTTGACAACAAAGATCTGTTTGTTTTTACTGCTAGCACAGTCTGGTCCTATCAGTAATTCCTACCTCCCCCCGGGCGCCTGGGAATAATAGTTATCGATCAAGGTGATACCACAAAACTGGATTATCTTATTTATCACGTGGTGAGCATATATCATTTACTACATGGCTGCCTGTGGGATCTTGCTGTGCACAGATTGGATGCCATGTGTCTTTAGACCACAACAGGAACCATGTTCGTACAGTGAGTTCCCTGCAGCACAGTGGCTCAGTGGTTAACACTGCTGCCTTACAGCACCAGGGACCTGGGTTTGATCCTACCCTCGGGTGACTGTCTTGTGGGTTGCCTTCCACGGTTCAAAGATGTGTAGGTTAGGTGGTTAGGCCATGGGAAATTGCCCATAGTGTTCAGGGATATGTAGGCTGCGTGGATCACCTGTGCAAGGTGATAGGGTAGGGGATGGATCAGGGAGGGATGCTCTCCACAGGGTCGGTGTGGACTTAATGTGCCAAATGGCCTGCTTCCACACTACGGGGATTCTATGATTCCTCACTCTGGGACTTCCTGCCAACAAGGAAGGTGCTATAAAAATGCAAGTTAATTTTGTAACTGATATTGCCCTACTCGTGTCGCCATTAGTCCAGAACCAGAAGTGGTGCCAGTTGGGGAATGCCTACAGTAAACACCTGTCATGCCTTGGGTATTGATTCAACACCCAGGTTTTATGTTCTGTAAGTATCCTCCACTTGTTGCACTTTGATAGAGAAATAATCTTGCTTTTATTGAGAGAGATTGCTGCAGTTTCTGGCATGGGTTCAGTTTCACTGTGGTTTGTGCTGGTTCTTTTTAAGTAGACTCTGTGGACTGCTATGGCATGGTGTCTAAGCAGACTCTGTTTATTATAAAATCGACTGTTAGCTGGAAACCCTGTTAGAGTCAAGCCCTTGCTCCAAGTGTCTGTAAACCCTTTGCCTGCTGACATTTGTTATGGTCCTTACCGTTGCTGTTCCCGGTGGCAGTATATGACTGCAATCAGAGTGTTCCTTTCCCCAGTGTCATGTCCCTCACTTTGATAAGCAGAAAATAAGTGAGTGCCCCAAAGGGACATTACACTTGGCAAAGTACCAGAATGTCATATTTACTGTGGATTAAAAATCACTTCATAAAGCCGGGCTCGATTCAGAGCAAAATGATTCTGTGTTCTTTTAGCAGCAGTTTTTTTGGCAGCCTCCTCAGAATGCTGAGTGCTTTGTGTTCAGTCGCTGTTTATTTCCCCCAGACACCAGGAAAGCCATTAGCTCCCCAGCAGGCCCGAGCAAATGTAGCATGAATGATCGTTTGCATAATTTGAGTTCCTGCAGTCTTATAATGGTGCTTTGATGGATTACTTTGCTGGAGAGAGAGAACGGGGGAACATCATATGTTCAAGGTGGTGACACAAAATAAGTATTGAAAGTATGGCTGTGTGTAATTGCAGGCTGATTTAATGTCAGTCTTGTCCCTGTGGAGAGTGGTTAGATGGTCCTCTCTGAATTGAGAGGCTTTTTCAGTGGCACTGCCTCACCTGGGGGCTTCTTAGGAACATGTCTGACAATAGCACAGCAAGGGGGATCTGAATACAGCTCCTAGAACGTTCGTGTGATTTAGCTCCAATTAAATGTGTGTGAGGGAAATTTTTATATGTATATGAGTGTGTGTGCATATATGTGTGTGTGTCTGTATGTGTGTGTTTAACCCTGTATGTGTGTTTAACCATGTGTGTGTGTGTATATGTGTGTCTGTGTGTACGGGCTGTATGTGTATATGTATGTACATCTATATAAGCTTAGGTGTAACTGTGAGTATGTTTTAACCCTGTGTGTGTTTCAGAGTCAGTGTGAGTGTGTTACCCCGTGTGTATATGTGTTTAGACGTGAATGTGATTTTGTTTATCCATGCTTGAGTTTGTGGGTCTGAGTAATTGTGTGTGAGTGTGTGTACATGTACATTCATACGAGCATGAATCTGGGTGTCTGTGTGTGTATGTTTCTGTGAATCTGCGTGTGTGTGTAGGTGTGACTGTCTCTGAGTGAGAGTGAGTGAGTGTGTTTCTTGGTGAGTGAGACTGTGTGTGAGTACATGTCTGTGAGTGCTTGTGTTACTATGTCTGACTTTTGGAAGACTGCTTCATCGCTGTCCAGTCCCACTGATCCCAACCTGAACGCACAGGTACCAACATGTCCAGTCGTAGATATTTGTGAATCAACCCAGTGATGTTATTTCACACTGTTGAGTAGTGTTTGAACCCAAGCCTCCTGGCTCAGAGATAGAAACACTGTCACAGCTTTACAGAAGCTCCTTGGCCATTTGTACACTTCCTGTATAATACATTCAGAACAGCGAGATCTGTCAACCAGGTTTAATTTAATAAACCACAAAATATTGATTTATTGTAAAACAAGATTTATTCAACAAAGATGCAAGCTGATTAACACATAGTTGGAAATGTGAAAGTATAAACATATTTATCTAACTAATCCCAAACACGTGCAAACACACTAACTTTCTAACGTATTTTGCAGATAATTTATATTAAAAATGCATTGACTAAGTAATTCTTAGTTGTTGAAGGAAGAGAAGAAGGTATGAAACGTCTACGATGGCTCCTAGCCAGTACCTTGGCCCATGTAATCAGGTGTGAATAAACTCAGGCAGTTTTCACTGGGGTCTTTGCAAATCCAGTTCATTCAGGAAACATCAGGAAGAACATTTTCAGGAGAACCATGTTTCAGTTAGCACATTCAACTCGTAAAAGAGTTTACTCAGTATGAGTTCAGGTTAGCTGTGCACTGGGCAGATTCTAAACAATATTCTGACAGCTATAAATTCAAGCTGGGGATTTCCACTAGATAAATCCAAAACAATTAGCTCAAGCCACGAAGTGTCTTTAAAAAAAAACCCAATGTCCTTTTTGGGAGGCATTTGATTAAAAAGTATCATTTCAAATGAACCATTGTCCACAATCCTCCAGACAAGAGTCCTGAGAAAGTATCAATAATCAAACTGTGTTATAACAGTTTGTGTGTTAATGTGAGTGTGGTGGTGTAGATGTGTGCATTATTGTGGGTTTGTGTGGGTGTGGGTGTGTTAGTGTGGGTATGTCTGTTAGTGTGGATGTGTATGTTAGTATGGTGTGCTAGTTTCTGTGTGTGTGTGTGTGTAAGTGTGCATTTGTGCACATACACATGCGTGCCTGCGTGTGTGTGTGAGGTGTGAGCATGTGCCAGTGTGAGTATGTGTGAGAAATGGGCAAGGTAAGAAGTGCTGGAGAGATATATCTGGCGTGTAACAGAATTGTACAGAATTCACCAATCTCTTGAATGGCTTATTTTGAAAATTTAATGATCTATTTTGTTTTTAATTTTCAGGTCATGTCTGCCCCTCACTATACGGTCAGTTTGCATTTAATTTGCATTTGCTGGTTTACATACAAGCTCTAGAGCCTGAAGAAAAAGCAGGCAATTAGTGCGACGTTTCCACGGTAACAACTCTCTACTCTCCATACTTTATAAACAAAAATCTCCACATTACAGGAATTGATTTCGTTTTCCAGGGTAATCCAGTAACTCGAACGCTTTATGACCAGCTCACGGTTTCGGTGATATAAACAGGTGACACCGCACGCAGCAAGCGCTGGGACTAATATTAAAATGGTTTGCTGGCTGCTTGATCATTCTTGAGATTGAATTAACTATGCACAGTGTTCTTTTTGTTGTCAGCAGGAGATTATATAAAGGAGAAATATCCCAGAGAAAGAGATCAGAAGAATCTATCAGTAGTTGACAAGTATCTCCTTCATATTTGAAACCAAATAGATTACTCTTTGAATTCCTGATGCATTCCTGGTGATTTTGCACATTAAAAATATACAACAATATCTGTAACTATCTGCCCTACCATTGCCTGTATTTGACTCCTTCCCTTTCTAAATAAAAGTGTGTTACTTTGGCAGTTTTCCAATCCTCTGCAACTTTTCCAGAATCCAAGGATTTTTAGAAGGTTTCTGCAGGTGCATCCACTGTCTCTGCAGTTACTTCCTTTAATATCTGAGGATGCAACTCATCAGCTCCAAGGGTCTGATTGTCTTTTAGTCCCATTACTTTCCCTAGTGTTTTCACTCTAGTGTATTTATTTCCTCTCCTCGTTTTGCCCTCGATTATTTAGTCATTGTGGAATACTATTAGTAGCTTCTACTGAGCAAACTCTGCGATGTATTTATTCCACTTCTCTGCCATTACCTACTCTCCCCTTTATTATTTCCTCAGCCTCATTCTCTAAGGGGCCTTGGTTCACTTCGGCCTCTTTCTTTTTATCTATGTTCAGAATCTCTTGCTGTCTACTTTGATATTGCTCACTAGTTTAAACTCAAGTTTCCCTCTATTATTTTTTGGTCAACTTTTATTGTTTTTTTAACACTTTTTGATTTTCTGGCTTACCACCAGTAATCTTTGCCACATTATATTTTCTTGCCTTTCAGTTTGATGCTATCCTTAACATTTTCAGTTAGCCATGGTTGGCTTATTCCTTTTCTTCTCCCTCACTGGGATATATGTTTGTTGTGAGTCATTAACAATTTTCTTAAATAGTAGCCATTGCTCCTCAACACTTTTTCTGCTAAATTCCTTTCCTAGTCCATTCCAGCCACCTCTGCCTTCATTCCTTTGTAATTACCCTTATTTAAGCTTAGCACAGGTGTTTCCAACCCAAGTTATTCACTTCCAAACTGAATGCTAAATTCTATAATGGTATGATCACTATTTCCTAGAGGATAATTTACTCCGAGGTTGTTCATTAAATCTGTATCTATACACATTATCAGATCCAAGACATCCTGCTCCTTTGTCCCAATCAACTCTACAAATTCTTCTTGCTAGCTACCTCTGCCAATTACATTTTCCCCAATCTACATGAAGATTAAAACCACCTATGATTAGTGTGCTGCCTTTTTTACATATCTTCCCCATTTCCTGGTTTACTTTTTATCCTCTGCAGATACTGTTAAGGGACTCCTTCTTTGTGTTACTTTTGAAATCCACCCATACGATTTCTACGTGTTCCAATATAAGACCACTTTGAACTATCTTTTTTAGATTACTTACTTACAGTGTGGAAACAGGCCCTTCAGCCCAACAAGTCCACACCACCTCGCCGAAGCGCAACCCACCCATACCCCTACATTTACCCCTTACCTAACACTACGGGCAATTTAGCATGGCCAGTTCACCTGACCTGCACATCTTTGGACTGTGGGAGCAAACCGGAGCACCCGGAGGAAACCCACGCAGACACAGGGAGAATGTGCAAACTCCACACAGTCAGTCGCCTGAGTCGGGAATTGAACCCGGGTCTCTGGCGCTGTGAAGCAGCAGTGCTAACCACTGTGCTACCGTCCATCTTATACTAATAAAGCCACTCCACCACCTCTCCTTCCTGCTAGTTCTTTCAAATAGCCACATCCCTTGAATATTTAGCTCCCAGCTTTGATCGCCTTGTACCCATGTCTCTGGATTGGCTATGAAGATCCTGCTCATTAATCTCTACTTATGCTGTTAATTCATTAATTCTGTTCTGAATACAATGCGCATTTAAGTAAATAGCATTTAATATTGCCTTTTGATTGCTTATTCCCCCAGTTACTCTATGTGTTCGTTTTCCTACATTGTACACTCTGTCCCTTTGCTGTCCTATTCTGGTTATCATTATGTAAGTAGCTGTCCTGTACTGTTACCACCACCATTTGTTTTGGAAGCCTATATTTCCCCTGAACTCTCCCCCCCTTCCCCATTTCCGTAAATTCCCCCATTAGCTTATAGCCTTTTTTTCCAGCCCTGTTATGTCAGACACTAGGACACTGGTCCCAGCACAATTCAAATGAAGCTCATCCCAAAAGAACAGCTCCCTCAGTCTTTCTCTGTCATGGACTATCTCCACTCACAATGGCCATACTCTTTACTTGCACAGAGCTCCCCGATTTACAAACGCTTGTACTTCTTAATACGTTTTGAGAAGATTTGTAGCTCAAGTTGAGGTTCTGGATGTAGGTTTGCTCGCTGAGCTGGAAGGTTCATTTTCAGATGTTTCATCATCATACTAGATAACATCATCAGTGAGCCTCTGGACGAAGCACTGCTGGTGTTTCCTGCTTCTTATTTGTACTTGTACTTCTTGAGCTTGTAGTTCTGAGCACAGTCCCATACACGGTGTAATGTTAAAGTCCCAACATATGAACATTTTCTGTACTTGCAAATGGCTCCTTTATATTTTCTTACATTGCGTTGTACAAACTGACCTACAACATACTCCAGAAGAGAACCCATTTTCAACCCAGGGACCGCAAGTGTAGTGAGTTCAACGTAGAAAAAAACACCTCAAGGTAGTACACAGAGCTGTAATCAATAAAAAAAAACTAAGGACTAAGGGGTAACTGATAAAGTGGGCTAACCATGTAGGTATTAGGAAGGACAGGGATAGAGAAAAGGCAAAGCGTTAGAGAGGCTTAAGGAGGGACTCACACAATGTTGGGCTCAGGTGTAAAAGATATAGTCAGAGAAGTGAAGGATTTGAGGAGGCAATTGTCAGGCTGCAGGAAGGAAGAAGAGAATTTACAGAATCATAGAGAAAGCACATTCTTTTAATTCTGTTTCTGTGTGAGTCACAATACCTCATGCATTCATACAAATACAGAAGGTACTGTTGCTTTCTGACTGTATCATAGACGGGTTAGTGGGAATGGATAAGGAGCATCTGAAAATCAGAGAATACGAAATAGAACCTTCAGGAAATAAATATGGTTTGGACTCCTGTTCTGAGAGCCATAGTAAAAGATATACTGAAGGTAGATGGCTAACCTTAGAGAGGTGTGTTTGGGCAGTCAGGTTGAGATTTGGAGGAGTGAGTGATAACCGTGGAGTTGCAATTTCCACAATGCAATGTTAAACTATTAACATTGAATTACATTCTAGTTACATCTCAAAGACTAATCCCATCTTCACCACAGGTCTGTCATTTCAACCATGGAACATTGATTGATCAAGGAAGGAGCAGGGATAATCCAAGGCTCAATGGTGTTCATGATCTTCATTTGAAGGTTCTGAATACATTGATGCAACAACTCCTCATGACTATGTCAGCACCAGCAAAGGTCACATCTCTGGCTAGTGTGGTTGTCTGCTACATTACTCATTACTCATTGGCTAAATCTCCATTCTGGTGATTCAATTATTTGTGGGTTTGAGGGCTGACAAAATATTTTAGCATTTTCTAGTTGGTGAGAGTGTTAGACATGAACTCAGAAATGTTTATCAATTGTCCTCTCAATCAACCCTGAATACTTCCAAAGAAATTCAGTTGTCAAAAACCACAAAATAATCAACTTCACCCTGGGTCAAAATACCTTGGATGTATGTTTGGGATGAGTCAATAGGTTTTAGTGTCAATGGTATGTGTATTCTAATTGGTTGCTATGGAACATTATCAGTTAATCTTGCTGAGTACCCTCATTATAAACATATTCAGCAGATGTAGGCATTCATTGCAAACCCTACTGAGAGTTCAGAAATCATGGTAACTGACTCAATATTGTTAACTCTTTCCTTTCTAATTCAAATCCTGTTTCTTTATCCCACTTTTCAAGGTTGGGACCAGTCTTGCATGTTAGCACGAATCTGTTTCCATTTGAGGCTTGTCATTGAAGTTAAAGTCACAAGCACCTAAAACTACAGCACAATAATGATGTTCAGAGCCAGGGCATTGAGAGTGTAGAAGGGGGTTGGGAAATAGGATAGCACCTGACAAAACTGTTTCAGATGAAAACTCCATCCATGCCCATCGAAGGCGTGAACTTAAGAAGGGGGTGGTGATGGTGGAATCATCCAAGGTGTCCAATCGCTCACCTCTTCAGTCCCATGTCATTGACAAAAACAACTTGCATTTGTGTAGCACCATGGAGTAAAAATATTGCAAGGTACCTCACAGGAGACAAATCAAAGCAATTTGACAGTGAGCCACAGAGAAGGATGGGTAGTCAAAAGGTTTATCAGAGGTAGGCTTTAATGAGGTGAGGTATTGTGGTGCACTGGGTAGTGTCCTTGCCTCCAAGCCAGAGGCCCGGGGTTTGGGTCTTGCTCCAGGACTTGTTCCTACCACAGTCAAACAGGTTGAGTATGGACCTGTAATTCCTTCCAACATACATCAATGCCAAGGGTAATGGTGTTGCTAAGTGGGACAATGTGCTAACCTTGTAAGCAGGTGATCCTCAGCTCAAGTCTCAGCGGGATGGGGTTTCTGAAACAGCTGTTCAATTAAGCTGATGTATACACAGACAAATGTCTAGGGTTCCTGTGATGGAGTGGTAATGTCCCTCTCTCTGGGCCAGGAGGCCCAAGTTCAAGTCCAAACTGCTCTGGAGGTGTAACATCTCTCAACAGTTTGATTAAAACCACCTATCAGCCAAACAGTAAGGACAGGAGGATTCCTGACAGTGCTTGATTGAAAGTGGATTTGGAGCCTCTATCATCTCTGTCCTTAGTACAGGGACTGCAACATACACATGGAAGTTTACATCGCCCCAGCCACTCAGACGAGTTTGCCGGAAGAACATTGTGCCGATGACCCTGTTCAGGCCTGGGTCTGTGGTAGAGTAGGTGGCTCTGTGCTCTGAGAGTTGGACGTGTCCTTGGCACCGAGTTCATCAAGGTTTTAAGGAACAACTTCAAGGGAGAGGGAGAAATGAAAAAATTGAGGGAGTGACAACAGCAAAATCTAAGATTGTTCAGTTTGAAAATAATTGAACTGGATTCACCATACAAATACAGTGGTTACATGATCAGGTCAGAGATTGGGAATCCTGCAGTGAGTTACTCATCTCCCGACTCCCTAAGACACAAGGCACAGGTCAGGGGTGTGATGGAATACTCGCCAGTTGCCTGGATGGGTGCAGCTCCAGTAACACTCCAGAAGCTTAAGACATCCAGGACAAAGCAGCACAATTCACTGGCACCAAATCCACAAGCATCCACTCCCTCCACCACTGACACTCAGTAGCAGCATTGTTGTACTGTCTACAAGATGCACTGCAGAAACTCACCAGTGCTCCTCAGACAGCACCTTCCAAACCCATTGATCATTTCCAACCAGAAGGACAAGGGCAGCAGACAAGGACAAGGGAACACCACCCCCTGCAAGTTCCCCTCCAAGCCACACACCATCCTGACTTGGAAATATATCACCGTTCCTTCAGTGTTGCTGGTTCAGAATCCTAGAATTCCTTCTCTAGGGGCATTGTGAGTCTTCCTACAGCACATGGACTGGAGGGGTTCAAGAGAGCAGCTCACCACTGCTTTCTCAAGGGGCAACTAGGGATGGGCAATAAATGTTGGCCCCACCAGCCATATCCCATGAGAGAATAAAAAGAAAAGCACATGGATGAAAATTTTAATATAAATTGAGCTGAGGTAGGGGTGAGTAGCAGCAATGTTATGAAAGTAGAAATAGCAGGTCCTAGAGACGGGAAGGGTATTGACTCAGAATCTATCTGGAAGAAGCAAAAGCTGCCAACAGGTGCCTTCAATCTCAGTCAGTGAGCAGGCAAGGTACATGTGAAGAAGGGCATGTGCCCGAAACGTCGAATCTTCTGTTCCCTAGATGCTGCCTGACCTGCTGTGCTGTTCCAGCAATAAAGTTTCAGGCAAGGTACAGAGCCTGGGAAGGTGTCAGACCTCTGTACAGTCAGCATCACACTGTTTTACTTGGCCTTCACAGCAATGAACAATTCCCTTTACTAATAGGTTCACACTTTATCAAAGACTTCCACGTCATTTGGGAATGTGGTCTGCATTCAGAAATGAACATTAATTCATAGTTAGATCTTGAGAACCAGCTGTTACATATGTATTTGCATGTTTGGACAAAATTAAGCATGGAATCGATGCTGCCACGGAATTAAACTGGTGCTGTGTCTTGGGCTGACATGGGTGATGACACAGGGAGAGGTCACTCAGTGTAGCCCTCGCTCAGTGACCTCAGCTGGCAGTGTCTGCACAGACTGTGGGTTTGAGTCTTTGGAAGTAGTTCTTGGTTCGTGTGTGACTGTACAGCTTGCTGTGGGACAGACAGCAAGGTGGGGGCTGGGGAGAAGGAGGCAAGACTCTCGCTGTGGCTGCACACTGTGGAGCACATCTCGATCACATCTAGTTAATGTGTGTGTGTATCTATATGCACTGTTGGTATGCAAAGTCATTCAGCTCCCCTCTCTGCCCCTTCCTCTCTGCCTAGTACACTGGGAGCATTGGTTTGGATGAGGGATGGAGTGTGGCTTTGAGCTCAACCAGTGAATGAGATGTGACTAAGATACTCGAGGAGTGTTGTGGGATGATGCAAATACACTTGACTGCTTTTCTTAGTGAAGTGATCAGTGGCAGATAGAAACAAAATGAAAATGAGGGGTTTGGTGATGGTAATTACAAAGCTTCAGTGTGTCTGTGCAAATTTATGGCTAACGACACCTGCACTCATTTGGTTATTAGTTCCAGGTTACTGTAGAGTGACACCACATTCACTCAGTGGCTGCTGGCCATGACTAAAGCAGGCGGCTGTTCCAAACACAACTACATTTTGAGTTAAAAGAGCCACCAGTTGGCAAGTGTTAATGTTGCGTTGCTTGGTTTGAAACTTAGAGGTGATTTCTGCCACTCCCTTTTATATTCTGAAAACAACAAATGCTGGAGGTCACAGCGGGTCAGTCAGCATCCATGGAGAGAGAGAGAGAGAGAGAGAGAGAGCTAACGCTTAGGCTCAAAACGTGAGCTTGCTCTCTCCCCATGGATGCTGCCTGACCCAGTGTGACCTCTGTTTTCAATACAGATTCCAGCATCTGCAGTAACGTGCTCCTACCACTTTTACATGTTATTGGGTACTCTCAGGCCAGGAATGTTTGGGATTTGATGATTAGTAAATACCCAGGGAGTTAAAAATAATAAGGCATTGGTATTGATTAGTTAATTAGATTGAGGTGTGCATATAGCCAAGGGCTCTTGTGGCATTTCGTTTATTTACTCATGGGATATGGGTGCCACTAGCTGGGCCCAGCATTTATTGCCCGTCCATAGTTGCCCCTTCAGAAGGTGGGGTTGAGCTGCCTTCTGGAACCACTGCAGTCTATGTGCTGTGGGTAGGCCCACAATCCCTTAGGGAGGGAATTCTGTCTTTAGCTTTTACTCTTTTTAAACTGCAAGTAATGCCTCAATGACATTGTCCCCCATCAAACACTCCCAGGACAGGGACAGTACGGGGTTAGATACAGAGTAAAGCTCCCTCTACACTATTCCCCATCAAATACTCCCAGGAACAGGGACAGCACTGTGTTAGATACAGAGTAAAGCTCCCTCTATACTGTCCCCATCAAACACTCCGAGGACAGGGACAGCACGGAGTTAGATACAGAGTAAAGCTCCCTCTACACTGACCCCCATCAAACACTCCCAGGAGAGGGACAGAATGGGATTAGATGCAAAATAAAGTTCCCTCTACTCTTTTAAAGCTTCCTTGTCTCTTTTAAACTGAAAGTCAAGTTCACTCAACACCAACTCCTTCAAACACTTCTGGGACAGGGAAAGCACAAGGTCAGATACAGACCAAAACTCCCCCTACTCTTTTATTAAACAGGAAATTGAGAAAAAAGCTAATGAAACAGCCCCTGCTGGTGCACTGTATTGAAATAAAGTACAAATTAACAGTCAAATGGAAACTTAGATAACAAAACCAAAACTGACTAAATTAAAATTACATCAACTAGGCCAATGACGCCTCCCAGCCTCGATGGTGCTCACAGTCTCGAAAGGCCCTGATCCTGATGGTGAGCACCATGTGCTCCCCGTTCAGGGACACCTGAGCACAGACGTAACCAGAAAAGAGGGGCAGACAGTTAGGAATAATAAGCCCCTCCTCGGCCCACTGCCTGGATCTCTTCATGACCACCTTGGCCAGGCCCAGGATCAGAGTCACATGAAGGCCTTTAGACTAGTCCACCCCCTTCCCACACTGGTTGCCTGTACACCAGGAGTACGGGGCTGACTCATGACTGAAATGTAGGTAGCAACTCCTTCCAAAAACCTGAAGAGGGGCTGCAAATGGACACATTTCATATGAGAAGCCGATTCCCCCAGGCCACAAACACTACACCTGGTTTGGAAACTGGTGATTTCAATCAATCTACAATTACACAGGATCATCATGTGCAGCACTCTCCACACAGGATCCCTGATAGAAAAGGGGAGGAACCCTGTTTATTACAGATCCCTAATTGCCCAGCAGGTGTGTAAGAGTCAACTACATTGCTATGGGCCTGGAGTCACATGTAGACCAGCAGTTGCCTTCCCTAAAGGAAACTATTGAACCAGATGGGTTTTTAACCCGCAATCAACAGTCACCATAGGGCTAGTTTTTTATTGAATTCCAAAGGGATTTGAACCCCTGATCACAAAAATTAGATGGGTCTCTGGATTAACAGCCAGAGTCATGACTGCAAGGCTGAGTGGTCATTTAACACCTTCCACCCTCACCTGCCATTCTCCCCCTTTCCTCTCAGCCCCTCTCCCTCTCCTCGACCCCGTCCCTTCTCTGCTTCTCCCAATTGGACGATCTCTGAACATCTGGAGTTTCCGCAGTCACCTGCTTCTGCCCAGCTCTGTCACCCAATCAGAGGAATCACAGTGCCAGATGTACCTAAGCAACTGTGAGCTAAATGGAGTTAATTATTCATGACAAGAGTGGTTGTTGTGTGTAAGTCTCCATCAGCAACGTTGATTAAAAGCTCAACAACTTATTAAATATGCAGGAGCCAAACAACTGCTGGAAGGGAAGTGATTTGTAAAATTGTCCACAGTTCAACAGATGGAACAGACCATGAGGGGGAGCTATAATTGAAAAGCTCGCTTGCAGATTGCAAAATCATCTTAATTATTGAGAGGTTCTTTGCTTAATTAACACTGTGTGAGGACTTTAAACGACAGAATTGGGAAAGAAAAAGGAAGCCTGAGTAAAGTTGTGCCGCAAGTGATCTGTATGTGGAGAGGAAGACCCAGCACGCCAATCTGAATGAGTATTATGACAGTGTAATGACACTCTGCTGCTTTCAATTAAGTAAAATTAGATTTTAAGATCCGACCCAGTGATGTGGCATTTAATCTTTAACAAAGAAACACTTCAAATGAGCTGGAAGGAGAGGAAGGGAAAAGCAGAAACAGATGGCTTCTCAAGCAAAGTGACAACTCAGGGTCATTCACTTCATTCGAGGACATCCCCTCAGTGCTTTTGGACAAAGCATTTACTTTACCGCCGAGAAGGAAGACATTTTTAGCAGCTCTGTAAATCGGTCTTGAATTGCAACTCCACAACATTAACCTTGCCTTTCTGTTGTTGGCTTCGGAGCATGTGCAATGAGGGTTTCCTATGAACAGGCCCATGTGGGGATATTCAAGACAGTGGTTGGTTTTTGGAGTGGTTGTGTTTTGAGCGACATGGGAACTGAGGGGTTGGAGGGCAGGAAGGAGTCATGCAGCAACGTATAGCTAAGGGAGAACATGAACCCTGAACTCAATGAAATGCAGAGGGGTATGGGACAGTTAGTCCTGTCCCTATTACCTCTGCTTTTATACAGTGTGTGTATGTTGTAACTGACATTTGGAGAGTTCCTGCTCCTCATTGAAGGGACTGAACTCCCTTTGGAATTGTTAACATTATTGTGCTTAAAGATGGGCAAATGGTCTAGTTGTCAAAATCGTCTACCCTGTAAGTTCTAAACAAAACAGGCGACTGTAATGTTCAGCTGCAAAAAAACCTGTTGCTTATAATTTCAATAGAGGGTTGTCAGCACAGGCCAAGTGTTAATTGACTGCTTCCATAATCACCATTCTCCCAGTGAGAGCATCTCTAAATTTATTGTTTCATTGGCAACTCCAGGTGATTATAAAGGAAGTTGCTGTCTTTGCTGTGGAGCTATGAATACAAGTATTTGTTTTTATACGATTAAGTACTTAAATGTTTCTTTTAATAAGAGCTTAGGCACTTGAAGGAATTTAAAATGTATTGAATGAGCTTTTATCAGTGAGGATCATTTTAAATATATTACAGCATTAATAGATACATAGAACTTTATTCTATTTTCATATTGTTTCCAGAGGCCAGTGTGTGGTAGATTCTGGGCGAGTTGAGATGGAGGGTGAAAGGATGAAAGATAACCCATGGAAAGTCATGGACTGGCGTGAATCAACACAAAAGGATTTCAGGTATGGGTGAGGAAGGGGTCATGAGTTGATGAGAATTGGCACTAGGTTGATATAGAGGACATGAAGAACCATGGAAGGAGAGTGTATTGGTTGGCATGGAGTCTATGAGATGTCATGGTACGGGTAGGCTTAAGATGGCATGTTTTGGAAAGGATATGACATGGGATGTACCATGTGTGAGCTACATGGACTGACTTTTTTATTATAAATTGGAAAAGAGTCCCAGTTGGAATCCATATCTGAGATGCAACTCCTCTGGGTCAGTGCAGTTTCTCCTGGGTCACTCTCGAGGAGTGAAAAAATTGGCCCATCAAAGCACAGAACAACACAAACCAGGAGAGCTCATTCAGAACTGTTGTGTGTGTTCAGTGGTGGAACCTTGCCAATCGATCCCACTCCCTGGAGTTTCCTCATAGCCCCGTACGTTTACTCTCCTCAAGTGTTTATCAAATCCAGCACAAACACGTTTGATTTCTCTCGTGAATGCACTAAATAAGCTATTTGTGTTTCCACTGACATACAATAAAACAATAACCTCTATCTATGTAGCGCCTTTAGCATATTAACACATCCCAAGACGTTTCAGAGCAGTAATGTCATACAGAAAGTCACGCCAAGCCATATAAAAAGCTAATAAAACCATTGACCATTAGCTTGTTCAAAGAGCTAGGTATTAAGGAACATCTTAATAGAGAGAAGGACAGAGATTCCAGGAGGGAATTCCAGAGCTTGGATCTGGACAATTGAAGACATGGCCATTAATAGTGGGTGAAGGAAGTCAAGAATTTAACCAATAGATGAGAATTTTAAAATTGAGATTTTGGAGGTTACAAAGATCAGAAAGCATAGGGTGATTAGAATTAATGAGGAATCTGGGCTTGCATGACCTTTGATTGCTTTGGGAGAAGGGGAGAAAGGACTGATTGTTTCAACATTGACTACATTGAAGTAAAAGGCGTTGGTGAGAACAGGAATGGTAATAAAGCAGCACCTGCTGTTTGCGCCTCTTCAGCATGGGGTAAGTGGAGTTCTTATCGGTATAATTCAGTATGTCAGTGAGGATGGTTAATTTTTTATGCTGCTCTGCATTACCAATCTCACAACTCTCCAGAGCACTCTCTTCATCTTTCTCCCCAAATGCTCCAATGACACTGAACAAGCACTTAACCAATCAATAGCAAAGCCCCATGAGGACCAGCTATGACCCAAAGGCTGTGATGGAGCTTTAGAATTCAGCACAGATACAATCCTGAGAAGTAAGAACAATCTTGAAATGTAAAAGACCATTGAGTGGTTCACTTACATAGAACATTTTTTGTGTTTCTGAGATTTCTCAGAGGGTTTGATGTACAATGAAATACTTTGAGGTGCAGTGGTGGTGCTGCTATCGAACACAGCACAATGTTGTATCTGACAAGCTGCAACCAACACTTAAATAAATGATGATTTGCTGTGATGTTTAAAAAGAAGGAACTTTGTTCAGAAAATTTCTCAAATACGCTCATGGAATCATTGACATTCATTCCCAGAGGCAACTCAGTCTTTCATTTACATTTCACATCCAGCTGCTTAGTTCCCTCTCAATGCTCAGATTATATTCTCAAATCTTGCTAAAGCTGCCGCCTTCACCATGGAAAGGGACAATGACAGCAGATATATGGGAACACCACCAGCAGGGAATTTCTCTCCAAGCCACTCACTATCCTGAGTGCTTTTGAATACTTGCCACTTACCTGGATGGACGGAGCTCCAACAACACTTCACATCAAGTAGCCCGTTTTGTTAGCACCCCATCCACTGCCTTCAATTTCGCTCCCTCTATTACCAACAGTCAGTAGCAGCAGTGTGTGTCATCTACAAGGTGCACTGCAGAAATTCACCAAGGCCCCTTTGACAGCACCTTCCAAATCCATGAACTCTACACAGCCTAGAAGGTCCAAGGACTGCATGGACACCAACATGGGACACCAATTCCTGTACATTTCTCTCTGAGCCACTAAACCAGGACATGGATTGTAGCTGTTCATTCTTGGCCACACTCAAGATGGAAATGTTGCCTGCTTTTCCCAATCGTTACCTTAAGAATGTTGAGATCAGTTAACTCGAGAATCAGTCTATATATTTCTTTTGTTGAGTCCTGGTCCAGAAGAACAAATACCTAGTTACAAGAAACAGATGAGGTTGAACTTAGGAGTCTCAGATGGATTTTTGTCTCTCCACAGTTCCCAGGTTATTTACAGTCAAGTCAATAAGATGCTTTGACATTTGTCGCACCCAACAGTCTCACAGTTCATTGAAAGAACCCACAATGACACTGCAGAGCAGATGCTCTAAGAGTGGGCTGTGGGTTTGTTTGGCAGCAGTCCCACCTCTCAGACAGAAGATTCTGGGTCAAATCTTACTCGGGGACAAAATCAAGGACCTGGGCACCAAATCAATGCTTGCCCTACAGCACCAGGGAATGCTACCCTGCTGGGAGTGAGCAAAATGTTAAAACTGAAACCCCATCAAATAATCCCATGAGATCTGCCTCACAGCGCCAGAGTTCAATTCCCACCTCAGGCCACGCTCAAGATGGAAATGTTGCCTGCTTTTCCCAATCGTTACCTTAAGACTGTGTGGAGTTTGCACATTCTCCCCGTGTCTGTGTGGGTTTCCTCCGGGTGCTCCGATTTCCTCCCACAGTCCAAAAATGTGCAGGTTAGGTGAATTGGCCATGCTGAACTGCCCGTAGTGTTAGGTGAAGGGGTAAATGTAGGGGAATGGGTCTTAGTGGGTTGTGCTTCGGCGGGTCAGTGTGGACTTGTTGGGCCGAAGGGCCTGTTTCCACACTGTAAGTAATCTAATCTAATCTAATCATTTTAAAGCAGAACTGTGGAGTTCTCCCTGGATCCTGACCTACATATATATCTCAGCAGTCACAGTTTTGGAAGAAAATTTGGGCAGTTATATTGTTCAGCAGAGAAGGGGTGGAGGAGAATCTTTCACCCTGACTATGAGATAACTCTGAAAGCATCAGTTCAGTGCCAATATCATATCCAGAGTGTGGTGCTGGAAAAGCACATGAAGTCAGGCAGCATCTGAGGAGCAATGATGACCTCATTCCCGATGAAGGGTTTATGTCTGAACAGTCAACTCTCCTGCTCCTCAGATGCTGCCTGACCAGCTGTGCTTTTCCAGCACCACACTTTCAGCTCTAATCTCCAGCATCTGCAGTCCTCACTTTCTCCCGCCGATATCATGTTCTTGCACATTCTCCACTCACTTTCCTTTTACATGCCATCTCCCCACACTTGAGGCATCTGTCGCCAAGGTGCAATGGGGAAAGTCTGAGGTCTTCCTGCTGAAGTTAAATGGGCGTCCACTCCGTCCTTGGATCCACTTGTGCCTCAAAAGCATGTAAATATAATCTGGTTCAAGGGAGAGATGCCTTTGGTTGCTTGGACAGAGTCGAGAGTGTGGTGCTGGAAAAGCACAGCAGGTCAGGCACTTTCTGAGGAGCAGGAGAGTCGACGTTTCAGGTGTAAGCTCTTCATCAAGATTGAGGCTGATTCCTGTTGAAGGGCTTCTGCTTGAAACTTCAACTCTCCTGCTCCTCGGATGCTGCCTGACCGGCTGCGCTTTTCCAGCTCCACACTCTCGACTCTGATCTCCAGCATCTGCAGTCCTCACTTTCTCCTTTGTTTGGATAGAGTCAAACTCCAATGTTTGTTTGTGTCCTTGACATGCTACTCTACAGAACTGAAGTGTGTTTGTGACTATGTGTGTATATATATTTTTATCAATATAGAATATTTATTTGAAATAAAAATAAACCATGTCATCTCCCCTCAGATACACTGGGTGGGCACAAATCTTCACATGAACATGTTGGCAGTGAATTCCATGCAACCAGTCAATTCCAACCACATGAGGCATCGCAGCTAAAGATATTTTCTGTAGCTGTGAGCTTCCACCTTGGTGGGAGAGGGAGTGAGCAGTGGATGGTGGACAGCACACAGGAGTGGGAACTGTGTTGTCACTGCTGTAGGAATACCAAAGCTGCTTGGAGCTTAAACTTGGCACCATGATCCCAACTTGCTCATGGGGTGGGAGTGCAGGTTGGAGGAGTGCTCTGTTACTCAGTTACTTACTCGGGTCATTGAGTCACTCATGTCACTGGAAATAAAAAAAGAGTCCGAAGCAATTCAGAAAGTTATTTTTAAAAAAAACCTCGTGGAGACACATAATTGAAAAGGATCTGCAAAGGAAGCAAGAATGAAGTGAGGGAAAGCTTTCTCACTCAGCACGTTGTTAGGGTCTGTAATGCACAGTGTGGGAGTGTGGTGGGGCAGACTCAACTGAGGCATTCTAGATGGCATTGGATGGTTACTTGGATTGAAACGGCATGTCGAGATATTGGGTAAAGGCAGGAGATTGGCACTAAGGGATAGAACCAGTACTGGCACAATGGAACTGAATATCCTCCTACCGCACAGAAATAATTCTCAGATTCAGTGACGCACTGCTCAGACAGCCTCTCTCCCTTGCTGAATCGCTCAAAGTCTGGCGTTTTTATGAGAGTGGGATGTTTTAGGCCATTTGTAAGCAGACAAAAAAACTGATTGACTTATTAAACATTTATGGCTCTACCCAGAAGCAGTCAGCAGTAATTCTAGCTGAAGGTGATGAGACTCAATGCTCCAACTCACTGAAAGCAAAGTGGAAACATGAATAATTCACATCACAAAGAAAAAAGGCAACCAATACAAGGAGTTGGTGTTACTTCACAAACCTCCCCCAGAAACGATCTCACCTCTCTGCACAGCAGACCTCACCTTGCAATGGTTTCAGTTTCATTTCTGTGATTTGCTTTGAGTCTTTTTTTATCAATGATAAAGGATGGACACTTCGCTGCGTGGGAGAGAGAAACAGAGTTAATGTTTCAAGTCCAGTCACCCTACTTCAGAACACTTTAATCTTTCTTCATGTTCACCATCATGACTTTCATCCTTGCTTCTAGAGTCGGATGAGTTATTTGTCAAGACTCCCTTCAGTTCTGAACTCAAAATGTTTACACTATTAGTGAATTTGAGTTTTCACTATTTCTCTCTCGAAAGCTGCTGCCAGACCTTATGAATTTCTCCAGAAATTTCTGTTTTTGTTTCAGATTTCCAGTATCCTCAATTCTTTGTTTAATTCCCATACTTTAGCTGATATCTAGTTAACTCTCCCAAGGTCTGCAATGTAGAGAGGGCAGGAGTAGGTTAGATGCGATACCTTTCCCGTTTGTAGTTGAATAGCCTGCTGACATTTCACCAGCGAGACTTATGCAAAAATGATGACCATTTAAATGAGCAACAGGAGCTCGGTGAAGATGAGAGTCACCAGGAAGCAGAGTTGAAACAAAACCAGAACTTGCTGGAAAATCTCAGCAGGTCTGGCAGTAACTGTGGAGAGAAAACAGACTTAATGTTTCAGGTCCAATGACCCTTCCTCAGACTTGATGGTAGCTGGGAAGAGGATATTTTTTGTACAGAAGATGGAGTAAGGGGGGGGGGGGGAGAGGAGAGAGTAAACGATAAGTGGAGATAGAGCGCAAAGAGAGAGAAAGATGGTTGGACAGACAAAGGAGCTGTTAAAGGTTAGTTTGGGGGAATGAAAGATCGCTAATGGGGGATATTTTAGTGGCTAACAGGAAACTGTTGAAGACCAGGGTAGCTTTAGAAATTAGATTCCCTGCAGTGTGGAAACAGGCCCTTCTGCCCAACAAGTCCACACTGATGCTCCGAAGAGTAACCCACCCAGACCCATTCCCCTCTGACTAATGCACCTAACACCATGGCCAATTCACCTGGTCTACACATCTTTGGACTGTGGGAGGAAACCCACACAGATAACCACCCAATCGAACCTGGGACCCAGGTGCTGTGAGATAGCAGTACTAAACACTGAGCCACCATGCCACCCTAGCCATTCTTGCATCTCCGGCTCTCCCCTCTCCACCACCTGTAGCAGCTCATACTTCCCACCTCAATCTCCAACAATCCACTCACACCACCCCCCCCCCCCCCCCCCCCCCCCCCCCGCACCCCCGCCATCATTCATTAAAGTGATGGTCAGCAGTGGCTTCAATTCCCACTGCACAGCTTTGAACAGGCAGTGCAGCCCTCGGGCAATGCTGTTGGAGTGCTGCACTGCTAGAGGTGCTGCCTTACCATCGGGGATCTGACGATCATAAGACATACCCTCCAATTAAAATAGTTAATTCTGAAATTGTAATGGATGTACAGTATACCGAATCTGCGCAATCTACATCACAGCACCCACCAAAATAGCAGATTGATTAAAGAGAAAATTAAGACGAGATCCCTCCATTTACAGATATTTAGTGAGTCCTCCTATTGCCAGGTGTGGACAAAGACTAAGAGAGGACTAAAAGGTGACATTCTGTTCCCCCTGTGTTTATGCAGCTTTCTGGCATTCACGATGGAGATTATGCAAATTACTCCAACAAGCATTAGTGCAACCTGTTCAACCTTTTATTATAAGATAAACCCTTCTGCCCAGGGGTTTATGGAGAGGTGATGGCCTGGACTATTAATCCCAAGACCCAGCTAACGGTCTGCGGACCTGGGTTCAAATCTCACCGCAGCAGATGGTGGAATTTGAATTCAATAGTTAAGAGTCTAATGACGACCATGGGAAAATTGTCGGGGGAGGGGGGGGAAATCAAAATGTCGGGTTCACTAATGCTCTTTCGAGAAGGAATTTGCTATTTTTATCTGGTGTGGCTCCAATGTGGTTGACTCTTAACTGGGATTAGGAATGGACAATAAATGTTGGTCTAGCCAGCAGCACCCACATCCTGTGAATGAAGTGAAAAACAAAGATATTCTGAGGGATAACTGGATGCAACCTGACAGACACACTTGCCCCCAATACAGCAGTGACAGGTCAGAAGTAGTTCAATCAGTTTGTATGGGACTTGAAGTGTCCAGCAGAATTGAAAACTCCCAAAGATCAGAACCTGTTGGTATTGCCACTGGCCACAGCACCTATGTTGTCTAAGGCCTAGCAAAGCAGGTGCTGAAACCATGGGGATAAGGCTTCAATGTACAATCTGCATTCCCATGAGAATTAATTGTTCCAGATTATACCCTGTCAAAGATTATATCTACTTTGTCATAATTGGTCTCTGAAAAAGCCAGATCCTTATTCTTCATTCCCCTCCCCCATTATGACAGTCAATAAAAATTAGACTTGGGTTCACTTGTGACTGTACAACCACCAGTAATACTCTCAGACAAAATTTCAGACTTAAAACAGAAGCTTCCCATTTGGCGGAGAAGGGATGAGATATCGGAGAAAGCTCATTTCCTGCTCCAAACTTGGCCTTCAGTTTTCAGAAGGAAAATTGTTTCTTTTCTCACTCAACATGTGTTTCAAAGATTAAAGAGATTGTCACTCACAAAGCTTAAAAAGTGTGCATAAGAGGTAAGATGTAAAACAGCAGTCAGACTATGGTATTAGTAGATTTTAATCCTGTTCACTGAATTAGCAAGTATTTTAAAGGTCAGCGAATGTTGAACTGCAGAAACATTAATCACTTGTGGCATTTGATCATTTAAACTTATTCAGCAATAATGTTCAAGATATTTAATTTGAACTCACCATATTATTTTAATGGCCTCTTGTGGAAATCTGGGCAGGGAAAAGGCAGTTAAAATGAGGTGAGTCACCAACACTGGTCTGGTGACATTTTCATTGAGATTTGTCTTTGCTGCAACACATCGATGCTGTCCACCTCCCTGAGGCTTGTGTGAGGTGAGGAAACAATTATGTATTCCCCATCAGGGCAGGTCCACCGCAAGAGCGCATCTTGGGCCTGGGAGAGGCTAAAAGCTTTTAAAATTTAATTTGGGGACCCCTTCAAACCCATGCTGAAGCAGACCAGCTGATATTTACAACACGGCTACTTGTTGGGTCTTGCTGTGTGCAAACCAGCTGCTGAATTCTCGAAACAACAACAGAGATGTCACTTTATTGGCATTTACACACTTCCCAAAATCCGGAAGTTGTGAAAGATCTTAGGTAACTGTAAGCTATTAATTAACAAAAATGTATTTTTCTCCAGAGAACCTGGAGCCAACTACTGTAAAGGAGTAGTTGAACTGTGTCTACACACCCAATGATCTATATGTCCTTGTATGTTATGATCTGCCTGCACTGCTCACAAAAGAAAACTTTTCACTATACTTAGGTACGTGTAACAACAATAAATCAAATCAATGATTTCAAGTTTGTTAAGGGTAAACCAGAAACATACAGGAGGGAGAAATGAATAGGAGAATTTGCTAATGAGGCAGGGTTGGAGATGTGTATGGAGGATAAACACCAGCATGGAATAGGTGGGCCAAATGGCCTATTTCTGCACTACATGCTCCACATAATTTAAGTTACATTTTTAATAGCACTTTTCCATTCATGTCCCCATGTGTACAGGTTACAAGCTGCAGGTAATAGTGGCACTCACCTGGTTACTAAAGGGAGATGTTTCAGTTCAGCCACCAAGTGAATCAACCCTTTGAGGGACAGAGAGGTTCAAGGATGAAATCCAGGTCCCAAGCAGGTAAAGGTATGGCTACAAATGGAAGCCAAAAAAAGCAGTCAGTGTACAGGAGATTAAATCAATGCAATTGCCCTTTGCATTATTAGTGTGTACTGGTTTAATATTGCTGAAAGACATATGTTGCACTCATCAGGACAATTTGCAAGAATACCTATTCAAGGAGTAACCTGACATTTACACTGTATGTGGGGAGAGTGCTGATTGCTTGACAAGTGGACTCTGATTGGTACAGCTATTGCATTAACATTGCAATGTTTATTGTAACATTCCCAGAGAATGCCTTGAGATTTTTTATGATGTTAAAGGTGCCAAATTATTGACTTGGCAATATATCTCTATTCCTTCAGTGTCACTGGGTCAAAATCCTGAAACTCCCTCCATAACAGCCCTGTGGGCGTACCTACAGCACATGGTCTGCAGCAGTTCAAGGAGGCAGATCAATACCACCTTCTCCAGAGCAACCAGCATTCTGTAAGGGTGTAGGACTCTGGAGCAACCTTGCAATGACATCACAGAGCTGCTCCTCACTGGGCATAAATAGCACCATGTGGGAAGAGAAGTTGGTTGGTTGAAGCCCAGCCATGTGAAGGGTAGATAGTGAGAAAGACATGCAGAATAGCAGATGGGATTGATTGGTTAGCATCAAGTGGTAGCATTCATAGAAAAGTCCTTCAATAATTTAACAATGAGATTAGAGCGTGGTACATTCCTGAGTACTGTGTATTGTTGTATTTAATCTTAATATGTAATAAACAGTGTTCTAAAGAAACCCAAGCCTGAAGTCATTTCTTGATTTTGCCTTCTCCCTAATCAGTCTGTCCTGAACTCAAACTAATGGGTATAAAACCACATGATGAAATAACCAAGGATAAGCAATAAATGCTGGCTTAGTCTGCGACGGCCACGCTCCATGTATAAATGGAAAAGTGGTGTTGCTGCAACTTGGAGGCAGACTGAAATAAATATCATGAACATACAGGATAAAAGAGCAAGTGGACAGGCTAACTGATATGCAACCTAGAAACTTGCATTGGTGGTATTACAGAACAGGATGGTGTAACATTCCTCTCAACTAATCCCATATAAACATAAGCTGCTGACCTTAAAATGATTAGTGCCTTGCTGTCCAAAATATCCCACAAAGTAAGGTGACAGGAATATGGTAATGTTCATCAATTAATATCAGTAGCAGTCATTTTTGGGTTGGTGAGTTTTACTTCGGTTTTATTATCTTAAAATTGCACTCTGATTAGTTTTCCCCAAGGAGATGTCTGTGATTCCCATGAAACCTGATTTGAAATGCTTTTCACAAGGAAGAGTTTATAGCTTTCCACCAAGGAGACAAGATCTTAATGTGCTTTCTCATGTGGCAAGTATTGTCTGGTATAAATTATGCCTTACAAATCTCTAAGAGGATTGGACAGATTAGATTCAAGCGTAAATCATGTTATGTAAATGACATTGCAAAGTCAGGACAGTTACAAACACTGCTGGATGGTTTTTTAAAAACTTTTTGACTGTCCATTGACAGTCACTGAATTTGGATGGAAGACAGTTTGTGTTTGATACTAGTCCCAGTCTGTAGGAGAAATCTGCTCACAACACAGTATCAAGCAATTATCTGCGGAAAAACAAGACTTTACTAAAAGGTCATTGACCTTATATATTCACTGTCTCTCTCTCTCTCTCTCTGTCTTTCCCTCTTTATCTCTCTCCTGGCCAGTATTGCCAGCACTTTCTGCTTCTATTTCATATTTCCAGCATCTACGGTTTTGCTCAGAAATTATCCTGGGACACAAATATTTCATAAAAAGACAAGGTTGATGCTGAAACTGTTGAACACTCAGCCACTAGTGGATGTAGTTAGCTCTCCACTGTATAGCAAAGAAATGATCAGCCATCTGGCTCCCCACTGCACCCCTACCCCTCCCCACCATCAACCAACAAGATGTTCATTTCATCAAAGATTGATTGGTCAAATGAAGGTCAAAAATTACAAGCAGAATTGGTTCCTGAAGGAAGGGATTCACATCTTCGCACCAATAGAGCTACTGGCTTGAGACAAGCAGACACTGCACTCTGTTTGCTGTAAGTGGGTTTCTGTACTGTAATAGCTAAGACCAATAGGTATCAACTCTTCAACAAAAATATACCATTTGTTTTTATATTGTATCTCATTCTATCTCACTGAAAGGCCATGCAAAAACATCGCAAAGCACATGTGGTGTGTTACCTTGAAAGGTTCAGACTGTTACTTGGGCTGACTCCGTGGGTATCCTCTGCACAGTGAGATCCCACACACAGCATTGTGGACAATGACTTAATAAACTAATTAGTTGGCAATGGATTTTTCCCAACAAAAGCTAAGAGCTCCCTTTCTCCTCTCACAGGACAATGAAGGCACTACAGAGCAGAAAACACCCAAAGGACATTAGTGAACCAGACGGGCTTTTGTGATAGTCATCAGTGGTTTGACGTTTAACTCCAGACTCATTAACTATAGTAGGATTCGAACCCAGGTCCTCTACATACTCGGAGCCAATGAGTGTCTCCAACAAAATAGCACATTGGCAAAAGATCCTTATTTGCAACGGGGAAATGTTAGGACTGGGGAAAAGTGGTGCAGCTGGGATTGATGGAAGAAGCCAAGTGTAACTGAGTCACTCGGACAGACAATTAGGTGAGGCACCACGCTCCTATCCCCTTAAGTGATACTGACAGGAGCCGGAGGCAACACTGGTCTTAATGCCACTGTAATAACGTCAATGTTTCTGCTGAGACAGCAGATGGTCTGGTTAACGGCCAAGGATGTGGCTGGAAATGCATGACTCTTCCAATTAAAAATAGACAATTAATTCCTTGATCTCATTCTGAAATTTATGTATTCTCCCTCACCTGCCACAGCTGAACTCTGCCTCCGCCCATCCAGTGTTGGCTCTGGTGCTATAGGTAGCACACAGCCCCCTCTAAGTTAGAAGGTCAATGTCCCTGCTCAGGAAATCTCCCTCACAATCCAAGGTGACTCACTGACGCAGTGCTTCACTACAGAAGATGCATTGTCCATGGGAAGTGGAAATCAAGTCCCTGTCAGCTGTTTGAGGTGGATGTCAAAGTAGGCATCAAAGAAATGGGATATGTAGGACCTGGACCATGTTTATCCCTCAATAAATCTCATCAGGTCATCTGTCTCATTGTTGGCTATGGAAGTTTGTTATTTACAATATGGCTGCCATTGTTTCCTGTATTATGGCAGTCACTATATTTTGAAACCAAAACGTCCTTCATTACCTGTAAAGCACTTTACAGCATTCTAAGTAGGGACGGCTCAATAAAAATATACGGTGTGTTTTTATTGTCCAGTGAGCTGGTAGACATTGCAACCCAATCTAAACAGCTGGGCTCCACCACCACAGGAACAGGAAGTGATGTTGTAACATCAGAATGCCACTAATTTCATCCTAATCATTGTATCTGCAGTCATGGGCAGTGGTGACCCTCATTCCTGGGCAGGTTTGTCATTTACATAAACAATTTGGATGAGGATTTAGGAGGCATGGTTAGTAAGTTTGCGGGTGACACCATAATTGGTGGCAGAGTCGACAGGGAGGAAGGTTATCTAAGAGTAAAATAAGATCTTGATCAGATAGGCCAATGAGCCAAGGAGAGGGCAGTGGAGTTTAATTTAGATAAATGCAAGGTGTTGCATTTTGGTAAGGCAAACCAGGGCTTACACAGTTAATGGTAGGATCCTGGGAGATGTTGTTGAACAGAGAGACGTAGGAGTTCAGGTACATGGCTCCTTGAAATTAAGGTCATAGTAGAGAGGTTGGTGAAGAAAGCATTTGGCATGCTTGCCTTCATTGGTCAGAGCGTGAGATATAGGAGATATAGGAGTTGGAAACATCATGTCATGGATGACCGAAACATTAGTGAGGCCACCTTTGGAATAGTGCATGCAATTCTGGTCACCCTGCTATAGAAAGGATGTTATTAAATTGGAAGCGATACAGAGAAGATTTATAAGGATGTTGCCAAGGTTGGAGGATTTGAGTTGTAGCGAGAAGCTAGATAGGCTGGCGCTGTTTTCCCTGGAGCATCAGAGGCTGAGGGGTGACCTTATAGCGGTTTATAAAAGCATGAGAGGCATTGATGACGTGAATTGTCAAGGTCTTTTTTCTGGGATGGGACAGTCCAGAACTAGAGGGCATAGATTTACAGCGAGAGGGGAAAGATAAAAAAGAGATTTGAGGGGTATTTTTTTTCACACAGAGGGTGGTCCGTGTATGGAATTAACTGCCAGAGGAGGTGGTAGAAGTAGGTACAGTTACAACATTTAAAAGACATTTCAACAGGTACATGGATAGGGAGGGTTTAGAGGGGTATGGGCTAAATGCAGGCAAATGGGATTAGTTCAGTTGAGAAAACCTGGTCAGTATGGACTAGATAGCCTGAAGGGTCTGTTTCCGTGCTGTATGAATCTATAGTCACTCACCCCTGGGCAGCTACACCCTCACCCGTGGGCATTTATGTCATTAATTCCTGGGTTGGTGTATCCTCATCCCCAGGAGTTAAAGGTGTCATACTGCAAATTCTATACCAACTGTGTTGCTGTGTAACCTCAAACAAACTTTGCTGGCTTTATTCAAATCCCTTAGCAATGCACTTCCAGGACAAAGGAATCATGTAACCCTTTATCAATGCAAAGTGTGTCTGGATGACCTGAACATGAACTGTTTGCAAATCAACCTGATGCAAAGGGTAAGAATTTTATTGACCCAAGTGGGGGAGTCTGGGAAATGATCATGGGTAGGGAGGGGTGGGAGGTGAAATCTGAAATAACAAAAGGTTCATTAAGAGCCAGTTTGTAGAGTCCCCGGTAGTTTGCCTTTTGGGAGTCATAGCCTACCACAGCAATCCATAGAGGGAGGCAGATACAGGGAAGATGCCCCATATCCTTCGGGACAGGGACAGGGGGTTGGTACTTGTGCACAGGGTGGGGATAGTAGGGTAAGTGTGAGTGTGTTGGGGTGGGATCCCCTTAACCCTTCTCCCCCTAAACTCTTTACTTTCTGGAATTGCTAAACTGACACCTTTTATCAAAGCAATGGCACTAGTGGTGTCATTCGACTTTTAATTCAGAAACACCGGTAACGTTTTGGGGATCTGAGTTCAAATCCTGCCATGGCTGATGATGGAATTTGAATTCAATCGAAGAAATATCTGAAAGCATAAAACTAATGATGACCGTGAAGCTGTTGTCAATTGTCAAAAAAACCATCCACTTCACGAACGCCCTTTAGGGAAGGAAATCTACCATTCTTGTGACTGCAGACCCACAGCAATGTAGCTGAGACTTAATTGCCCTCTAGAGATGGGTAATAAATGTTGGTCTAGCCCGAACAATTTGCCACAAATTTAAATACAAAGGGAGAGCAACCTCTACACTGTATTGAAGATAATATTGATATGTTGGCAATAGGACTTCAGCTACCATGGAGATTGCATCAGTTGGATGAAGATTGACAGGACACCAACTGCCAAGCTTAGTCCGCATTGTAAACCAGGCTGGTTAACTCGGATAGGTCAGGGAATTGCACTTCACTTTTTATTAACTAACCTGAACTCCACCCAACGCCATCCTGTCTCAGCAGCTCATCATCTCTCCCTGGGACACTGTCAAGATTTCTAACCTGCCAGCTCTGTGACTCGACAGCAGTTTGAGGAGAACACGTGTCACTAATTAATTAATTAATTAATTACAGACAGCTACGGGCTCAAACTTTTTACTGAGGTCACCGTACAGTGTTTAAACATCAGTGATCGTTTCTTTACTGTCTCGACTCTCTCATTTGATGGTCATGGCCCAGACCTTCTGCTCTGCAACCAGCTTTCTCCCCTTAACAGCAACAATTTCATTTGTATAGCACCTTCAGTGTAGTGAACCAACCTTAGATGACTCACAGGATCAAAGTCAGATGAATCTTAGAAGAGCAGAGAGAGAGGTGACAGCTCTAGGAGAAACATTTTGGAGCTGAGCACTAGTGCAGCTGAAAGCTCAGCCAGCAGTGTATTATATCCAGGATAGAGATGAGAATGGCATGGTCATGGAAACCATCTTCTAGCAATTCACTCAAAGGATGTGGGCATTGGTGGTTTGGCCAATGTTTATTGCCTGTCCTAACTACCCTTGAGAAGGTGGTGGTGAGCTGCCTTCTTGAACCACTGTAGTCCATATGCCATAGGCTAGCTAGGTAAAAACAATGACTGCAGATGCTGGAAACCAGATTCTGGATTAGTGGTGCTGGAAGAGCACAGCAATTCAGGCAGCCTGTCCTCGGATGCTGCCTGAATTGCTGTGCTCTTCCAGCACCACTAATCCAGAATCCATAGGCTAGCTATTAGAGAGGGAATTCCAGGACTTTGACACAGTGATGGTGAAAGAACGGCGATATGTCAGGATGGCGAGTGGTTTGGAGGGGAACTTGCATGGGGCGGTGTTCCCATGTATCTGCTGCCATTGCCCTTCTGGTGAAAGCGGTTCTGGCTTTAGAAGGTGCTGTCTATGACTCTTTGGTGAATATTTTATGGATGGAGCACACTGCTGTTCCTGAGCATCGGTGATGTAGTGAATGGGTATTTGTGGATGTGATGCCAATTAAGCAGGCTGCTTTGTCCTGGATGATGTTGAGCTTCTTGAGTGTTGTTGGAGCTGCCCCCATCCAGGGCAAGTGGGGAGTATTCCATCACACTCCTGACTTGTGCCTTGTAGATGGTGGACAGGCTTTGGGGAGTCAGGAGGTGAGTTACTCACTGCAGTATTCCTAGTCTTTGACCTATTATTATAACCACAATGGTTACAGTGATGTCAACAATGATGTGCAACAGCAACGAGGCAAGGATAGAATGATCGGGATGAGTGAGAGATGGACTTCAAGGGAACAGGATAATGTATGTAGTGTAAATAAATGAACTGACAGAAACCTATCAGAGTCAGACAGAGGTCATTCATTGGTAAGGGGTAATCGTACAGGCAATATGTAACTAGCAGAGATGAGGATAAGTGTCTCTGCAATGTGCAGAATAAAACCCCGAGCCACCAGCCCTGGGACAATACAAACTAACCAGTGGGGGAACAATTCAATGCAGGGATGTAGGGCAAGTCTGAAATGGAAACTTGCAGAGATTTCAGAGGTCAGTGGAATTGGAGAAGTTGTGGAGATAAGAGCAGAGGGAGTGCAACAAAGATTTACAGATTGATTCCTGGATGGCAAGTATCAGTTAGGGTTATGTTCAAGTTCAGAAGGGTGAGGGGTATCTCAGAAAACTATAAACTTTTAACCAAACAGGACACAGTAAACACAGGAGGGATGTTCCTGATGACTGGTGAATCCAGAGCCAGGGGTTATAGTCTAAGGTTGTGTGGTAGGACTGAGATGAGGAGAAATGTCCTCAGCCCGAGAGTTTTACACACATCATACATCAGTCCTGCATTCCCAGGATCTGTAGATCTTTGTTACAGTGTCTCCATACCTCACACCAATATCTGATGGAATCTTTTACCAGATAATAAGACAAAACACTATGCTTGAGAGGAGGTAATTTAAGACTGATCGAGTTGTGTGGAAGGTTCCATCCATTGCTGAATCGAAGTTCAGTTACAGACTAACTCAGCAGCAAACCACTCCTGTAGCTAAGGAAACGTAACATGTGCTGTGTGACATGGGCTCAACCCGAGACTCCTGCTGCAGATTCCACTTCTGTGGACAGGCCGCACAACCCTATCCTTAGGATCAGCCCGTGCAGGGCTGTGCTGATGTAATTCCTTTATTCAAACTACATTCTTGTGGTGACAGCCGCGTTTACAAAGAGATTTTCCATCATGTTTGCATTGCAACCACAATCAGTAAAGGTTCAAATCATCACTGAGACACCGAGGAACATCAGTCATCACAAAAACACCTGACCTTCACACTCCTCAGTTTTCTGTCCCACTGCAATGCATGAAAAGATCATGCTGATATTCAAAGAACATCAAATAAATGTGGTCAGTTTTGGAGGGTAGACATTTTGATAATCAAATAAATAAACCCGACGGCTCCTCTTTGTGGCTGATACCTGTGTTGTGTCAGAGCTTACCCTTCAGCCTTAGTGAATAAAATAGTTACAGTAAGCTGCCAAGTACACACAAAAGTGAGAACTACGGATGCTAGAGATTAGAGTCAAGAGTGTGGTGCTGGAAAAGCACAGCCAGTCAAGCAGCATCCGAGGAGCAGGAGATGATGGGCAATTCCTGATGAAGAGCTTTTGCTCAAATCATCAACTCTCCTGCTCCTTAGATGCTGCCTGACCTGCTGTGCTTTTCCAGCACCACACTGTTGAACACAACCAACCGAAATGACATAGAAACATACAAACTAGAAGCAGGAGTAGGCCGTTCAGCCCTTCAAGCCTGCTCCACCCTTCAATATGACCATGGTTGATCATCCAACACAGTATCCCATTCCTGCTTTCTCCCATTCATTCCTTTTCCCGAAAAATCATATCTATCTTCTTCTTGAAAACATTGAGCGCTTTGACCTCAACCACTTTCTGGGACAGAGAATCTCACAGGCTCACCAGTCTCTGGGTGAAGACATTCCTCCTCATCTCAGTCCTACCCCACAGCCTTAGACAATGGCCCTTGGCTCTGGACTTATCTGTCATCAGGAACATGCCTCCTGTCTTTATTCTGTCCCATGCGGTAAGAATTTTAGCTTGCTGAGATGCCCCCTCATCCTTCTAAACTCTAATGAAAATAACACTAACCAATTCAGTCTCTATTCATACATCAGTCTACCATCCCAGGAATCAGTCTGGTAAATCTCTGTTGCACTCCCTCTTCAGTCAGAGCATCCTTCCTCAGATTCAGAGAACAAAACTGTGTACAATGCTTCACCAAGGTCTTGTTGCATCTCCCCCTTTCTCAATGGACTGCCTTTCAGATAATAATCTGTCTTCCTGTCTTTCATACCAAAGTGGAAGTGGATAACCTCACATTTTGCAAATTATATTTCATTTGCCATGTATTTGTCCAGTCACTCATTAGGTTAAGGGATAGGGAAGGGTAGGGAGGGGTTGTGGGGGAGTGAGGATGGGGCATTTACTCAGGGTACCCAGGGTTCTGTTCCACTATCTGGTGATCTTGTAAATTGCCTGTGTGTGTGGAGCTAATCATGAGGATGGTTTTGAGTTGACTCCAAAGCAGCGTCCTGACACTGTCCCCTGACCTCATTCCTGAACAGTAACCAGCCTTTAGCAAGTGGCAGAACTGGCTTCCCTTTGCGGAGCTTCACTCAGTTCTACACAGGAGAATCAGACCTACTTCAGAAGAGAAAGAAAGCAGAGATTTGCATTTGTATAGTGCCTTTCATGGCCCCGCTACATTCCAAAATTAATTTAGCACTTTTTGGAATGCAGCCCGTACGCTGATCAGTTTCTGTACTCCCCAGTCTCCAATCCTTCTATAATGATGAAACACGTTTTTGGAGAAAATTAAGAAAAGATACAAGATTTTTAAGATGTGCTGCTATTTTTCTCCTGGGCATTGAGTATATAAACGTATACTGTCGATTGTCGGGAAAAACCCATCTGGTTCACCAGCATCTCTCAGGGAAGGAAACTGCCATCCTTACCTGGTCTGGCCTACATGTGACTCCAGACCCACAGCAATGTGGTTGACTCTTAACTGTCCTCTGGGCAATCAGGAATGGGCAATAAATGCAACCAGCCAGTCACACCCTCATCCTGTGAATAAATAAAGAAGGAAAAGGATAGAAACTGGAATAAGCCATTTGACTCCCTAGTCTTCTCTGCCATCCAGTACAATTACAGCTGGTCTGCTTCCTCCATAATCCTGATAACCCTTCATCCAATTCCTTGTCGAGAGTCTACCTACCTCTGTCTGAAAAATATTCAAGGACTCTGCTTACAGCACCTTTTCAGGAAGAGCGTTTCAAGATTCACCACCCTCTGAGAGAAACATTTGTTCTAATCTCTGTCTGAAATGGATGGCTGTTATTTTTAAACAGCGATTCCTAATTCTAGTTTCTCCACGTGTCTCCAGTCAAACCCCCTCAGGATCTTTCGTGTTTCAATAATGTCACCTCTTACTTATCTAAATGCCAGCACATGCAAGCCCATCCAATATTTTCTCATGGGACACACCACTCAAGCTGTCTTTCGGTCCAGTGAATCTTCTCTGAACTGCTTCTGACACATTTACGTTCTTTGCTAAGTAAGGAGGCCATACTGTGCACAGGACAGATGTGGGCCTCATCACTGTCCCCTGAATATTGTTAAATAAGAAGGTAAATGCAGCGTCCAGTCCGAGATGCTAGAAATCAGAGTTGAGATTGTGGTGTTGGAAAAACACAGCAGTTCAGGCAGCATCCAAGGAGCAGGAGAATTGACATTCCTGATGAAGGGCTTACGCCCAAAACGTCGATTTTCCTCCTCCTCGAATGCTGACTGACCTGCCGCACTTTTCCAGCACCACTCTAATCTAGACTCTGTTTAGATAATTTTTTTTTAAGCTTCCTGCCAAAAATGGGCAATTTCACATTTTCCAACATTGTACTGCATTTGCCATATATTTGCCCATTCACTTGACCTATCAATACCATTCATGGGCTCCCTATGCCCTTTGCTCCAAACTATGTTGTGTACAAAACTCGAGAGCATAGGTTTAAGGTGAGAGGGGAAAGATTTAAAAGGGAGCTAAAGGGCAACTTTTCCACAAAGAGGGTGGTGCGTGTATGGAATGAGCTGCCAGAGAAAGTGATGGAGGCTGGTACAATTACATTTAAAAGGCATCTGGATGGGTATATGAATAGGAAGGGTTTGGAGAGATTTGGCCAAGTACTGGCAAATTGGATTAAATTGATTTAGGATATCTCGTCAGTATGGATAGGTTCGACTGAAGGGTCTGTTTCTGTGCTGTACATCTCTATGACTCTATAACTTAATCTTTAACTCAAAAAAACCTCAGGGCAGTTTCGGAGGATGTTCAGCACATTTAGCCAAGTCCTGTAGAGTGAGTCTGTCTTCAAATTGTTACACACCTGGCAGTGAGCTGGCTCAAACATTGCTGCTTATGTTGCAACTAGCACCTACTTTCATTTGCACTCTGTCCTCTGCTCACCCATTAGCATTGCCTCTGAAATGGGCAACAGCATCAATTTAAAGTTCTCATCTCCATTTCAAAGCCTTCTATGGCCTTTCCCCTGCCTCCCACAGTAACCTTTTTCCAGCCTGACAGTCCCTCTGAAGTCTGGGCCTCCCTCTAATCCAGCCTCTTAGGTCTCCCTGATTTGAATTGTCCCTCCATTGGCAGCTGAGCCTTTAGCGACCAGGTCGCTCTGTTCTGACATCCTGTGCTCAACCCTTTGTCTCATTCCTGATGAAGACACTCCCTAAAACCAATCCTTTTAACCAAGCTCTCGGTCATCTGTCTGAATATCACCTTACAGATGGCTCGGAGGCTAAAATTTATTTGATAATCGCTTATGTGAATCACCTTGGGGAATGCTGCTGTGTTAATGGCGCTACATAAATGCAATCTGTTGCTGTGGAGTGTGTGGTGAGCAGCACGGTTTGCAGATTTGAGCTGGAGGATATAAGAAAATGGATGAACAGAGAGCCTCGAAGTGGTTACTTTGTGCTTGTAATTAGCTGAATAATCAAGACTGATGCCTCCTAACAGTCTCCTCAGTCTGTCCCCATCTCCTTTAATTTTTATTGATGTGTTGGCATGGCGACTAATATTCCAGTGGCTACATACAGGGCCAGGCCTATCAATCACTGGCTTTCCTTGTGTTCTGCATTTAATAACGCTGTGTAAGCCTGGAGCAGGCTCAGAATGAGGCCTCACTGGCTAATCCTTATCGAAATACAACCACCAAAGCAATTAAATGTTTTGTAATGAATTAGTGTGGCAAAAGCCAGTTTCAAAGTGGACACCTGAGGTGTTTGATATTCCCAGAGCACATTGTCCTCACCACACTGGAGTCACTCCCACCTTATATTGGACCTGACCCAGTTGTTGTTATTTTCGCACTCCCACCCCCCCCCAGCTTACTGCACCTTCAGCCAACCCTCACTCCTCACTGTCAGCTCTACAACTATCTTACTGCCACAATTCCCTCCTCAAATGCTTTCCAAACCCTCTTGGCCCTTCTCTATCCCAGTGCTGAAAGACACAGCCCAAGGACAGTGGCTTAAGCAGATTTGACAGGAAGGAAAACTTACATTCAGGTGGCACCTTTTACAACCTCAGGATGTTCCAAAATGAGCTAATTTGAAGTATGGTTGTAGTTGGGAAGTAGAGAGTGCAGCAATCCATTGGAGCACAGCAAGATCCCGCAAATGGTAAATAGAAACTGGTGTAAATCAGAAACAAAAACAGACATTGCTGGAAAAGCTCAGAAGGGTCACTGGATCTGATTTCCCTCCACAGGTAATGCCAGACCTGCTGAGCTTTTCCAGCAATTTCCGTTTTTGTATCCCAAACACAGTAAGCCAATAATGACCAGGCAATGTCTTTTAGTGATTGTGATTGAGAGAAAACTGTTGCCCAAGGCTGCTTTTTGCTGCTGTTATGATACTGTAGCTTTAAGAGGGGTATTTTGTCCTGGCGTTGTTTATGAAGAGAGGTTGAGACAGGGGTGCGAAGTGGCCTGTTCCAAGCCAATACAATAAACAGCTTGTCAGGCCTTGGGTTTTTTTTTTAATTGAAACAATAGAAGTAGCCTGAATGGGTAGGGTCAAGCTTCCACAGAACCAGGATTTTAGTTTAACCTTCAGTAGCAGTTGGGGTTTGGAAGCTGCTATACATCTCTCCCTGTTACAGCAAAACATTTAAGTTCTCTTGGCTTTCTCAGAGTTTTCTCTTGATGTTCTTTCTTCCTAGACTGGAGGATTACATGTGGAACAATCTATTTTGCTGAATTTGCCTTTGCCAACTGTGTGTTTATGGGATGTTACTACATTGGAACAGTTGCTGTTTAGTAGTTAAATAATCTATTATTCTGTTAAGTTTTCCAATAGTGTTAATTTATTCAAATTCTTCCCTTTATTTGTATTTTAACTATGGTGTAAAAATAAAATGTGTTTCACTTCAAGATTGGTAGTTTGACTAGTCAAGTTGCATCCTGAACACAAAGCCTTACACTTGCCTTTCAAAATAAGAAAACGTTGGGGTCTAGGCTACATTCTTAACATATTTTGAGGGAGTTTGGTCTGGTCCATTATATTGTTCTTCATTGAAATAATGCTGTGAGCTGAGTTCCATCCACCTGAGGGAGCACTGTGGTTTTTAATTACGATCTGAAAGGTACTCCAGGGCGTGCTCATTACATCACGTGTTAAAGTCAGTGGTAGCTGAGCATGAGCTCCATGTTCTCGCCTGGGAAGTTGGAACTGGAGACAAGCTTTGCTCAAATGTTTCTATTTGATTAGATTAGATCCCATTAGGACCCATTTCCCTTTGACTAATGCACCTAACGCTACGGGCAATTTAGCATGGGCAATTCACTTAACTTGCATATCTTTGGATTGTGGGAGGAAACCGGAGCACCTGGAGGAAACTCACACAGACACGGGGAGAATGTGCAAACTCAACACAGACAGTGGCCCAAGGCTGGAATCGAACCCGGCTTCCTAGTGCTGTGAGGAAGCAGTGCTAAACACTGAGCCACTGTGCCATCCAAAGTGTTTGCTCAAAGGGGTACAAAATGCAAGTATTTCAGCCACTGTCAAGGCTGCTAAACAGCCCCATGCATGATGACGCCTCCAAAGCATCTCACACCTCAGCTCTCTCCTCTTCGCTGACACCAAAACTCTGATGAAGAGTCATCTAGACATGAAAGGTTAGCTTGCTCTCTCTCCATGGATGCTGCCTGGCCCTCTATGATCTCCAGCATTTGCTGTTTTCAGTACAGATTCCAGCATCTGCAGTAATTTGTTCCTACACAGTTCTGTAGTTACATTATGTTGGTAGTGCAAACTTGATGGGCCGAACAGCCTCTTCTGTATTCTCTGATTTTGATTCTTCCCAACATGCCTCCCTGTTGCCCAAGTGCAATCTTGGAACTAACCACTGCTCCTAGTGGTGCCGTTGGTACATTGGAGGTTGCTGGCCTGTGATTGGACAGAAGCTTGGTGAGGTGGAACTTTCTATCCCTCAAGATCCTGCCTTTATTCTCTCAATTGCCAGTCAATGACAAGGTAGCCTTTCTTCCTCTGGGGACCCAGCCCCCACATTTCAACAAACATTCAATTGATTGGGAGATTAGATTAGATTAGATTAGATTGCTTACAGTGTGGAAACAGGCCCTTCGACCCAACAAGTCCACACCGAACCGCCGAAGCGCAACCCACCCATACCCCTACATTTACCCCTTTAACCTAACACTACGGGCAATTTAGCATGGCCAATTCACCTGACCCGCACATTTTTGGATTGTGGGAGGAAACCGGAGCACCCGGAGGAAACCCACGCAGACACGGGGAGAACGTGCAAACTCCACACAGTCAGTCGCCTGAGTCGGGAATTGAACCCGGGTCTCTGGCGCTGTGAGGCAGCAGTGCTAACCACTGTGCCACCGTGCCGCCCACATGAGAATGGAATTTTTAAAGTGAATTGAAAGCACGAGAAATATTGTTGGGTAAGAATAGAGGGAGTGGGATGAATTGGATTGCCTTTGGGAGATGGGGTGTGGGGTTGGGCAGACGTATAGTTATAGGTGCTGGGAGTATTCTTATTAATCAAGTCAATTTTTTAAAACTTCCCTTTGTGACACTGATCTCCATGATGGAGGTAATGGACCCGTGCTACTAGCGCTAGACTGTTAATCCACCACAGTGGAGTTTGAATTCAATGCAAATCTGGAGTTAAAGATCTATGGTGACCATGACCTTCTTGCCTTTAGTTGGAGGTATTATCCATCTGGTTCACTAATGCCCTTTAAGAAAGGAATCTGATGTCCCTACGTGGCCTAGACTACATGTGCCTCCAGGCCCACAGCAATGTCGTTGTCTCTCAACTGCCCTCAGGGCAAGACACAACCAATGATGTCCACATTCTGTGAATGTAAAAGAAAGGAGTCCCTTTGAGAGCTGAGGTCAGCCCTCATGTGGAGTACAATTTGCCTGCAGTCATACTGGGCTTGAAATGTTAACTCTGCTCTCTCTCCACAGATGTTGCTAGACCTACTGAATTTCTCCAGCACTTTCTCTGTTTGCCTGAAACCTGCCTGTTTCGGGCAAACCAATTTGGAACATAAATATGGTTAGACCTCTGTTAGTGGTCTGTGGGTTCATTGAAGCCTAAAGTGATCTGGTGTAGCTGATGACATCCACTTTTCTGGTCTAGCTGCAAGAGTCTTGAGGAGTAAACAGTATGAGGTTTATTACATTACTATAATTATTTCATGAATGTGACCTACATTATTACAGAGACTCTCACTATCCCTGGATCTGGTCCTTACAGCTCATTCTTCACTCTATATCTCCACGATGTCCTCACAGCGATGTTCACTGCAATTAATCCAGTATTAACACTTGCAGATCCATATAATTACATTTAATTAAAAAAGGGGCCTTATTGTTTTCCTTATGCATTTTACAAACTTTATAAGTAATAAATGACAATGAACCATTAGGATTGGTAATCAAATCCCAACTTGGTCAAAGAGGTAAACTTTAAGGAGGAGATAGGAGGAATTCCGGAGATTTGGACCAAGCAGCTTAAGATCCAGCTGCTGGGAGTGGAATGATGAAAATCTAGGATACCTGAATTATGGAGATAAAAGATGAGAGATTCCAAATCCTTTTGAAGCTAATGCAATCTGTTTCATAACACAACATTGGAAAAGGCATTCTCTGCTGTTTCTAAAGCTGTAATCCACTGACAGGGGGAGCTAAGTAATGTTTATTACAAAGTAAAACAATCTCAGCACTGCTGAGAAAGAACAAAGCAGCTTGATCACTCATCAAGATTTATTCGAGAGATTCAGAAGATGGACTCCTTAAATTAATTCTGGCACCTTCCATCTTTGCTTGATGTAAATCCTTCCAGCTTCCCTTGATACACTGCAGGTCTGATCTTGTGTTTGCTGAGGCCTTTGTATCGCCTTGCTTATGAAAAGAAAATGTATGTAAGGTTTAAGGTCTATAATCCTCCTGTGTAATTACTGCTCCCTGCAGACACAGTACAGCACAGCGCAATGATTTGGTGAAGCTAACAGCATCAGATTAAGCACCAGAGGTCTCCCATCCTCAAGGTAAGTTGCTTTATCTCACTGTGACAGGGAAACAACAAGCCTGCAGAATCTCTGAAAGGGGCCTAGCATTTATTTGGTCACTGCAGGAGATGGTGAGAAGGGGAGGGGAATTATTTCAGACAGGCTGGGTACTGACTGGGCTACAGCTTTCTTGAGAAATTAAGCCATGTGGGGCTAGGAATTGTGAGAGTTTTGGTGCTAATGAGCCAAAGACTCAGTCTGATGTTTTTTCCCTCTTCTCCATCAATTGGTTTTGTGAGGGATTTGAATGGGCATCCATGGATAAAACTTTTTAAAAAAACAGAACCAGAAAGAAGGAAAGAGGCAAACAATCGCTCTTTTCAATCTGAAGGGGATTATTCTAATTACTTTGATTACGATGGAACTGACAGGTTTCTGCTGCTTGCCACCTCCCCCCACCCCCATCTCTGCATTGCCATTAGTAATCTGTCCAAGTAACACAAATGCTCACTGGGGATTCGAGGGGCAGTTTAAGTAAACACAGGGAACAAATGAGCCCTGTCATAGAGGGACACAACCTCAGGCTGTGGCTTTAATCAGGGGCACTAGCACTGTTAGAGCAGGAACCAGGCCTTTTGTCCCACACTGAATGGAAGGCTAAATATCCCTTCAAATCGGAATCTGATGTCTTCTGAGAGCATAGACCTCAATCCTTTTGGCTTTTTTGAGATGCTAATGCAAGCGATTTTCAATTCTCTTTGTGGCCTCACTACGACAGTTTGTCATGCTGGGTCTTGCTGGATTAAATGGGAGAATTTATTTGGCATTATGGGTGCTTGTCCCATCCTCTCCCTCTCATCAGGTCCTGTTATTTAACTTTCCTCCAGCCTTATTCTCTTTCTCTCATTTTCTCAGCCCCACAGAGAAAACAATAAAAAAAGTACAGATGGTCTATTTTCAGTTTTGACCCTTTTTATATTCCTCGCTGCTTGGCCCTCCACCGCTATTTGCTGAAGGCTGTGTTTGTTTCTGTTGATGAGACTTGTTAATTTTCCAGAGCAAGTCTCATTAGTGCCTAAACCACCAATTAAGTCCCTTTGTTCTTGTTAAACGTCTAATTCTGAAAACTGTTCTGGCAGCAACAATGAGCTACATTGTGTTGACTCTCCCTGTGCCCTGTAGCAATTGGCAAGAGTGCGGTTTGCAGGTAATGCGTGCAATGAGGATTCCAAGATGGTTTGTTTTTTTAAACAAAAGACTCAATTAATTTTTTGTGCAAAAAACCCCAAGCGTACAAAGCAGTTCATTAAACATATACAACTTGCCAGAGAACAGATAATCAGCAGAGGGTCAAGTGTTCTTGAGCTTCTTTACCTCAGAACTACTCGTCTCATGGTTCATGTGCATAGAATCGAGAAGCACTTTAGAGACAAAGACAGACAGAAACCAAAACGGCAATTTTCCTAACCGTTTAAGTGCCTTCAAATTATGCTTTTGACTGTGCTCCATTATGCTCAGGTCTGAGGCTGTTTTAGCCTTGAGTCCTGAAATCTGGGTGGTTTGCTGTTTAGAATGAGTTTTCATTTTAGAATCAGACTGACAGGAATTTTTTTTCAGCTGGATCAGAATCTTTTGCTCAGCTTGTCCTGGGAACCGTCCTCTATTGTCTTTTTGGAATATGCAGAGTAATATTGGACACTCTCAAAGGAGGTAGACAAAGGTGTGCAAGGATGTAGCACAAATGACAGCCCCAGGACATCTCAAAGCCTATGTCTCTCATGGACAATGAGGCACGTTTGTGGTTTTACTGATCACAGTGATGTGATCAGTAAAACCACAAACGTGCCCGAAACGTCGAATCTTCTGTTCCCTAGATGCTGCCTGACCTGCTGTGCTGTTCCAGCAATAAAGTTTCAGCTTTGATCTCCAGCGTCTGCAGACCTCACTTTCTCCTCTGATCACAGTGATGAGAATACTGGACAGAGCCAGAGTCACTTTAGGGTCTGACCTGATAGACTGCAATCATTTAAAGACTATGGTACATTGAAGAAATCAAAGGTCAGAAAATAAGGACTCCAAGATTAAATTGAAACACCCTAAAAGCAGTACAAACTTGAACAAAACAAACACAAACAATTTCCAAGACCATCAGGAATCCAACTGGGAGCTCCTGGCCCAGAGACAGAGATGCAGACCGCCCCATTGCTCAGTGAAAATCAGGAAAAAAAAAACATTTGCCACTTCCCTCTCAAGCCAAAATACTGTCCTGGTTCAGCACAGACACAGTACCAAACCACAAAGCCTTCTCGGTGTGTGCCTTGGTTGCAAACTTTCTCTCTGTACAGAAAAGGCCAGGGGAAGTCTCTACAAAGTGTATTACATCAAAATGCTGCAACTCCACTGGCAGGACAAGCATACCAATGTAAGTGTCCTCTCCCAGGCCAATATCCCCAGTATTGAGGCACTGGTCTCACAATGACCACCTGCAACAGGTGGGCTACATTGTCCACCTGTCTGGCACAAAGCTCCCTAAACAAGTGCTCCACTCTGAGCTCTGTAACGGTAGACAATCACCAGGACAGCAGAGGAAATGCTACAAGGACATTCTGAAATCCTCCCTGAACAAATGCAGCATCCCCACAACATGTGGGAATCACTCTCCCGAGAGTGTACGCACTGGGGAAGAAGCACCTGAGGAGGTGCCAACACTTTGAGTGTCACCAAGTGGAGCATGTGGAGGCCTCGTGCAAGCAACAGAAACAGCGTCCAGAATTCAGCCCCCTGCTCCTCAAAGACCACACCCATCCTGGTATAGAGTCTGTGGATCCAGGATTGGACTATTCAGCCCTGGTGGAACACTGTCCTTTCCACATACTCCAGCCCAGAGTGGACGCAAGTCATCCTCGACCCCAAGGGACTGCCAAAGAGAAACAATCACATCAGTGAACACCTACCTCTGCTGCCCTGATTCCAGCTGATAGAGTATACACAAATACCATCGTTTCATAGATGAATGGTATCATGACAAAGTCTTATTCATCTTTAATTACATTTTGCTAGTTTGTAGTGGTACTTAGAATAGAAGTCTGTATTTTAACACAGGCATTTTAATTGCAACATTTACTCATCTCCAGAAGTTACAAAGCACTAGAAGAAACACTAAAACCTTGTTATTCAACTTTTGACAGCTGGGCACATTTACGTTACACAAGCAAGATCATGCTCTTCCTGCTCATCAAACATCTCCAAGTTGAAATGAATGAATGATTTGGATGAGGTAACTTAATGTAATCTCTCCAAGAATGTAGATGTAAGAACGTTAGGTGGAGGGTGAGCTATGAGGAGGATGCAGCGACGTTGTAGTGTGATTTGGACAGGCCAAGTCAGTGGGCAAATGCATGACAGATGTCGGATAATGTGTAGAGGTGGGAAATCCACTTTGGTAGCAAAAGCAGGAAGGCAGATTTTGAACTGAATGGGAAAGGGGAAGTACCAGTGAAACACGAGTGTCCTAATGTACCAGCTGCTGAAAATAAGTGTGCAGGTACATCAAACAGTGAAAAAGGCAAATGGGAATTGCAGAAGATGAAGCTAAGCTCTGAACAAAGACTGGCTGATGTGGGTTTCACAAACACAGGTAAATGAAAAAAAATGTCTTGGAGGCTTCATCCTTCCAGTTTGCTGAGTCTAAACAACAAACTGAGTTCTGTGTATTTAGGGAGAGGAAGTCCAGCTTATGGAGAATTAGGTGGAGCCAAGGAGTTCAGTCAGGACAGAGGTGACAGGACAGCACGGTGACTCAGTGGTTAGTATTGCTGCCTCACAGGGACCTGGGTTCGATTCCACCCTCAGGCGACTGTCTGTATGGAGTTTACACGTTCTCTCTGTATTTGCATGGGTTTCCTCTGGGTGCTCCGGTTTCCTCCCACCCTCCAAAGATAAGTAGGTCAGGGCGGATTGGCCGTGCTAAATTGCCCCATAGTGTCCAGCGGTGTGCAGGCTAGGTGGGTTACCCATGGGAAATGCAGGGTTACAGTAGTAGGGTAGGGGGTTGGTTTGGGTAGGATGCTGTCGGATGGTTGGTGTGTACTTGATGGACTGAATGGCCTGCTTCCACACTGTAAGGATTCTATAAAGTCCAGTTAGACACAGGACCTCACAAGAGTTTCTTTGTGTGCTTGATCTCTGACAACAGATGTGACTGTCTGTGATGCAGTTAACTTGGACCAGGAGCTGGCATTGTTAGAGATACAATATAGACCTGGGCAGTGAGCTGTGCAGTCAGACACAGACCCAGACCCAGACGCAGGACAAATACGAACTGCCTTCCACAGCATGGAGAATGTTTAAAAGCTTATCAAATTGACAGCCGCTGTAAAATAAAAGGTTAAACTAAGTTAAATCTTTTGGATTCAGGTTAAAGTGGCACTTCATATTATTTAGACATTATTATTTTACTTGGTCAGTGTACCTATTTAGTCATCCTATCTTCCTTTCATACAATGTGGACATTGCTAACTTTTAATGACATTCTTAATTGACCCTTGACTCTCACTCAACCATTTTCAGAGGGTGGTTAAGGGTCAACCACATTACTGTGGGTCTAAAGTCTAAGGTCAGATCAGGTAAGGATGGCAGATTGCAATCCGTGAAGGACACTAGTGAATCTGATGGGTCTTTACAACAATAATTACATTAGATTAGTTTTTTATTGAATTCTAATGTCACTCTCTGCCTTGGTAGGATTTGAACCTACAGCCCCAGCCTGGGACTCTGGATAAACAAATTCCCTTTGCTCCTGGCTGTGCAGGATTCTGAGGTCGATGCATGGTAGTGACGTTTGGAAGCAGTTGTGAGTGCCGTGGTCGTGTGCTAACAGACTGCTATTGGACGGCTACAGCTGGGGAAGGAGCAGGAAGAACCTAGCTGGGACATTCCTCCCATAGTTGAATAGCCCACCAGCACTCAGCCCAAAGAAGCAAACTCTCTCTGTGAGACGCAGACCTGTTTGGGACAATGATGCTTGCCACTGGGTTACCCAAGTCTCAAATTTTTTCCCATCTGAGTCAGCAGCATCAGATGTGGACTGGATGGGGAGGGGGGGAAAGAGAGCAGCTTTTTAAAACCATGTTGTTGTGGTTCTGTTCGCCGAGCTGGAAATTTTTGTTGCAAACGTTTCGTCCCCTGTCTAGGTGACATCCTCAGTGCTTGGGAGCCTCCTGTGAAGCGCTTCTGTGGTGTTTCCTCTGGCATTTATAGTGGCCTGTCCCTGCCGCTTCCAGTTGTCAGTTTCAGCTGTCCGCTGTAGTGGTTGGTATATTGGGTCCAGGTCGATGTGTTTGTTGATGGAGTTTGTGGATGAGTGCCATGCTTCTAGGAATTCCCTGGCTGTTCTTTGTTTGGCTTGCCCTATAATGGTAGTGTTGTCCCACATGCCCAACCATGCCCAAAATCAGCGTTAAAGACATTGGGGAATCAGATTCGAGACAAGTTTTCTTCACTGTACAAGTCCATACCCAAGTTTGAGAAGAGCAGCGCTGTGTGAACAGTATGCATCAATCAGCTTTCCCCTGGATTCTGTAAAATGACAATAATGTTATCGAGTGGAACGAAATTAATAATATTGAGTCAATTCCACTTAAGCAGAATATTCTCCATCTAACTAAACAGCTCTTAACTAAATTGCTTGTGTCAGGTACTCCCCCTTGCTGTTGATGCTAACTGATTGTAATAATTGCCTGTGGCAACAAATAACTCTTCAAGGGAAACTCTCTCTGTTGGAAACACCTCTTCCATTTGACAGATGCTGACACAGGGTAGATAGAAGGAAAGAGAGAGAGAGTAAAAGGGCTTGCATTTACGTAGTGCCATTCATAGCTTCAGGATATCCCCAACATGCTCTACAGACAAGGAATGCAGTCAACCACAGGAATATGGTATTGATACGAGGATTATCCATGATCACATTGAATGGCAGAGCAGGCTCGAAGGGCCGAATGGCCTACTCCTGCTTCTATTCTCTGTGTCTATATGATATCAGGAACACGACTGCCAATTTGGGTTTAGTTAAGCTGCGCAATCAAGTATGCCTTTACCACAGAGATTCGGCCCCTCAAATCCTAGCACCATTCAGTCAGATCATAGCTGATGAGCAACTCAGCTCATTCCCTCCACCTTTGTACCATAACCCCTTGTACCATAACCTTATTTAAGGATGCATGTCATCTGACAGAAGTCCATCCAGCATGCATGGCCTGTTTGGGAGAGAGGGATCATCGACTCCCTACTGTGTGGAAAGAGGCCAATCAACCCATCAAGTTTATACCAATCCATCGAAGAGCATCCCACCCAGACCCTCATAATCCTGCATTTCCCATGGCTAGTCCACCTAGCCTGGCCACTATGGGCAATTTAGCATGGCCAATCCAACCTAATCTGGACACCTTTTGATTGTGGGAGGAAACTGGAGCACCCAGAGGAAACCCCATGCAGACACGGGGAGAACATGCAACATTCCACACAAACAATCACACAAGGCTGGAATCGAACCTGAGTCCCTGGTACTGTGAGGCAGCAGTGCTAACCACTGAGCCACTTGCCATCCTCTGTACCAGGCTTCCAGACTTCTTCATGACTTAGAGTCATAGAGCTGTACAGCATGGAACCAGACCCTTTGGTCCAACTCGTCCATGATGACCAGATATCCTAAATGAATCTGGTCCCATTTGTCAGCACTTGGCCCATATTTCTTTAAACCCTTCCTATTCATATACCCAGTTGATAAAGGTATAATTTATGGGACGTGTTGGAACAAATAAAACTCCATTGGTAACACAGTAACACGGAGCGGGTTTGAGACTGAAGACAGAGAACACCTGAAAAGTTAGCTCTGTTCTTCCCTTCCCAGACGCTGCCAGACCTCCTGAAAAATTCCAATATTATCGTTTCACTTCAGATCTGCAGCATCTTCAATGTTTAATAAATTAATTTTGTTCTTGTGTGTTTTTTGAGGCACTGACTTTGGGAAACGTGCACTCAGCAAAACCCTTGCTCACTGACCCACTTGCTAATTGATTTTGTTTTTTTTAAATCGTTACTTTTCCTGCATTCAAAAGCCAGCTCAATGTTTCTCGCAGGCTGTCATTTCCCAGAGCAATAGGGTGGCCAAATGAAGCAACCACTGTCAGATTCGGAGATGCCGGTGTTGGACTGGAGAGTACAAAGTTAAAAATCACACAACACCAGGTTATAGTCCAATAGGTTTAATTGGAAGCACACTAGCTTTCGGAGCGACGCTCCTTCATCAGGTGATTGTGGAGGGCTCGATCGTAACACACAGAATTTATAGCAAAAATTTACAGTGTGATGTAACTGAAATTGTACATTGAAAAATTGATTGTCTGTTATGCCTTTAATCTGTTAGAATACAGTGATAGTTTCACTTCTTTCATGTGTAAATCACAAAACCTTTTTTTTTAAAAGTTGCATTCTCGGGATAGCTGTTAACAATGGTGATAGCTAGACAATATGTTGAAGGTGTTAGCCCCCTGTGTTCTCTGTCTATGCCATGATGTTTAGATTGATTCTAATCGAAAAAGTGAGATAACGGAGTTTTACACAAATTCATGCAGTTTCGGAGCGTCGCTCCAAAAGCTAGTGTGCTTCCAATTAAACCTGTTGGTCTATAACCTGATGTTGTCTGATTTTTAACTGTCAGATTCAGTTCAGTAAGGAATGCACAGACCAGGATCATTCCCCACATCTCCACTCATAAACATACAGCAATACTATAGAGTTATCGAGTCCTACATCGTGGAGACAGGCCCTTGGGCTCAAACTGGTCCATGCTGACCAAAATGTCTGTCCACATTAACCCCATTTTCCTGCACTTGGCCCATATCCTTCTAATCCTTTCCCATCCATGTATTTGTCCAAATACCTTTTAAATGTTGTTAACGTACCCACCTCAACCACTTCTGCTGGCAGCTCATTCCATACATACACCAGCCTCTGTGTAAAAACGTTTCCCCTCAGGTTCCCTTTTATTCTTTCCCCTCTAACCTTAAACTGATGCCCTCTAGTCCTCGATTCCCTAACGCTGGCTAAAAGACTGAGTGCATTCACCCTATCCCTGCCTCTCATGATCTTATACACCTCTATGAAAGCCCCCTCAGTCTCCTACAATCTAAAGAAAAAAAGGTCCTAGCTTGTCCAACCTCTCCCTGTAACTCAGACCATTGAGTCCAGGCAATATCCTTGTAAATTTCCTCTGCACTCTTTCCCGTTTAATAACATCCCCAGCACCATAATCAACATACATTCCCTCAGAGGAATCCTGATGCCAATTCCCTGTTGATGTGTCAATGTTCTCTGCCTGGTCACACCACCAGATCCACAAGATCTTAATGTTTTCATACTTTTATTTAAATTCTCTCATGGGATTTGACATCTGTGGTTAGGCCAGCTTATACTGCCCATCCCTAGTTGGCCAGGGGACAGTTAAGAGTCAACCGCATTGCTGTGGGTTTGGGGTCAAATGCAGGCCAGCCCAGGTAAGGATGGCAGCTTTGTTCCCTGAAGGACCTTAGTGAACCTGATGGGCTTTTCCTGTCAATCAACAATGGATTCAAGGTCATCATTAGACTCTTCATAGCAGATTTTGATTGAATTCAAATTACACCATCTGCCATGGCAGGATTGAACCCGGGTCACCAGAACTTTTGCTGAGCTTCTGGATTAATAATCTCGTGATAATACCATTAGGTCATTGCCTCCCCAGTGTGACATACAAGATAAGAGCTGGAGTAGGCTATTCAGCCCCTCGAGCCTGCTCCACCATTTAATAAAATCATGGTTGATCTAGAATCTCTACAGTGTGGAAACAGGCCCTTCGGCCCAACATGTCCACACCAACCCTCCGAAGAGCATCCCATCAGAACCATTCCACCTACCCTAACTAAGAGGCCTAATCTACACATCCCTGAACACTATGGGCAATTCACCCAATCTGCACATCTTTGGATTGAGGGAGGAAACCAGACCACCCGGAGGAAACCCGCACAGACACGGGGAGAACGTGCAATGTCCACCCAGACAGTCACCTGGAATCAAACCAGCATTCCTGGTGCTGTGAGGCAGCAGTGCTAACCGCTGAACCACCATGCCACCGGTTTGTGTCTTGAATATCACACACTCCTGCTCACCCCATTAAACAATATTGCACTGTCGAACAAGAATCCTCTGTCTAGAAATATTCCCTTCAACAGCCTTTGAGGCAGAGATTTCCGTAGTCACGCAACTGAATTCAGAATGGCGAGCTCTCCTCATCCATTCTGGGTTCTTGCACAATCCCGGTTTGAATCATTCCATCCCCAGCCTTCAGCTGCCTGGGTCCTCAGCTCTTCGATTCCTCTCTACCTCTCTTTTCCTTGTCGATATTTCATGAACCCTGCCTCTTTGACCAAGCCTTTCATCACCTGCCAGAATGTTTTCTTACACACCTCTGTCAAATTTCACTTGATAATTGATCCCGTAAAGTGCCTTGGGTCATTTTGGTCTGTTAAAGAGGCTATATAAACACATGTGGCTGTGACACACTGAGCATTGCAATTATCATTGTAGCATCATAGAATCCCGACAGTGTGGAATCAGACCATTCAACCCATCAAGTCCACGTCAACTCTCCAAAGGGCATCACAAGCTGTAATTTTGTATGTCCCATGCCAATCCACCTAACCAGCACAACCTGGACTGTGGGAGGAAACTAAAGCATAGGGAACTCATGCAGACACAGGGAGAATGAGTACATTCCTCACAGAGTGCCACCTGAGGCTGGAATCAAACCCAAGTCCCTGGCATTGTGAGATAGCAGTGCTAACCACTGAGTCATCTTCTCATGGGACTAACAGTTGTGAAATTGCAATTGGGTATGTTCTTGTCCTGATGAAACCTAAAGTAATGTGGAAGAGAGAAATTCTTCCAATGGAGACATAAGGTGCTGAGAGAGTTCAAAATCACAAAAACTGGAAAAATACAAGGAAAAAACAATTAAATGAGGTGCCACTGGAGTTTTGCCATCTAATATTGTGCTGATTAACTCAGCTCCTTTTAGTAACTAAGCTTTCTAAACCTACCACCCTGAGTTTGGAGCACTGTTCGTGTGGAGTCAGGAGTGTTAGGTTCAAGTGTCACCTCAGGAATGTGATCTTAAAAAACAAGGCTAATACTTCCAGCATGGCATTGAGGGATTCCTGTATGTTTTTGTGGGATGTGGGAACCACTGACAAAGACTGCTTTTATATCTATCCCTAACTGCTCTTGATCTGAATGACTTTCTCAACCATCGCAAAGGGCAGTTTACAGTCAATGACATTGATGGAGTCTGGAGTCACATGTAGGCCAGATTTCATTCCCTAAAGGGCATTTATGACAACTGAGAATTCCATAGGTTACTATCACTAAAACCTGTTTTACGTTCAATTTTTATTATTGAATTTAAATCCCACCAGCACTACTGAAGGGGTCACACCTAAACTGAAGCCATGCCTTCCTTCTCAGGTGGGAATGGTCACCATTGACAGAAGATTATCTGATCACAATGAGATTGCTGTTTGTGGGAGCTCGCTGTGCACAAATTGCCCACCACTTTAGACATTACAACAAAGACTGTGCTTCATTCATTATAAAGTGCTTTGGGATGTTCTGAAGTTGCAAAAGGTGCTATATAAATGCAAGTCTTTCTTAACAGTGTTGTGGCGAGGAGGGGGAGTGGACAATGATGTGAATGCATAGTTATAACAGCAACAAGTGGGGATAACATATTGACAGGTATGCTCAGAGACGGCTGAAAGTGTTTAGGAGACCACAAAAGCGGAATTTCTGAGTGTGCATGGTTTCTGTAACAGACTTAGGGATGTACTTATTAACAGAACCATGGGGACTGTCTCCTACTGGTAGTTCATAACCAACTGACATTTCCTTGTGGCATCTTTCAGAAAACTCGGAAAATATTTGATTGAAAAATGATGCACGCTAGCCAAAGAATAAATCTTCAGAAACTACCAATTGGATATCAGCTGGAGTATTGTTTGAAATTCTGGGTGCAGGAACTGAGAGATTTGCTGGAATGTTATCGGGGATGAAGGACTATAACTACCTGAAAAGCTGAAATTGTTCTCCTTGGAGCGCAGAAGATTAAGGGATGATTCACAGCATTGAAACACATAACAGTTTTGAATGATGTGCGTTAGGAGGAGCTGTAGCTGGGAGCAAAAGCATTTGCAACCCAAGGGGCACAGATCAATAGCAGTTGGATAAGCAGAACACAAATCAGTTTTGTACATAAGGAGGCATCACCTCTAAATGGAGTCAGAAGCAAATTCATTTGCAACTTTCCAAAAGTGATTGGGTAAATAATTGCGAGGAAGAAAACTTGCAGATTTTGAGGAAGGAGTGGTGTGGTGGCTCAGTGGTTAGCAGTGCTGCCTCGCAGTGCCAGGAACCCAGGTTTGATTCCAGCCTCGGGCCACTGTCTGTGTGGAGTTTGCACACTCTCCCTGTGTCTGCGTGGGTTCCCTCTGGGTGCTCTGGTTTCCTCCCGCAGTGCACACATGTGCAGGTTACGTGGATTGGCCATGGGAAATGCAGGGTTAAAGGGATAGGGTAGGGGGTCTGGGTGGAGTGCTCTTCAGAGGGATGGAGTGGACTCGGTGGGCTGAATGGCCTGCTTCCACAGTGTAGGAGTTCTATGAAATGGAATGAATGGGTCTTCTGGTTGAGGGGGCTTACATGGGTGTCATGGGCAGAACAATCTCACAGTGCACTGCTCAATGCTGTGGAAAAGGTAGTGTAGTCAGACAGACCTGTAGGCAGTGTTCCCTCTTAGTTGGTTACCACCATTAGGCAGAAGCTGAACTCTATACCCACAAACTGGCATTGAGTTCAGCCAGGATGTGTTCGCCTACACCATCAGGTCACTGGCTCGCCAATATCCCCAAAACTCACCACACGATTTGACAGAATAGCATTTACTGCTCCTAAAACCCAACATGGTTGTTTGAGATTAATGTGCAGTCACTGAGACGGTGGTAATTAAACATAGCATCTGAGGAGGTGTATCTCGAAACTAGCCAGCCACAGCTGAACTCTAAACATTGTACGAGGCTGTCATGCCCTGTGTACTTAATGTAGATTGTTGCTCATCATGCTTCATTGCCAGTGTGATTAAACTGCCATGTAAGCTCTCTGCAATCAGTTACTCGGAGTATTCCTCAAGTGTCGGAAATATTTCTCGGATCAGAGAGCGACGCCACCTTGCAGCTAATCCAGGGTGAAGAATTAACCAACATCTCTTAATCATTCTGTGGAAATCCTCAATATTGTGCTGGCCAAAGTTAATCCTTTCCTCACCTCCCCAACTTGCATGGGAAGAATTCCCTCCGTTGGGTGAATCTGTTTGGAATCCCTTTTCCGATAGAGGCTTGGGATCTCATATACAAACCGGAGGCGAACACTTTCCAGTGTAACGCCAAGTGAAACACTACACTGAGGTAACTCGCTGGAAATCAAACCCCGCTATTCCTGGAGTCATCAAGATTTTAAAATAAATCCACAAGATTCCCTGATTTACCTGATTTTCAGACCCAAGAGAAGCTCTGTACTGAACAAGAATCATTTTCATTATACATCATTAGATTGGAACATCAGATAACAAGTCATACACCACAAGCAAATAACATGCCAAGTTAAAACTCTAATGTCCTTATAAACTCTCAATTAAACACAGACAGGCAAGCAGACAGGGTGAAATATGTTTTGGAGAGAGGGGGAAAATTGGAACCTATGTTCCCAGGTTCTCTTCCTGAGATGATCTCTAGAATTGTTCTGCTGGTCAGCACGTTGTTTCAGTTGCTGTTCTCCAGAGACACAACGTCCCCCTTACAAATAGACAGGGGAAAATACACATGGATCGAGGGGTAAAACTGGAAAGATACTTCAAATAGTCTTTGCTCAAAAATTGGTTCTTGAACTGATCCAAACTTTTCTTCCTGGCTTCTCTTCTCTGAATGCTTCCACCAGTTTGCAAGATGTTCAATGTGGCAGGTTCAAATGTAAAATGTCCCATATTTATCAATTGAGTGTCACAGCCTACAGCAACTGCTGAAGGAAAGATGAACTATTTTATACATATCCAAAGTGAGCATTGACTGCAGAGAACAGAGAGACAGCTCCTGAGCTGTGGAGATCAAATTCTCTTTGTATATCCCATTCCCAAGCTGCTCAGTTACCAGACAACCAATCATATGGCAAAAGGCCTTTGTCATTGATAATTGGCTATTAGTTTATAGACCAACCAGAGCTATATGTGAATACCCTTAGCTCCAATTCATTTGCAACTATGTCAATAACTGATTGTTCAAAAAACTAGTTACATAATGCTGGCCACGAGGGTCAACTCACCTGCTTTTCAAAACACATTGCAATCCTTTCCAAACACTGGTTTTATATCAACTCTTTCTCATTTCAGTCTATAATTCTTAAAAAGCACAGAAATAAAAATATACATTCCTTACCAGAGGGAGGGTGCTGTAGTTTCTGAGGTGTTGCCTTTCAGATTACATGGAGGAGCCTGCCCCCTCAGGTAGACATAGACAATCCCAAGGCCATTGTTTCCCAGTGTTCAAATCTTTGGGGTAACACTTGACTTTAAAATGTCCTGATTCATTCTTTACTCTTATGATGAAGGTCAGATCTCTATCAATTCCACCCAAGAAACCACCTTGAATTTAGCCACACCCAGAAAAGTGGCTAAATTCAAGGAATCTCACTCACATGCCCCTCTGTGTTTTGGTGAGTATCTGGTCTTATTATCCAATCTTAAACACGCTAATCATAGTCAGGTTACTAACTAAAGCCAGGTTACTAATCATAGCCAGGTTACTAACCAAAGCCAGGTTACTAACTAAAGCCAAGTTACTAATCATAGCCAGGTTCTTATCTGGTTCAGCATTTGGGACAAGGAGGGGTCTATCAGCTCGGATTCAACAGGGTTGCTGCAGTGTTGCTTTTAAAAATGATATCTTAAAACTAGACCATTAAAGGTTAACCATTAAAGGTCAACTGAACATGCCAATGAGTGATTGAAGTAGAGTAGAAATATATATGAGAAACAGGCCTAATGCAAAAACAGCATGTTTTGACTGGCGTGGGGGTAAGGTGGGGTTAAGGGTGAGGATGAGAGTGAGGGTGGGGCTGAGGGTGGTGCTGAGGGTGAGGGTGAGAATGAGGGTGATGGTGGCACTGAGGGTGAGGGTGATAGTGGCGCTGAGGGAGAGGGTGAGGATGAGGGTGAGGGTGAGGGTGAGGATGGAGCTGAGGGTGGGGGGAGATTGCTGATCCTTGAAGACAGTGGAATCTATCCTTCACTTGACTATTTTCTGTTGGAATCTGCTTCTGAGAGGATTGTAGGTGGTGATGGGTCGGGCATGAGGGTTGGGATGTTGGATTAATGCTTCGACCAAGATGGACACACAATGTTTGTCTGGATACGGGGAGCCTGGACAGAGCACTGGAAAACCAGTCTCTGCTCATTGGTGTATTAACACATGTGCACTCATGTTCATTTCAACAAACATTAATATGCTGACACATTAATGCACACAAACACACATATATGATGAACACACACTCGCACACATTAACAACACATTTTCACACTTATACACAGATTCATGCACTCACACACACAGTCACACACATACACAACATTCAAACACACATATATGATTATTCATGTTCACATATCCTGTGTCTCACACACGCTCTCATATATTCACTGGCACACACATTCCACCCAGGCACATACACTCATACTCTTACGTGCACACACTTCCTCACACACCTTCACGCTTCCTTTCAATTCCTTGCACACTGCAAAAAAAAACAGGCAGTCAAAATAATTTCCACCAGCAACTCCAATGGATTCGTAGTGAAATGGCAATGACTACACCCTTACAGACAGCGAAACAACACTGAGTGAACCAAGACTCACAAGGATTAGAACAGCATTTTTTTGCAACTAATTTGGAATTAATAGCCGTAAAATTGCACAAGCACTTGCATCAATTGCATGACAACTTTTGTTTAATTACATTAGTTGTGTCATATAGAATTGTGTTATTAACATATATTAGCATAGATTTTAATATTTAATACATGTTTTAATTAGTACTAATCAGGGAGGGTACATGCTATGAAGTCATTCAGTTTGTAATGGATGGCAAGACATGAGAAGAGTGTTCCTTAATGCAAACCGCAGTAGCATTTGTTTCGATGTGAGTTACAGCTGAGCACATAGCAGATGCTGGAGAGAGTCATTTCCTAGCTCTGATACTCACACACACTCTGAAAAAAGTTCTCAATTCATCCTGATGAGAGATATCTCTACAGTATTCCTGGGTGTGATGTTTCCCACTGAAAGGTGAGAGATTGTTCGGGTTGGTGGCAGTGCCAAAGTTCCATCACGTTATCTTGTATCTCCTCTTACGTGGCTCTGCTGGGTTTTTTTAGATACACTCCTGTGATGTGCGTTGAGACATTTTACAATTTTAGAATTTTACAGCACAGAAATAGACCCTTCGGTCCAACTCGTCCATGCTGACCAGATATCCTAAATTAATCTAGTCCCATTTGCCGGTATTTGGCCCATATCCCTCCAAACCCTTCCTATTCATATACCCATCCAGATACCTCTTAAATGTTGTAATTGTACCAGCCTCCACCACTTCCTCTGGCAGCTCATTCCATACACACACCACCCTCTGCATGAAAATGTTGCCCCTCAGATCCCTTTTAAATCTTTCCCCTCCAACCTTAAACCTCTGCCCTCTCATTTTGGACTCCCCCTACCCTGGGGAAAAGACCTTATCTGTTCGTTCTATCTATGCCCCTAATGATCTTATATATTTCTATAAGGTCACCCCTCAGCCTCTGATGCTCCAGGGCAAAAAAAACCCATCCTGTTCAGCTTCTCCCTATAGTTTAAACTCTCCAACCCTGGCAACATCCTTGTAAAACAATATTGTAGCTGAAAATGTGTTGCTGGAAAAGCGCAGCAGGTCAGGCAGCATCCAGGGAACAGGAGAATCGACGTTTCGGGCATAAGCCCTTCTTCAGGGCTTATGCCCGAAGAAGGGCTTATGCCCGAAACGTCGATTCTCCTGTTCCCTGGATGCTGCCTGACCTGCTGCGCTTTTCCAGCAACACATTTTCAGCTCTGATCTCCAGCATCTACAGTCCTCACTTTCTCCTCAAAACAATATTGTACTCAACTATAAGATACCACCAGTTTTGAATGAATCCAAGAGTTAAGGGGACAATCAAAATGAAAGACAGGATATAGATAGAATGGAATGATGCAAGACAGGAGACTCGTGTGGAGCATGAACACGTTGGGCCGAATGGACTGTTTCAGAGCTGCACATTCTGCATTATCTTCCACGGTGGCTCAGTGGTTAGCACTGCTGCCTCACAGCACCAGGGTCCCAGGTTTAATTCCAGCCTTGTGTGGAGTTTGCATGTTCTCCCCATGTCTGCGTGGGTTTCCTCCAGGTGCTCTGGTTTCTCCCACAGTCACAAAGATGTGTAGGTCAGGTGAATTGGCCATGCTAAATTGCCCGTAGTGTTAGGTGCATCAGTCAGAGGGAAATGGGTCTGGGTGGGTTACTCTTCGGAGGGTCGGTGGGGACTAGTTGGGCCAAAGGGCCTGTTTCCATACTGTAGGGAATCTAATCTAATTTAAAGGTGCTGTACAAATGCAGATTGCTGTCCACTTTCTTCCACACCTGGGCATTAGTTGCCTGCTGAAGGACCCACAACTGACATCACCCTTGGGTGAGGGTTGGGGTGGATCAGGGTAGAAGTGAGAAGACAAGAAAGACACTGCCTTCCATCCCATCCATCCCTCCATCACCGAACTCAGGGAACAGCACTAAATTGTGACCCTCCTAACTCTGAAGACCCCTCCTACTTCTGCAACACAGTAGTTTCAGGCAATGGGACAGAGGCCTACGAAACTCTGAAGCTGCTTCACAAAGTCTGGCCAGCGTTCTAATGCTGTGCGTTCGCTGATGTTTGTCAGGTTGCTAATGTGATTTGACGAGCTGGAGGCCGGAACGGCAGCTGAGTGAAAAAGTCAGCCCCTGTACCCCGCACGACCGCTCAAGCGATAGATAGATAGCACTAACCACCTCTGGCTGCTCTCTCCCCTCCTGCCAGAGATAGCTAATTAAACAGTGGTTTCCCTTAGGCCAGGCCCAATGGGTTTGCACGCTGTAGAATTCAGTCCCCCAGCAGTTTATCACAGCCAATAGCAACACGCTGTGGCAACAACTTATATTTATATAGCACCTTTAACATACCTCCACACCCCCCCCTCCCCCAGGCACCATGACACCAAAAGGAATTCAGTTGACTCAAAGCTTGGTCACAAAGGAAGATTTCAAACTGTGGCTTCAAGGATGGAGGGATTCAGGGAGGCCCCTCTTGAGTTTAAGGGACAAGGCAGCTGAAAGGACAAAGTGGATCAAGTTTCAATACTCAAAGCACCAGGATCCTAAAAAACAAAGATGGCTCCCAAGGGGTGACATGATTGTCCATCCTTAAGGCAGTGCAGGCAGAAAGGTAGGTGTGCTGGCATAATATCATAGCACCAAGTACAAAAGGAGATAATGAGAATCAGATTCACTCTTGTACAACACATTAGATTAGATTCTCTACAGTGTGGAAACAGGCCCTTCAGCCCAACTAGTCCAAACCGACCTCTGCAGAGTAACCCACCCAAACCCATTTCCCTCTGACTAATGCACCTGACTCTATGGGCAATTTAGCATGGCCAATTCACCTGACCTGCACATCTTTGGACTGTGGGAGGAAACCAGAGCACCCAGAGGAAACCCACGCAGACACAGGGAGAATGTGCAAACTCCACACAGACAGTCACCCGAGGCTGGAATCAAACCTGGGACCCTGGCGCTTTGAGGCAGCAGTGCTAACCACTGAGCCACCGTGCCAGCCATGAGGAAGGATTGAAAAGGTTTGGACTGTTCTTCAAGAGAGGAAGGCTGAGTGGAGTTCTGATAGAGATTTGCAGAATCAGATGGGGAATGCTGCATGGAGTGGATGGGGAATCTGTTTCCACTCATACATAAAAAAGAACAAAGAGATTTAAAATGATGTGTGATTAAAAATGCAGGGTTACGGGGAAAAGGCAGGAGATTGACACGAGGGGATAGATTAGGAGAAAGTGAGGACTGCAGATGCTGGAGATCAGAGTCGAGAGTGTGGTGCTGGAAAAGCACAGCAGGTCAGGAAGCATCCGAGAAACAGGAGAGTTGACGTTTCGGGCATAAACCCTTCATCAGCAATGAGGCTTATGGGCCGTGGGGCTGAGAGATAACTGGGAGGGGGTGGGGTTGGGGTGAAGGTAGCTGGGAATGCAATAGGTAGATGAAGGTGAGGGGGGGAAGGTGATAGGTTGGAGAGGAGAGTAGAGTGAATAGGTGGGAAGGAAGATGGATAGGTAGGACAGGTCATGAGGTGGTGTTGAGGCAGAGACTTGGGACTGGGATGAGGTAGAGGGAGGGGAAATGAGGAAACTGGTGAAATCCACATTAATCCCATGTGGTTGCAGGGTGTCAAGGTGGAATATGAGGCGTACTTCCTCCAGGCGTCGGGTGGTTAGGATTTGGCGTTGGAGGAGGCCCAGGACCTGCATGTCCTTGGTGGAGTGGGAGGGGGAGTTTGGCCACAGGGTGGTGGGGTTGGTTGGTGCGGGTCCCAGAGATGTTCTCTGAAACGATCTGCAAGTTGGCGCCCTGTATCCTCGATGTGGAGGAGACCACATTGGGTGCAACAGATGCAGTTGATGACATGTGTGGAGGTACAGGTAAATATCTGTCCAATGCGGAAGGCTCCTTTGGGGCCTTGGATGGAGGTGAGGGGGGAGGTGTGGGCACAGGTTTTGTACTTCCTGCGGTGGCAGGGGAAGTCGCCAGGAGCTGGGTGTGGGCTTCTGTGGGGGGTGGGGGGGGGGGTGGGGGGCGCATGGATCTGACAAGGGAGTTGGGGAGGGAATGGTCTCTTTGAAATGCTGATAGGGGTGGGGAGGGGAATGTATCCCTAGCAGTGTGGTCTGTTTGTAGGTGGTGGAAGTGGCGGAGGATGATGCGATGTATCCAGAGGTTGGTGGGATGGAAGGTGAGAATGAGGGAATAGAGCCAGAAGAGGCACTGTGGGCTGAATGGCCTTCTCATGCACTGGAACAATTCTGAGATTCTATAATGGATCCTTTTAAATTGGTGAAAATTCAAAGCTTCTCCAACAAAGAGAGAAGACAGGATAAACCTTTCCCCACTCTCCCACACCCATCTGCAGTCACACACACACAAACACTTACATACTCACACCAACAGACACACACTTATAGCCCTGAGCCACCAATTCCATTCCCCCATTCCTGACCCACCCCCGTTAATGACTCAACGCTGACATCATTAATGTACATAAGGTTCTCCATGGACTTGACATTGCCTGTGTCCTCTGGTTGGTGGGTACAGACCATGGGGTTACAGTCTTGGAATGGTACATTAGCCATTAAGGACTGAGCTCAGGAAGGAGTTCATTCACTTGCAGGGGAACAGATCATTGGGGTTCTGTACCTTAGAGGCCATTGAGTGCTCAGTCATTGAGTAGATTCAAGATGGAACTGAGTCCCCAGTTCCTGCTTTCTCCCCATACCTTTTGATCCCTTTACCCCTAAGAACTATATCTAAGTCCTTCTTGAAACATTCAATGTTTTGGCCTCAACTGTTTTGTGTGGCAGAGAATTCCCCAGGCTCCCCACTCTCTGGGTGAAGAAATTTCTCCTCATCTCAGTCCTAAACGGCCTGGCCTGAGTCCTTAGACTGTGAGCCCTGGTTGTGAAGTCCCCGGTCTAGGGGTGTGTGGGGCGCGAGCGATGAGGGTGGGAGTTTCATTACTTTCCCTGCACCCTACGTGACTGTGTGGCCGGTGATCAGATTAAAGTCAGGGCCCTTTCATTGCCCACACGCTGCTTACCCCGAGGACAAAAACCTTGCCTGGAAGATCGCCAAACTGCTGAGGGACAGAAAATAAGGGGAAGAGGCTCCACATCAGATGTTTGATAGGGGCAGCACCGTGTCAGCGCCAGCATCAATGAGGAAGTTGACTTTGGAGTAAGTACTTCCTGTTGTACTGTGAGCAAATCCAAACAGACAACTTCACATTCATTATAGCTTAATTATGGTAATTAAAACTGGTAGGATGCAGCAACAGAACAGGAACTGGGCCAACATAATTTGCACATGGTGTCTTCAGATACTGATAACAGCAGCTGATGGTGTGACATAACCTCCCACAGCCATCTGCTGAACTGGAATAACAGCACTGGCTGCTGCAGTTACTGAGAGGCTGCGAGATGAAAGGAAAGCTTTCAACCTTATTCAGCTGCTGCTAATGAATTAGTGATGCTCAGCACCTTCCAAGGGAGCCTGGGCCCTGCCACGTAACGTGGGAGACTACGGGGGAATTGGAAAATATCAATCTAATGGCAATAGGACTATACTTAAGAGGGAAATCAGGAGGGCAAGAAGGGGATGTGAGATAGAATCCGTACAGTGTGCAAGTGGGCCATTCAGCCCACGCCATACCTCCAAATAGCATCCTACTCAGACCCACTGCCCTAGCCAATTCCTATATTTCCTATAGCTAACCCATGCAGCCTGAATACTATGGGTCAATTTCCCATGGCTAATCCACCTGACCTGCACATCTTTGGACTGTGGGAGAAAACCAGAGCACCAAGAAGGAACACACACGTGGAGAGAATACGCAAACTCCACACAGACTGAGGCAGGAATTGAACCCAGGTCCCGTGAGGCAGCAGTGCTAGCCACTGAGCCACCGTGCCACCCGAAAATAAAAGCGTTTCAGGATGGCTTTTCTGGTGTTTGAGCTATTACTAACTGAGCAGGGGGTCATTTTAAAAACTGCAAGATCAGGAAACAGAGTGGGCAGGATTCAAACTTGCAGAGGAAAATCCTAATTGATTTCTAACCCATTGCTTAAATAATCATAGATTCCCTACAGTGGGGAAACAGACCCTTCAGCCCAACAAATCTACACTGACCCACCAAAGAGTAACCCACCCAGACTCATTCCCTACATTTACCCCTGACTAATGCACCTAACCTACACACCCCAAAACACTATGGGCAATTTAGCACGGCCAATCCACCCTAACCTGGTCACCTTCGGATTGTAGGAGGAAACCCACACAGACACAGGGAGAAGGTGTTGCAAGCTCCATGTGGACAGTCACTCGAGACTGGGATTGAACCCAGGTTCCTTGTGTTGTAAGGCAGCAGTGCTAACCACTGAGCCACCGTGCCACCTGTACTTAAGGGCAGGTGTTTATTCCTTTGAGGATACGAGTGAACCAGATTGTTTTTTTCTTCCTGACAATCATCAATGGGTGCACGATTATCAAGAGACTCAATTCCTGATTTTTATTGAGTTTAAATTCCACCACATACCATGGTGGGATTCTAACCCAAGTCCCCAGAACATATCCTCATCTCTGGATTAATGCTGTAGTAATAACACCACTAGGCCATCTCATCCCCAATAGTGTTGGCAAATAATGTTAAGGAGCATTTTGGGGTGGCATGTTGGCTCTGTGGTTAGCACTGCTACCTCATAGCACCAGGATCCCAGGTTCAATTCCAGCCTCAGGTGACTATATGTGTGGACTTTGTACATTCTCCCTGTGTTCTACGTGGGATCGTTCTGGTTTCTTCCCACAGGCCAGGTAAGTTGGCTGTGGTAAATTGTCAGTAGTGTTAGGTGGGCTGAAGGGCCTGTTTCCACACTGTAGGGAATCTAATCTATTTTTAAAAATCCAAACAGATTCTACAAATACACTAAGGGCAAAAGACTAACTAGAGCCCCTTAAACATCAAAATGCCATCAGGAGGTGGGTAAGATGTCCAAATGAATATTTTGCTTCAGTATTTAGTGTTGGGAAGGACATAGAAGCAAGAGAACTTGGAAAAATAAATAGTGATATCTTGAAAAGTATCCAAATTACATGAGATAAGGCACTGGATGTCTTAAAATGCATAAAGATGAATAGATGTCCTGGACCTGATCAGATGTATGCCAGAACTTTGTGGGAAGCTGGAGAGGAGATTGCAGGCCTCTTGCTGAGATAGTTCAATCATCGATAGCCATGAGTGAGGTGCCAGAAGACTGGAGGTTGGCTAATGTAGTGTTATTATTTAAGAAAGGCTGTAAGGAAAAACCAGGGAACTATAGACCAATGAGCCTGACATCAGTGGTGAGTACGTTGTTGGAGGGAATCCTGAGGAACAGGATTTACATGTATTTGGAAAGGCAAGGACTATTCAGGGATAAGATTAGAATGGTGCTGGAAAAACACAGCAGGTCAGGCAGCATCTGTGGAGCAGGAAAATCAACATTTCGGGCAAAAGCCCTTCATCAGGAATCACTCCTGATGAAGGGCTTTTGCTCGAAACGTCAATTTTCCTGCTCCTCAGCTGCTGCCTGACCTACTGTGCTTTTCCAACACCATTCTAATCTTGACTCTAATCTCCAGCATCTGCAGTACCCACTTCTGCACTATTTAGGAATAGTCAACATGGCTTTGTGTGCTGAACATCATATCTCACGAACTTGATTAATTTTTTTTGAAGAAGTGACAAGGGAGATTGATGAAGGCAGAGTGGTGAACATTGCCTATATGGACTTCAGTAAGGCATTCGATAAGGTTGCACATGACAGACTGGTTAGCAAGGCTAGACCACATGGTTTCCAGGGGAGCTAACCAACTGGATACAAATTGGCTTGAAAAAAGGAGACAGATGGTTGTGGTGGGGGTTATTGTTTGCAGCCTACTGGCTTGTTACCAGTGCTGTGGGGCAGGGATTGGTGCTGGGTCCTCTGCTTTTCTTCATTAGTATAAATGCTTTGGATGTGAATATAAGAGGAATGGTTACTAAGTTTGCAGATGACACCAAGGTTGGAGGTGTAGTGGACAGTGAAGAAGGTTACCTCAGGTTATAATGGGGTCTTGATCAGATGGGCCAATGGGCTGAGGAATGGCAGATGGAGTTTAATTTAAATAAATGCGAGGTGCTGCATTTTGGAAAGGCAAATCAAGGCAGGACTTATACAGTTAACAGTAAGGTCCTCGGGAGTGTTGCTGAACAAAGAGACCTTGAAGCACAGGTGCATAGTTCCTTGAAAGTCAAGTCACAGAGAGATAGGATAGTGAAGAAGGTATTTATTGGTCAGAACATTGAGTATAGGAGTTGGGAGGTTGTGCTGAGCACATTGGTTAAGCTCTTTTGGAATACGGTGTTCAATTCTGGTCTCCTGGATATAGGAAGGATGCTGTGAAACTTTAAAGGGTTCAAAAAGATTTACAAGGATCTTGCCAGAGTTGGAGGATTTGAGGTTTTGGGAGAGGGTGAAAGGCTGGGGCTGTTTTCCCTGGAGCGTCGGAGGCTGAGGAGTGACCTTATAGAGGTTTATAAAATCATGAGGGGCATGGATAGGGTGATTAGCCAAGATCTTTTCTCCCAGGGTAGGGGAGTCCAAAGGGGTAAAAACAATGACTGCAGATGCTGGAAGCCAGATTCTGGATTAGTGGTGCTGGAAGAGCACAGCAGTTCAGGCAGCATCCAACGGGCAGCGAAATCGATGTTTCGGGCAAATGCCCTTCATCAGGAATAAAGGCAGAGAGCCTGAAGCGTGGAGAGATAAGCTAGAGGAGGGTGGGGGTGGAGAGAAAGTAGCATAGAGTACAATAGTGAGTGGGGGAGGGGATGAAGGTGATAGATCAGGGAGGAGATGGTGGAGTGGACAGGTGGAAAAGGAAATAGGCAGGTCAGACAAGTCATGGGGACAGTGCTGAGCTGGAGGTTTGGAACGAGGGTGAGGTGGGGGAAGGGGAAATGAGGAAACTGTTGAAGTCCACATTGATGTCCTGGCTTTGAAGTGTTCTGAGGCGGAAGATGAGGCGTACTTCCTCCAAGCGTCTGGTGTTGAGGAGTGGCAGTGAAAGAGGCCCAGGACCTCCATGTCCCTGGCAGAGTGGGAGGGGGAGTTGAAATGTTGGGCCACAGGGCGGTGTGGTTGATTGGTGCGGGTGTCCCAGAGATGTTCCTTAAAGCGCTCTGCTAGGAGGTGCCCAGTCTCCCCAATGTAGAGGAGACCGCATCAGGAGCAACGGACACAATAAATGATATTGGTGGATGTGCAGGTGAAACTTTGATGGATGTGGAAGGCTCCTTTAGGGCCTTGGATAGAGGTGAGGGAGGAGGTGTGGGCACAGGTTTTACAGTTCCTGCAGTGGCAGAGGAAGGTGCCAGGATGGGTTAGATTAGATTACTTACAGTGTGGAAACAGGCCCTTCGGCCCAACAAGTCCACACCGACCCGCCGAAGCGCAACCCACCCATACCCCTACATCTACCCCTTACCTAACACTACTGGCAATTTAGCATGGCCAATTCACCTGACCCTGCACATCTTTGGACTGTGGGAGGAAACCGGAGCACCCGGAGGAAACCCACGCAGACACGGGGAGAATGTGCAAACTCCACACAGTCAGTCGCCTGAGGCGGGAATTGAACCCGGGTCTCTGGCGCTGTGAGGCAGCAGTGCTAACCACTGTGCCACCGTGCCGCCCAGAGTTGTAGGGGTGCAGACACCTGACCAGGTAGTCACGGAGGGAACGGTCTTTGCGGAGGGCGGAAAGGGGTGGGGAGGGAAATATATCCCTGGTGGTGGGGCCTGTTTGGAGGTGGCGGAAATATCGGCAGATGATTTGGTTTATGCGAAGGTTGGTAGGGTGGAAGGTGAGCACTAGGGGCGTTCTGTCCTTGTTACGGTTGGAGGGGTGGGGTCTGAGGGTGGAGGTGCAGGATGTGGACGAGATGCGTTGGAGGGCATCTTTAACCACGTGGGAAGGAAAATTGCAGTCTCTAAAGAAGGAGGCCATCTGTTGTGTTCTGTGGTGGAACTGGTCCTCCTGGGAGCAGACACGGTGGAGGCGGAGGAATTGGGAATACGGGATGGCATTTTTGCAAGAGGTAGGGTGAGAAGAGGTGTAATCCAGGTAGCTGTGGGAGTCGGTGGGTTTGTAGAAAATGTCAGTGTCAAGTCGGTCGTCATTAATGGAGATGGAGAGGTCCAGGAAGGGGAGGGAGGTGTAAGAGATGGAGTCCAAAACTAGAAAAATTTCAAAGGGACCTGAGGGGCAACTGCTTCATGGAGAGTGTGGTGTGTGTGTGGAATGAGCTGCCAGAGGAAGTGGTGGAGGCTGATACAATGACAACATTTTCAAAGGCATCTGGATGGGTATATGAATAGGAAGGATTTAGAGGGAAATGGTCCAAATGCTGGCAAATGGGACTAGATTAGTTTAAGAAATGTGGTCGTCATGGATGTGTTGGACTGAGGGTCTGTTTCTGTGCACTAAGGCTCTAAATACACAGTGAAAAATATGTCATGTTCAAATTAGAACATGTAGCATTACAGAGATAGAGTTGTCTAGAACTTTATCATGACATCTCAAAGTGCTGCACACACAATAAACTACATTGATGTCCAGTTACTACAGTTATCAGAGAACCCAATGGCCTTTTCTGTACTGTATGAGTCTATCAACTGCACCAGCCATATAATTCCTGCAACTCTGACATCAGTTCAGGGTCTGGGTATAATGCAGTGCTTAATTCACCTCCTGATTCCCCAGTGTCTATGCACTACAAGGTCCAGGTTAGGCGTGTGATGGAACACTCCCCACTTGCCTGGGTGAGTGTATCTCCAACCCCTAAGGATCTTCACCATTCACAATAAAGCAGCCTGTTTGATTGGCACTCCTTGGATCCACCAATGGAATCAATGCATATTACCAGTTACGCTGTAACACTGATCAAGCATGAGGCATCCAGTGCTGAAAAGGACAAAGGCATCAGAACCCCTGAGTTCCTTTTCAAGTCACAGAAATGTAGAAAATAGCAGTAGGCCATTCAGCCCTTTGAACTTGCTCGGTCATTCAATACGATCATGGCCGATCATCCAACTCCAGGTCCTTATTCTTGCTTTCTCCCAATGCCCTTTGATCCATTTAAACCGAGGAACTATTTCTGATTCCTTCTTGAAAACATTCAATATTTTGTTCTCAACTATTTTCTGTGACAGTGAATTCCACAGGATCACCACTCTCGGGGTGAAGACATTTCTCCTCATCTCAGTCCAAAATGGCTTCCCCTGTACCTTTAGACCGTCAGCCCTGGTTCTGGACTGCCTGGTCGTCAGGAACATCCTTCCTGTGTATATCCTGTCTGACGTTTGCCTGCACTTTTTGGTGGACATGTGAAAATCCCACAGCAATGTTTCGATAGAGAGCAGTGCAGTCATAGCCCTGGCACTCTGGCGAATATTTACCTTCAACCAGCACCCGGAAAAGCTGGATTATCTGGTCAATATCACACTGTAGTTTGTGGGAACTTGCTGTGTACGAATTGGTTGCTATAATGACAACAATTCAAAAGTATTTCATTGGCTATCAGAGACAAGTTGACGCTTCTGTACGCTTATGTTTTGATCAGGTACAGGGGAGATCCAGGTATGATGCTACTCTCTTTGTTCAAGCAACCGATTAGAGCTCTATAATTCAGTCTCTCACTTGACGACTCACCGCACAGATGTTACAACAGAAGGCTGTCTGTACCCATGGAAACACAAGTCCCCAGCCTCAGAAGGAAACGTATTAAGTTGATCATAATGTGTTCCCTCATTTGAGATGATGTGACGAGCAAAAGCGAAGCTTTGTTGCCAATTACAACTGTGGCTTTAACGAGATTTTGACGAGATCACAAGAGATACCTGCTGCTGACCAATGAATGAAGCAATGTAGGAAGCAGCTTATTCACTGAACAGGCAGACTGTGTTCCACTGAACGTTAACTGCTATGAAAACTCAGCTCCTGCTGCAGCTCCCCACTAACCCAAATCCACACACAAAACATGAAAATTCACCAGACAAAATCACATCATCTGACAGTAGCTGAGGTGATGCAGTGCTGAGCAGGAATTGACACTGAACATCTCTAATACGAGTTGAGCCTATCATTACACAGGGCATTTCCCAGTAAGAGAGAGTTCTGAAAGAGGACAACAATCATGGAGTCACCAAAATACTACTAGAAGCAAGAAAAGTCATGGTGGAGGGTTGTGGGGGGTGGGGTGGGGGGGGGGGGGGTGGGGTGGGAGACTTTATAAATTCTCCTGGACCATTTTAATTATCAGGCTATTTAACTTGGTGGGGAATTTAAGGCTCAATGCTCAACTGTGACTTGGACTGTCCTCAGCCAGTCCTTGCTGAAAGTGGTGGTTTGTCAGTTAACCTGTACTCCCCAAAGCTCCAGATACCTCTGGACTGCTGGCTACCCCCTATTGGCAGTGTTTTGAGATTCAGAGATTGACTGGTGAATATACTTCACATGTTAACCCTCTTGAAAATCTTTGAACTTTCAGTAAATTGTTCACGTTTTATTTCTGGCACAATTTTTTAGAATTAATAAAATGTTTTCACGACTGTTTCGATTTTCTTTTAGCAATGACTGTGGTCTCTTGAAGATTAAAAGATTATAAATATATTTAGAGAGGGAATCCTTGAGTTAGACTGTTGGAATCTGCCAATGGAACTGTTATTGAAGAGGCCAGAATTGGAGAGTGCTGAAATCTAGGAGGGCTGGTCTTTATAGATTTCACTTAATTTCCCCCTTCTAAATGCCATTTCTCTGAAATGTAGAGTCCATGTTAAAGCATGTGGCTGTCTTGATTCATTGCTGGCTAGTCAGATCACACAGTGGATATCCTTCTTTGATTTTCCTTTTATCTTCAGTTATTTCTGAAGAGTAGCAAGAACCAACCTAAAGAGATATTGGAGAGCAAGGTGGAATTGGGAGGAGTGTTCGGACTGATTGCTATAAGTATGTTGTTGCAATACTGTGCACTGTGCAAGGTTCCTGCAGGCTCTAGGGCTTAACGTCAAGTTCAATCACTTTACAACCTGAGTCCATCCATCCATGTTTTTCACTCCTGTTAGGACAGGGACAGAAATTGCTGGAAAAGCTCAGCAGGGCTGGCAGCATCTGTGGAGAGAAATCAGAGTCAATGTTTCAGGTCCAGTGACCCTTCCTCAGAACCAGTTTGGCTCTCATTATTTAGGCTACATTCAGCACAGCTAACCTATTTTCTCACTCTTAACTCTCATCATTTATTCGGCTTTTCTTCTGTTCTGACCTGCTATCCATAAACTCTTGTTTCCCTAACTCTCTGGTCTGAGGTTACCTGTTTTTTGTCTCCCTCCCTTTTTAATTAAAGGTGTTACACTGGCAGTTTACCAACTCTAAGGATTCCTGGAGATTTACTATTCGTGCATCCACTATCACTGTAGCTATTTTTTTACTATGCGGGGCTACAATCCATCAGGTCCAAGGGACTTATTGGTCTTTGAACCCATTACTTTCCTTAGTATATTTTTTATAGTGATAGTTAATGTACATATTTCCTCCTGCATCTCCCAACCTTTGGCCTTTATTTATTTAGTATTTTTGGAATTCCATTAATGTCTTTTAATGTGAAGATTAATGCAAAGTATTTATTCAACTCCTCTGCCATTTCCTCATCCCCATTATTGTTTCCCCACCCTTTCTCTCTCAGGCAATGGTTCCCAACATTTTCAGTAATATGGCACACTTTAATGTTACAAACAATTCAACCACACACCCACTTTCTTCAGCTGAATTAGTTGCTTGTAAACATTGACTTGCATTTACCACGGTAATGGTCTTTGCCTTTTTTTTTTGAAAGGACGTCACCATAGTCCCACTCTTTCGCTAACGGGAAACAACCAATGGAAGTTTAACCTGGGGGTCACCATGTCTCAGATGAGGGGCAAGGTTGAGAAGGTAGGACCTTCCCACTGACCTCAGCCTCTTGGCATCACTGTGCGTTGGAAACCAGCTCACTGACCCATTACAGCAACATGGTGCAGACAGCAAGTTAAAGATGGATCAAAGCTTTTGTTTAAGATTGATTTTCATGACCTTTGTGCAAAATTCCATAACACGCTTGGACAGTTCTCATGGGACACCAGTCTTACCAATGCACAACAGATGTCCTTCAGGTTCACTTCCCCCCCCCACCCCCATTCCTTTTCATTCAATTAAAGAACCTCTTAGACAGTAAGACATTGGGGCAGAAATTAGGCTATTCATCCCATCGAGTCTGCTCTGTCATTCACTCATGGCTGATAAGGTTATCAACCCGTTCTCCCACTTTCTCCCTGTAACCCTTGATCCCCTCGATACTCAAGAACCTATCAATCTCGGTCTTACATATACTCAATGACCTGGCCTACACAGCCTTCTGTGGCAGTGAATTCCATAGATTCCCCATTCTCTGCCTGAAGAAGTTTCTCCTTATCTCTGTTCTAAAAGGTCTTCCCTTTACACTAAGGCTGTGCCCTCGGGTCCTAGTCTCTCCTCCCAATGGAAACATCTTCCCAACATCCATTCGGTATTCTGTATGTTTCAATTAGATCTTCAGATTATTTACTAGTGTACCTAAAAGTTTATGTTCTCATTCTATTTGGTCCATCATCTTTTGTTGGTTTTTAAAACTCTCCACTAAATTTTGCCACATTGTGTGTTTTCTTTTATCAATTTAAAACCTACCACTTTGAGTAAGATCCTGGTTGCCTGTCCAATTATCTCATTACGTGGCTAAGTGCCAAGTCTGTTTGAGGATCGCTCTTTTAAAGTTCCTTGGAGTGTTTTACTGTGTGAATTGTGCTATGTAAATGTACATTGTTGCTGTTTAGGGTGCTTTGTAGATGAAGGTATTAAGATCAGTACATGGAAGGATTGATTGCCAGAGAAATATTTGTCGGAACAAATGCCAGAAGAATGAGGTTTAGTACAGAGTACTCACTGAGTAAATATAAAACTATACAATCATAAATTATACAGATGGGGAGACTTGAGTCACTTTATTACAGACATGCACTCTTGTTAGCTAATTATTTTTTTCTGTCCCCGCAGTGTACGTTAAGTGAGCTTCTGTCCATGTTGTGCTGGTCTAGTGGATATCTTGATAATGATTACTGCAGACTGGTGCCAACTGACCACTGACCAAGATGTCCTTGGGGATTTGGCACAGATTGTGACCATAAAGGATAAACCACAGCAAGGTTCGTCATAACTGCATCTTAGATCTTTAACTCCAGCTCAGATAGTGCATGGACTGAGGAAAAATCAACAAAGAACACTGAACGCAGCACAGTCGGAGGTCCCAGTGTTTCAGGTGAGGTATTATACCCAGATCCTGTCTGTTCTCTCAAGCAGATGTAAAACATCCCATAACACTGTGTGGAAGAAGGAAAGGGGAGATCACCCACTCTAACCCCCTCCCCCACATTTCTTCTGCATCCTGAGCAATATTTGGCCCCAAAACACGATCACTGAAAGCAATAGGACAATGGCAAGCCTATATCTAAGTGTGGGAGCTGAGTGTGCACAAATTGGCTGCTACAGATCCTGAATCAAAATATCGCCAACATGTCAAAATGCCCTGCATTATCCAGAAAGCACTTTGCGATGTTCTAAGGCAGTGCACATTCCTCTGAAAGCTCCATTTTCTATTTTCCTTTCTGATAGATTAGAGATGAGGTGGATGGTTTTGCAAACCTTTAGATTAAGAAATCTACTAGAGATTGACAGTAGAGTACACCTCCCTCTGCCAACCGTCTTTCCTCTTGTGATCATAGCCATGATGTGATGGTGTTACAGGCTTGAAGGACTCAATGACCCACTCCTGCTCCTAGCTCTTCTCCTCCCAGGCTTAGCTTTCCTCCAGCCACTGACAAGCTGCTCCAATTGCATTGGGATCCTACTGACATGAGCCTTTGTTGATCCATTGTTGGTTTAGCTCTGTTGGCTGAATGGCTGGTTTGTGATGTACTGTAACACTGACAGTAGAGTCATAGAGATGTAAAGCACGGAAACATACCCTTTGGTCCAACTCATCCATGCCAAACAGATATCCCAACCTGATCTAGTCCCACCTGCCAGCAGCCGGCCCATATCCCTCCAAACTCTTCCTATTCATTTACCCATCCAAATGCCTCTTAAATGTTGCAATTGTACCAGCCTTCACCACTTCCTCTGGCAGCTCATTCCATACACGTACCACCTTCTGCATGAAAACGTTGCCCCTTAGGTCTCTTTTATATCTTTCCCCTCTCACCCTAAACCCATGCCCTCTAGTTCTGGACTCCCCCACTCCAGGGAAAAGACTTGATCTATTTGTCCTATCCATGCCCCTCATGATTTTGTAAACCTCTATAAGGTCACCCCTCAGCCTCCAATACACCAGGGAAAACAGCCCCAGTCTATTCAACCTCTCCCTACAGCTCAAATCCTTGAACACTGGCAACATCCTTGTAAATCTTTTCTAAACCCTTTCAAGTTTCACAACATCTTTCCGATAGGAAGACCAGAATTGCACGCAATATTCCAACAGTGGCCTAACCAATGTCCTGTACAGCCGCAACATGACCTCCCAACTCCTGTACTCAATACTGTATTGAATTGAATTGAATTGAAATGAATGAATCATTGTCACTTGCATTTTACAGTCAATCATACAGTAAAAAGCTTCAACTATCGCCACAATCCGGCACTATTTATAAAAGTTTTAAGTATAAAAACAGTAAGAAGATAAAACTGAAAGAGAGTCTATCTTCACTCTGCTGCTTCCACCATGAGCCCTGAGCCAGCTCACTAGCAACATGGTCACTGCCATCACCCCTCCCCCACCATCAAAGCAGGAGTGGCCACTTGTAACCAGGAGTCCTTACTCTAGGCCAACAGTGACCGTAGCCAGGAAGCCCACTCCCGAGAATCCCTGCTTCAGGCCTATGGTGACCATAGCCAGGAGACCCCACTCCAGGCCTACAGTGACCATAACCAGGAGACCCTGCTCTGGGCCTACTGCAACTAGGAGTTCCTGGCTCCGCTCCCAGGCCAATTCCCACATCAGCTGAGGTTATGATGAAGGATTCTTCATCTCAAACTCTATCCTTTCCTGAGGTATGATGATCCTCAGATTAAACCAACACTCGTCTCCCTCCAGTTAGAGAGCATCCCCAAGGTCTGGGAAGGTAATGGTAACTTTACCCTTTATCAGTCTCCGCTATACCTTCACATGCAGCAGGATGAGAAAGGACAAAGTTAGAATGTAGGAAACAATAGACTCGTTAATCTAACATCAATCTTTGGTAAATGACTGGAGTCCATTATAAAGGTGGTTATCATAGGATATTTAGAAAACCATTTCAGGACCAAGTAAAGTCAAGCTTAACTAATTTATTGGAGTTCTTTGTGGGAGTATTAAGTAAGGTACATAAAGCAGAACCTGTAAATGTGGATCGTACTTGGATTTCCAAAAGACTTTTGATAAGTTTGCTAAACAACCTATGAGCATATAGTGTAGGTATTAACACTGAGCTGGATAAAACATTGACAAGGGACAAATTAAATATTTTCAAGTGAGCGAGCTCTAACTAATGGAGAGTCTCAGGGATCAGCAATGGGGCCTAAATCATTTGCAATCTACATCAATGATTTGGATAAACTGATCACACATACGGTAGTCTAATTTACAGAGAACAAGATATGTTGGAAAATAAAAGTGTGAAGAGGAGATAGATAGTCTGCAAAGCGATTTACACGGGTTGGTGAACAGGCAAAATGTTGGCAGATGGAGTATAATAATACAGGACAATAGGAGCTATTCCTATAGAATAGAAAAGCAGTAATTTATAAGTTGGGAGAAATTGCAGAACTCTGACATTTGTAATTCATCTACAATATATCCACAAACAAAATGAGACAAAATGCAGATAGAGGAAGTGATAAGGAATACAAATGGTTATGATCTCAGCTGATGGTAATACTTGATGGATGAGATCTCAGAATGAAACCAGAGTTGATAATGATAAGATTAACTTTTACAGTTAGGTAACATGGTTAGTTATTGAAACATATTTACATGAGGCTGCAGATGTTCTACAATAATAGAACATAAGTTTATTACAAAAGAATTAAAAGTAGCTTCTTCCCCGCTGTTATCAGACTTTTAAATGAACCTCTCAAGTATTAGAGTTGATCGTTCTCTGCACCTTCTCTGGCTGTAACACTATATTCTACATTATGTTCTCTTATCCTGATGTACTTAAGATATGGTTTGATCTGCCTGTAGAGCACACTAAACAATACTTTTCAACACAGCTTCATCAAGGGGACATCATTCCTGACAAATCTGTTAGAGTTCTTTGAGGAATTAACAAGCAAGTTAGACAAAGGAGAGCCAGTGGACATAATTTTCTTGAATTTCTAGAAGGTGCCACACAGGAGACTGTTAAGAAAGAAAATAGCCCATGGGGTTAGCGACAAGATATTGGCACAAATTAAAGATTGGCTGGCTGGCTGGCAGAGACAGAAAGTGGGAATAAAGGGGTCTTTCTCACAATGGCAGCTGGTGGCTAGTGGAGTTCTGTAGGGGGTCAGGTTAGGACCACAAGGATTCACATTTCCTTTATTCAGATCACTAATGGGTACTGAGGGTATCGTTGCTAAGTTTGCAGATGACACAAAGATAGGTGGAGAGGCAGGTAATGTTGAGGAGTCGGGGCACTGCAGAAGGACTTGGGCTGGCTAGGACAGAGGGCAAAGAAGTGGCAGATGGAATACAATGTGGGAAAGTTGAGGTTATACACTTTAGGAGCAATAGAGGCATGGACTATTTTCTAAATGGGGAAATGCTTCGGACATGGGAAGCAAAAAAGCACTTAGGAACCCTTGTTCATCTTCCTTTAAGGTTAACATGTAGGTTCTGTTGACAGTTAGGAAGGTAAATGCTATGTTAACATTCAGTTCAAGAGGGCTAGAATACAAGAGCAGGGATGTACTGCTGAGGCTGTATAAGGCTCTGATCAGACTGCATTTAGGATATTAAGAGGGGTTTTAGGCCCCGTATCTAAGGAAGGATGTGCCAGTGTTGGAGGGGATCTGCGGGAGATTTACAAGAACGATCCTGGGGATGAAGGGCTTGTCATTTGAGGAGTGTTTGAGAACTTTGGATCTGTACTCGAGGGAGTTTAGAAGGATGATGGGTTTCAGATTGATTCCATAGGTCAGCGCAACATCAAGGGCCGATGGGCCTCGACTGCACTGTAACAGTCTACGTTCTATGATAAGGGGGAAATCTCATTGAAACTTTCAGAATATTGAAAGGCCTGGAGGAGTTGATGTGAAAAAAGTGTTTCCATTAGTAGGAGAGACTAGGACCTGAGAACACAGCCTCCGATTGAAGGGATGACCCAACAGAACTGAGATAAGGAGGAATTTCTTCAGCCAGAGAGTGGTAACTCTGAGTTCACTACCCCAGAGGGCTGTGCTCAGTGGGATTAGTTCACAGTTTACAAGTTTAATGAAGCAAACTCAGAAATGAGCCAAGTAATATGTCAATCTTCTGCTGCATTGAATGGAAGCCAACTCTCTCCAGTCTGTTTGCAAAGGAAAAGAAATGGGTAAAAAGGTACACCCAGTTCAATGGGGCAGACAGTATTATAATAAAAGCTGACATCCGCTGACAAGAAAATGCCAGGTCCTCCCACTGAATCTCACAACAATGTAGCAAATAAGTCAAATACATATTCCACTAATTGTTCTGAAGTTTATGATCTCTGTAAAGACTGATAAACATTTTAAAAAGTTAAGTTGAACTTCCAGTTAATAGCTAAAAGGATGTCACATTTCCAATTTTTACAATACCAAATGACTAACAAAAAAAAACTATTGACTAAACATTATTTTATCTGCAAGCAATGTATATTTTAAACTACAGAAACCATTGTCATTTTATACTTATTACATATTCCATGCCAGATAGAATTACAATTCTTTTAGAAAGGTTCCCACAGTTGATTCTCTTCAGTTTCCTTGTCTATGTTTAGCTGAGCAGTAATTTTGAGAAACGGCCGTAAAGTTTTCCTTACTTTTCGGAGATCTCCATAAATCCATCACCAACAAAGCCTCAGACAGTCATACTTCATATTCCCAGTCACTCCAGGACTAGGAGAATGTGTTGCTTCAATTGAAGACATCACCTTTTTGCAGCCAGCTGTGGTGACTCACCAACGCAAGGCACATTTTCTCTCTGCTGTCCACGTAAAATGTCCATTTGAGATAGTCATGGATTTGTAGGGAAGCCTGTAACCTGATCTCAAAATGCCTTCATCAGCCCTCCCTTTTCCCATGACAACATAAAACATTTTGCAAGAAGTTTGAACCATAGGAGCTTTGCACCAAATGCTTGCCGATGTGGTTGGGAGAAGTACACTAGCACATTTTTCAACAGCAGGAGGATGCAGTGGAAATACCATTGATGTAAGTTTCTTCAGCAGGTCTTTCAGCAATTCATCCAAGATCAGCAAAATCAGGCTGCTGGATCAAATCTTTATTTATCCCATTGGACTCATTGCTTCATGTTCAAGCACAAATAGCAGAAGGATTTTGTGCATTCAATAGACTTCGCAGCCATTTGAATCTTGCTGCAACCTGTATTTCAATTTGAAAATTCCTTGGCACTACATCACAAGAGTAAAAGGTATCTTTTTCCAATATTTAGTTATATTCCTCAATCAATGTGTGTTTTTAAAAAAAAGCAATAATAAATGCCACACTGCTGCTTGTGTGATCTTCCTGAACCCAAATCAACTGCAGCTCATAGTTAGCACTGAGTGTTTTTGGAGCAATGAAGGGTTTGGGGACATTGAGTTTTCCATAATATAAATGAGGGTTCTTTCTTTTGAGTGAGGCAAACTTGATAACGTTAAATGAATGCAGGAAGTAAGTGACAATACAAAATGTTAATGCAGCAGCTGTTGGAATCTGTAATTCCCACCTCCAGGACGTTATACCAATGCCATGTGTAGGATACTTGGCGGGATCAGCTGGGAGTCCTACGTAGATGGTTTTAAAAACATTTGTGTCTGAAGAACTTCCTGAACACCCGCTCTCCCTATTCAAAATTCTCTTCCCCACCAGGTTCTGTCATGTTCAATACATCACTAGGCAAGCCTCTAGGATATTACATATGTCCTCATTTGGAAAATATTTCAAATGTGCCAGAATCTTGCTGTTTCAGGCTTATTAAAGATATTACATTCAGATTGCATGACAGTCAAACGGCGAATAAACTGCTGTTACCTCCATCAACCCTTTGAGAGATGTTGGAAAAAAGCAGGACAATTTGAGGGCAAGATTCAATGTGATTCATTAAAAAAATATTGTAAAGTTATTATATTAAAAGAAAATCTAACTATTAAGACTGAGGTAGACCCTTGGGTTAATTGGAGAGTTTGACAAGAAGGGATCTCAGTGGGTATAATGGATACAATCAATGAACTATCTCAATGGTTAATCCAGTGCAGATCACTCTGCAGCTGACACTGTGATCGAACACAGAAGACCCAATGCATCAGGGACAAGAAATGGCATCTAGTCTATTAGTTCAGGAAAATTACTGAACACTGCATAGTCAACACAATTACACAGTGTCCACAAAACTAACTTTAAACTGGATTGGAAAGTCACCTCCATGTTTAAAACAAGATGGCATGCAATATTGTGGGCAACTTGCCTGAAGTATGTCAGTCTGAATTGCCCATTCACCACAAACCTCCTTATGCAACTCACATTTATAAAATGCCCCTGGGGTAACATCCATGTAAACAAAACCAGGCAAATGTCAAAAAGGAGGCTTTGTCACAGGTGACCAAAAGCCTGGTCAGAAGTAAGTTATAAAGATGGATTTTAAAAGGTAGATGAGGGAGAAGGGTTAAGGGAACATTCCACATTTGTTAGTTGAATTGAATGGTTAGGTGTTTGCTTTTGCTCGGCACAGACTGGACAGCTCAAAGGGCCTTTTTCTCCAGTGTTGTAGAACCTCTATGGGTGGACTGGTGGCACAGACACCAAGCGGGCAAAGCAGTGGGAACAAGCAGCCTCTCAGCCAGTCAGAGTATTCCACAGTACTTCAACAAGGAGAATTCTACCCACTGCTCTGATGGCACACAGTTGAATGGGTCATTCTCACATTGCTGTCTGGGAGCTCTTGCTGTGTGCAAAATGCTAGCAGGATCCATTTCTGATGGTGGGCTCTTGCCTGAAACATCGACTCTCCTGCTCCTCAGATGCTGCCTGACCTGCTGCGCTTTTCCAGCACCACACTCCTGACGCTGATCTCCAGCATCTGCAGTCCTCACTTTCTGCTGGCAGGATCGGTGGTGTTACTCGCAATAAAGTACAATGGGTCATCCTGAGGTTGTAATATAGATGCTGTATAAAGGCAGCTTGTAAACAATAGTTGTCTTATTGGCAAATAGATCCTAAATTATGGACACAGTGAAGCATAGACCCTTTGCTTGCAATCTTTGTGCAATTCACTGCAGGCTACTGAAAACAGCAAGCATTGATGTGTGAGAAAACCAGGAGAAAGCATGTTAATCCAGACAGATTGGTTCTCATTTTCTCCAGCTTCACAGCAACCATCCCATCACTAACTGGCTTTGCATTTTATTACATCTTGGAAGAAACAATCTGCTCATATATAAAACAGTGTTGTCCAGCCATACAGCATTTCATTACAGCACAGTGCATGGTTTCACTGTGTAGGTAAAAACAAAATACCACTGATATGCTGGAAAAGCTAAATTAAAACAGAAATTGCCAGCTAATCTGGCACCAGCTGTAGAGGGAGAAACTGGTAACTTTTCCGGTTAAATAGTTGCTGAATTCTATGTGCAGTAACTCACTACAACTCATTAGAGGCATTGATCTGAATAGTGCCGACTTCAAGTGACCATTATACGTTTTCCTGCATTGTCTAAAGGAAGCATCATTGGGCAATGTCACAGAATCCTGGCCATCTCCTGTGCCTTCATTCAGCACATACGGTACGTGCTATTGTAGTATCCAGTCGGGTCCACTGCCATTTTCCCAGAGCCACTCTGGGACTACAGGTCACTCTGCTATAACACACGTTTCATTAACGCAAATTCACTAACGCGATTGACAAGTTGGAGGGCACTGTTTAAAGTGCGAACGGTTGAAGCGTGTATTGGTTATAAGGTGATTCCAGCCACATTAGTTTAAATGGTGCCGTTATTATGCGATTCTCTTTAACATGGGATTACATGAGAATGGAATTACTGCATTACAACAGAGCAGCCTGTAAATAGATCATGACTTCCATCACCTTCATAGGTGGCAATCTTCAGGTCATTGTCACACACTCGGTTGAAATTTGTGCCTCACATCACCCCCTTGTAACACTTCCCCAAAACATTAAACCGGTTGGTTTTTGAGCCTAACACCATCTCATTGGAATGCTTTTCTTTGGGCATGCAACTTAAGACTCGAAACTCCCCTGCACCACCCCTGTTCCCACCTAGTCCCCTCCCCCTCGGTAACTCCCTGCCCTGCTCCCAGCCAGTTTTCCCATCACTCCAACTCCATGCCCACCCACAGCCTCACTCCACCTCACTATGCCGCCCACTCTGTCCCGCACTCACTCCTGCCTAAAAAATCAAGTTCCCATCCTATCAACGCCAACGCCACCCACACCAAAAAACGGAGCTCTCACTCAGTCTCTGTGCTTCCCACCCCCACAAAAGGTCCACTGTTAGGGAAGACAGTGGGGTGAAGTTTCCAAGAATGCAGAGTTAGTAACCCCTGGTGAGAAACCCTGACCAACACCAATCCTGTCCCATTGATCATGGAACTTCTGCAGAGAGTGGGATCGGACATGTGCAGTTGGTGGTGGGGGGACGGGCAGGGAAAGTGACAAAAGAGAAATGGGGGATGGAGGTGTGGTGGGGGAGGGGGATTGAGGACGAGGAGAAGGGGAAGGAGGAGAGGGGGAGACGGGAGGGGGAGACAAAAAAGGGGAAGAGTGGGAAGTCGGAGTTGGTGGAGAAAGGGGTGGAGGAGGTGGCTGGGTAAGGATTAGAGGGTGAGAGTGGGCATTAGAGGTGTGGGTGGAGAAGGGAGTGAGGGCATCAAACCTGCCCTGTTCAAAATAACTAGCCAGTCTTTGGTCTCAACGTACAATCCATCCACATGCTCAAACAGAAAAGGGCCAACAGGAAAGAAATACCTTGGTTTCAATTCTACAAAACATCTCTGGAACCTTTACCAGATTTCCAGTCATATATAGATAGGGCTTTTTAAAAAAAAACTTTTATTGAAGTATTAACAACTGTACATCATCTTCTGAAATCACAAAGTTAAGTTGCTACATATCCCGGTGTTGAAGATTTTGACTTAAACACTTCACCGACTTATCAAGTGGTTTCTAGATGACTCAGCACCAGCATTTACACATTTATGTACATTTTTGCTCAGTTTTGTGTTTACTTAAAAAAAACAAAATTTTGACACAAGCATTAGAAAAAAATTAAAACCAAAATAAGTCCTGCCAATTAGATTACCTTTGGGCTGGGATTAGGTGGGAGGGAGTTAGTGAACATTTACATAAATCGCTCATTACAGCGAAAAAAAAAGGGAAATAAATGAATCAGCAAAACATTAGCTCACCAAAACTAGAAACACATTCAAACTAACTGACTTCTCGAGTAATGTTGGTGACGAGAACCCTGGTTATAGGATTCAGATGGAGAAGGGACTGAACTACTTTACATAATGCGCCGAAAGATTGAATTCTAATAGCAACTGTCACTGAACAGCACGCACCAAACCCCAGTCTCGTTGCTACAGCATGAATCATTGATAGTGACCTCACAGCAACTTACACTGAAGGAGACAGGATTGGAAGGGGATTAAAAATAATGCAAAAAATGATAAGTCTAGGAGAATCACAAAGGTCCCTCTCCTACCATGGGCAGTGACAAAGCTACAGGAAGGGTAGAGACTTCAACTTGAGGGATGCAGGCATCAGGTTTTCGATATTGGTACCACACCAAGCTCTCTCCACAGCCACCCCCACCCCCACCCCCATATTCAAACCACAGATACACACCACATACCCATCAACCCCTCTCCCCCTGCAATATACTCACCATTGACACCTTGCTCACATACCCACCACAGACACTCTCCCTGCACCATATACCTATCACAGGCACTCCACAGGCTCCCTCCACCCATACAGCCACCACAGGCACCAGCCCCTCCATATACCTACCACCATCACCCCCATACACACCACCACCACTTGCACCACATACCCATCACACACCACACTGCAGTGTTATACATCCCCCACACTTGAACCTACCCTTCTTATACACCCAGACACACATAACCCCCCTCCCCACATATTCCCCATACACGGAGAGGGGCCCACATCCCCATACAGAGCTCAGCACCCTTCCTCCAGACCTAAATGCACCTTCCCAGAAACTTCAGTCTGAGCTGATCCTCGCTGCTCTGTGAAGCTGTATTTACTGGGACAAATCAAAATGAATACTAGTGTACCATCATTGCTTTGAAAGTGAGGAATGGAAACAGCACACATACATGTTAGTTTGGAGACACTATCCAGATCAGATTCTTGCTGTTCAAAAATTAAAATTAAAAATAACCAAGACACTTTAATATGGCAATACTGTGCCACAGGTGACCTGGGAATTAAACATATCCAGAACCAGACTATAACAGAGCCTAGGCTGTATGCATCAGATTGTGCAAAGCGGAGAAACCAGTGTTGGGGTGGGGAAAGGGTTAAAACCTGTTGGCCGACATTTACAAAATTCACATCAGAAAAGTCCACAGTCTTCATCAGTGAGATCCAAAGAATTTCTGTTTGTATTCAAGAGGCAAATTTAAGAAGAGAAAGGAAAAGTCACTCGAATCCGTTCCACTGATTCCCTGAGCTGTGTCACCAACATTGCATTTTCCAGATCGATCTCTTCAGCCCCTCTGCGTCAGAGCAGGAGGGGAGAGGGCGAGGAGAATAGGGGCTGCTCAACAACTCTGCACTTGAACCAAAAGTAGATGCTTGATGTTTTGATTGACCATGGGAGAAAATTGCAACTTTATTAAAGTTTTGCCTTTTTCTCTCTCCCCATCTTCCCCAATGCCACTCATCCATTCTTTTCCAAACCAACAAATTCGCTTCCGATTCCAGTGGCAATAAAAAAAGATTCAAACCTCTCTCAGCTTGGATGAGGAACTGGTGCCACACTCTCATTGGACTGAGAGAACATACTCAGAAGGTCACTGGACGCATCTAGGGTCAGGCGTAAAAGTTCACCCACTGTCAAATATTTACAGTACACTGTGTAATACATCCAGGATAATGAAGCACTGCTTCACTCGGAGGTTCAAAAGCTCTCGCTCTCTGTCTCTCTCTCACACACACACACACACACACACACACACAGTCTCTATCAGCAGGACTATCCTGCTTTCTGTGCTCAATAGATTTACCGCTGCAGGTTAAACGAAGAAAAGGAAAGTCTTCAACACCAACCTCGGAGAAATTATAAAACTCAAAATATCTCGGATTCCATCTGGCCACCACAAGCGTTTGTTCAGAGGCAGACTTTGTAATGCTTCCAGTCGCAAGTCCTGCATTTCCCAGACAGACAAGTCTGGAAACTAGTAAACAACTAGTTAACTAGGCCTCGTTAGCTTGACGACAATGCCAAATACGTCCCTGTTCATTTTTTAAAAGCTGTGTTTTGAACCAGAGTGACTCGGTCCCCGAACTCCACAGTTTAAAGTGCCGTTCAGTCCCACCACCGTCAGTAGATGACTTCGTAAACTGTTGCTTTCTTGTCACCTGACCCTGTGACAATGTACTTGTCATCAGCGGAGATGTCACAACTTAGTACAGACGATGATTCCTTTGACTAGAGGGACAAGAAAACAGTTTTAGCACAAATGGAAGCATGAAAGAAATCAAATGACATTCCTCTTTCAAACCTTCTCAGCCAAGGTCATAGTAGTAAGCAGCGTGGGTATATCCCCACCCTTTCCACACAGCCCTTTTGGTGAGGCCAGCAAGAATGAGCCCACAAGCAGTCAATAACCTACAAGGGATTAGCAGAGCTCATTGCTGCTTTCTGCCAATGTTGGTCAACTAAACACTCTCCTAGGTGGATCAGATGTTTCTGGAAAGATCATCTACACATTCATAAATCCTCTCGGAGGGAAACAAAGGGCTACTCAACTGCAGAAGGCATCTCAGAGCAAACACAGCTCCCTGCCCTCCATCCAAAACAGAAAAGGGCAAGTGATTCCGATTGGGAAGATGGACTGTGACCATCACCAGGCCCAGGATTTCAACTGTACCCTTCATTTACAGTTTAAATGGGCTGACTGGCCTTCCACAATGCCGTAATCCCTCCTATAACCCTAGATTTGGCCTGCAGCTTCCACAATTGTATGCTGGCTGACAGCTGGAGCTTCCAAAAAGGAATTTAATTCTTTGTACAGGAAGAATTAAAACCAGTGAGCAGAGGTCAGAAATCATCCATTCAGATGATAAAGAACTAGCTCTCCTTCCTGTGGGATGGTGGGTGGGGTATGCCAGGCAGTCAATGACAGGAACGAGGAGGTGGGTCATACGGTGACACATTGAAAGATATCCACAAACAGAGGAACCCCCTTAAGCTACTGAACAGCTCCAGGTCAATGAGAGAGGAGCTCATTAATCACATACCCTGGCATTTTTCTTTTGGATGGTGGAGGTGGAGGTAACTCATGAGCATCAAAACAAGAATTGATCCCTTGTAGGATCTGCTAAACTGCTTCAAGTCAAAACGTGTGGTGCTGGAAAAGCACAGCTGGTCAGGCAGCATCCGAGGAGCAGGACAGTCAACATTTCGGGCATAAGCTCTTCATCAACATTCCTGACCAGCTGTGATTTTCCAGCACCACACGTTTGGACTCTGATCTCCAGCAACTGTGGTCCTCACTTTCTCCCTGCTTTTCTTTTTTTGAGAAAAAGAAACAAAAAAAAAGAATGACAGAAGACTCATCTCTCTTCAAGAACTAAGAGAATGAAGTACACATCAGAAATTCTTTACACTTACTTGGAATATACTGGCACCATATGGTGTCCTCCAAGCATTCAGCAGGTTATCCTTACCAGTGCTGACAAACCACTTTCCTGTAAATAAACAAGTATGATTTACGTAAAGCAACAGCAAGTTTTTAAGAATCTATTATATTTATAATGATATTACAGCTGTAAATAATCAAACCAGTTTGTACCCATCAGGATGCGCTCAACAGGCATTTAAAGAGGGGGAAGGCCAGGAGGTGAGCTAGAAGGGTTTGATGGGGGCAGATATTAAAGGGATGGTGCTTCCATCTAAATGGGGAAACATATCTTGACTAGAAGCCTCCAATATAAAAAGGTCATCACCAATAGGAGCAGACCATTCGGTCCATCAGTCTCCTCTGCCATTTAATACATCATGGCCCATCTTCAACTCCATTTTCTACATCCTTTGAATTGTTGAGGGCCCAATAATCTGTCCATTTCAGCCTGAAATCTATTCAATGAAAGCACTTCCAGAACTCTGTGGTAGAGAATTCTAAAAAGATTCAATTCTTTTCCTGAGGAAATGTCTCCATATTTCATCTCGAGGCACTATTTGCGTTAGACAAGACACCAGAAAAGGCGTCAGCATGGAGCGGCTCTGTACGGTCACTGCTAACCAGGTGCTTATCATGTCATTACGCCCATGTTCTACATTCCCAGCTAGGGGAAGCAGCCTTTCAGAACAGAGTCATACAGCATGGAATCAGACCCTTCTCCCCAACTCGTCTTAGATACTAGTCGAAATGGACACTCACCAAACCATCTCAAAAGTAAGTGTATGTTTCTTTAAGACTGAAACTATGCACAGTAGTCTCAAAGTTCTAAACATTCCTAGCAACTTTTCATTTTTGTAGTCCAATCCTCTTGCAATAAAGGCCAATTCACCATTTAATTTCCTAATTGTGGTGACGAGTTGCCCTCTTCCACTACAGCAATCCAGTTGGTCTGGAGTCACACATAGGCCAGACCAGGTAGGGACGGCACATTTCCTTTCCCCACGGGACACTATTGACTCTGATCGGTTTTTGTAACAAAGTGACAATAACTACATGGACACCATCATGCAGAGACTACCTCTATGTGCCAGCTTTATTGTTGGAATACAAATTCCACAAACTGTTCTGATAGGATTTTGATTCATGTCCAGACAGAATTACTCTAAATCTCTGATTTACTCATCCAGGGAGCTGAACATAATGCCATTGGCAAGCGGAGGGAACATTAGTAATTTTGCAAGGAGATTAAGCATAATGTACTATAGATTGTAAATAGCCAAGAGCCTACCACAGAACCCTGTTATACTCCACTGGACACAGCCTGTCAAGCCAACAATGCCCTATTTATCCCTACTGTCTGCTTCTTATCCATTATCCAAATAGCTAATACATCATGCAAACACCATGAAATCTTATTTTGCATGGCACTTCAGTGAATTCATTTTGAAAATCCAAATATACTATATCTAGTGTTTCCCCTTTATCCACCCTAATAATTACATTCTCAAAATGAATGGTTTTGTCAAACAAACAGGAACTCTCTTTTATAAACCAGTTGACATGTAATAATTTTGAACACTACACTTCAGAAAGCATTGCAAATCTTTCTTAATAACAGATTCCTGTGCATTTCTGAAGACTTATGCCATGACAATTGGTCTGTAGTTTCCCCTCTTTTCTCTCTCCCTCCCTCCCTTCTTGCGGACTGGTACAACACTTGCTTCCAATCTGCTGGGGCTGCTCCAAAGTCTAGGGAAATTTGGAACTCTCAGCCAGCAGATTATCCAGCGGCTTCAGAAATCCAAGGAGGCGGCTTGTTGTTGGGGGGTGGGAGAGAGAGTGAGAGCGAGAGCGAGAGTGAGAGCGAGAGCGAGAGCGAGAGCGAGAGCGAGAGCGAGAGCGAGAGCGAGAGCGAGAGCGAGAGCGAGAGAGCGAGAGAGAGAGCGTGAGAGAGAGCGTGAGAGAGAGCGTGAGAGAGAGCGTGAGAGAGAGCGTGAGAGAGAGAGAGAGAGTGAGAGTGAGAGAGAGAGAGACAGAGGGGTGGATTTATCAGATTTTAGATTCTCGGGTTTCTCTAGTAATGTTTTTTGCTGCTTGTGCTAAAAAACCTGAATTTCTGCCCTTGTATTAACCCCAAGACTACCTTTTATTTCTGGTGTCTAACTCATCTTCTAGAGTGAAGATAGACAAAATATTTGTTCATTACCTCTGCCATTTCCTTATTCCTTATGATTGTTCGACCTTTCCTAGCTTTTAAAGGAACAAACACTTTCTTTAGCTCTATATTGTTTAAATACTTGCAAAAGCTCTTGATGTCTGTTTTTACGTGACTGGCTAGTTCAATCTCAGCCTGTGTTTCCCCATGGTATCAACTTTTCGGTGGTTTTTCAGACACTTCCAATACTCCGATTTTGTTTTAATACTGCAAAGGCGGCAGCTCTGTTAATCTAATCACTTCTTAGTAAGTCTGAGATTAATTTTCACTGAATCTTTGTTTACCAATGGAACTATTTTTCAACATTTTAAATAACTTTTTTTATTTCTCATTTTATTCACTGTCATACCTTTCAAATCTACCGTACCCAATCAATCAACCCACATGATTTACTTCAGTTTAAGCTTGCGGTTTGTGAATCAAGTATGACATTTTCAAACTCAATGTAGAATTTATATATTACAGAGTCACAGAATCAATCAGCATGGACAGACCCAACCAGTCCGTGCCAAACATAATCCCAAACTAAACTAGTCCTACCTGCCTGCTCCTGGCTCATATCCCTCCAAACATTTCTTATTCGTGTACTTGTATAAAAATGTTTTTAAACATGGTAAATGTGGGCATAGTCACAATTTCCTCAGGAAGTTCATTCCACACATTAACCACTATGTTAAAAAAAAATTTGCCCCCATGTCTCTTTTAGATCTCTCTCCTCTTAGCTTAAACGTATGCCCCCTAGGAATAGCCACCTCCCATTAATGGTATCTAAACCTCTCACAGACATTTATGAAGTCAAAGGTCATCTCTCAACCTCCTACGCTTCAGTGAGGGAAGTCCCAGCCTTTCTTTATAACTCAAACCTTTTGCACCTGAAAACATCCTGAACCCTCTCGAGCTTTAATAAGACCTTTCCTTTAACTGGACAACTATGAAGCTGGCCTGGAAAACAATTGATGCATAGATTTGTCAATACCGAATGAATTTCATCTTTTTGGTATTATGAAATTGGTTTCTGTATGAATATATTCACATGTATAACTATATGGATATGTTATGGCCATTATTTCATGTGATGTCTCCCTGCCACATTATTTTACATTTGGGATTGTATAGTTTTACTCACCCCAGGAGACAATTCAGGAGAATAACAGTTAAGATTGCAACTTCCTACTTACCACAGTATGCAAACTTCAGTGACAGGACACAGCTCTCGTGCAAATGCAGCTGATACTTGTCAGGTTTGGTGTGATGTAGCACTTCGACATTACTGCTCTCCATCCCCACTGCTAACCACTCCCCAGTGGGGCAATAACCCAGAGAGAAGATCTGTGCAGGGGAGCAAAGATAATTCAGTGATTTTCACTATTGATGGCAGTCTACAACAGGTGAATACACAGGGCTAAAAAAAGATGTTTAAAATAAAATCGCGTCAGTGTGGTTAAGTTCTGGAAACTAGAATTAAAAAGCAGGTGATTTTTTCACAGAGAGCTTTGCAGAGGCTGCACTATGGAATCAGTCTGGTCTCCACGTTGCCAATCATCAGAGCATTGTCAAAGGCATGAAAAATATTCTCAAAGATGACCCAGGACTGAGAGGATATACATCTCAGAAGAAAAATAAAAAAGTGTTTAAACAGAATGAAGTTCAGCCTTCCCTTTTTAGGAGGACAGTAGATTGGCCTGACAAAGTCTTCAAAGATCCTGAAAAACGGGTTTGTTATGGTTGACAAGGAAAACGCTGCATGTAAAAGTATGTTGAAAAAAAAATTACTATAATCAAAAAACATGTCAATAGTGATTCTAGGTCAGCGAGCTGATCATAGAATAAGTACCCTGATTGGACCAGGCTAACAATCCCAATCGGGGAGCCCTGGCTGACAGATCTAAACAGGAGTTTCGGAGGTTCTGTTCATCTAGAGCTAGCTCTGAGGAAGTCAGACCAGTGTCAGGTACAACGCACGTGTAAATAAAGGGTGACTCTGTGGAGTTATTTTACAATGCAGTGGAAAGACCACGAGAAATTTCATTGAACAAACTCGCTTTGAACTCACTGCTGCAGGGAAAGATTCCAGTGAATGTGTATATTGATTCAAAGGCAAGATTGATTTAATTACAAGGTTCAAACGATAGTTATTTTGGGGATTGTCTTTAAATTGGAGGGTAAAATGTAGGGGGATGGGGAAGTGTATCGTCAGACATGTTCTAAGGTCTGCCTGATGAAGCCTGGTGGTCATTCAATTATTGGAGATTGGATGGCCCAGATCAATTTACTGGGAAGAAAAGTACAGGTATTTAGGGAGACAGAGGCAGTAACCGGTGTTCCACAGTGGATAGTTGGAGTCTCCAAACTCCCAATAAAGTGCTGAGAATGTCAGATTGTAAAACAATTGTGCTTCCATTATCTTGGAATTCACGGTCTCAAGGAAAATTACTCAGCATGTCTGTCTTGATACAAGGCCCATATAATTTGTGTTGCCATGCAGATGGGTTTTGTGGGGGTCGGGGACAGTTTCTAAAATATCATGGAAACTCTAGGTCAAGTCAGTCAGGATCGGAGAAGGGGGTAGCAAGCACAGGCAATCTGTGATCCAGCATGCAGGGATAAAAAGATCAAATTTACAAGGAATTCAAACAGAGCTGGAAGATTTTTCTAACTTGTACTTGGAGGAGGATCTCTGGGAGAGAAACCCTCACCATGAAAGGCTGTTCTGAAATTAAAAGTTTCCTTGGCTAAGAAAGGAAAAGGAAACCTTTGGGTGCAAGGGAACAAGCTTGGCCTGTTTCCAGGAAAACTGAATAGTTATACACTCCTTTTAATTAAATATCAGTGAAACGCGTTTTCGGTTGCGTCAAATGTTTAGTCAATGGTGCTTTTAGATTAGTCTTCTGTTGCAATAAAGGTATTTAGTAGTGAAATTTTGTCATGTTTTTAAACAGGAAACTAGAATTTATTGCAAAAATGATCAGTCTTGCTGGAAATTGTAAGAAAATCTAGATAACCTCGAAGGGTTAAGAGAGATATGCTGATGGGTAAGAGGCGGCGTGGGAGTGGGTATGTCTCAGGCAAACATGCCATAGACCATTTGGATGAAGGGTCTACCTCAATGCAGTAACTCAAATGTTAAGCACAACAACAGACAGGGGCTAAACTACGCAAGGTACAAGCTCTCATTTATATGAGGTTATGTTCTCTTCATAAACCCAACATCTGTCTAAGTGCTGGAAAGCCAATGAAGTACTTTGTGAGGTGCAACTTTACACATTCCATTCCATGGTCTGATGGCACATCGTCTGCTGATGTTTCATCCAGAGCCATTTTTCTTGGTTGATTAGGTCATTGATAGATTCCCATTGCCTTCCAACCCTTGGGACAGGGAGACAAGCTGCAAGCCAGATCAGCCAGGACAGGAACGAGAATGGAACCTGTGCCATCTGGAGTTAACCAGCCCTCTGTCAGGCAAGAGAAACAGAGGAATGGAAGGGTGGAACTACTTGTCCACGTTTCCCTTTCTTCTTCAGCCCCAAAAAGATGACAAGTGATGTGTCAGATTCACGACCACACGCAGTCATTAAGGCTAAAAGCATAGATGTATTTGAGAAGTTAGAGAAACACTTGGCGAAGGAGGGAATGGAAGGATGCCTGATAGATAAGCTGAGAAGGTGAAGCTCCGTAGGAGCACAGACACAGATAGACCAGCAGGACCATATCACCTGTTTCTGGGTTGTTAACTCAATGTGGTTCAACACACAGATTGTTACTGAGGCAGTGGGACAGGTAGATAAAAAGGTTGGTGCTTGTGTTAACTGCATTCTGACAGGTCTAACGCCCCTTGGCATCCTGGCAAACACAATGCAAAAAAAAACAAAAGGAATTGCAGGATAATGCAGGGAAGTAGAGTCCCAGAACCAACAAGAACAAATGATATCTCCTTGTTCTGTGCTTACTGAAGGATTACTAAATGCATTTCACCAGCGTTTCAACATTAATGTGTAAAACATCAGCACCACGATAAAAGTGATGTATTGGCAGTTCCTGGTATTAACAGTAATGGGGAGGCAATCCTTTGTTGCCCAAGAATGACTGGGACAAGACAACGGTGTATTACTGAAATTACACATCAATGTGACAGCACTGTGCCAGGCTAGTGAGAACATGGATTATGAAACCATCAAACCAGGCACACTATGTACTCTGAGGAAGTTAGTGGCTACAGTTTCAAGAAATGACATTTCTACATATTTGATGGATTCTTTCAACAGTTGACAGGTTTGGAACCAACCAATATCTGTCCCCCGAAAAACAAACGAGACCAGATTAGCCCCACTGATGGCCAGACACTCACCTGTGAGGTAAAGTCATGCTGTTGGAGCTGTCTTCCTTCTCGCAGGTCCCACGATCTCACTGTGTTGTCCAGGCCACCCGTCCATAACTTTGTGCCATCATGGGAGATGTCAATACAACTGGCACCATCTGTGTGCCCTTGAAATTGCCTAAAACCACACAAGTCATTGCTTTTTAATTACAGTTTAAAATGGAAAGAACTGTAGATGATCGAGATCAGAAACAGCCAAAAACAGAGACAGAATGCTGGAGAAGCTCAATGGGTCTGACAGTGCCTGTGAAGAGAGAAAACAGTTAACATTTTGAGTCGAACATGACGCTTCTTCAGAGCTGAAGGACTCCAGCTCTGAAGAGGAATCAGGTTGGACTCAAACCATTAACTGTTTCTCTCCCCACAGATGCTGCCAGACCCAGAGTTTCTCCAACGTTCTCTGATTTATATTGTGATCGATCAAAAAAAAAGTGGCAATTCCCCCAACCCCCCCTCCCAGCACCCCCAACACAATTTACTTCTGAAATCCTACTGCATTTGTTCCTGTCCTTTTCACGATTCTCAGACCAATAGAAGACCAGCGTATTAACTTTCCAGTCACTATAGAGTGATGGAGGCACTTGGAGAAATTGAATGTTAGAATAGGACAGGCATTCGTCCTTTTGGTTTTACTCACAGACTATCACACACAGGGGGACCTTCAAGGCACAAATGACAAACCTCAAACAGTACAAAACAAGTTGTGATTTTGGAATCTCAGAATCCCTACAGAGTGAAAAAAGGCCATTCAACTCATTGAATCGGCACTGACCCTCTGAAGAGCATCCTACCCTACCTCCATAGAAGAGCAGAATCATAGAATCCCTACAATGTGGAAACAGGCCATTTGGTCCAAAATGTCCACGCTGATCCTCTGAACAGTATCCCACCCAGACCCATTCCCCTACCCTATTCCTCCGCATTTACCCCTGACTAATGCACCTAACCTACACATCCCAGAACATTATGGCCAATCCACCCTAACCCGGCAGGCACTCTGCCTCTATTCCTGATGAAGGGCTTTTGCCCGAAACGTCGTTTTTTCTGCTCCTTGGATGCTGCCTGACCCGCTGTGCTCTTCCAGCACCACTCTAATCTAGAATCTGGTTTCCAGCATCTGCAGCCCTTGTTTTTACCTAATTCACCCTAACTGGCACATAGAGTCATAGAGATGTACAGCATGGAAACAGACCCTTCGGTCCAACACCTCCATGCCGACCAGATATCCCAACCCAATCTAGTCCCACCTGCCAGCACCCAGCCCATATCCCTCCAAACCCTTCCTATTCATATACCCATCCAAATGCTTCTTAAAATGTTGCAATTGTACCAGCCTCCATCACTTCCTCTGGCAGCTCATTCCATACACATACCACCCTCTGTGTGAAAAAATTGCCCCTTAGTTTTTTTTATATCTTTGGATTGTGGGAGGAATCTGGAGCATCCAGAGGAATCCCACGCAGACACAGGGAGAACATGCAAACTCAGACAGACTGCCGCCAGAGGCTGGAATTGAACTGGGGTCCCTATCGCTGTGAAGCAGCAGTGCTAACCACCAAGCCAGTAGCCTTACCTGACCAGTGTTTGATTGTGTAGGTCCCAGACAGCAATGTTCCCATCGCTGCAGCAAGAGAAGCAGACTTTAGCGTCAGGGCTGATGGCCAGCGCGTAGCAGGCAGGCGCCGAAGAGGTGAGCTCAGCCTTGATCCTTGGCGTGGGGGAAGCGAGATCCCATATTGTTAGCGTGCTCGCTTCCCCTCCCACAATCAGCGTACGGCCATCCGGGAGGAGTTTGCAGGAACGGATGTAATTATCTCTGTTCTGTGAGGAAAATCAGAGCGGGGGACAGAGGGAGACAAACAACCACGTTACACAAAATAGAGGGCATCCCATCCCAACCGAAGCAAGGGTCAGCACGCACTCCTCTGCATCATGAGGTCGTGGAGTCAAGTCTGACGCCAGACAGTAAAACACTAAATTTAAACTAAATCTAGCCAATACAAGCATGAAGGTTTTGTCTGGGCAGGAAGGTATAGAGTCCAGGTCAAAGGGAGTATAAACCCAGATTAGGAGTGGAAAATGGAAACCCTCCATAACAATCAATCTGGAACTATCTTCCTTCTAAAAGAGGAACTGTTGAAGTTTAGGTATTCAAAAAAACTTCAAAACTGAAGCTGGTTAGAGTTAGGCTCAGGTAGTAAAGGCTGCAGCTGAATAGATCCCGTTAAAAGTACAGACCTGCCAGGACACTATCAGAGCTGTGTAATGGGCTGAATGGCCTCTAAGACTGACTTAGAAAAGCTGAGAGGGCTTTCCTCCAAACACTGGGTTTCTGAACTCCATAGAAATGTCCAAGTGGTTTAGTTTGCTAAATCTCATATGCTCTAATGGCTTTCCCCACGATATCTCGGGAAGTTAAATCAGTTATCATCAAACCTTAAGTTAAAGTCATTTCGAGATGCCCAAGACTATCACATTAACGGCACAGCTCAGAGGGCCAAAGGATTTTGACTATCCCAGCATTCAATAAGAGCAACATTTATTCTGTTTAGGCTCTCCTTTCAAAAACAAGAAGTTCAGTAACAATCATCTTGCAGAAAGTTAACTATCATTCACAAAACTGATGTGGTTCAGGCCAATCAGTCCAATCTGGGTCAGCCAATTAGCTACTATCTACACCATAAAATAGAGGAAAATGAGGCCATTCACCCCACTGAATCTGCTCCACCATTCAATCATGGCTGATATGTTTCTCAATCCCCTTCTCCTGCTTTCTCCCCTTGATCCCTTACTAGTCAGGAACCCCTCTCTCTCTGTCTTAAATACACTCAATGACTTGGTCTCCACAGCCCTCTGCAGCAATGAGTTCCACAGATTAACTACCCTCTGGCTGAAGAAATTCCTCCTCCTCTCAGTTCTAAAGGGTCATCTCTTCAATGAGGCTGTGCCCTTGGGTCCTAGTCTCGCCTTCTAGTGGAAAGATCTTCTCAACATTCACTCTGTCCAGGCCTCAGTATTCTGAGAGTTTCAAACCAGATCCTCCCTCATCTTTCTAAAGCCCCAGTGAGTACAGATCCAGAGTCCTCATACGACAAGTTCTTCATCCCTGGGATCATTCTGGTAAACCTCCTCTGGGTGACAGTGTCTCTTTGATGTGGGAACAATTTAAATGTTTTCTCACTCCAGTGCCCAGCTGGTAATAGCAGCTCCATGGGTGACAATCTCACCTCAAGGCTCCAGACTGTGCCTCAAGCTCTGCTCCAGAGTTTGAACAAAATCCAGATAGATGCTTCTGTGCAGTAATCATATGAATCCCTATTGTGTGGAAGTTGGCCATTCAGCCCATCAAGTCCACACTGACCCTTCAAAGATCATCCCACCCAGATCCACACTCCTTACCCTATCTCTGTAACTCCCGCTGCGAATCTACACAGCCTGCATGTCCCTGGATACTATGGGAAATTTAGCATGGCCAATCCAGCTAACCTGCCCATCTTTGCACTATGGGAGGTCACTCACACACACACAGTGTGGACTCCAATCACTTAAGGTGGGAATCAAACTCAATCCCTGGCAATGTCAGGCAGCAGTGCTAACCACCAAGCCACCATGCTGCCCAGTACTCGGCCGTCCCCTCAGATGAGCATAAGACTACCTTGCAGAGAAAGGGAGATCTCCCAGTGTCATGGCTAAAATTTATCCCTCATGGTTTTCTCACTGATGTCCCTAGGAACTTACTATGTGCAAATTGGCTGCTGTTTCTCCTACATTACAACCAGCATTCAAAATAAACCAGGAGCATGAATGAATTCAGGCCCAAATAAGTAATGAAGGTGCTGACTGATCGAAGGAAATGTGAAACTAAGGGAAAAAGAGTGTGGCTATGCAGGGGAGGGTGGAAAAGGTGTTTGGCTGCCAACTGGGGGATTGGCCGATCGAGGGAGGCAGAGAGAGAGCGTACGAAGAAATGAAAGCATAGAATACGCAAGTAACTAGGAACCAGGAAAACAGGAGCTCGGTGAGGAGATAAATTTCTTCAAGATTAACAAGTTTTTTAACAAAGTGTGTGCTCAACGAAATAATGTGTGTCAGAATTTAAAAGCTTTTCTTACAGTTATGACTTTTAAGTTTAATGAGAGGAGGAGTGGTAAAGAATAACAATGAATTTTACAAAATTATATTTTGAGGGACAACAGACCCATCACCACAAATACAGAAGGTATTGTTACTACGGGAGACGACAGCACCTGAAGGAAGAGTTAGTGAAACTGAAAAATCTCTGAAAACAGAAAAAAGTTGGCTTTGACATCACTTCAAGAGCGCAAAAGAAACAAAAGTTATTTTGGTTTCAGTTCATTTCATTGACTGCAAATGTTTGGGATGTTTAGAGGTGGTGAAAAGGTGGCATATGAATGCAAGTCTTTGGAATTCCCTCCCTAAGGGCATTGGGGTCAACCCACAGCAGGTGGACTGCAGCAATTCAAGGAGGCAGCTCACCCCCACCTTCAAGGGGCAACTAGGGACGGGCAATAAACACTGGGCCCAGCCAGCAACATCAATGTCCCACAAATGAGGTTGCTCTCAGTGGTACATTCACATTTTAAGTCGCACTATACGCAGAACATGCTGACGTCTAATCCAACAACATCTGTCAGTAGGTGACCCAGATTTCTTGTGTCAAGGTGAATGCTCCCTTCTGTATAAAACATTCAGAAATCCCTGCCTTCCCCCCCCCACCCACAAACTGCACAGCTCCTCAAAACTCTGACACATGACAAGGTGGCTCAGTAGTTAGCACTGCTGCCTCACAGCACCAGGGACCCGGGTTCAATTCCCACCTCGGGCAACTGTCTGTGTGGAGTTTGCACATTCTCCCAGTGTCTGCGTGGGTTTCCTCCAGGTGCTCTGGTTCCTCCCAAAGTCCAAAGATGTGCAGGTTAGGTGAACTGGTCATGCTTAATTACCCATAGTGTTAGGCGTAAGGGAATGGGTCTGGGTGGGTTGCTCTTCGGAGGGTCGCTGTGGACTTGTTGGGCCGAAGGGCCTGTTTCCACACTGTAGGGAATCTAATCTAATCAACTCCTGCCCATCCGACTCGGAGTTGGTCCAGCGCCTAGCTCCGTTGCACTTACAAGGCAATCTAACTGGGAGACAGGGCTCTTGCTGCCTGGTTGGCTGATGTCCCAGATTTTCACACAGCCTTTGCCTCCTGTGTACACGTGCCGCGTGGGGTTGCTGATGGTGACGGCGCACACCACTTCGCCGTGGTTCAGCGTGTTGATCTGCCGGGCGTGTCGTGGGATACCAGGCCCAATCAAGGCATCGGGGGGAAAGGGAACGGGCTGCATCTGTCCATCTGCACTCACGTGAAAGGAATACGCTCTGGGGAGGGGAGAGACACCAGAGAAATTAGATAACAGGCTTAGAAAAATGAAAAACGCGAAGCATTCCCGCTTTAAACACTAAGCGCACAATAGTTCCCTTCGCACAACAGGCATTTACAAGAATCTGTCAGCATTCCAGACTGACATCTTACAGTGCAGAGGACAGCCATTGGGCCCATCGGACCAGTGCTGGCCCCTTGCTAGAACTACCCAATTAGTCCCAGTCCGCTAACCCAGTCAGTCCGTCAGTCATTTTTAATTAAATGTTTATCCAATCCTCTCATGAGATGCATTGCTGTTCCCACAGCACCAACAGCACATCCAAGTTCCGATAACATACTACTAGGATGGTGCTGGTGCGCAGGGGAGGTTTTGGGAGGAAAAAGAAAGGAAAAAGAAAAAAAAACAGAACAAGAGAAAGAGAAAGAAAAAGAAAAAGGAAAAAAACAGAACAGGTTGCTAATGCTTCTTCTACCTTACACCTATTTCCATTACTGAAAATGTGTTGCTGGAAAAGCGCAGCAGGTCAGGCAGCATCCAAGAAGCAGGAGAATCGACGTTTCGGGCATGAGCCCTTCTTCAGGAATTAGGAGAGTGTGCCAAGCAGGATGAGATAAAGGGTAGGGAGGAGGGACTTGGGGGAGGGGCGTTGGAAATGCGATAAGTGGAAGGAGGTCAAGGTGAGGGTGATAAGGTGAGGGTGATAGACCGGAGTGGGGGTGAGGGCAGAGAGGTCAGGAAGAAGATTGCAGGTTAGGAAGGTGGTGCTATTTCCATTAGTCTCCTGCTATTTCTACAAATAGAAAACAAGTACTTCTACTTAATCCAATTGAACCAACACACATTGTTCAGCGTCTACAGTAGATCCCTTCAGAACTCAATGGATAATAACCTCAGGTTCCACACAAACTGCAGAGGAAGTAACTCTGAATGGTTTCATCTCTTTTCCCACCTACTGGAGCTCACCATTCTCATACTGGGCTTGAAATATAGACAGCCTATAGTTTCACATAATAGCAATATTGGTATCTAGCAACTGAGTATGTACTGTAGCTGCATTAAAGACAAAATACTGCAGATGCTGGAAATCTGAAACACAAATTGCTGGAGAAACTCAGCAGGCCTGGCTGTATCTATAGAGAGAGAAAAACAGAGCTAATGTTTTGAGTTCAGTCTGAATCTTCAGTGGAACGGTTTAAAAAAAAAGTATCATACTGACTCAAACATTAACTGTTTTTTAAATTCATTCATGGGATGTGGAGTGGGCCAGCATTAATTGCTCAGAGGGCAGTTAGGCGTCAACTATATTGCTGCAGGTTTGGAGTCACATGTGGGCCAGACCAGGCAGGAATGACAGTTTTCTTGCCTAAAAAGGGCATTAGTGAACCAGACGGTTTGTTTACAACAAACAGCAATGGTTTAATGGTCATCATTAGACTAGCTTTTCTTTTCATTCCAGATTTTGTTGAATTCAAATTTCACCATCTGCCATGGTGGGACTCAAGCTGAGCACCGGCCTTAGCGCTAGTTTGGTGACTTCGCCATGGCACGACCAGGGTGGAGGGAAAGCAAGGTCTGCAGATGCTGGAGATCAGAGGTGAGTGTGTGCTGCTGGAAAACCACAGCGGGTCAGGCAGCATCCGAGGAGCACGAGAATCGATGTTTCGGGCATAAGCCCTTCATCAGGAATGAGGTCACCATTACTCTTGGATGCTGCCGGACCTGCTGTGCTTTACCAGCACCACACTCTCGACTCTGCACTCCCACGTCCCCAACTCTCTCCACAGACCTGCTGCGTTTCTCCAGGATTCTGTGTGCTATAACTGAACCGCTCCAAAACTCCAGTTTTTACTCAAAAAACAAAGATTTATTTCTTTTATGAGCCATGAAACATCAGCAAATTAGCACTATAATCGAGCCACATTATAACACACTTCCACCATAATTCCGAAAATGCACAGCGGGATTGGAAAAACTTACGGTTTCCCTCCAGGTATTGAGGCAAGACTGGCAGGGAGTCCAGGCGCTCGCATGTGCGAATGAGGGTCAAAGCTGACCTGTTCAGAGAGATGCAATGCACAATTGAGTTTATATTCATTGACAGGCGCTGTCAATAACAGCCCACTTTTAATTCGGAGAAAATTGCAAGGAATTGTGATGAGAAAGAGTGAAGTTCATTACGTACACCTCCAAAGCTCACCATAGGAGATCGATAGGCGGCCGCTGCAGCGCTCATCTGCGGTGAGATGCTGTGGAGACCAGGGTAAGCTCCTGGACTGGTCAGTGTGCCGTTCATCTCATGGTGAGACATCATCGCAAATGGGGCATACGAGCCAGTCAGAGAGATCGGGGCACGAAGAGTCGGTGCTGGAAGCCAATAAACAAGTTCACACAAGCTGGTCAGTAACTCCTCTGGCAAGTCATAACCGCAGCTCAGTGGTTAGCATGGCTGCCCCACAGTATCAGGGACTTTGGGCAACTGTCTGTGTGGAGTTTGGACAGGTCTCCTCCCACAGATGTGCAGGATGGATGGATTGGCCATGGGAAATGCAGGGTTACAGAGGACGGACACACACACACACACACACACATTAACACACACATTAACACACACATTAACACACACATTAACACACACATTAACACAAAAGCATCCCAAATGTACAACATGGTACTAGAGCTGCCGATACACCAGGATTGGGCTGGAGTCTGCAAGATTCATAAAATTAATTTGCAGGAATCTACCACAACCAAATTATCTGGGAGAAAGCTCATTAGCCAAGTTATAAAAACACTTCAGAAACAGATGATTCAACTACTGCTGAACTTAGACTCATATTTGCAAAAGTAAACCTACACATACAGGCATGCACATAACATTTCCACTCATTCAGCATCTTTAAAACCTCCTTAAAAGACAATGATTTCTCTTTACGAACTCATCCTATAATTCAACTGCAAGGCTGATTTTACATTTCAACTCTTTAGAGAAACTCCTAAAGATTCAATAGTGTTGAATCTTCCACCCAAACCACTTCACGTAGAGATGGATGTGGAGGGGTTGGTGTTGGGCTGGGGTGGACAAAGTCAGAAGTCACATGACACCAGGCTCTAGTACAACAGGTTTACTTGAGATCACCAGCTCTCGGAGCGCTGCCCCTTCATCAGGTGAAGTGATTTACAATAGACCATGTGTCAAAATAAAGGGTCATTTCAACAGACAAACTTATTCATATTCAGCACTTATCCAGTGAACTGGAGAATAGGGGAAAATGTTGCCACCTTATATTAGGGTAGTTCCTACTTTATGCTGAGAGTCTAAACTCCAAAATAAACATGTCAGGCAAAATTCACTGAAAACAAAATGGCCTAATTTCTATAAAGTCGAGTTCACAGGAGCCTGTCCATTTGTGTCTAAGAAATTTAAACAATACAAGGTTTAAAAATAATAACGGTCTTATATGGGAAAGAGAGGATGATATATGGTCTCTTTACTCTGCTATTCAAAAGAGATGATAGTTAATCCATGACCAAACTCTTGTAGACTTGCCTTTGGCTTATCCTCTTTAATAACCTTAACGATATCTACCCATTTGAGACAGACCATCAATAATTGAATTGATTGTTCTTCATGGGAGTGTTCCAAACCTCTACCACGCTTTGCATGCAGAAGAGTTTTCCCAATTGCACACAGCACCAATCTCAAACCACCCCAACATTTCCCCTTTGATCAAATCACCCCATAACTTTCTAGAATCCAGGAAAAACCACCCTGGTTTGAGATTTCTCCTTGTAATTTAACCCTGGAGTCCATTCTCATCAGCCATTACTACATTATCACTTCCAGACACAAACCATGTGTAAAACATTGCCCCTCCTGTTAAAGGTCAATTTGGGTTGTGGTGCCATGTGGCACTCAGTTGATTTTGTTTTTATTTTAGTGGACATATGGGGGATGCGGGGGGGGGGGGCTTCACTGACAATGCCAACGTTTATTGCTAGTCCCTAGCTGCCTTTGAGAAATTGGGGGTGAGGTGCCTTCCTGAGTAGCTGCAGTCCATGTGCTGAAGGTAGAACCACAATGCGGATAAGGAGTTTCAGCAATACTGACCCAGCCACACTGAAGGAATAGTGATGGATTGCCAAGTCAGGATGGTGAGGGGCTTGGCGGGGAGCCTGCAGCCGGTGGTGTTCCATTGCACCTGCTGCACGTCTCCTTCTAGATGGAAGGGGTGATGGATTTGGAAAGTGCTGTCTAATGAGCCTTGGTGATTTTCTGAATTGCATCTTGTGGATGGTACACACAATCATACACGTTGTTAGCTGGTCGTGATTTTTCCGTGACCATCAACGATGGAACACAAACCAAACCCAAGACCTTCGCGTATTAATAAACATAACAAGAATCAGAAACAGAGTTGGAGACAGTTACCTAGCGAGTCCACACTTGGGGGTTTCCCTGCTCTCAGTCCTGGTGTTGAACTGGTACCGGGAGTCGGGGCGTCATTCCGTGGGGTTGGCGTATTTGACTTCAGCCCGGGAGTCGATGATTTATCATTCTGAAAGAAAAAACGAAAAATGATCAGAGGCTATCTGACCGAGCGAAACAAAGAACTACAGACCGTACAGATTGCAAATGCTGGAAGTCAGTCAGTAGATGTGGAGCTGGAAGAGCACAGCAGGTCAGGCAGCATCCAAGAAATAGGAACCTCAATGTTTCAGGCTGAAACCCTTCATCAGGGTCTTGGTCCCAAACATTAAGTCTTCTGTTCCTCCGATGCTGCCTGGCCTGCTGTGCCCTTCCAGCTTCACATCTACTGACTCGGCACAAAAAAAAAGTATTTCTATTGAAATCAGTTATACAGCACAGAAACAGACCCTTCAGTCTAACCAGTCCATGAGCACGTTCCCAAACTAAACTAGTCCCACCTGCCTGTATCTGGCCCATTTCCTTCCAAACCTTTCCTAATCATGGACTTATCCAAATGCCTTTTAAGTGCTGTAACCATACCCGCGTCCACCACTTCCTCTGTCAGTTCCTTTGACATGCAAACCACTGTGTGTAAAAAGAGTTGCCCCTCATGTTCTTTTTAAAATCTTTCCCCTCTCACCTTTAAAAACATGCTCCTAGTCTTGAAATCTCCCCCGGAACAAGGGTTTGAGTTACACAGAGAGGCTGGGACTTTTCTCACTGCAGCGTTAGGAGGCTGAGGGCTGACCTTATATAAAGGTTTATACGGTCACGAGGAGCATAGCTAAGGTGTTCCACATCCTTACAATGGTCCAAGGATTTCACAGCTAAATAAGTTCGAGACATTAAAGATTGCCTTGGAAGGTTGTGGGTCAGTGGGAGACATTGATTTCTCCACTGAATGGTGTTTAGTGGGATTTTTACAAAACCCTTTACTGTATCAGTCACTTATGCAACACTGAGCTCACCCCAGAATTACTCAGATATGCCGCAATCACAAGACTGGTTTACTACACCCAGTGTAAGTGCCAAATAGAAAAATGTTCAGCTGATCATATGCCATTCTGAGTACTTGGAGGGAGTTTGATTCTAACTTTCATCCTCCAAACATAACGGATTTTGTGTTTTGAGAAAAGCTAACATCAGTCACAGAGAAGCAGCAAATTACAACTGGCACATGGCCCAGATCAGACCGTTTTGTAGGACTGGTCTTTACTCCATTCTAACCCCCTCTCACTACATCAACAGACCCTTCATTTTTAACCAACCTGGTCTGGGGAAAGTGACTATTGAACCCAGGCCTCCTGGCTCATATCAGGACACTACCACTGTGCCACTAGATCCCTAATGGGTCCTTTTGTAGCTTGCCTGCAAATGCACTCATGTGGTTTGTATTAACCATATCAGAAAAGTTCTACATTTTAACCACTCACTGGGTAAGGATGATCACATGGAATTTACAGCAGATAGCCAGGCTATTCAGCCCATCTGGTCAGTGCTCATGCTTCTACCTGAGCTCTCCTCCTACCCCCCACCTGCACTCCCCAAATCAGCTCATTTTCTCTCTTATTCCGCCCTCAGTCTACCCCCATGAAGTGTCCGCAGAATTCCTCATCTAGATGGCTATGAAGGCTTTGTATTTAATATTTTTTCATGATTGGAGTTGAAGGGTTATGGAAAAAAAAAAGATTTATTTCCAAGTTCTGTGGATGCCTGAATTGTTCGTCTTAAACTGAGTGCAGTGACGTGGTGGAAAGCCAGTGATAATGGGTTGGTGAAGGGCGATGTACACATTGATCTCTCTCTCAAACTGACTGCAAAACTCCATTTAACACCAGCTAAAACTTCCTGTAGGAACACACACCAAACACAAAACAGATTTAAAAGAAAATCATCTAAGGCTACATTCATCCCCATTACTTTCAACTTCTCCCTTGCTAGCACAATACAGCAATGTAGCCTTAACATTGCAAGATTCATTTCAACATAATACCATCACATGACCCCCCCCCCCGCCCCAAACCGCAGCCTCTCTTGCTCTCCAACTCTGAATCAAGGCCACTACCCTTCCACTGACTTGCTGCAACTGATATACATAACACTGGCAAGTCATTGAAAGGAAAAAAAAACACATCACTGATTGAAACAATCCTGGACTCCGACAGTAACCTTGGAGCTTTTTACAGGAGCAGATGTATTTGAGAGAGAATTCCAGCAAATGACAGCCAGCTGGCTTAAGGAGTAACCACTGTACAGTCAAACAAGAAACCAGAAAGTAGGGCAACCCTAGAGAAGGAAGGGGTCAGGCATTTGACAAATTCTGAGCGAGTAGTGAGTTACATCTTGAAAATTATGAAAATAAAAAAGTTATTTCGTTTAGCAATGTAGCACACTGGCAATGCAAAATGTGTTTCAACTTCCAATGTATATTGCTTTAGGGTTCTCTTGCAAGGAGCTCCTAGAGAACACAAATTCAACATCTATTTCCAATGGAATCAATGGTTCACTTCAAGTCATTTCCCTCTAAACCCAGAGGTTATCAGCCGGAGTCCTTTGTAGATGGTCAAACACACTCCTGCTGTATGTCAACAATATCAGAGGAGGCCGGATTGTCACACTGGGTCAACAAGGTCACTGGGGGTCTGATGGACACAAGACGTTCCTGTGTTTTAACCAGACACAGCCAGATTGAAGAATTGTTGCTGTTTCTGTTGGTACCTTATCCAAACCCCATTTAGTATAGGGGCATTTTCTCCCTTAAAATAAAGAAACCTGCCCCACTATTGCCCTTGCAGCTCTACCCACGCCTCATGATCCCCTTCCCAGTGGAAGAGAGGGAAGGAGGTAGGGAGGGGAGATAAGGAGAGAATTGCTTGGGGGGGGGGGATGATTATGATAATGAGAGCACACTGGGAATCACTCTGGATTAGCTCTGGCTGTTCAGTCTAGACAATGGTCAGAATTTCACTGACCACAACATGCTCTCCTTCCTGTCTGATTGTAGAACCAGATGCACCTAACCTCAATGGTAGGCCAAGACATTAAACCCTTTCAGAGCAAGCGAGTGAGAGGCAGAGGGAGAGCAGTGGGTTATACTCACATGTCCAATATCTTTTGTTTTTGACGAGGGGGTGCTGCTTGATGATGCAATAGAGGCTGGGCTGTTGGGTGCATCTTTCTTTATCCCTCGGGCCTTGTCCAGGCCATTCTCCCGCGGCGAGTGAGCGGGGCTAACACGGGGTGTAGCTGGGTCCTGCCATTATAAACACAGCACTAATTGTTGGAATGAGACACTGACAAACAGTGATTGAGCAAGATTTAAAGAGATGAGCCAGTGTGGTCTCCCTCAAATAATTTAACTCTTTTATCAAACAGCCATATTTCCAGGAATAACAGCAAAATTCCTTTCCCATGAGCTGGTCACTTCTCCAGAACATTGCAAATCCTCCCACGCCACACAACACTCAATAAGGTCAAAGTATTGAAGGTCATGGAGGGGCTTTTCCAGAGAACCTGTCAGTTCCCTCCCCCTCCCGCCACCAAATCCCTACCCTGCCATCTCAAAAGACACAGCCTCCTGCAGTGGACTCATAGCTCCGCCCCCTAGCTCATTGCCAACAGCTGTCTTACAGTAAGAGCAACAACACAGTAGCTGGAAGGCTCTCTCTTTCATCTATAAGAAGCCTTTGGCATAGGCCTCTGTTGTGGATGGGGAGGAGAAAACGTTTTCTCACAGCGGGTCATTGTAATCTGGAATTTACTCTCTAAAAACAAAAAAAAAGGTGGTGCAACCACAGTCAGCAGCAACTTTCAAAAAGACAATTGGGCAAATACTTGAAACTATGACTCTCTGGGTATGAGAACAAAGAGGAGTCAGAGACAACTCCCTCAGATGACACAGACTCTATAGTCTCATCCCGCGCTTTAAAAATCTGTACAGATGTGGGAACAATGGTCAATTTTCACCTCTATCATAAGGACACTCAGGCCAATTGGACAAGGCCTACATTGGCCAGTGAGGAGGTTTCATAGGATAAGGACACATTGGCAAAGTGATCGTTCGTTGTTCATTCCCAGCCACCCTTCAACTGAGAGGCTCACTCAGCTGTCTGCATTCCAAGGTGGAGGAGTTAGATATAGTTCTTAGGGATAAAGGGAATGGGGAGAAAGTGAGAACAGGGGACTGCGTTAGATGATCAGCCATGATCATATTGAATGAGAGCTCGAAGAGCCAAATAGCCTACTCCTGCACCTATTGTCTAGGTTTCTCGTGCAGAGGGCAGTTACAAGTCAACCACAAAGTGGGTGTGAAGTCACACCAGACAGCAAATTTCCTTCCGTCAAGAACATCAGTGAACCAGATACATGTTTGTGGTTTTCAAAAAAATCAAGAAAAAAAAATTGATAGTTAATTGTCACAAGATTTGACTGATAAAACTGAAAGCAAGTTCGAGCAGTTGATATGGTGGGGTTTGATACAGGGTGTTAACCTGGGTCTGTGGAATACAAAATCCAAGGACATCACCACAAAACCAACAGGGGCTCCCGGAGTTCATAACGCCCAGTTTCACACCAGGTGACAAGGTGCATGGAGTTATTCAGGGACACGGTCAATGGTTATTTAACAAGGACAGAATAAAACAGGTGCTCAGAATTAGGGGCATCACAGAAAGGAAAACGCCAAGACAAACATTCTGGGAGGTATTCTGGAAATCTCTCTTGACAAAACAAAGTAAAAACGTCAGATAAACAAGATGAAATCTCCCACGAGAGCCAACATCTGACAGGAAATCTGGAAATGTGATGGTAATGTCACTCTTTTCCAAATCCTAGGATTTATCCTGGCTTTCACCAGGTACAAAAGAGCAGGCAGGCAGAAGGAGGTGAAGGTTCCTTCAATTTCTAGACCAAATTTAGAAAGATGCCCATCTTCATATAACTGATCTTGGTCTAAAGTTCCTCTAACAAAAAAGGAACCTTAGTAAGGCAGTGTGAAAATAGCAATTTTGCCTGCTCTAGCCACTCAAAAAAAAAATCAGCATAGAATGATCAGATATTTTTTAAACTCATTCACAGGATGTGGGCATCACAGACTGTACCGCCCATTCCTAATTGCCCAGAGGGCAGTTAAGAGTTAACCAAATTGTGGGTCTGGACTCACATGATGGCCAGACCAGGCAAGGACTGCAGATTTCCTTCCACACTAGGTGAAGGAGATGGGGTTTTCCCTGAACCTATGATGGATTCATGATCATTAGACTCTTGATTCGGTTTTTAAAAATTGAATTTAAAAATTTGGTGGGATTCTAACCTGGGTCCACAGACATTATCTGGATCCCTGGATTCACACTCCAGTGATAATACCGCCAGGCCATCACCTCCCCCTTATTTCCTGGTGTAAAGAAAAATCACTAATTCCTACCTCATTGGAAACATCTACAACCAAGTCATCGCTTTTATCACCGTCACTGTCCTACAGAAAGAGCGAGAAACTAAAGTTACTCAGCATCCAGTTAAAGACTGACCAATGTTCACTTCACAACTAAAACTTCCAGCACCTTCAACGTAAAATAAATCTTTTAGAGGCTGGGTGTGCTCAATGGATACCATATGGAGATTAGGAGGAGATCAATAAATGCATAAAAGAAAACATTTAATTATATAGTGCCTTTCACAATCTCTAAACATCTCAAAAAGTGTATTACAGCTGAGTAACGCTCACCCTAAGCTTCAAGTGACAATTGATGTGTAAACACCATTCCCAGCATTCTACTTATGGAAGTAACAGCTACCCACAGACCTTAGGGCTGCACGAAAAGAGAGGGACACAGGAGTCAAGCAAGTAGAAATATAGCAGCCCATTCGTGCGTAGTGCACTATGAGGTATAGGTGGAGGGAGAGAAATTGGCCCAGGACATTAGGAGGAAAAAAAAAATCACCCCAGCGCTCCCTCCTTCAATAGTGCCATAGGATGTTTTATATAATAAGGTGGATGGGACATCGATTTATATGCATTTTTGAAATACAGCACTGACTCAAGTGTTGTCTTCCCTTGGTACTGCACTGGGAATGTCAGCCTGGATCCTGTACGCAACATTCTGGACTGAACTCACCCTAGCTCAGCTGTGGCTGACGACAGCTGAGTTGGAGAATCAAATTTTGAGAGGCTTTAAAATCCATACACAGCCCACCAGCCCAGTCTCACTAAATCTTCAAATCTTCCAAAAACAGCACTACAATCCAACTTACATATCTGTTCATGGCCTCCTTCTCTTCCACCTTTCGTTTCTTTGCATCCAGATACTCTGAGGAACTCCTGCTGTTCCTCTCGGGCCTCAGACTGTCTGATGGTGAGATACAGTTATTCTGCAGGGAAACCAGAGGGGTTAGTCAAAGACCTAAGCAGAGCAACTCATTACCACTCAGACCAAGAACGGAGCTGATCAAAGATCACTGAACATCAAATCCAATACAAGAGTGCAAGACAGACGTGCAATCGGAAAGCGTACAGCAAGATACACAGTCATTCTGTATTGCCTGAATTATCCTGGAGATAAAGCCACATGACTGGAAGCAAAGGTGGTGCGAGGGGTAAACATTTTAAAATAGTTATTTTTATTTGAACAGCCAAGAATCATCAGATTCTTCTCACTTCTTCCTTGACTGAGGGAGGACGGGATGCCACAAGGGAGACAAATGGCTTCCTTTGAGTCTTTTGTGGTGTAGTGGTAATGTCCCTACCTCTGGACCAGGAAGTCTCAAGATCCATTGGAGGGGAGGGGAGATGGGGGGATGGTGATGATTTAGTGGCATTATCACTAGACTATTAATCCAAAGATCCAGGTAATGTTCTGGGGATCGGGAGATGGTGGCATTTGAATTCAATTTAAAAAGTGAAACCTGGAAATAAGGGCCTAATGTTGACTGCCAATCCCATTGTCAACTGCTGGAAAAAGCCCATCTGGTTCACTAATGCTTTACTTACTGTAGGGAAGGAAACTACCATCCTTATTGGGTCTGGACCACATGACTCTAGACCCACAGCAGTCCCATCAACACTCGAGACAGCAATTGTCCCTCACACAGCAGCACCAGGAACAATGGGAGAAGGACTACGCAGCAGGCAAGCACGGACAAGGAACAGGGACGCGACGAAACTAGCAGTCATCTTATTGCAAAGAGGAAAACAACCAAGGCATACAGCGAGCAAACTAGAGTCACTTTCAGTTAGCTCCTCTTTAAAATACACCCCTCAAGATTGTTACAAGCCAGCGAGGAAAGAAATTAAACTGCACACAGCAGAGCATTCCCATGTCACTATGAATGGAAATATGCAACAGGTTTGTGTGTTATTGGAAAAGACATGTTAGCCTGGGATTGAAAGCCAGCTTCAAACTGTCAATCACTTCAGAGCACAAGCGCTCCCAAAGTACTCCAGTACTTTACAGAATGCAAGGCCGGAATATGAAGACTGAACAGACGCCTCATTGCTTGAGAAATAAAAAAAAAGAGGAAGGGGACAAACACACAAATCAGCGAGATTTCAATCTCTATTCAACTCCATCCAGAAACCCACTCATTCAGCGAAACAAAGAGAAGGGATTTAGCCTGGAGACTGTAATACAAGCCAACATTAGGCCTAACAACTTGCTAATCAGCCGTGCTTTACATTTAAAGCATCAACTCATTCATTTCCAAAACTGCTGCAGGTACAGAATAAGGCAGTTCAAGAGGCAAGCTCCCTAAAGGAGCTCTCACAGCGTGAGCTGCCTGAGTGAACCGCTGAGAGTGGAAAGGCACGAAAAGAATGTATCAGGCTGATTGGTAGAGAGAGAGAGAGAGAGAGAGGCGGAGAGAGACACAGAGACGGAGAGAGAAACCATAGTGCCTTGTCTTCATTTCTCAATGATGCATCTATTCATTGCGCTCAAAGAGAAATAACAACAGTGTTCCTTCAGAATCATCAACCTTTCTTCGTTTGCTGGTGGGGGGTTTGAGGGGAGAATTAACTCATGACTGCGGGGAAGACCACAGAAGTCAATCAAACTGGGGAAGAAAAAGCTGGGGATATTGGAGAAGTGTTTCAAACATTTTCCAGAATCCATTCAATCCCTCAGAAAAAGCGACCCATTGCCAGCACAGCGGTAATATTCACATCATCGACAATTTTTTTTTTATTTTTCTGAATGGAGCTCTTCCAAGATCACAGCCCATTCAGGCCTTTATAGAGCTTTTCTCCAATGGGGTTTCATGGTTCTCATTTTTGGAGTGTAATAAAATAATACGCTTTTATCTTTCGGCCGCTGTGAATTTTTTATAAAGGTTATAGGAGAGCAGGCGGGCTACTCAAAGTTTTTCTTTCTGCAGACGTTTGGGACTCTTAAAGATCTGCTGAATTCTCGCCTCACTCCCCTACCCTGTCAAAGTCTTTGTGTGAAGTGACATTTTGAAAAATCAATATCAAGCGGCCACTGGTGGAGCGTGGATGTGTGTGTGCACACCTGCTTGCAAGTGTGGGTGGGTGGGAGATTGGGTGTGAGGCGTGGTCAGGGCCAATCCCAGCATCAGCTCCTCCCACTACATAAAAGCCTCAAAGTTGACAGGGGTCACTCTCCTGTACTCCCCACACCCCCCGACTTTGAAGTAAGTTTTATGTTAAAAGAAACAGTGACCAAGTATTAAAAGACAAGATTCGGCTCAGAGACTCTTGCGGATAGTCTACAGAAAGGTGGGGGATGGGCGAAGGACAGAAAATATTTTCAGCACACTTACTGAAGTCAAGATCTTCATACACCTGTTGACTGAAAAATGAAATGCCCAGATATGAAAGCAGTAAACCCCTTGCCTTACTACACAACCCCCACCCTCAGGCAGTGCCAAAATGAAATCACAGTCCAAACTGTCAAATGGACTGAAGTAGTGCTATAAGCCCAGATCTGTGAATACCTGCTCCATTACCCACTGGTGTAGATGCTCTGGGTACACTCAGGAATGTTCCTAACCTCAAACATTTCAGCTCTGGGATGTTATGGGTCACACCAAGACCAGAGTAGACCATCCTTTATTACAGCCAATAGCAGTTTGCTCTAAAACACCACAACACTTCCCAGACACACTGGCAAACAAAATTCAACCTCGAGTGATTGGAGATGGGAGAACAAGCAGCCAAGAAAAGTTTCAAAGAAATTCCTTTAAAAGGAGGACACAGGAGGTAGAGATTTTAAGATAGCCAGTTCTCTACAGCTCAACACAAGGGCCATATCAAAAGCCAGGCAACTTAGAGAGCTTCTTTCTGGCTCTTGTTTTAATGAGAAAACTGGGTTCCTGTAAATACAGGTCAAAAATTCTCATTTCTTACAGCCATTCAAAGCAACACCTCTGAATGACAAAACCCATCTCACACTCGGGAGTTGGGTGAGGGGAGGCGAGATCCCCTACACACCACCTTTCCTGCTGAATTCTAACAGAATCAGAGCAGGTACTGCACAAATGGTGGCCATTTAACCCATCATGGCACTGTCAGCCCTCTGTAACAGCAATTCAGCCAAAACTCCAGATGCAAAGTAAAAAAAAGTCAGCTTGGACTGCAGTTTTACCCAAGAGTTCTGTTCACAAATAAAGATGGAATTATTAATTTTCAGCCACATTATCCTGGGAAAGAGATGGCAGAAGATGTGGATCAATTTCAGTTTTGATGGAGCCAATTTAAGTTTTTTTAAAACCACAATTTAAACAGCTATCCAAAAGAAAATGACAAAATTGTACGTGGCAGTGAGTTCAACAATCAGTACTGTACAGACTGAGACCATTCAGGTCATCAAATTTCTTCCTGCTCTTTTGAAGAATAAAGGTCCTAGTCAGCCTGACTTGCCTACTCTTGCCCCATTACACTGCAGCTTCTCCTCCTATAAAGTATCTTTATTTGAAAGAAGTTTGGCTTCTTCAAAATACTCCATAAATGGGACTGAGTCACTGGTTGTGGAAAGTAAATGTTATTCCACATTGTACATTTCACAGTGGCCAAGTTTAGACTCAAACTTGGAAGACTGCGTGGGACTCTAAACCACAGTTGACATGTCAGGATATTAATTTAACACCAATGACAGGGCACGGAGTTGTGTTTTAAGAACACTAAATGTTTTCTGGATGTTAAGTTCCTGGTTTCACTATCTGTACCTCAGTCATACAGCACAGAAACAGAGCCTTCAGTTCAACCAGCCTGCGCTGACCATAATCCCAAGTGACCTGTGCTGCATTTAATCATTGATACCTACATGAGGAACAGGGAAAAAGATGCTGGGTGGGAGGGTAATAGAAGGAGTGGTGGGTTTAGGGTGGGGTTAGCTGGTTTGGAATAGAAATGGGATGGCTGGGCAGCTGTTTTACTGTGGATTCGACATTAGCATACAGCCAATGTTGAAACTGTGCTAATCTGTCGCTTTGAATTCCTTCTCCTGCCAACTTTTAGCTTGGACATAGTCCTCTTCTATTTTCTCCACTCATCATCTTTCATTTTCCTCCTCAGCTGCTCTCATGACCAGTTTCAAGGAGTGAATCGATTCAGGAACAGAACACATGAGGGGTAGGGGTGTGTGCGTGCGCGTGTGGAGTATCCTCATCTAAAAGGGATCTTCCTCCTGCAAGTAGCCAGTGGGAATTCCACCTCTTTCGCTATAACTGCGGAACATTCTCTGGTCCCACTGTCTGTCCTGGAGCAGGGGACTCTCTGTGGAGACATCTCACTATGGGGGTGGGGCCCACCAGTTCAAGGCCCCAGTTGACCCTGTCACTGTAAACAGTGAGTAGGCAGTTACCTACACAGCTCATGGGGTGAATCCAATTCAATGCAGATTCAATTCAATTCAATTCAATTCAAACCTTCATCATGAGGTTTGACGTCCAGTGCTCAGTCCGTCATTAGACAAGGAACAGTCAGGTTGTTGGGGCTGGGTTAAGGTGGTTTGGGGGAGGGGGCATGGACAACATTCACCCTTTGAGATGAAGATGAACACGTCCATCGTCTGCAGTGTCTATTGTCAGCTTTGAGACTTGCAGCCTCCTCAAAATTTGCTCTCCCGTCTTCGTATTATTCACAAATTTGGTAACAGAGACATTATCCAAGTCATAGAGTGTTGCAGCCCCAGCACTGATCCCATCGCCACTTCATTAGTGAGATCACCAACTTGAAAATGACCCCTTTTGGCCAACTCTGGGCTAACAAACAATCTCCTCTCAGAGCTCAGTGCCAAATTTCTTATTAAAGAATCTCTCTGAGAAACACCGAGGCAATTCTGTCCATTAAAAAGATGCTAGATAAGTTCAACGCTGTTGTTAAATCAGTCTTTGTGCAATGCTGATCCTCCTGCTATAGGAAGGATGTTGTGAAACTTGAAAGGGTTCAGAAAAGATTTACAAGGATGTTGCCAGGGTTGGAGAATTTGAACTATAGGAAGAGGCTGAACAGGCTGGGGCTGTTCTCCCTGGAGCGCTGGAGGCGGAGGGGTGACCTTGTAGAAGTTTTACAATCATGAGGGGCGTGGGTAGGATAAATAGATAATTTCCCCAGGGTAGGAGTGTCCAGAACTAGAGGGCATGGGTATGAAGGTGAGAGGGGATAGGTTTAAGAGGGGCTCGTGGTGTACCATTTCCACGCAAAGGGTGGTGTGTGTGTGTGTGCGCGTGCGTGCGTGCGTGCATGCGTGCGCGCGCGTGTAATGAGCTGCCAAAGGAAGTAGTGGAGGCTGGTACAATTACAACATTTAAAAGGCATCTGGATGGGTATATGAATAGGAAATATTTGAGGGGATACGGGCCACATACCAGCAAATAGGAGTAGATCAGTTTAGTAAATCTGGCCGGCATGGACGGGTTAGACTTAAGGGTCTGTTACAGAGCCTCAGCAATAACGCAGGAGCCTGATCAAGGATAAAACCGTTACTTAATCACAGGGGGATTTTTAGTTCTTTAGACTTGACTGCACATATTCAGAAAACTCACTCGCATGAGACATAAACTTGCAATGGCAGTGCAAAGCATCAGAATGCTTTAAACTCAACTAACAAAATGGTTTATTGCAGCCTCAGCTAACAGTTTGCTACGTGTACTCCCGCGTCATCCTCGGACAAAAGAAACCCAGAGCCTCTGGGGGAAGGTGCCAATTGGTGCTCACTCTGACAAAATTAAGGAATTGCTAACTGCCTCATGCCGTCTCACCCTAAAGGGCAGCTCTCTTTACAAAGGAAATTAGAGGCAAAAATAGCAAAAAGACTCAAAGTACCCAGAAGGTGGGTGGGGGACAGAGCTGGTGGAAGTAAAAAGGTCAAACAAAAAAAACCTGAAAAAAACCACAAACTGGCCTTTGACTAGAGGGTCGATCCCCTGTGGTGTGCAGTCATAGTATTAGCCCCAAAGTAGACAGGAAATATCATTCCTGAAGAAGGGCTCATGCCCAAAACGTCGATTCTCCTGCTCCTTGGATGCTGCCTGACCTGCTGCGCTTTTCCAGCAACACATTTTCAGCTCTGATCTCCAGCATCTGCAGACCTCACTTTCTCCAGGAAACATCATTCCACACCAACAGGAAACCGCTTTGATGAGAGGCTCAGTGCCCAACTCTATCAGAGACATGGAGCTAACCACCAGGTCTGTGCCATGCATTCAGCAACCAGTCAATGCCCCCCATTAGGGTCAGGACCAATGCAGTGGGCTGAGATCATGGAGTAGGTCAGGACTTGCCTGGGGAGAGGGGACCGACTCAGTTTCACGATGAGAGGGTTAGACCAGGAGCCCTCTCCCCACACCCACAGAGACAGTGTCAGCCGCTGGGCATTTCCAGCCTGGCTCACACGATGAGAGTTCCTGCGTTGGTCTTTGAAGGCCATTTTCCTGAATCACTTCATCACTTCTCCTCAGTACAAGGGGTGAAGCTGCCTCACTCCTGAACATGGCTTGAATGAGGGAGGGGGGGTAGGTGCCCTGACTGACCCTGGATCTGTCAGACCAACGTAAGGAACAATAAACCCCCAAATGCCAATCCCAAAACAATATTGTGATACAGCCAAGCTCCTGGGCAGCAGGATTAGATTAGATGCCCTACAGTGTGAAAACAGGCCCTTCAGCCCACTGACCATTTGAAGAGTAACCCACCTAGACCCATTCCCCTACATTTGCCCCTGACTAATCCACCTAACACTATGGGCAATTTAGCATGGCCATCTGGGAGGAAACCGGAGCACCTGGAGGAAACCCACGCAGACACTGGGAGAACATGCAAACTCCACACAGTCAGTCGCCCGAGGCGGGAATTGAACCCGGGTCCCTGGCGCTGTGAGGCAGCAGTGCTAACCACTGAGAGAATGTTTTATTTTGCAATACAAAAGGGAGTACTCCTGTTTAGGCAACATCTTCAAAGGCTCTTAACGATTTGTAAATCAGGCCACTCTACAGAGCTAGAACCATGTTCTTCACCCTCCCTGACAGACTGGGAAACTGGAACAATGCAGAGCAATACACTTCTTAGTTCAATGCCTTCACAAATCATTATTTCACACCACTCCACTTACAAATCTCATTATCATCCACCGCAAAAATCTCCAATTACACCGAAACTTTTATTTAACATTCCCGACATTTAAAATCCATTAACCCAGACCCTGCGCACGTGTCAATGGTCTGAGTTTTCTGGAGATTGAATTGTAATTACTCTACACCAAATATCATATGAATAAAAGCAAACTTCATCTTATGAAAACGAATTGTCTTAAGTCACTGACCCACAGCGAAAGCAACGTACAGACATTAACACGAGTGTGTGAATGAGCACTTGCACAAGGAAAGAGAGAGAGGGACAGAGCGAAGCAAAAAGAACAGAAAGATGACCAAGGAGAGAGAAGCAAGACAGCAACTGATTAGAAAGATAAAACGTAGTCAGTTCTTACTCCGCTTCCCAAAGATTTAACAGAGAGCAATTTAGGACACTGACAAAGAGAGTTTGCAGTCCAGCTGTGTGATAAACTTTATAAAATACAGCCAAGTTAGGAACAGGACTAGAACGGTGGTGAAAGGTTCATGATCCATGTGGTAACTATTCAAACTACAAACTTGCAACTTGGGGTTTATTAGTCTGAGGTAATTGTCATGTTAGCCAGTACATTTTCACACAGCTATCAGGCAGAGGGCAAGAGTGAACCAACAGCAATAGGAGGAAAAACCCCCTTAGACAGCGAGCGATCACAGCCTTGCCCGAAAGCGTGCATGGTGGAGGTCAAATCAATTATGGCTTTCAAGAGAAAATTGGATCATTATCTACAGAGGAATTCAGCGTGCAGCCACCGGGAAGGTGCTGAGCTCTTTGTCCTTCCTGTGGTGTGAAGCTCAAAAGGAGAGGGAAACGAGGAGGTCAAATAAAAATCACATCACAAAACTACGCGAGACAGACTGTATACTTACCACGCTGGATTCTCTCTCTGGTCAAAGGCGATGGCATGTCAGAACAGCAATGAGATCAGTGACCAGGTAGTGACAGACAAAGATAAACACGGGAAAGAGAGAAGCAATTAGTGTCTGAATTCTCAACAAATATTCAGTCCAGCATTCCAGTAATGCACTGTGAACCTGGGGTTGAGTCACCAACTCTGACCAGATCCTGCCCTGCGTGTCTGCTGTCCCAACCTCCATTAGACCATCCTCCAGCCAATTGGAAAAGGATCACATATTGAACCAATTGGATCATTTTTAATTATCAGTCTTTGATGGTTTGATGTTCTCAGCAGCCAATGTTTCCTATCAATTGCCTCAATGTTCTCTGTTCTGGGCTTTTCCCCCAAAGCAGTGCAATAAGGGAGCTGCAATTATATAGCACCGTTTATCACCAATGGATGACTCCAAACACTTTGCAGCTAATCCCACACTCATGTACGCTTGCTGTGGCAAGATAGGAAACTCCATAGCCAATTTCTGCACAGCAAGCTCCCACATTTAACAGTGCGCTAATCAGCTTATGTTTATTCGGTGATGTTGATTGAGGGGTAAACCTTAGCAAGGGCACCTGGGAGAACAGTCCTGATCTGTAAAGCAGGGTCACAGGTACTTTCCTCCTAACCCCCACCCCATCCCACGTTGTCCAGAGCAGGCAGATAGGGACTCCAAGTCCTTCCTGAAAGCCTGCACCTCCAACAGTGCAGCGCGCCCTCAGTATGCACTGCATTTGTGCTCTTGGGGGCACAGAGTGGAAATTGAACCCAGGACTCAGTCAGTCAGCGGTGAGGGCACTACTGGCCAAGCCACAAGATGCACGGCTGTCCTGGAGACTCTAAAGGATACCTGCAGAGTTGGTAAACTCCCCCCCACCACCCCCAAACCTGGATGGCAATTAACTTCATTATCACCAAAATGAAGAAAACTTCAAGTTCAGAATGAACTTGTTCAACTGCTGACTTCAAACCTCCCTAACGCTGGCTGGTGTTCAGCTTCCACCATGTTAGATCAATCAGCTGCTATCCCACTCAGTCAGACACTTCTACTACAGGTTTCAATGAGGAAGGCAGCTTAAATACCCTTCTCAGGGTAACAAGGGATGGGCAATAGATGCCTATTTCCCCAGAGTGCTCACATCCCAAGAGGGAATTGAAAAATATCTAGGAATGTCCATGACAATGGACCATTCAGCCCCTTTAACATGCTGTAGCACTCACTAAGATAGTGGCTAATCGGAGATAGTTATGGATTGTTTCCTTTTGCTACGAGTTGCTTTACAAAGTTCTAATCACATGATTTTATATCCCATTGTGCTGTGTGTCTGTCAGCTCCTTACAGTTTAGTTTCATTTCTTATCCTCTACTTTATAAACAATGTCAATTCACTCCTTTTAAATGTCACATTGTGAAGTCCCATTGAATCGTTTCCCTGTTGAAATTTCAAACGCACGGAGAACGGCAAGAAACAGAACCTTGGGAACTGAGTCTCACACACAACAGGGAGGGGTCACCGGCCAAAGGAAGTGACCATTCCCAGGATGGGACTCAAAACACCACAGAGTAAGTTCTCCAATGTGGTGTTCCCACCCACTAAGACCCGTTCACCCTTTCAAAAATAAACAAAACCGAGCACAGAGAGCCCACTCAATCCTCACCTCTGTGATCCAACTCATGGTGATTCTTCTCGTCCTTCACTGACAGGTGAGCCTGGCTTCCCAGAGCACTGGAAAGTGCCAGGAGACCAGAGGTGCTGCCAGTAACTGGGGGGATGCCTGGAGGCTGCAGGGTTGATGGATGGGGTGGCATTTGGACAGCGGGTGGGTGGGTGTGCGAGAGGTGCTGGGCCTGGAGCTGCTGCTGCTGCGGAAAAAGTAAGGGCACAATGTGTTGGAAGGAAACACAGAGATGGAGAAGAGCAGTGAGGACAATGAGGAAGTGACAGAATGCAAGAGAGAGACAGGAAAATCTCATCAGTAACATTTCACGATTAAAACAAAATTTACAAAACAAAAAAGCATCCTGCGAGAGCGAGAGAGAAAATGCCAGAAACAGTGTGGTTAATTTAACCCCAAACTGTACAAAGCAACAAAAATACTTCAGCCAGACAACAATGAAGCTTTGGGTTGGTTTTTTTAAAACCCCCTCCATACATCAGAGTAATGTCCAAATGGAGCTCTATTACTCCTCTGCGTCTTGCTCACAGGATGCAGGGGTTGTGGGATGGGGACTATCTACACCACCAGTGGTAGCCGCTTAGCTTCAAGCGAGCAATGGCCCTGGGATGAGAGAGGAGATGGTTAAGGAAGGACCTGATGTACAATGATGTACTGGAACTCTGACCCAGGTCTTCTGCACTGCCCAGCTGCCCCAGGCAATAGGACAATGCAGCATCTACTTTACCAATCCCACCCCATCTCCAGCTAAAATCTGGTAAATCAGCACAGACCCACGCAGTGTACTTTAACCAACAGCTCGTTCCCAAGTCCAGAGAGACCAACATCGCAACCTCACCGGTGATTTACAAGTCAAACTCTAACCAAAGTGCATACGTATGTGCACACACCAGAACAAATAGTCCAGAAAACAGCTCCGCAAAAAAATCAAACCACCCAAAACAGATAACATCAGTACAGTCAGCTGCACAGCCCCGGCCTACACACACACAGCACCCGTGACACAGCCCCGGCCCACACACAGCACCCGTGACACAGCCCCGGCCTACCCACACACAGCACCCACCGCAACACAGCCCCGGCCCACACACAGCACCCACCGCGACACAGCCCCGGCCCATACATATTATATAAGTTCAGATTTTTGGCTCAAGGACATGCTTTGTAGCTGTTATGGTCTCAGATTATCATTCTCATCCTTGACAGATTGTCCCTCAATTGAATACCCAGGGATTGGCTTTAAACAAGTCAAGGTTCTGGGATACCTCGGAAGCATTCATAACAGACACATTCAGAAGATAAATAGGTCAGTGTCCTCTCATTTTGAGTGAGTTGATCTTTATTTTTAATCTTTTCTTCCCATTCCACTGATGACAAACATATAGTTAGTTAAAAACCGGAATGAGCCAAGACACAATGGGCTGTCTGGTCATTGAGACACCCGCCATCCAATCGTACGGACAGGAGGGATGAACCAGAGGACTTTTCATTGACCTTGCTTGTTCTTCTCATTGGGGGGGGGGGGGGGGGGGAAAGAAAATCGGAATGTCAGAGAACAGGAGGCGGCCATTCAGGCCATCACCCCTCTACCAGCTTTGTGACAACAGGTACCCATTACTCCAAGATTTACCAGGATGTTTCTGGGAATTAAGGGGTTGGACTTGTAAAAAAAAATAGGCTGGGACATTTTTCACTGGTGGGTGCAGGAACTGTTACAACATTTAGTAGACATTTGGACAAGTACAGGACTTGGAAAGGTTTGGAGGGATATGGGCCAAGTGCAGGCTGGTGGGTCTAGTCTAGTTTGAGAACATGGTCAGTGTGGACTGTTGGACCAAAGGGTCTGTTTCCGTGTTTGATGGCTTCGCCCCCCACCCCACAGCCCTGTACACTTACTCTTCAGATTTGGTCCAATATGGAGGGTCCAATAACTCATTCATCTGAACTCTTGCACTCCAGCTATTTCTCTGCCTCACTAAGCGCCCCTGCCCCACACACCCCCACCACAGTTGCTGTTCGGACACTTGCTGACCCCTCGTAGCCAGCCCTGTCTGGACGGAGGGTGAAAGTTGATGATCGGGGCTCAGAGAGGAATAAAATCTGGCACAGGACCGTCCCCATTCTCCCCATTTCTTCCATTGACCCGAGTTAACGTGACCTTAGAAAGCAGAAGGAAGGGGTTTAGGGATAGCAGCTGATATCCACACAGTCCCTATTAAAGCTCAGCCACACTGCCAGTTAGCATTAAGAACACTGCAATGCCAGAAGCAGCCAGGTCTGTGTGCACACACAACTGGCACAAAAGCAGCAACTCACACTGGGAGCATATTTGAGACATATTTTAAAAACAGGTATAAAGAATTCCACTGGGAGGGACTAACCGTGAGAGGTGGGTAGATAGCATGGTGCTGCTGGGGAAATGAAAAAGAAAACAAAATAGATTTCAGATGTTAAATTATAACGACCATAAACTCCCACCGTCTGCATCTCAGCAACCCCACCCTTTTAAAAATAAAAATCACACAATAAACCCTTTCAAAAAGATGACTTCACAAAAGCCAACAGTCAATTTGGTCTTTTGATCGGAATGAGAATAAGCAGGTTCACAGGATGTGGTGAGACACGGGCCAGGGTGAGACGGAGAGAAAAAAATATATCACACGCAATGAGCAATCCGTTCCTGTCATTGTTCCACCTCCTTCCATTCGGCCGCCAACGCATGGACTCTCATAGGAACGAGACGTAGGCCATTCAGCCCCTCGAACCTGCTCCACTCAAAAAGATCAGGGCCGATCAGGTGGTAGTCTCAACTCCACAATCCTGGCCGTTCTCTGACACTCCTCAACTCCCTGTTAGTGAAGACACTATCTATCTATATCCACCTTGAAAATTCCATGTTTGTACCTCCATCACTCTCTGGGAATGCAGTCGGTTCAGATAGAACAGTAGTTCCGTTCCAGTGCAATTCCACTTTATAGCAGCACCATTTAAACTAATGGGGCCAAAATGGAGTTATAGCCAGTATAGGTAAGGAAAAATCGTGTTTTACAAAATAACGGTCTAAGTTCTTCAATCACATTATAGGCAATTAGTGTTGAAGAAATGCACATTATAGCAGAACCAACTATATAGTGATAGACCCTTAACACTCAAAAATAAAATGATTTGCTTCTTTTTGGTGTTAAAAGGAAGCTCCCTAATGTTCAAACTCCAACTGTAGAGGTAACATCCTGTGAGTATCCACCTCTCGCAGTCCACTCAGGACCATGTGCATTTCCTGATCAGCTTTTCTAGACTTCCGTGGATACACATTGAACTTTTCCTCATGAAAGATCCTGCCAACTGTACATCTGTAGTTTCACAATAACCTTGCATTGATCTCCTGCTCCACATTCACAAAATCACACCATCCATAGGGCTGCACTTGTTAGAGCATCCTAGTACCCACAGTGTGAAGCATTCCTTCACCCGAACACCCCAGGGTCTGCCTGGAGCCTGGATATTACTGCCCACTGTCCCCACTGAGGGAAGGATCAGCCCAGTCCATCAAAAAAGCCAACCTTCTGTTCAGCTACACGTCACAGTACCTTGAAAAGGCAGCCAAAGACCCCTCCCATTCCAGTTACAATCCCTTCTGTATCTTCTGACAAATTGCCCCATAGTGTCCAGGGATGTGCAGGTTAGATGGTTTAGCTATGGGAAATGCAGGGTTACAGGGATAGGCTGGGTCTGGGTGGGAAGCCCTTCAAAAAGAATCAGTGTGGACTTGATGGGCCGAATGGCCCGTCTCCACACTGTGAGCAATTCTATACGTATGAAGTACAATCTTAAAACTTGGATTGAGGATTCACAGTAAAAATGCTCATTTGCTGGCAAATTTGCAATTCCCAACTCCATAAATCAGAAAAGATTAAAACGTACAGCCACAGGGATTGGTGACCCGTAGCAATCCTGTATCGAAATCAGCCTAAAACAAGGCAAAGCTGTTGTCACCAATTAAACAGTAACTGCTCAATGAAGGCTCTGTCTTTGGGAGGGAGTTATAGCTCTGTTTTGCTGGTATGGGGAGGGGGGTGGGGGTGGGGGTGGGGGTGGGGGTGGGAGGGGAAGAAAGAAGTGACAGCTGAAGACAGAGTGGAGGGGGAAGGCAGGAAAGGCAGTGGTACAGAGGAGAAAGATGAGGAACTATGTACCATTCTCAGGAATTCAAACCACTCCTGATCACTGATCAGTTTGAAAGTGCACGCACACTGGGCTAGTCAATAGATACTTGATGAACTCCACAGTCAAGCAGCCAGGAAATGGTCACTGCACAGACTCATATTTAAAGGAGAAAGTGAGGTCTGCAGATGCTGGAGATCAGAGCTGAAAATGTGTTGCTGGAAAAGCGCAGCAGGTCAGGCAGCATCCAGGGAACAGGAGAATCGACGTTTCGGGCATAAGCCCTTCTTCAGGACTCATATTTAACCAGTTACAGGAGTAGGGGCTGCTAATACAAGGGAGTCAGAGACCCAGAAATCAGTCCCCCAGATCATGCAGCAGCATCTGATAATGTGACCTGGAGAGCGGAACGTGGAGATGGAGCAATTACTGTTTCAATAACAGGTCAGTGCCTCAGTTGAACTTTGGTGCTAATTTTCTAAATGGCCCACTCGATTCAGATGGCAACCCATTAGCGAGAGAGCTATCATGTGTTTGGTTTGTTTAGAGATTAGAAACAACAATTGACTTATGAAATGGTAATGCACACCACAGTTTGTGAACGTGCTGTTGACTGCCTTGCTTGGTTTATTTAACCATGAAAAGCATCTCTGCTGGGGTTCAATATTCTCCTCACTTCCCAAGGCAGGGAAGGGTGGGGGGGGGGGGGGGGTGCTTGCACAAACCACGGAGCATTTAGGGGGAAAGAAGCCAGTGATTTTGTTTTGGCAACTGAAATTGGAAGCTGCTTCTGTAAAAAGAGTTGAAGCATCGCGCTGCGAGGGATGAGGCACAAAGACCGGAACACCCACTACAATGTTCAGTCATATCTTCACCATCTTGATCAGGAACACACTCACCGTCCCTTCACTGGCACTGGGTCAAAATCACAACTGTTCAGGGAGGCAGCTCAGCAGCACCTCCTGCAGGGCAGGTGAGACTGGGCGAGGAATGACAGCCCAGCCAGCAACACCCACATTCCACCAAGGATTAAAACCATGCTGTATGGGGACTGCTCTCTCAGGTGCTAATACAATCTAATAGGGATAAGAGAGAGAGACAAATCTGACAATCCTACCATCCATGAAGTGGAGGCCATTATGCCTTCTGCCAGCTCTTCAACTCATTTCACTTCCTTCCTGATGTTTCCCCATGGTCCTGGAGTATTTATCCGATTCCATTTGGATTACTCCATCTTTGTGCGTCTACCACCTGTTCCAGATCACACCAACTTGCTGCAGCAAGAGTATTTCTCATCTCCAACACTGGTTCATCCATCTTCAAAACTGGTCGGGGGGGGTTGGGGGGGAAAGAGAGAGGGAGGGCTATTCAACTCCATCAGAATCACTCCACCATTCAACATCACGATGGGTCTTCACCAGCAGCTCCACTTTCTTGCCAACTCCCTTAACCTCATTAGAGAATCTACTCAAAGATGGTGCAGCGTCATCGTGTAAGAGAGAGGATTGCAAAGATTCCCAAACCTCAGCGAGAATTCCATTCCCAAATAGAGCAGCCTTTTATCCAGTGACCATGAACACCTCCCACCCCACAATCCAGCTCAAGGGTGTCCAGTCAGAGGGAAGCAGCTTCTCCGCCCGTCACCCTCACCAAGAAAATCGGTTTCCATCAAATCACATCCCATCCTTTTAAACCCAAGAGTGCCGGCTGACTCTGGTCACCCCAGGAAGCCAGTAATGAACCTTCATTTAACTCCATCCAATGGCAAGTATGTCCTCTTGAGGATAAGGAGATCAAGATTACAAGGCAAGTGGTAGACAGCTTAATCTGCTGTGGCCTTACCCTTATTTATAAAAACGTATCAAAGCAGTTTGATAAGTAGATACTGTGGTTGTTACCACCATCTAGGGAATATAAAACATCGGGTCACAGAGAGCCCGGCATAGCTGACCCAGGATGAGAACTTTCTTCATCGAGATCCTCCAAAGTGTTCTACCCCAGAGACATCGGGAGGAATACACTGTTGTCAAGTATCCTCCAACCAGGAGTAGACAGATTGCAGGCACCCAATGGGAAGTCGTTTTTGGGAAAGCTGGGGTCAACAAGGGGGTGTGGGATGGAGGTGGAAGGTCAACCATGACACCGTTGCATGTTGAAGCAGGCTGGAAGGGCCAAATGGCACACGCCAGCAGCTATTCCTTACATTCGCGTGTTGGATTTGGAAGATTCAATCATTCTATCGAAGAGTAAAAGTGTCAGGGAGCAAAGAGAGAGTACTTAAGGTTTGCTTGTTGTGCTGAGTTTGGATGCCCAGAGAGAGGACGGCAAAATGGTTACAGAAACATCAGGTTCACAACTTATGGAGAAGTGATCGGAGCCTGGGCTGCCAACACTCCAGAAACTAAGAACTGGGCACTGCAGCTAGTAACACTAACGGGTAAAGAAAAACATCTCTGAAGGAACTTTCTAATTTTCAGTCATCTGGTTTAAAAATGCAATTGGGAACCTAGGTTTAATCACAGTCTGTTCACTTTCCAATTGACTGTGGGAAACAAGGATGGATGTGGGAGGTGAGCAAAGGCAGGTGAGGTTTGGTTGGGGGTCACCAGGAGGTGATAGGATTATGTAATAGCCACCACTGCAATGCTCCCCTCAATATTTCATTGGAAAGGGGTCAAACCCTCAGGACGTGTGCTGTCATCCTGCATGCACCTCCTCCAAGGCCATCTATAAACCATCACTTCAGTGACTATTACATGGAATCAAGCCAACACACTTTCACACACCAGCTCCCCCACTCCCCCCTCCCAATTTCCCTCCATGAAGGGTGGTTGGTTTGGGGGAGGGGAGGGGTTGCAGGAGAATAAAGAGTCATTAAAAAGGGGCTTTTTCAATCCCCAGTTGAGACTTGTAAAAACCTGATCATCATGGTCAGATCCCTCTCTGCTTAAATTGTCCCACTTCTCTTCCCCCACAAAGCTCTGCTACAAAACACAACTGAGGCCACATCACTGATCGCTTTCAAGAAGGATTTAGATATAATTCTCAGGACTAAAGGGACTGAAGGATATGGGGAAGTGGACAGGGGACTAAGCTGGATGATCAGTCACGTTCATATTGGCCTATTCCTGCTACTTTTTTTTTGTGTTTCAACTATAGGAATAAAACAATTATTTTCAATAAACCCACTAGAATAAAACAAAGAATTCCAAATACTGGAAATCTAAAACAAAAACAAACTGCTGGAGAAACTCAGCAGGTCTGGCAGCACCTGTGCAGAGAAAGCAGACATAACATTTCAAGTCCGACATGGACTCCTGAACTCTGAAGCATTGCAGCAGTGTGGGGTCGTTGTAAAGCCTAGGAATCTCAGCTAACCTGGGCACAGCCAGACGATAATGACCAAATAATCAGCCCTCTCTTTTAAAAGATGGCGTTGATTGAGGGGTAATGCCTCAATATTCCATATATCCACACACACGGATACAAGAAGAGTCTTCGTTTGATTAATATGTCAAAGACAGCTCCTCCAACAGGGCAGCACCCCCCCCCATAGAGACACCTGGGGCTTCTGTCTGGATGGTTCTTCCCGTCTCTTTCCCGGGATTATAACGTACAACGTTCTACCTCAGAAACAAGAGGAACGACTTGGCTAGTGTCCGATCCCACAAATTCACCTCCAGCGCAGCACACATTGGGATCTTCTCTCAGCAGGAATGGTCTGTTTTACAGTCAGGCAGACATCTGGTGACCATTACAATTAAGAGGTGCCTTTTATACATCACTGACATGCAGGGGAAATCTCTCTAGACCGCAGAATGGTTTCAACAAAACTGAAAAGGCCAAGGTGGTTAAACGTAAGGCACGGTCTCAGACTGAGCTCTCACTCACAGGGCTGTAGAAAATTAAACAGCAACATAATTCACATCTTTTTGGGTAAAGTGAGCCAATAGTTTATCCCTCGCTATTATATGGTTTGGATGGGAATCTAAATATGAAATGGAGTGCCAAGCTAAAATCCAAGAGTGACAACAGAAAACCATCCTCATTTACAGGGTGAGGAAATCATTAACTCTTTCCCCCAAGCACAGCAGAAAGTGCTGAGGCTGGAGGAGGGGGCTCTGTTGAAGATTTCAGCAATAGATCAGAACATGTTGGACAAGAGTCAAAAAAGAAAGAAAGAAAAAAGAATAAATCAGGGAATCTAAAGGAGGAAAGTTAAAGTTAAGATCAGCTACCATTGAACAGAAGGGTGGTACAGGCCTATTCTTGCAGGCCCTTCACGAAAACTAAGGCACCAGAGATGGATATTTACTGACACAAAGTGCCTGCTTCCAATGGGCAGAGATAAAGTGGAGGGAGGTGAACATCCCACAGTAACCGAGGGAACAGGGGAAAAACCCCAGAGCATTAAAAGCAACAATGGAGTTTGACTGGGATCTCAGTTAGGTCAGCAAGCGTCAATGAGCATCATTGTGAAATGACCCGTGATGAAAGAGTGAAAATCTGTGCCTGTTCATTCTGCTGGAAAATGATGCTGAGAGTTTTGCTGTTTGAAGATTAAATTTAGAGGGAGGAAGTAAAACTCTAGAGGACAACTTGTCCAGACTGTTTATGCCTGCAATGGTGTTATATATCAGCCAGGAGGCCTTTTTATTTGTTAACAAGTTCCAGACACAAAAAGAGGACAATCCTTCGCACAGTAGCATCTCACCGAGACAGGAGACAGTGCCTGGCCTTGGAGACTGCAGGGGCAGAGTTACTGACCCAGAGACAGAGATCAGAACTTCTCAAACACAAATATTTTTTTTAAATATAAAACATTCAAAAAGCAAAGCCTTACATACATGATAAGTGCTCTCATCAAAACCTTGCAATTCTGAATATTTTCCACCTTCACTCCCAAACATTGAGGGGACAGTTTATGTTATAAACTTCTTAATCACAACTGGGAACAGACAGTTATAGCAAATTATTCCAAAGGCCAGGCTGTTTACATACTTTATCCAGAAGAAGGAGATAATCACAAAATAAACTATTGAACACGTGTGGGGAGAGAGCAAGAGAGCGACTTAATTTAAAAAAAAAGGGGTTTCAGAAGGTAACACATTGGCTCAAATTCACAAGTGAGGGCTGTAAGGCAAAATTAAACCCTTGCTCCCTGTCCTTTCCCAAAGATGATTGGTAGGTAACACTTCCCACGACTGTGGAGACTGGAGGAGTTGAAAGCAAGAGAACATTAACCAGAAGCAGTCAGAGACAAACCATTTAAAACAAAACCGCAGAAGCGGGATCCTGCATCTGACAACAAACTTGCCTTAATCCAAGAACCGTCAATGAGGAGAGAACATTAGAATAAAAAGGTGCCGCACCATCATCCTGCTCATAGCCACAGGCAGCACAGAGCACATCCTGCACCATAAAGTAACTGGATTGGCTGGCCATTAATGTAGAGACCACCAGTGGCCTTTTGTTGGGGAGTAGGGGGTGGGGGAGGGGAGACTGTTACCCTACACCCAGGTGCCTCCTTCCCCCCCCAATCAAATCAAGCCTCCGTTTTCTTAGGACAGACAAAAAAAAAAGGCCATGCCTGAACAACACTGCAGCGTGTGAGAGACACACACACACACACACACAAACACACAACCACAGTAGAGGCGCTCCTTGATTGCCCATAATTCCATCATTGCAACGGTTCATCAGACAAGCTGACTGAATGGCTGCCTGCTTTAATGACAGCCCAACAGTTGTATTCAGCCAGATTCAAGGAAGCAATTACCTCAAAAATGGGGTCACAGGCCTAACTCATTTGCCTTAATTGAATTCCAATATCTGCCTCCAGCTGCCACGACCCATCTCTTGGCCTCAACTCTCCCACACACAAAAAAAAGGAGGAGGCTAATCAAACTGTGGCCTCTTTATTCTGAAGCCTCCTATACATCTTGCCATTTTTGAAAGAAGGGAAAAAAAAATCTTTTATAAAGCATCCAAGAGGAGACCAGATCAATTTGTCTTCAGGAGTTGGGTGGAGTGTCTGAAGGTAGTTTATTCATTTATGCATCAGAAGAAAAGATTAAAGCAAAGTACGTGTCTGAGGCTTTGGATTTCTCCTTTTCCTGATTACACCCTTGCTCACATCTCCAACACTTAGCGGATCATGTTGTGTTAAACCCCTTTCCACCCCCTCTAGCATCTTCATTGACAGCCACCAGAGTCTTTTCACGTCAAATATCTCCAGTTGCTGCAATGTCACACACCATTGAAACCATTAATTAGACGTGCTAAACACTAATTTAACCCAATTAATTTCTATAGCGACTTGCATCAAAATACAACATTGTCAGAGCCAATTGTGCAGTCACAACTTGAAAGGAGGGTGAGCGACAACTCTTTAATAAAAAGGCACCAGACCTAGTGATCAGGTTTTTAATAAAATGGAACAGGATTCAAGGCAAAACTTGATCTGCCAAGCAATGGGTTTAGCTTTGCAACCCTGCCCCCTCTCTCCCTCCAAAACAAACACTCATTTCAGTTGGTGGAAATTGTTAGGGGCTTCAGAGTACAGCTAAACATCAATGACCTAAAACCAGGAGTTGCAAACCTGCTACTTCACACAGCTTAGTCTCATACTGTAGGTGACTAAGATCAAAGGAACTCTCTCTAACGCTCTGCAGTGATCTCCTCCAGGTACTGCCAGCACTGCTGTGTTAGGATAACGGGCATACCCTTTAAGAGACAGTGTGACAGTACCCCTTTAAAAAGGGATATGCTCGTGAATCTCTCAGAAGATGTGACCCAAGAATGGTTGGGGGGAAAAAGCAGGTTTCCATCCTAACTGACTGCTGAAAGCATGCTGCTCTGTTGTAACCAAATTGCTTAATATAGCCTTGGCACTGATGTGCCCATGTATGATACTTGTACTTGTTAATGAGCTACAATAAATGCCTTTTGGATCTTCCAATACCACATGAGCTACACCTCTTTTCTTAAAGGGAGACAATGGCCTTTTGGTATTATCACTGGACTGTTAATCCAGAGGCCCAGGTAACCCCCAGGTTCAAATTCCACCACTCTAGATGTTGTGGACTGGACAGATACATTGAGGAGGAGAGGTGTGGGAGCAACTGGAAGCAACACAAGAGCAGGAATAGGCTATTCAGCCCATTGGGTCTGCTCTCAATCAGCCACTTCAATGCTTTTGTCCCCTATTGCCATATTCCACTACATTTTCAGTCTGTAAAAATCTACCTTAAACAGACTCAAAGGCTGAGCTTCCACAGCCATCTGGGGGAGAGAATTCCAAAGATTCACAACCTGAATGAAAACAATTTATCTCAGTCCAAATTGTGCCCTTAGTTCAAGACACTACAATCAGGGAAACATTCTTCCATCTGGCCCATCTATCCCTTTTAAATAAAAACTTTCAATGAGAGGGAGGCTTTTAATTGGACAATGGATTGAACAGCCAGTGCAGATTTATAATTATGCACACAGGCTGTGCCAACATTTACTGCTGGCAAACAGCAGTTTTTGATTTTTGTTGTTTCATTAAAGATAGTCTTTGTTACAGATCATTAAAGCACCACCGTCCTTTCAACAGGCCAAATGTATTAGTTTACTCTTCAATACTGTCAAGTAATAATAAAGGAGAGTGTACACACTGTGAGAGGCAGATTGGGAACTCCACGTACCCCGATGATCGAATTTAGTTCCGTCATAGTCACCTGCTTGGCACGCTCAACAGCTTGTGCCACTTGCTGCTGATGCTGAGAGATTGAGGGGAGAATCAGGAAGTGGGAAAGAGAAGAAACACATTCAAAAAACATCCAGGAATTATGCAGTTTCAATTTCTTTTTTTAAGATGGAGGTAAACAAGGTGAAACCACATTTTAAAAAAAAGATTGAACAGCAGGTGGTGTTCAACTAGTGCTGTCCAATAAACACTAACTCAATTCAGCTTGGACTGATCAGACACCAGCAAGAGATAGGCTGAACCAGAACAATATCAGTCACGGTGTGCTGCAGTGGCTCAGTGGTTAGCACTGCAGCCTCATAGCACCAGGGACTTGGGTTCAATTCCAACCTCAGGTGACTGTCTTTGTAGAGTTTGTACACAGTCTCCCCACGTCTGCATGAGTTGCCTCCAAAAGATGTGCAGGTCAGGTGGAAAGGCTATGCTGAATTGTCCCATAGTTTCCAGGGATATGCAGGCTGGATGGGCTAGCCTCGGAAAATGCAGGGTTTCAGGAATGAGGTGGGTCTGGGTGGGATCCCTTTGGAGGGTTGGTAGCGACTCAGTGGACTTAATGGCCTCTTCCCACTCAATAGAGATTCTCATCTCACAAGACCTGCTCAGAAGGAGATGTTGGGTAATTTCTCTACTCCATGCCTAAAGATTGCATTTTCAGATAAGACTAGGATCAATTTTACACACTATTTACATAACTATCCTCCACTGACCGCACAGACACTGGGAAAATAATCCTGTCTTTTTGGGGGGGCCACGAGTGTCAGGGAATATCAACTGGAGAGCCCACCCCCTCCAAATTCCTGACAAACCTTCAGAGGGCAGCATGTTAGAGGGTCTTTGAGCAGCTTTAGGATTGTAGCTGCCAGCTCAGAAGAGGCTGCACCTCCCCACAGTCAGGGTAATGCAGCCCACGCACCATGCAGGGTCTGATCGGCGCAGCCTGCAGCGTGGAGGTGGGAGCAGTTACAGATAGTGGGAATCTCACACAAGGGACTGGTTTTCCTCTGCTCTAATCTTTAACAGAGTGAGAATGGTGATCAGAAATATGTTGAGGAACCATTGTTCAATCAACAGAGACACCACCAATCAGCAGTGTACAAGCCTGGGTCAGAAATGGGGGTGGGGAGTTAATAGAGGTCATGAATAGCCCACCATTGAAGGCCAACGAAATTCTCCAGTTCAAACTCAGAATGATGGCAAGTTGGAATTACAGGCCATTTTGCCATAACGTGCGTTTCATTAACACTAATTTGCTGTAACGCCATTGACAAATTGGGAATGCTGTTTCTAAAGTGCAAACTTTTAGTTGTAACTTTAACGCGATTACATCGCCATCACTTTAAACATTAATGTGCAATTTTCCTACACAGGGTTGTACAAGGACGCAACCATCATGTTGAGAAGAATGACCTATAGATCCTCCAATTGCAAATATGGATTGAAACAGACAAACTTTTGTTAGACCAGGATATCGGGAGCATGGGGAAAACAGGGGGCAAACAAAATGCAGCAGAGTAGAAGGAGAGCAAAAAAGACACAAGGTACTGAATGAGCCATTCCTACGCTAGGATGGAGTGGGCATTGGAACAGCATTGACCAACTGTTAACCTGAAGAAGGGCCTGTGCCCGAAACGTCGAATCTCCTGTTCCCTGGATGCTGCCTGACCTGCTGTGCTGTTCCAGCAATAAAGTTTCAACTGTTAACCTGGGCATGCCAACATAACCAAGAGAAAATCCAGAACTTGGCCAATCTAACTCGTGCTCCCTGGTTGGATCCTTCCACACCAGCAAACTTTCTTCTATTTCAACTGCAGATAGTTCACAGCCAGGGTTTAAATTTTGACATGTGCCTGTATGGATGGAGCATAGACAGATTTGCACAGCATTCCTCCATTAAGACAACATCATGTAAGTGGGGTAATTAAGAGGTTACCCATTCAGATCACACTAGCACTGGGATCTGGAATACTCCCGTTCGGAATAGCCTTTTGTGGAGTGGGGTATAATAACAGAATAAGGTGGTCAGTATAGGCGATACTGAAGAGATGGTGTTTCAATGAAAGAGACAGGAAAGATTTCTCGTGACATGTACTGAATACAAACTGGATACATTTCAGCTTCAGTACTCTCATACAAAGCAGTGAATAGCAAGGAACTGGAAGATCAAGCAGGACCACTTACCTCTTGTGAAAGAAATGGCATGATTTGTGCCAAGATCGTGTTTAGCCTTTTGGCAATTTCAGTCTGAGCAGGAGAAAAAGGAAACAAGAGAGATAAAAAACTTTGGTTAGTATTTCAAACAAACTGTTTTGCAGAACCACATGGCATCAGCAGATGACAAACACAAAGCAAAGAGGCAGGGGGAGATAACACCATTATGGAGCTAACTACTTATTGAAACGATATCACAGAATGCGACTGTGTCCAATAACAACAGCCAAGCAGGAGTCAGTGTCCATGAGAAACACGGTGCATGCCCATTCACAGAGAAGTCACATCCAGTTTTACAGCAGTAACTGGGGGAAGAGAGAACGACTGTGCAAGAGAGCAGGTGATGGCAAATCAACGAGAGTGTAATTTATTGGGGTAAGTGTGTCAGAATAAGAAGGGTCAGTTTTACACTTGACCAGGAGTTAAAATTGGTTTTAAAATTCCTTTAAAAACTTTTCCTGAATCAGCTAAGTCAGTTTGAAGGCTCCAACTCTAATTCAGAGCTGGAGACTTAGAGAGTTATAGATGCCAGGTCATTGCCTACATGGGGTTTAAACTTTGAAGTCCCACATGGTAATTGCTTGGAAGTGATCACAGTGTATCTTTCAGGACTAGTGTCTGATCATTTGGAGATAGGAAGATCTGAGTCACATTTAATAATCATATATCCATTAAAAAGAAAAAAAGTCCTGAAAGCTTAAGCTGGTACAGACACCACCAACCACTTCCCCCCACCCCACCTCCACACACCATCCAAAGCAGGATTTCATCCCTTCTATTTAATCTTAGTTATACAAAGTGCAATAACTGGATCAAAAAAGCTGCTGCTCAAGTTACAAACAAACAGAAATCATTCAAACACTTCCAGCTTTTCCTACACTTCAAACAACTTGATGGATAATCTTCAACTTTCAGCCTAACTTCCCGCACACTCCTGTACAGTGGTGAGACCATTAAGGCCTATAGATATTGGCTGCTCACCATCACACCAGGACCAATCCTTGGCAAAAAAAAAAGCCAGTAATTCCCAACAGCCACCAGAAATCGCGATAGAGGTTTAACCAGAATGACCAGAAAATGGTGGGGAGATTGAGCCCGCGTTCCTTGACTATGGCCCACAAGCACGTTGCCATGGGAACAAGTCAGCACTGCAGGTACATAATGCATCAATTTTGTTGCATCTCTGCCTCTTCACTCAGAAGACAGGAACCGGAGACTTCCTAGCTCAGATGAGACAAGCCTACAACAGGGATTGGAGATTGCTTTACTGAATTAGGAGCTTTCAAAAGGGATTGTACTTTAGCCCAACATGTTAAACAAGGCACTAGAGAACACTTCGGGCACAGTCCAAGTGCTCTGAAATACACAGAGGTTTGCTCTTCTCGTTCTAGTTGCTTGAACGCAATTCTCCACGCTGCCCAATTAAGCACACAGTCTGCCATCCAAACAAATCACAGGCTGCACCTTATGCAGCTCTATTAACAATCTCCCTCATGGTCAGCCCTCACTTAGAAAACAAGGCCAGTAAAGCAGAAATACTTCAGCAATCGCAAAGCTCCTTTGCTAAGGAAACATTTATTCCTGACTACGTGAAACGGTCACTGCTGAACACATTCCTTACACACCATAAATTACACAAGTACCTGTACACTGAAAGGGAACAATTACCTGACTAAACAATTCAAAAGGATTATTCTTGTACATTTCAGCTCACAGACATCTGAAGTTTCATTAAGAGACAATCACCATGGTAGATGTTCCTATTCCCTCTATCACTAAACCTGCACGTAGTCTTTGATGTTAAACAGCTGTCAAAACGACATCAAATCCAACCTTCAGCATTCTCTGTGGGCTCCAGCATAAAGATCAGGAGTACAGCAGACTTCTGAAGTCAAAGACAGTTTGAACAGACCAATAACATAGAAGATGTAAACATATCAGTTCACAAGGCCTGCTCCACATGAATAGGGGGAGTGATGGTGAGGAGAGAGACACAGACAGAGAAAAAGAGAGGGAAAAAAACACAAGATAGAGACAGAGGAGGAGGCTGGCGTAGACTGAGGAAGCTGTCCACCTTTAGGCTGGGATTGTGCTATTCTTTAGGTAATTGATATGTTTAACACAGAACTCCCTCGGGCACCACCACCCAAGGACATGCTGACCCCCTCAGTAAACCTCCACCAGGACAGGATGTCACCAAAACTGAATCTTAAAGTAGGCTTAATGCAAGTAACAACCAAAGCTGTTCTCAGCTCACCAACTCTTCACTGAGCTTCACCTTGCCATGCCCCAGTTTGAGAAGGTCCCTCAGCACCATGTCTCAGTGTAGCCCCCCCCCCCCCCCCCCCCACCCCCCCCACCAACCCCAACGGAAGAGAGCAGATGCTCTCAAACCAATCCGTGCCTCTCAGCTGTCTAACTTTCACAAAGGGGCTGAGAGTCAGTCAGAGGAGGATAAATGAAGCGGAGGCTGCTCCATCAGGCTTAGCCAGCTCAGTGAGGTTGCACCGATGGGTCAAATGGAGGGTGGGAAATTTTTTCCCCCTCTTATTTCAACAAGAATCATACAGCATGGAAACAGTCTTATTGGTCCAAATCATCCACACTGCACAGATATCCCAAATCAGACCTAGTGCCATTTGCTAATTCTACTCTGCTAAACAGCACATTGTGGATTTTGTCTGAAATACTGAACTAATATGTTAAACTTAGTAGAGAGGGTTGAACAATTATCTCACCAGTAGCTTAGTTTACTCATTTAGCTTAAAATCATATAATTTGCTTGGAATATTGTCTAGACCCACTGAACAGAAAAAATGTTTGACCCTTCAACTAAAACCCATTCTCCTCTGCTTTAGAGTGAAATTTATAAATAATTATATTATAAACTTTTATTACAATATTTTATGTACGTTGAGACTTTGGGGATGATGGGGGGGGGGAAAGAGTTCTTCCTGTTAATCAACTTGTAAATTAAGAGCCCTACAACTGCTACTCAAGTAAAGTGGTGTTTTTAAAATGGTCATGGATTTTTTTCCCCCACTGCATCTTTCTGGGGATTCTCGAAGTGACCAACCACTTTCAGACAGAGGGACAGTTCACAAGTCACTCCTGTCCACTGGCCTCCAGATTTTCTGGTGGTTCAACATTGCAATCCCCACACGACACAGATGCCAAACAATTGCAAATAAAAAACAAAAAATCCACTTTACAAAATAACACAAGAAAGCACTCAGCATTTTAAACGTATGTCTGTATAGGGAGAGACTCTACACATGGAGGGCATGTGCCTATCACTGCCTGACCAAAAGCATACCCCACCTGGTGGAACTAGGAAGCAAGCCAAGTCCACAGCATTAACTCATGACAGATTCCTGGTATTCAGGCCCTCCACATTTGTATTTATATGGCATCTTTCATAACCTCAGCACAGTGGCTCAGTGGTTAGCACTGCTGCCTCACAATGTCAGGGTCCCAGGTTCAATTCCAGGCTCGAGTGACTGTGTGGAGTTTGCACATTCTCCCAGTGTCTGGGTGAGTTTCCTCCGGATGCTCCAGTTTCCTCCCACAGTCCAAAGACGTGCAGGGCAGGTGAATTGGCCTTGGTAAATTGCCCATAGTGTCAGAGGGAAATGGGTCTGGGTGGGTTACTCTTCGGAGGGTTGGTGTGGACTTGTTGGGCTGAAGAGCCTGTTTCCACACTGTAGGAATCGAATCTAATCATTCTAAAAATGCTTTATAGCTGACTAAGTGCTTCCCCTGTTGTGTCACAGTGCAGAGCTGGGCAAAGTCTGCCCAGTGAAAAGTCTGCATCCAAACCTCTCCCCTCACCTCTATCCAAGGCCCCAAAGGATCCTTCCACATCCAGCAGAGATTTTCCTGCACACCCAAACACCACCTCATCTACTTGGTCTGTTGCTATTGATGCGGTCACCTGTACACTGGGGAGACAGGATGCAGACTTGCGGAACGTTTCAGAGAACATCTCTGGGACAAATGCACCAAACAACCCCACCGCTGCATAGCTGACCACTTCAACTCCCCCTCCCACTCTGCCAAGAACATGCAGGTCCTGGGCCTCCTCCATCAAATCAAAGCCCAGAAGAAGAATGCCTCATCTTCTGCCTTGGGACCCTCCAACCACACGGGAGCAAGGTCGGTTTTACCAGTTTCCTCATTACCCCTCTCCCCCATCTAACCGTCCAACTCGACACCACCCTCTTGACCTGTCCATCTTCCTTTCCATCCATTCCAACCTAACACCACACACCCCACACCCCCAACACATTTCTTACACCCAAAACATCGACTCCCCTGCTCCTCAGATGCAGCCTGACTTGCTGTGCTTTTCCAGCACCACACTGAGACTCTCCTGCATCTGCGGTCCTCACATTCTCCCTGAACCTGGCAGCCAATGTGACCACAGCAACAAGCTCTTTCCCCTCTGTGCTGTTTAGTAGCAAGTTCAGTCGAGGATTCAGAAGAAGGTTCTATTCACCCAGAGAGTGGCAGGGATGGAGAACCCACTAGCACAAGGGTATTGTGGAGATAAATGAAATGCTGTCACGGCATTGGAGTCTTTGCTCACCCAAGGAATTAGTGACACTGCTGAGGACCACAGCAACCTTCTCTACAGCAGGGGCCAAATTCCAGACAGGCACACCCACAGACCAACAGATGCAGGTGGGAATCCCTTCAAGAGGAAGGCAATGGCCAAGTGGTATTAAAACGCTGCACTCTTAACCCAGAGGCCCAACTCTGGAGACCCAGGTTCTAATCCTGCCATGGCAGATGGTGGAATTTGAATTCAATAAAAATCTGGAATCAAGAGTCTGTGATGACCAGGAATCCATTGTCAATTGTTGGAAAAACCCATCTGGTTTACTAATGTCCTTACCTGGCCTGGCCCACATGTGATTCCAGACCCACAGCAATGTGGTTGACTCTTAATCAGTATTTATTGCCCATGCCAGCCGGCAGTTACCTAGTGACACCCTCATCCAGTGAATGAGTAAAAAAAACCTGTTCCCAAGTGGGATGGAGCAAAAATTAACAGTTATTAGCCTGTTATGGAAAGTCTTAGCGGGTTACAGTTAACCACGACTCAGCACAGCGCAGTTACTTTCAGCTGGCCAGGTATGTGTGTTTAAACAGAGACTTGAAACCTCTTTTCCATTTGAAACTGGGAGGTTGCATTCTGTTTATCCAGAAACAAAATGACAGTGGTTTCTTTTTCTCCTCCTGACCCCTGCACCCCCACCCCCAATTTTAATATGGAAAAAGGAGTTCTCTACTTACAACAGGTTAAAATCTAAAAAAAAAACCTCATTAATGTTCAGATTGTAAGCATATGTACACGGGGATGGGGGGGGGGGAAAATCAAAAAAAAAAGAGAAAAATGATACCTTGCCAGACAGAACGAGTCTGCAGCGCAGATGCAAATACTATTTCAGAGTCATCAAATTCTGCAGTCCATCTGTTCAAACCAGCCTTGCATCATTATCACTTGAAAATTTTAAAATTGAGATTGATAGATTTTTGTTAGACACGGGTTTTGCACAGAGTCTTGGGCTGGACAAATGATTCCAATCAGCCAGTTACGATGCAATTGACTTGCCTGATCCCTTTGCTGCAGGACCATATGCTCACTAAATTCAAGCATTGCCCTACCACCTACAAATACCATAACTAGACAGCAGTGAACCGCAGGGGTTTTGTTTGCTCAACCCAACTCAAGATAAGTGTGGGCTCTGAAAACACATCTGAATAGTCAGTCACCAAAAGTCTGACACACAACACAAAGTCCAAATTAGCAGAGTGTGGATTTTACCAAGCTTTACACCTCACAATAATACTCAGAGAGACCTCAGTGGCAAAAACACACCACTCAGAACAGCAATGGCAATTTTAGCCAAGAATAATTCTCAATCCATCTTTCCCGTTACTATGGCTACATGAGAACCAGTCCCAGAGATCGTTATGTAAATTGCATCTTTCTTTGACCACAACAGTCTGTGAAACCGCTCAATATGCACCAACGCAGGTCATTCAATTGGAGTTTAAGCTGCTAATCGGAGCCACTTTGCAAATTAAGTGCAGATAACGTGAGCAGACAGCAGTAGCAGGCAAAGAGGGGAAAGGAGGTTCCTAACTTGAGGCTTCTGTCCCATTTATTATACTCTTCAACACAGCCTCCCCCATGCTGCACCTCCCCCCCCCCCCTCAACCATAACCCAGACAAATTTATCTTGCTTCACTTTCTCAGGTAACGTCACATATCGCAACACACAAAGTTATGACTCGTTACATTCAGAACAGATTTACAGGAGTGGGAAAGCATAATTGGAGCAGCACTCTATTTGCATTTAGATAGCACCTCAAGATATTCTAAGGGTAGTGATTGTAACAAGGTCAGTCAGCTGGAGCTCAATGAGTTGCCTGATAGTCTGCTAATTTGGTCCAATCAGGGAGCCCTGGCTGACAGATAGTTTCTCTGACACGGTGTCCCCTAACACTCACAGTGGACTCTGAAGAGGCAGTACTAAAGTCAAGGATTGCTCATGGTTACATAAAGGGGTGACTTGGTGACAGGATACTGGCCTCTGTGGAGTTATTTCACCAAGCTACATCCCACAAGCTTATCCTGCATCTGGCTCAGCCTCCAATTCAATGGCACAGCAGTGATCCCAGAGGGAAGTGTGCAGTTGGATTTAGACCAGGATCAGACTTGGCCGTCAAGACGAACACAGTCTGTCTACACCATCCTTAAAAGACAGATATGGACAACACTCTTCTTGGGACAAGCTCCCTCAGTAATGTGCAGTGCCAGAAGGCACAGACTCTGAAGAGCGGAAAGGTCTAACATTCTCTGACAGACTTCTTCCGGGTGACACCATCATTGAATCAAAAAGCACAGGAAGCACCCCTGTTGCCATTCGGCCCATTGGGTCTGTGCCGGCCCTTCGAAACTGCTATCCAATTGCTTTCAGTCTCCAGGAAACATCTCCCCTTAAAAATATTCTATTCAATTTTCTTCAGAAAGCGACTATGGCACCTGCTTCCAGCCATACATATAGTGGTGTAAAAGGGGTTTACTTTCTGTCACCTCTCGTTCTCTAGTCACCCACCATAAACATTTTCAAGGTTAAAAACCAGCCTCAGTTAATTGGTATCTAAATCGTATAGAATTGCGAACACCTTGATTAAATTGCCAACTCCTCTGGTGCTCCAAGAACAACCCCAAGCTTCTCCAGTCTCCATTCACACACCGACTCCCAGTTTGTTTCATAATCCCAACATAACCAGCCCCACCACCATTACCCACCTTGCTAATATCACAACACATACTAACTGGTAGTAATAACATTGCCAGCTTAAATAGAACCAAAAAGGTGATCAAAGTAAACGGATGTTAGGACCCATTCCACAAATCCCATATTGAAATGGAGGGAGGATATTTTGGGATAAACTGGAAATGATTTGAAGTTCCGCCTCCAAAAACCAGCAAAGTAACTTCCTGTCCGACATGACCTGATAAGTACAAACCAGAAAGTGCCTGAAATATTCAGTTCAGCCTCAGGTGAGAAACAGTGTAATATTTTTCTCCCTCCAGTCAAGGACACCGTGAACTCGGTTTCTCTCTTCACAAACATCATCAAGCTTGCCGAGTATTGCTAGGATTTGTTTTTCTTTCAGATTCCACACACCTGGAAAGTCACACTTTTGTTTTTTAGATCCTGGTGTTTCCTGCAACCTCTCATTGTTGTCGCCAATTTAACTAGTCCCCAAGTGTCAAGCATTGAAAAGTCCTGCTATCAAATAAGCTAATATTGCAGTATTTTATTAAAAGTTTTACCTTTAAATTGCACCACAGGCTATATCTCACAATATTGTCAGCAACAGAAGAGCAGCACAGTGACTCAGTGGTTAGCACTGCTACCTCACAGCACCAGAGACACTGTTTCGATTCCAGCCTCGGACAACTGTCTGTGTTGAGTTTGCACATTCTTCCCGTGTCTGCGTGAGTTTCCTCCCATAGTCCAAAGGTGTGCAGGTTAGGTGAACTGGCCATGCCAAATTGCTTATAGCGTTCAGGGATGTGTACGTTAGGTGCATGGGTCAGGAAACTGTAGGAGAATGGGTCTGGGTGGGTTACTCTTCGGAGGGTCACTATGGACTAGTTGGGCCAAATGGCCTGTTTCCACACTGTAGGGATTCTAAGAAAATATGCATGCATTACCCAAGAGTTCAGTCTTTTGAAAGAAAGATTAAGCTGGAAATAAATTCACAAAATTGCTTTTCAGCATCCTCCTAAGACAGTCCGAACACATGAAAAACTTTCCTAGTCAGAGTTCCGTTTCACTGACACTGGGGACTGGCAAACAGCTTAAGTAGCTTTCTCTGTATTAATCAGCCATAGTCTTAAATCAAAATCTTTTCACTATCATAGTCAAATTGCAAGAGTAGGGCTGTTTTGGTGCAGTGGTAGTGCCCTACATCTGAGCCAGGGGGTCTGGATTCAAGCGCCATCTGCTCAGAGAGATGTGCAATAACAAACTCTGGATAGAGTTGATGAGAAAATATCAAATTGAAAACATCGCAAGTACCAATGATGCAAATAGTTTGATAACCCTGTGGTTGTTAAGCTGTCAGAGTCACAGAAACCCTAATAGTTGATGAAGGAAACTTGTGCTCTTTAAGGAAGCAAGCCTCCTTCCCCAAGTTGCCCTTTTGTAATAAGCTGCTCCAACCACATCAGCTCAAAATGCAAGTCAAATACATGGATCTTGGGGCAAGTAAGGGACTGATAACACACACCATCCTTGACAGCAAAGCCACATTCAGGAGAACGAAATTCAATAATCTGCAATATTTTGTCTGGCACTATCTGACTCTTCACGATAAGCGAGTGGAACAAGTCCTCAGTGAGAAAGCAGACTGGAGAGGAATGTGTTGGGCTAAGTTGCTTAAAACAAGCTCTATCCTTTGCTACAAATATCTTTCTTTAAAATTTCATCTGAAACAACAGGGCGGTTGAATACATTATTCACTCTCACTCTCTCCCCCATATCAGGCAACATGGTGCAGTGAGTAAGCCAGAACCTGGGAGGGTCACTGGGATCAGTACTAGGGCAATCTCTACCCCCGATTTGGATAAAGGGACTGAACACATGGTAGCTACTTGAAAGGGGTGCCATTTCAGTAAGGCTAATGTTGTC